>NC_138786.1:38733836-39382586 GCF_965178545.1 Coloeus monedula | reverse complement strand
GCCCACAGTGCATTGCTAGGGAGAAATCCCAGCAAGGTGCTTGGGCAGGCAGGGGTTGCCCTATTTCTGTTTGGGGTTTCCTGGCCTGACAGAAAGGTTGCCATGCTGGGAGAAGCTGCATGCATGTGGTAAGCTTGGCAGGTTACACTCTTGGGACCTCCAGCACATGAGGGGACAATCTGCCCAGTACAGCCAGGGCACATCCGCTGCACTTTCTGCAATCAAGAGTCCAGGATTTCCAAACACTCAGGTGACTGGACACAGCTGCTGTTTTGCTGGGGTTGCTCAATGTCAGCTCAGGGTTACTGGTCTGTGCACAGTGGATCTCGTCCAGGGAAAAGGTCAGAGGAATCCTCCCCTGCACATAGACTGCCAAGGATGGACTGAGCCCTGGTTTGGATAGAAACTTTCGACTAATTCAGCAGGGTGGTCTGTGTGTGGAATAGCTTGTCATTAACTTTGGCACAGCTTTCTTTGTTGTCAAAAATTTGCAGCCATCCAAACTCAAATGACATGAAAAGCTGGGAATTCCCCTGCCCCTGAACCTTTCTATCACCAGAATAAAGTCACCTCCTCCCTACACCACAGACTGTCGGGCTAGTTACAGCTCTTGGAACACCTGTAGGGACACACTCCAGCCACACAGTAATGCTTGGAGACAGGTATCCATCCAGCCTGCGGAGTTACCTAGAAGGAGACACAGCTCCCAGGGTATGCTTTTGCTGTTTCAATCCCAAAGATCTCCCTCTTTCTCCCAGCCTTCTGACAGCTGGCACTCTGATCACACAAGTTCCTGTGCAAAGTAAGTTTCTCAGCTCACTGAACTCTTGTGTTTTGTTTGATTAGATTTAACAACTTGGAGGTGATAAACTGGTCTGTTCCTAGAAGCCTTGCCACAGGAGCTGGCAGCCTCTACTGGCCACCAGAGACCGCTCTGCAGGAAGGGGCTGCCAGGAGTTACACAAGCAGGGAAGCCCCTGGCAGGAGATATTACAACATCCTCAGCATCCAGGATGTGGTGACAGGTTCCAAGGTCGCTCACCTCCGTCTGCCCCAGCACGTTTACCTGTCGGGCACTGCAGCAGCTGCACGTGTTCTCTGAATGCTTGCTCAATGTGAGAATCAAAGCTGTGCTTGTGGCCATCTGAGCTCCTGTGATTATACTGCAAAACAGAGGCCTCATCCTCAGAGTTGAGCAAACCCATAATTAATGCCAGGAATGATCAACCTTGGGCCCACATGGAGCCACTGAAGGAGCTGCTCACATTGCTCTCTGTGCTGCAATCGATTTGCCAGCCAGGCTATTGCAAGCTGTGTCAGGGTTACATGAAGAAAACAACTCACTGAGCAACAGGCTGGGTTTGACACTTAGTAAGGCCACCCCAATCACCAGCCCAGAGGTCTTTCCAGTCTGGTGTGTTGTCTTCAGCCATGACCGGTGCTGGAAAGGCAGGGATATAAATAACCTCACCATCGCTTGGGCTCTTAGGCAACTAGTAGTTCAGGCCTGTGCAGGGCGATGCTTCTGCCCATGTTGGTGTCTATCTTAACTACCCAACAGCAGGAGAACTAGGAACAATATAATCCAGTCCCAGCCGGGGCTCATGCTGCAGGGCCTCCAGAAGTGCATTCTAAAGTGCCACAGGAATACAGCAGCTATTTCATCCCAGCTTCAAGAAGAATTACTTTCTGTCCAGTAGTGGAAATCAGCACTTGAGCATGGATTCCAAGAGAGGTTTAAAACCCTACATTGGGATGCTGATAGGCTGTGAAAGCCTCTATCCAAAGCCTGTATCCAAAGCCAGCACCTGGAAAGCCTGTGCTCAGCAGCTCCATAGCTCCTGTCGTGTGTACAACTCACTAGTGGCTTCTCTCTTGGCTTGGAAGCCCCTGAGCAGCCAGGGATCTGCGTGGATGCATGCCTCACCCAAGGGCGGGACCTTTCAATGGGCCCACTCAAGGACTGCTGGATCTTTATTCCCTCCTGGCCAAGCAACTTAATCCCACACTCTTGCACTCTGTCCCTGACCCTATGCCACTGTCCTGAATCTCTGGCATTAGGGAAGAAAAGGACACTGCATGGCCCCTCTTCCCACTCTCCTGTCTGGGGGTCAGGCCTCATTTGCATGGAAATGTGCCTGGCAGCCTTTGCACTGCAGGACAAGAAAAACCCCTTTCTCATGTGGATTCCCTAGCTGGAAATTTATTATGTTCACCTGGCAGAGTGTTACCTTTGGCATATTTCAGGAGGAAAAGAGGAAGGCTGTGAAAGCCAGTGCTGTTCTCACCAGACCTGAGGAAACAGCCAGCTCCAGCCAACTCAGGAGTCTGGATGTTAGGATAGGCAGATATTTTAGCAGAACCTGTGGCTAGTGCTTCCAGCCAATCTCCTTAGCTAACCAGCTGAGCACCTCTGCTTAGCACAGAGCTGGGCTGGTTTTGGCCCTGTGTGGAGAAGTGCAACACAGGACATGGCTTGCTCAGCCCCAGCTTTGCAGGTGGAAGAGCTGACAACCCTGGTCTGCCTGGCCGCCACAGCACTCATATCACAGCTGGCAGAGAGGTTTGCATGAGCTTTCCCCTAGTTCGGTTCAGACAGAACCAGCCAGGGCGCCTTAATTTAAATTAACCTGTATAATTTTGCCCAAAGCAAGCACAGGGAATTTCACTCTAATTACTCCACCAGCCATCTGAGGGGGATCAATCTCCAGTGGGAGGGGTAAGTGAGAGCAGGGAGACTGAAAACCTCTTCCAGAGCTGGGTCTAGAAGAATAAAAGTCCTTGTGGCCCAAACCATGAAAGAAAACCCTCCTAGAAATCCACCAAATTGCCAGGGCAGGCAGGAGCAGCAAGTCTTCCTAGCAGCAGGCAAAGAGGCTTTTGCTGAGCCTAGAGGAAAGGAGAGGTAGAGTTTGTGCAATTTCGATCTAAAAAGACAGAGAGGGCCTTGAAGGCTTATCATGGGAATGAGCAAGAGAAGCCAGTAGGATTACTTGGGAGCACAGAGCAGGTTGGAGGTAGGAGAGGGGCCCCGTCCAGTGAGCAATCAAGGCCAGGAGGACACCAGGGAAATAGATGTTGCCCATGCTGGGACATGTGGCTACCATGAGAAACTGTAAGGGAAAATGGCAACTTGCATGACCAAGTGTATGCCCTATTGAAATACAGAAAATCAAAAGAATGAGAAGAGTCTGCTGCCTCTCAGTGCTTTACCATGGCAAATGGTGTTTGGTATGGTAAAGCAAATGGTATACCATGGCAAATCAATTTTCAGCCCCCTGCAGGCCCTGGGGCCACCCAGCATCAGGGAGGAGAGGAGAGGGGAGGAGCAGCACAGCTGTCTCAGTGCACAGGTGTTACCCCTACTCACATACAAGGGCTCACCTTGAAAACAGGCCTGGCTCCAGGTAGGCAGGTACTGAGCTCCAGGGCTGGCTGTGAGCCAGAGGAGCCACAGCTGCCCTCAGCCTGCAAGGAAGCAAGGCTGGAGAGGAGGAGGTGGGGCACTGGAAAGGATGCCAGCTGCTTGACGGAAATGCAGTCACAAACCTGCTGCTCTTACCTTGGGAAATTCCATGTTCCTTCCACAAATGAAATGTTCCCTTTGCAAGCTTGTTTTGGTGGGGTTCCTGCCTCCACCCAGGCTGTATAAACAAAACCAGTGCTGAAAGTAAAAGTACCTGTCCTGCATTATATGCAGGGCTCCCTTCACTTCTTATGTTAACTGTGGTGTGACAGCCACCTTCCATTTCCTCAGTAATGTGCACAGTTAAATCTTTGCAATGTGAGCAGCACGTGCCATCCCACGTGGGCCCTCTGAGAGACAGCTGACATGTCCCAAATCACCTGCTGACAGGTAGGTGTCTTGGTGACTCAGCTCTCATGACCTGTTGCTGCTCATCAAGGAGAGCTTCACCACTTCCACTCTATCTAAGCCAGCAAGGGAAGTGTTTGAGCTGATTGTTCTTCTCTGCTTCATGGACGCTTTATGTCACATCTGAGCGGACAGTCCCTTCTTTATTCCATTTCCTTTGAATGCAGAGAGCTACGGGGTGGATTTGCTGTGAAGTCGCTGTAACTGGTAACATGCTGCACTGAACACAGGCACAGCAGAAGAGCTATGAGGAGAAAGATCCAAATACTGAAATAGGAGAGGATCCCACTTTGAAGGACCAAAATCAAATGCCAGTGTGGGGTTGCCATGAAGCAACCTGGTTTTGAAATTTACTACATGACATTGCCCACAACAGCTATGAGAACACAGAAAAGCTTCTCAATGAGGGTCAGGGTTGGGGGCAGAAACACAGAAACTGAACATGGGGAAAGGCAATTGTCAGGCAGCCAAAGAAGATCAGGGCAGAGAGGGACAGACAAAGACTTTGCCTGAAATAACTATCACCACAGCAAAATTACACCTGGATCAAGCTGATGCAATTTCTACCTGGATGTACTGGATTTCAGTGTAAATGGGTGTGCCACACAGATAATTTAATTTTTTTTTTTAAGTTTTTTGTTTGTTTGCTTGCTTTTAGGTGTTTGGTTTTTTTTCTCAGAAAGTGGAGTGTTTCCCATGGTAACTTGCAATGAAAAACTCCTGTTCCTGGGTTTGGAAGGAAGAGACTGGGGAGAATTTCTGACCTCACTCTCTTTTTCTTTTTTTTTTTTGCTTTGTGTGTGCCTGGCTGCTGCAGGAGCTGGGGGAACTGCTGTTGCAGCTCCCATGGAAGACTACAGCAGCAGAGCCGTGCCAGAGCCGGCGCCAAGTCACTCATTTGGCCTGGACTGTGGTTTTCTGGGGAATCATCCAGACCAAAGAAAACACAGTGCACCTGATGGCTCTTATTGAAGAGTTTCTCACTTCCCTAGTGCAAGCAGGCAGTGTCCTCCACTGCTCTCAGTCCAAGCTGGGACCAAGCTGCCTGGCCAGGAGGAGGATTCTCCCATGCCCACTGCAATGAGGTGTTTCCAGGCGGGTGAGGGGAAAATCACTCACAGCTTAATAGGGCACATAAAGTGCCTTATGCCATTTTCTGGTTCATATGAACTTCTCTAAGGCTATTCTCACCCACTTTCATAGTGATTAAAGTGGAAAACACTGTTGGGGCCTGAGTTCTACTGAGTGTACAGCCTCAGAGGGCCACATGCTGATTGGAAGGTCAGTAACAATCAGCTGTGCTCCCCATCCTAGTCCCCTTTAACACCCCTGTAGCACTCTGCTGCTCTGAAGCACTGCAGAAGCAGAAGGTTTGGTCCATGAGCTGAGCTGAGCTGTTTTCCTCTAGTCCAAGTGTCAGTTGGGATCTCCCCCACTCATTTGCCTGGAGGAGGAAACATTTGAGGATGTTTCCAACAAGCCTGCAGGACCTGGGTGGAAAACACACACATCTGTAAGTTGGATTGGTTATTTAGGAAAAAAGGATGAAAACCAATCCCATGGGAACTATAGGATGGATGGTCTGCAGTCCTTATGTGAAAACAAGGCACATTCCTCCCATTTTTTCAGCCAGCTTTGCCTTGCAGCTGAACACAGCAAGAGACCTTGGTAACATAACATTTCCCTGGGCATGTTTCTCCTCCCTTCCTTTTTTTAAATCTTTTTTTTGTCCTTTTTTTCTTCTGATTGGTTGTATGTGGCAACAGCTGCTTTAGGAGGAAAGTATTGCCACGGCCTCAGCATCCACTGGTTCAGCTTACTCAGCTTCTCCTCAGGGGGATTTCTAGAGGAAGGTAGTCGGCACTGTGGCTAAAGCAGATGCCTTCAGCAGTGAGCAAATAATCCCTGACCTCTAGAAGAGGGGCAAATGCACTTTGCTAGAATGAACTATTTCACACAGTCCACAGTAATGCCTTGTCCCTGTCCTGCTGAAAGCAGGGGGAGGAGAACCAAGGATTCTAGTCCTAATTCTCCAGATCCCACAGATGACTAATCAGGCTTGAGGGGTTTTGTGGTATTTAAAGGGATTTTCCTCTTTGTGAAAATAATATTTCTACTAAAGTTTAAAATGCTGTTAAGTGCTGGTTGTACAGCACCTCTTCTCCATTTACATGCTGAGTTTGTTTTCCCTTGCTCCTTATCTGCCTAAAACCAAGAACATTTTGGCCCAAAAAGTTTGAAATTTTGTGGGTTTTACAAGCTGTTTGTGCCCAGAGGCACTGTCTGTTGTCCTGACAGAATGGTGGAGGATAAAAGGAGGATTTCTCCCTCCTCCTCATACCAGAAGGGTCTCCCTGGGAGGCGAGTCTGCAGAGACTATCGTGAATGGAGCTGCACTGAGTGCTCTCCCTTTTTGTTGCTCAGAGGACACTGTGTGGTTGTGAGATGACAAAGGCACTGCGTTTCAGGAAGAAGAAAAGCGGAAGGAAACTGTGCAAGACAGGGGGTTCCCAGCCTATGACAGTGCCTTTAAACACGGTACTTTTGAATGGAGGAGAAGTCTGGGAACAGGGAAACCAGGAGGGGGTTTTGGTACCTTTACTTCTCCTTGCTGAGCCAGTAGTTGAGATCCCAGTTGAGGCTGTGGCCATGTCCCCACTGCGGGCAGCCCACGGCAATCACTGGCAGGCCCTCACAAGCCAGGTGGGATCCTGTAAGCTGCAAGAGGCACACAAACCATCTCCTGCCTCATTTGCTTCTGGGCCACTCATATCATCTGCAGGGAATTTTGCCATTATCTGCACTGTGGTATTTGAAATGCAATTAGGTTTGAGCTACAGATGGAAAGATGTCACTGCCCATCTGACCACAAGAGGTAAAAGCATAGACCAGACCAGTCTAGTCCTATCAGAGGAAACCCAATTATTCACTGTATGGAAGGGAAAAAAAACCAAGGAAACCACACTGTCCCAAGGCAGCCGCAAAGGCCATGATAGTTCTCTGTGCTGAGCAGATACAGCTTGGCTGGGCTGCAGGAGAGTCACAGGCACCAGCACAGAAAATCTTCAGAGGGGGAAGGACTCTGAAAAGGCCATGCATGTTCGTGGAGATTTCCACTGTATTTACAGGATCTGGAATCAAGCTCAACCCAGGGCTAGTTGAATGTTTGCTGGCATGCTGCGAAGTGCAATTACCAAGCGTGGGAATTCCCTCCAGGGTGGAGCCTGGTGCCGTAGGTGTGTACGAATGAAAACAAGCCCAGGTTCTCCCTGCTTCTTTCAGGGTGGGCCTCAGAGCAACTGGGGGTGGAGAATATTACCTTAAAATGTTTCTCCCCAGGTTGGTAGAGGAGTAATTAACTGCTAACTATATGGAAGTTGGAGGGGACAGGATTAGGACTAGCAGTGATTTAACAAATTTCAAATTATCTTTATCCTGGTTTTCGTAATTTACTTCCAGCAGAACTTCTCATCATTTTTGTCTCCAGAAAAGAGAACTGATCCATTCTCTCAGATCTTAAAACATGCCTGTGACCTGAGCATGAAAGGTTTTTAAAGACAACTGAAAATTGTTTATAGAAGTTGGCCAGTTTGCAGAGTCCACTCCCTAAACATGTTTAAAAATGGTTGGAATAATCATAATTTAAAATTAAGAAGAGAAAAGAATGAAGGGTAGCAATATTTCTCACTGTTAACAGTGGCAGAAGGTCTTCAGAAACCAGCAGAGATGAGAGGCTGTAGCTGTAGGGGAGTTAACAAACCACCAAGTCCTGTGGACCCACCTGCCCCAGGGTGAGCAGCCAGGACTCGGGGGCTGGTGGAGACATGTCCACCCCATTGCTATTATTGGTGAGACTGCACCATGCAAGGACATTTTCAATGAAAATTTCAAAGCACAAATCCAGGAGAAACTAGCCAGGCAGGTTCTGCTGCAACTATATTTAATGCTGTTCTGAATCCTCTCCCACAGCCCGTGGCAGAAGGCTTGTGAGAGCACAGCAGTGCTTGGGTTGGCTTCCTTTCTAGCTCAGCTATCCTCACATGACCCTGCTTACTGAGGACAATGCTGTTTTCTTTCCCAGCTCTAGAAACCAAGAGATGTGCAAAACTGAGTGCCCAGGTTTTGTTCAGTTATTGTAAATACTAGTTGTGTTAGATGCCTATCTTTCAGCATAGATGTACAATACAATACAGTTTTGCTGTATTTCATTTATTTATTTTCAACAAACCTTAAGGTACATCCGAGTCAGAACATTACGGGAGATCAGAAAACAACACACTAGGCAGCACAACTAACCTGTCTCAGCAGCTCCACAGTATTTGTCAAGACCAAAGGGAGGGAGCTGGAGACTTTCACCAGCTGGAGCAATTCCAGGCAGCAACCACAGCTCTTAAATGCAGCCCTTTCAAAACACCGGTTTTTCGCAAACTGAACGAAGCACATGCATAAGGAGTTTCACGCTCTTTGTATGGCTGTGAATGGGGCGGCACCTACAGAGTGGCTGAAGGACCATCTGGAGGGTTGTGCTTTAGTGCTGGAGAGTGCCCTGAGCTAGTGATGTTCGTGATGTTGGCAAAAAGCAATTGTTTATTCTCCTAGGAAACAATCCATCTGAAAATATTTCAAATACCAACACAATATAACCGTAGCAACCCACAGTATGTGGCACAACCAAATCGAGGGGTGTGCTTTTTGCACTCTGACAGGATGATAAAACAGCAGCCTGTGCTAACTAGGTCCTACCCTCCCTATTTCCTCAAGATCTTATCCCTCTCTGTTCTAAAAGCATTGGAGCCCATGCAACTGTGTGATGAGCCAGTGAGCTGAGCTGAGACAAAAGTTAATCCTGCAGCAAAAGGATGAGTACTGGCCCAGAAGGGCCTCCTGAGCAGTGTCAGCTTGCATTCACATGGATGCCAGTGCTAGCACAAAGGCAGTGTGGGACCAAGCAGCGACTGAAGGCAGCTGTTTCTGACTCTGTGGACCTGTGCCCTTGCCTGCTCACACCAAGAGCCTAATATCATGCACCTGAGCCTAGAAGCTCAAACAAGGCTCTTTGCCCACTCTGCACTTGCAGCATATCTTGGTCTTTCCAGCACCTTTGAAAGCTCCATGTTCCCAGCAGAGCTGGATTACAGCAGGTATCTATCCACACATGTTGATTCTTGTTACAAAGCACAAGTGTCCGTGTAATGTTGTGGTATGTGTTTTGATTTGCTACCAAAGTGGGAAAGCATCACACACTCGTTATTATCTGCATTTGAAATAAAGAGTGTAACATCATTTTGCAAATATGTACTTCATCAACAGAAGCAGTTTCTCAATTGCCCTGCTGATGCATTGCACATGCTTTTATTTATCAATATGTCCAGCATCAGTGAGCAGAAAAATCCATTCTATTCTCTTTTTCTCTATTAGTAACTAAATTCCCCTCTTGAAATTGGCCTTTGCTACTTCATTCATGTAATACAGACCACTTGTAATGCTACTTATCATTAATTTCTTTTGTTATCTTCCTTTTTTCAACAACCTTGTTCTCTTTTCCTTACCTGCATACCAGGACATTCACACCATCTGGGTCTGGTTTTTTTCTTCCCCATCCAGACTTACTTTGCAGCCCACCTCTGTAACTCCTGACTTTGAACTTGCAGACCATTAAGGCACTTCATACAGATGTCCCCTGATGAACTACCTACCTACACAAGAGCCCAGGTCTGTTTCCTGCATTGCAGTGAGAAAGATGTAGGTGTCAGTGCAAGGTACTCTAAGTAGAAAAAAAAGTTTAAAAAATTACTTCCTGGTAAGTACTCTTGTCACCCATGGGATATAACTATTTTTGCACCTCCAAAGCCAATTCTACACTATTTTGTACTTTATTTACTTGCTTGGTTACTAGGTAAGCGAGGTTAGTAATAGAAACTTCTCCTGGAGACAGAAATGGGGAACATCGTCACCTAATCTTTTAATAAGCATTCATCAAACATTTCATGCATGCAGACACCCACCAGGCACAGCAACCCGGAGCTGCAGGCTGAAAAATATCCACTGGAGATTGAGGTTTCAGGCAACTTGCCACTACCTTGTGGCAAGTCAGGCAGCCTTCCTGATCATCACTGAAAATCCTCCCTTCTCTCCCATCCTTTCTGCTAACAGCTTTGACTCCAGCAATCCTCAGCCTGCTTCCTGTTACCTTCAGGGGCAGTGAATAACTAAGCTAATGTGGTAGCCTATTTTCAAGGTTCACCACATCCTTAGATGAGAAACATTTTTTTTTTTTCTGTCAGCAGGCATTTTCAAATACTGTTAACTGAAACTAGGCTAACATTCAATCCAAATACATTTCTTCACAATGCCCTAAAGGTATGCAAGGCTACAAGTGGTTTAAGGGACAGCGACAGAAAAGGAAAATAAAGAAAGGCAGCCCTTCCCATTTCTGCTAAAACCAAATGCAAGGCAGCTGCTGTCCCCTCTGGCAGCCAGCTTGCTGCAGGTTTTCTTGATACCTTGTTGAAAGTTCTGGCTTCCTAAATGACCTAACGGTGCACTGCCCAGAGAGAACCCCTGCCTAGCCAACCATCTCAGCTTCCAGTTAAATTCCATGAAGGAGGTTTCTATGGATTCTGAGAGCTAATATCCCATCTTTCCCCGAAGAAAATATTTACTTAGAAGGCAGAATTTTGACTGTCACTCCTACCAGGTGTGCCACCATTTTAACCAGACTCTGCTTATGGATCCTGTGCTGCACTGCCCCCTGCGCTGGTACTATTATTGCAGGACCGGTATCAAGGTTAAATCAGTGTCCACACTGAGCTATTGCTCCTGCTCAGTTTTGTTGTTTTGTTTCTTTTAAACATAAGCTTGTTTCCATATCAGGTTCCCTGGGTAACCCTGGAAATTTCTGGGCTACACAGTTGTTACAGAAACAGAGGAACTGAGAAGGAGCTGCTGTAACAGCACTGTCCCCAGAGAAACCTTCCTCAGAGGAAATGGGAGTAGTCTTGATGCTGCCCAAGTGAAGGCTCGAGTCACCTGCTGACAAAGGCAAACACAACTCTGGTGAGCCAGGTGTCATCATATAGGTTTAAGTCAAAGACTAGCCAGGGGGATTACGAGCTATGGAAACTCCTGTTCTTTTGGTGATGCAGGCTGTGGTTTCACAGTGGCTTAACACAGAGGCAGTGCAATCCCATTTCCCTCTTCCCTCTTTTACACCTGCACTACAGCCAATTTGATCCCAGAGCAAGACGATTCAGGTCACTTATGCAACAGAGAATTGAACGAAAATACCCAATGTTTCACATCAATTAAGTAAAGAGAATGGCTCTTTACAAATGTAAATAAGCACCAGTGCTTGCTGAAGGAAGAGCTGGAAAAAAACCCCAAACCAACAGGGAGATTGAGCACACCTACAAGCATCACAGCAACATGAGACGCCACTGAATGGCATCCCTATTCATGCTCATGCAATCCCAGTCCATGCACATTCATGCCATTTTTCTCCATCAGCTAGCAAATTTGACTCTCTAACTAGAGAGAGGCTTGCCTTCTAGTCTAAGGAATCTCATAAAGGATTAATACCTTATGTTCACAACTCTCTATGCCACTGGGTGTCACAAGAGTCAGTTTTCTGGAAGAGGAAACAAACACAGTTCGCTGGCAAAAAAAATGAAGGCTTGCGTATGCTAATCTGCACTGCATACTATGCTGCTAAAGACTCAGATAGAAAACTTCATTCCAGAGGCTTGCGGTTCAATGAACGTATCAGCTAAGCCACAATGACAGGTAGAAGATGGCCATGTAGTGCATCTGCAGTGCCAGGAAGATCAGCCAGGGCTGGCAGGTTCTAAAAAGAACCAGGAGAAGAGCACTAACCCCAAAAAGTGGAAGCACACACTACTTGGAAGATGACTCAATTCTGCCAAGCAGTTAGCTGGATTTTGACTTAGTGATATGCTGGCTCTATTTATTCATCAGGTTTATACTGAAGTACATTAGAGCTGCCATTTTTAACATTGCAGCACAGAATTTTCATAGAAGATGGTGACATGGGTAAGGCTATCACTACAGAAAAGATGACTGCTAAGAAAATCCGAGTGAAGAGCAGCAAATACTGCTAATAACTGAGGGTTTTGACAGTCACTTAAAAATGCAAGTTTATCTATATAGGTATACTACGAAGGACAGGTTAAAATATTTCATGGGGTTTTCTAAAATATGAGAACCACAATAAACAAACAAAGTCCAGACTATTTTAAACAGCTTTGCATAAGCATGTGATGATACTTGTTTTAGTTTGGGCATGAGAGCTTCACTGTTCCAACAGATCCTGAACCACAGGATGTCTTGCATTGTTTCCAAGTTGTTTGGGTTACAGCAAAACAACAGAACAGAACAAATTGTTACTAGCAAGAACTGGCTGGAACAAGTAAAAATTCCCATCTGAAAAAGCAAAAATTCACTGATTACAAAATGAAAAGCAATGCCCCTACCATTACTACCCTGATAGTGCAGCCTTTTTCCTAGAAGAAAACATGAATACTGTCATGAATATGCTTTACAAAACTTGGTCTCATGACCCAGTAAGGCTGCTGTTTTACAGAACTCAAAATAGCAGGCTTTGCTTCTGTGTCAGGGGAAAAACATGAGAAAGTTTTGTACTTTTTTCTTCAGATGCTAGAAAATGACAGACCTAGTTCTTTCATCTTACTTTCAACAATGTGTGCTGAACCAAAATATTTCTTATTTGATAAACCTGGACATTGATTTAATGCAAAACAGGACAGAGAAGGTAGAGAAGAATGCTGCATATTATTCCATGTCATTAAAATTGTTTTATCTATATGTACTCGCTCCATCTGAACTCCCCATCTACCCGTCCTTAGACTGTCATCAGCTTTACAGTGAAAAGATACGGCAAAACATTGTGCATTACACAGGACCACATATGCTCTTAAGACATATCTGAAATCCCACAGAGGTTCACTACTGCCTGCCTTAACAGGATTGTTGTGTGTTACGAGAGGGTCTTATGAGTGGAGATTGGCCACAGTGACCATGAAGCAACGGAGTCTAAAATCTGTGTTGACATGAGGAGAAGTGCCAGCAAACTTAAACTCTAGACATGAGGAGAGCAGATGTCAGGCTGCTCAGAAAACTAGTTAGAAAGGTCCCCTAGGAAAACGCTTTTGAACACCTAAAGGACACAGTCACTGGTCCCAGCCAACACAGCTTCATGAGAGGAAAGTCCTGCTTGTCACACCTGATTTCCTTTTATGACAAGGTGACTCACCCAGTTGATCAGGGGAAGCCAGTTGATATAATTCTTTTGGATTTCAGTAAAGCTTTCGATACTGCCTGTCACAGGATCCTTCTGGACAAAATGTCCAGCACTCAGCTGGATAAACATATCCTGGGATGGGTGAGCAGCTGGCTCCCCATTGAGCTACTTCTGTTTATAATATATACATTACTGTCTTTGAGGCCCCACTTGCGTGGGGGGAGGGAGGTTACTCATAAGAAATCCAGATGATTTTCAGAGTTCAGTAAATACTGATTTACCTAAGCTGACTGCATGTACCTGGCATTTGCATGTTTACACTACACCACAGATAAAGAACACTGGTATTGTAATGTGGACAGTTACCAGGCTGTGCAGAGCCAGTCCAAATTTAGTACAGGTAACACTGATGTGGGTCTGGTATGCAAATAAAACTTGATCCTATTCCTGTTTAACTACTTACTTGTGCGTTCACACTGGAACTGCATCTGTCAGTTTTCCGCACTGGCACAACAAACCACAAATACCTGGAGCAATCCCAAGTCTGGTATCACTCTTGATAAGCTCTACCCAAACTAGAAGCACCATGACCATACCACACATACTCCAGTTTCTTTGGAAGTGCCAGGTTTGGAACAGCAGGTGATACCAGGTACAGCTCAGCACCAGCCACAGATGTACAGCTTGGTTGCAGGTGATATCTGCTCCAGGGAGTGAAGAATGTAATTATGTGTTATATGTGATACACGGGGGTTTCCCATTCAGTCAGGTATGCCCAGCTGCATTGCAGCCTTCTCTTCAGTAACAAAAAGCTTTGACTTTTCTCCATTCTTAATATGAAAAGAGAACCATGAATTTTCTCTACAGGGCAAAATACTAGCAAAAATGCCACTTCAATTGCTGTGACTTTAACTTTCCTTATAAAAAAAGGCAACGTTCACCATCAATATATTGTAGACAGCTTATTTCATCATCTCTGAACTCAAGACAGGATGTTCTGCGTTGCAAAACAGGCAAGGTATGAACAAACACTCACTGCTCTCAGAACCACCACTTGTGTTATACAACCCCATACAAGCTCCAAAATTTAGAATTAAAGGACTTGCAGGGAATTTTGATACTGAATACTATGCAAATATGCTCTAGTCATATGGATCACCAATTACCATCTTCCCTTTAATTTTTGTTCAAGTCATTAGTGAAGTATTCTATACATTATTAAAGCTGATCAATTACAAACTACCAGTGGATGGTATTTTGTGGCAGAATAAACCATGACCTAAGCCTACTCAAGTTACAGGTTGTTATACAACTGGAGTATTAGGAAGAAAGGCCCTACAGGTTTTCAGAAACACAGCCACCACTGGCAGCTGAAACAACACAGATCTTTCTGAATGTGCCATTAGTTGCACAAATGTGCCAACTGTTGCACAAACCCACACAGAATTCTCAGATAACCAACCCAAAACCAGAAGCAGGGGTGCTTATCTTACCATCTACACTACACTATCTGACATGAGGGAAGATGAAATTTGGAGGCACGAAGAGAAACCCAAGTAGCTTTGTGAAGTCAACAATCCACTATACATCCAAATCTCCTCAACTCAGTTATCACATAAGGTTAGCATTATCTTTTATTAAAGCCACCAAACACAGAATTGCATCTTCTTTGCTACAGTGAACTTGAAAAATACACTTTCAAGGGGCTTTAACTGTAAAGCACAAAGAAAAAAATTAACCAGTTTCTGACAACTTACAAGGCCTTTCCCAAATGCATTGAAAAAAATCAGAGAATTTTGGAATAATTAAAGCCAATATGGGAAAAGCACAGCAGAGGAATGAAGGTAAGAAGTTACATTAGCTTGGCATTCTTTCAAGGAGACTCGTGTGCAACAGCTAAAACTACTTGGTAATCTTCCCCTTCTCCTCAGTGCCTCCTCCCTCACAACTTCATCATCTCCCTATTTACTGCTGAGGCTGGAACCTCTTCAACTGAAGCAAAACAAAAAGGCATTTTTCTTCACTGCAGTTTTTGCAGTCTCATCTCCAAACCCAAAACCTCTGCAGGAGCAAGGGGAGTTGCTTCCCAGCATCAACATTGCCGTTGATGGACTTTGTCTTGGCCCCATCTAGCCCAAACATTGTTTCTGGCACAGCCCAAAGCCTCAAAACCTGGTAGGTGACTAACAGCCAAAATCCCAAAGTACACTACATATAGAATATTTTCCCTAAATAAATGTCAGGTTAGAGCTGTTTAATTATAGAAGACATCTCTTAAATGCACTACATGCACTCCCAATAAATTAGTCCAAAGGACTGGGACTCACAGCTCAAGCTTTTTCCTTCAGCTTTTGCACTAATATCCTCATATAAACCTGAGCAAGTAAGGTCTTCCTAACCTCCCTGCAATTAAACCAGTAATGTTGTAAGGCTTTCAACATCAGGCCATGGAGAGAATGAATGTGAATGGAAGAATTATCTCAAGACACACACACCACAAAAACTGATATTAATTCTACATGAGGAGCCAAATAGCTCAGATGAAAAATACAGATCAGAGTATAAAATTTCTTTAAAAATACAATTAAAAGGCAAGCAAGTATCGCAGAAACACTAAAAGTCATCAAGCATTTTTATGACAATTTCATAGAATTGGAAGTTTAAAAAATAACATTAAAAGAAGACACCAAGAATTTCAAAAACCTCTGTTTTATTTGTACAGAGTAAAATACATCATATAGCGAACACTGTTTTCCACCCATAATCTAAAACCATTATTAAATGTTTTCTTTTCACCAAACATCCTGGCCAGAAGCACAGACAATGGAAACAGGAACGCTAATTAGTCTCTCTCTGCCAGAGCTACAAGGTGCACATCAATCTCTGCTTCTGTAAGGATCCTGAAAGAACAAAAAGAAATCTTGAATAGCTTAAATGATTTTTTCCCTTAAGCTCCAATATTACAACCTAATATCTATACAAATAAGTTTTACAGCAATGCATCTTTCTGCCCTTTAAAGCCCTGCTGCCAGGGCCACAGGCTGACATTCCGATTCTTTTCAAAAATAAAGGAAGAATCAAAGGCACTAGAGATTAAGGAGGTAACAAATGATAGAAAATGAACAAGTAATTCTTTGTGAGTAATGCATTTGCAAGTTGAGACCTAGTGAGAAGGTAGCACTTGACCCTTGAGTGGCAGTAGTAAAGGGGTCATGCAGCTCCTGTGTGCTTTCTCACAAACACTGAGCTGTTCTGTTGTCCTCAGCACACACCACCAAATGCAAAACCAGCCATCACCACCGTGTCAACCTTAAAAACGTTAGGAAGGAAGCACTTAAAAGATTGAACCTGTGGACCCCAAATGCTTGAAGCCTCTCTTCAATCCCCACTTACCAAGCAGTTAGACTACACTAACAGAGGACTCTGTCCCCCATTTAACTGTTCCTCTCTTTCTTAAAAAAAACCAAAAAACAAAAAACAAAAAAAAAACCAATAAAAGACTAAAGCAGAAATAACTGAATCCCTCTGCAGCAAGCCAGACTTACCTAAATTTTAGGTAAGCCAAACTTGGAGGGTTCTTTTACATTATAAAAAATCCCCAAAACTTTTTCTCCCACATTTAATTCATACTTCTGCAGCTATAGACTGTGTTGTGAGAAGGCTGCCAAGTACACTGTATCCCATGTGAAGCCTTCCTGCCCTCAGCAGGAAGCCTTCCAGGTATCTTGATACACTGACCAAGCAATTTTGGTGCACACAGTGCACTGCAGGCAATAATGGAGGAGTGAAGAAATAGCAGGTGCCTTGCTTTCATGCTAGATGGGAATGCAGCATACTCAGAAAGTAAATAGTTCAGCCATTTTCAAGTCACTAGTGATTTTTTAAATCCATGATCTTTTAATCTTACCAAATTTAAATACAGTATTTCAAACCATACAAATCCATGATCTACTGACTACATTTTAGATGTTCAGAAATGCTAGCAATTAAAAGATGAGCAAGAATAATTTAAAGATTCAATTTAGAAAAGGATTAAAGAATTTAAGTGACTTGTAAATATTCCATAATATAAACCAGACTTTACTGCATTAGTTAGCATTACTATGATTTGGGAGTGGACTCCAGATACCAATACTACGAACAATTTTTATGCTTCGAAGCATGAAAACACTTCTACACCAGATGTAACTATATTTCAATCACCAGAGGAAACAATATCCTTTTAAGAAATGAAAGAGAACACTTTTCTCTACTAAATCCTTTACCCATGTCACACATTTTAAAACTGTGGGGGTTTTTTTAGACAATGTTTTCCACCCCTACACATTTTGAAGAGGTACAAGTGAAAAACCCTTCAAAATTTCAACCTCTGAAATTTATCTCTTTTTCTCAATTTACAGTTACATAAGAAGGTAAAACTAATTGCACACAACCAGAGAAACACAACAAATTTTATCAACACTGACCACTTACCTGAACTTAGGATTTTCCACTGTGACTACACCAACTTCTATTTCTGAAGGTTTGAAATCAATGGATAGTACAGTAGACAGGCATGTTATTGCTGTCTGAAAGATGACAAAACCCCCTATCATTAAAAAGAAAGCACTAAGGCTTTTTTTTCTTAATAGACATAGCATTAACAACTACCCTTCCTTCTGGTTTAAAGTTATTTCCTTTCACTTCAAAATCTCAGCTTAGAAGTTCCAAATAGTTTCCCCTTGCTACAGAATACAGTCCCTCTCCAGCCCTTTCCCTAAAAGGCCCTATCTACAAAAAGCAAAGGGACATGTTTTCATAGCAGAAAAAACACAATGAAACCAAATCATTTTATCATGCAAAGATACTGTCTGAAATGCCTTCTAAGATTGTTTTAAATGTTACTAGAAGTTAAGTCATACTGGTATCCTCAAAATCAAGCACTGTAGTAACCAAACACTAGCTATAGTGGGAGTGCTACAATTATAGAATCTGCTTCATCTAACCTAAAGCAAAAAAAGCACATTCGATGACTATTCAAACACTTGGAGAATACTTTCAAGCGATTTTCTGGTCGGAATAGCTATATTTGCTCTGGCAGCAATACAGAACTGTAGGAAAAGAGGAAATGCCTAACTGCATTTCTCTACATTGCAAGCCTACATGCAGCATATTCATTAAAAATACTTTTAACAAATTTTCATTTCCTTCTGCTGGCCTACCTCTACTGTTTGTTCATATGTCCAGTCAAATTTCTTCTTTACTTTCTTTTCAAGAAAGCTGGTTGACTCTGTCTGTTTAACTCCTGCAGCTGTGGCCTTGAATCCACAATAGTAACCTGCTGGATCACACTTGTATACCTGAGGGCCATGTTCTTCATCAATACCAATCAAAATCATACCTTGAAGAGAAAATTTGTTAATTTATTTATTTCCCCAACTTCAGCAATTTAATTCAACTGAAGAACAGAATGGATACCGCTCTCTGCGAAAAAACATGCAGGCACAGCAGTTCATCTTTGGGAATCAGTCCCGTACCTGGAGCTGTGATTTCCTTTTTATCTCTAATTTGCCTTTTCTTACCAGCATCACATTACCAGGTGTGCAACTCCTTTTAGCAGACACTGTGTTTTTGTCATTCCCAAAGAAGGCTATTCACTAAACATACAAATGTTTTTGCCATGCTCAGTGTGTAGAGAACCACAAAGTCAGGGAATACAACAGTTTAATCCTGATACAAAGTTTACCCAGCCACAGCTCACATCACATTGTGTTATATGACACAAAAGTGTAAACAATAGTTCTATTACCATGTCTTTTTCTAGAAAGCAACTTCACAAACATGCTGAAACTAATAGAAATATTAAAAGACCAAATTTATCTTTCTTGTTTGTAATCCTGAAAAACACTGCATTGCATACCTTTTCCTCTTTAAATTAAAAAAATCTGAAATGAAAACTGGAAACATCAGGACATAACTGAGTCTTTGAAGACCATCTGACTAAGTGTTTGGAGGCTGGATAGTTTTCAAGTAACACAAACTGACCACGTCACTAAGATGCACCTATGTTCACCCTCACTTCTTGATTTACAGCTGCATTGTCTCAATATGCATATTAAAAAAATAAGTCAAAAGCAATACTTGCAATGAAAACCCAAAACAGAACAAAGTAATGTAGCTTTTAACTAGTAGTTAGAGCTGATAAACTTCTGAGCAGCAATACAATAGAAAAAAAATCCCCTCATATTTTCAAAAAAGGATAAGGGAAGTTTAGAAAAATATATTTTTATTCATGTATTTTAAAAAATAAATTTCCAGTAGTATCAAGGCATGGGAAATGCCATGGGAAGAAAAAAGCAATCCTTCCTGAAAACTACAAGCACACAAGCATAGGAAAATTGCCCCATCATGGAAACTGTGGTGTAACCCTGAATGTTGCTTCTTTAGTCACAAGTCTTAGTGCCTACTACAATTACAAGAAGTGATTCATCAATTCTGAAACTATTCTCCTTAAAAGGAAAAAAAAAAAAATCACCAAAATCCAACCAACCAAAAAGAAACCCAGACAGAATGTTTAATGAAAAAGTAATTGAGGAAACCTGTTAAGTCTTTTACCTCAGTTCCTGAACAGCCTAACAGCACAGTTATAATTTGCTTACAGCCAAACATAAGAGAAAAAACAACTCAGAACCAACCGCAGAACACACAGATGACCAGGAATACCTACAAAAAATGACTCAACACACAACTTTTTTTTAAGCTTGCTATAAAACTAGACATGTAGAAATATTTGCAAGGGAAATATTTTTAGGCACTTTTTCTCTACATTATATATATGATGGCTAAGTTAGGATCAAAAATTATGCAGATCTGTCCTATACATACTACTTAGATAAAAAAGTCACAAAACCTGCACAAGGATAATTGCACTCTGCATCTCTCTTTTAACAGTGATGTTTACCCAATGTATTGGGCTTGCATGGCAAGGTCTTGGTAGTGAGAGGACTACAGGGCTGGCTTCTGTGAGAAGCTGCCAGAAGCTTCCCCTATGTCCAAAGGAGCCAAAGCCAGCTGGCTCCAAGGCCAACCTGCCGCTGGCTGAGGCTAAGCACATCCACAATGGTGGTAGTGCCTCCGGGATAATGTATTTAAGAAATAAAAAAGAAGGAGATTGCAGACAAAGAAGAGAGGAGTGAGAACATGTGAAAGGAACAACTCTGCAGACACTGAGGCAAATGAAGGAGGGAAGGAACCGCCAGAGCTGAGATTCCCCTGCAGCCTGTGGAGAAGACCATGGTGAGGCAGCTCTGCCCCTGAAGCCTATAGACATCCATGGTGGAGATACATGCACCTGCAGCCCCTGGAGGAGCCCATGCTGGAGCACGTGGATGCCTGAAGGAGGCTGTGGCCCCATGTGAAACCTGTGTGGTGCTGTGGAGAAAGGAGCCCACATTGGAGCAGCCTGTTCCTGAAGGACTGCACCCCACGTAAGGTGGACTCCTTCCTGGAGCAGTCTGAAAACACAACTGCAGCCTATGGGAAGGACTCGCTTTGGAGAAGTTCATGGAGGACTGTCTCCCGTGGGAGACACATTGGAGCAGGGGAAGAGTGTGAGGAGTCCTCCCTCTGAGGAGGAAGTAGCAGCAGAAACAATGTGCTACAAACTGACCACAGACCCCATTCCCATCTCCCTGTGCTACTGTGGGAGAGCTAGACAATCAGGAAAAAAGTTAAACCTGCGAAGGAGGCAGCAGGAAGTTGTTTTGAAGATCCGGTTTTACTGCTCAGTATCCTATTTTTATTTGCTTGTTAATAAATTCAATTAATTTCCCCAAGGCAAGTCTGTTTTGCCCATGGTGGTAATTGGTGAGTGATTCCTCCTTGCCCTTATCTTGACCCACAAGCCTTTCATGGTATTTTTTCTCTTCCATGTCCAGCTGAGGAAGAGAGCGATGGAGAGGCTTTGGCAGACACTTGGCATCCATCCAGGGTCAAACCACCACAGACAGGGTTATAAAGATCATCTCCCGCTCACAGACATCACTGCAGTGTGAACAGATCAGTCCCCAAAGACTAATGTGAAATAGTATCAGAGAGGCTACATCATCTCAAATGCTGAGTCAATGGTAACATCATTGCTCCAATTCAAGACTTAAAACACTGCTTTCTCATTCACCTGTTCAGCCCTCTTACTCCCTCAGTTATTCATTTTGAAAATGGGTGAGAATTTCTTATATACAAATTTGCAAACTTAGACAAGAAACAGAAAAGATGATTTTCATACACTATACTTACAGCAACCAAGGGGCCTCATTTCAGCATTCTGTGTATAGACCTGAGAAATATCTGCAATCCTTTTACACAGCATATCCACAGGGATGTCATATCCATACTTGTACTTCCAGTTAGCAGCCTCATAGCGGGCTCTCTGCACCTGGGATCTGCTGTCAGCTAGACAGAAAGAACTAATATTAATTTCACTGAACATGTACCATGTTTATTTCTAGCATTGCCTGAGAATATAAATTCCAGGTCCAACTTTACATTGTCTTTAAATATATCCATTAGAAGTAGGTAAATTCTCCAAAACCAGACTGAGTGGAACAAATCTCCTAGAGCACTTATTTATTTTATATGATGTAACGCTGGTAAACTACATAAAAAATCTGACATATTTTAGATACTTAAAAAAGATGGTGAATTAAATACCTGTCATTCCTGTCATCACACAGCCAATATTTTCAGTAATCTTGAATAAATGAGTCACTGTGCTGGAATCCAATAACTTGTCCTAAAGAGGAAACAGAAATAATGTAATAGCAAACACTGTCCTTGAAGTAAAAAGAAAAAAGACAAAAAAGAAAAAAAAAACAAGAAAAATACCCCCAAGACAAACTCTGAATGCTCTGTTTTTTACAGAAAGGCCCAAAAGGACCCATAGCAGCTAAAAACTGTCTTTCAGGCTTTCCACTTTTTACTGCTGTAGACATGAGAATGGGGAAGACATTGGAGAATGGGGAAGATTAAAACCACAGTATCTGGAGAAGGATAAAATCAAGAACATGATCAACAACACAGTCCTCTTCTCTCTGAAGAAACTTTGAGAACCCACATACAAAAGCTTGCTCTCTTATTGCATGCTGGCCTTCAAACATAAAAGAATTTCCCCACTTTATCAACAGTACATCATCACTGAGCTGAAACACTCATTAAAACCTGTTCTACATGCTATTGGTATAACATTTGCTCAGCAGGAATTAAAGAAATCAGGGAACTGGTTATGAACAGCTCAGCGCTTACAAGCCAGAGCAATGAATGCACGCTCAATTCAGCAGGAGCAACTTCTATTTTAGCTTTACCCCTTCAACAACTACAGAGAAGAGCAATATTGCAGTACTTCGTGAGAAAATGTACAGTTGAGCACTACATGGAGCTAGAACTTGTAAAAAGCAGAATGATAATTAGATATCCAGTTCAAACAGCTATATGTCAGTGCTAATAAGTATAATATCAGTATTGCTGAGTCTCACCCCCACCTTTTTTTTCCTCTCCTTCCAGACTTCCCCTCAAAAACAGACTACTTACAGGTACTTTCTTCTGTGTTACAATTACTGCAGAATCTTTCCCACGAACAGCTACAGATGTAAGTCCACCTTGGTTTATGGCCTTAAACGCATATTCTAGAAAAATATATAAATGTTAGTAAAAAACTTGTGTCAGAGACACTAGTATAATAAACTCTGACACACCTTCCCCCAACACATGAATCTCGCCAACTTATGGCCTTTTTAATACTTTAATACTTGTGCAATACTTTGTATCCTTACGGTCTTTAGTACAATGTGCATTGACTCTCTTCACAAAACCACTGCCACTGCTTCCTTCAAATGTTTCTTATAATTTGATTTTTTGTTCAGTTCAAGCTTAACAATAACAGAATAACTTTTAGAACAAAAAGGCTATTCTGAACTTGATCAAAATTGTCTAACCTTAATGTACAGTAAGCATAAATTCTTACAGAATTTTTGACATGGAGTTTAGTATTTTAAAGGATATAAACTTCTCTTCTAATCTACTGATATAGATGGAAACTGATATGATAACACAGGAGGCAAAGGAGACAGGTTTTAACCTTACTATCATATTTTCTGACTTGACATTCAAACACTGCAATGCTTTTATTTGCTTTTTATAATGAAAGCTACACAGATGCCAACTAAACAGTGTTTTATTCATGTAAGTACAATGGATTAAGAAGCAAACACTGAGGTAATGATCATGAAATGATCCATGAAAAAAATTTCCCTTGATTAATGACTTCAAAAGCCTTAGGAACAACAACTTTAAAAACTGTTTGTCTGGCAACATTTGATAAACATTCAGAACTTCCTAAGTAAGTGAGTGGCAAGTTTCAAACAGCAGCTAAAAGTCGGTGAATTTTTTTGTTAGCTATGCATGTGAACCCAGAATTTAGAACATGTCTACAAACAGCATAGCAAATTGCTAAAACTATCTTAAAATAATGGGAGCAAGAAACTTGTCTGTTTTCAAAGCTGCACTCAGATCTATGGAAGGGATTGCACAACAGAAGAGTAATAATCTGAAGATGAAAAAAAGTCAAATCTTTCATCTTAATATTCAATCTGCTGAGTCAGTGTTAAGGAAGGGCTCATTGTTCTGTATTTATGGCACAGTATTTACTACTCTCAGACACCAGAGCATTTACTGGTTACCCAAATGTGCCATAAAGGATGTTCTCCCTTTCCCTCTGTAGAACTCCGCTCACCTGGGATGGTCAGCGCCAGACTACAGCAAAGCACAAAACCCAGTGAGGCATGAGCCAGCACTGCCCACAAACTGGTCATGCTTGAAGCCCCAAGCCTGGGCTTTGCAGCACTTGTCTGTTTGTCTGTACAAACACCTGAAGGGAGGGTGTAAAGCACATGGACAGAGCCAGCCTTTTTTCAGTGATGCCCAGTGACAGGATCGATTCAGAGGTGATTGGAACAAACTGCAACACAGGAGGGTCCACCTAAACACCTGAAAATATGTTTTTACTGTGATGGTGACTGAGCACTGGCACAGGTTGCCTGTACTACTCACAACCCATCTGGATGCAGTCCTGGGCATCCAGCTCTGGGTGGGCCTCCTTGGGCAGGGGCTTGGGGCCTGCTAATCTCCAGAGGTCCGTCCTAATCTCAGCCATTCTGTGGTTCTGTGACACTTAGGTGGCAGCAGGAATAGGTGCCCTCACAAACTAGTTTTTGCTTGCAACCATCAACAACCAGGCTTGCTAAACTGCAGTCCCTTCTGGCCATTAGGCACTATTATCACCTCGTTTTCAAAGAAACATGCCAAAAGGTGAAGTGGCTCTTACAATGTAACAAGTCCAAGTTGCTACTGCTGTTTTAAGTCTGTTTACTGCTATGTAAGTATTTCAGTAGCACTGCAGACAATCTCTCTCAAAACAGCAGCCCCTTGCAGTTCCCTGAATACATCACAACAGTCAGAAATTTGACTGCAGGAATTTTCTTCACCTCCCAAAACTCCACTTAGAAGAAACATCACCTTTGAAAATAGAAACTAACAGGTAGCAGGAGAACACTGATGCTCTGAGGGATTTTAACCACAGTAATGTGAAATAACTGTTAAGTTTTCTAATATGAGATCACTTCAAATGCACATGAGTTTTCTGAGCTTTGAAAGCAGAAGACAGACCTAAGACAAAGTATAGGCATTTCAGTCCAATATCACTATGCTGGAAATCTCTGTTCCCATACTGCCAAATTCCAGAAATTCCAGAATTGCCTCAAGTTTTAAGGCAGTCTTAAAGCAGCACATGTCCATGCTCATCCTTGAGAGCCCCCAGCTAATCTTAATCCAGCACAGGGACAAAGATAAAACAAAACCACCTAGATCTGGACATCTGATTGCAAGCAAACATGAGATTTCTGCCTGAGGCTAGATGCTGGGAAACAGCAACACCCATGTGCCACCAAGTCCGAGTTACCAGCCTGGCTGCAGGCAAAGTGAGCTCATTCTTGCTTGAAGTTAACTATGCACATCTACATATTTTTCTTCCTATAGCACATAGGTACTTAAAATAGCTTTAAGACAGCTTCAGACTGTGTGCAGAAGCTCTCAAATACACATGCAGATACTTGTTTCTACGACACTATTATGAGGTATGGAGGTACTACACACTTCTCATACATTAACCTAATGGCTAAATATATCCCAGAGGCAGAAAGCCAAGGCTTGGTTTCCTCTCTGCTACAGAATGCAGAAACCATTCCCAACAAGTAGTACAGTGACAGAGACAGTGAAAAGTGATGCAGACCAACCAGCCTGTTTTAATGGCAGCGGAAGGTTGGAGACCTGGCCTCTTCTGTGACAGAACCACTGACACCCTGTGTGAGGAAGGGCTGTCCCTACCACCCCTATGTATAAGGCTCACCATGCAAGCTGCTTGCAAGCATTATACATGCTCCAGATATATGACAGCACCCATATGCAGGTTATCTAGTACAGGTAACTTTCTGTCTGTGTACAGACACCTACACACAGGCACTTTCCTAATTCTTCCTTGCAGAAAGGACTGCTCGAGACTGGGCCACCTGTCCATGAGGCCTAATCCACACAGGCTTCTTCCTGAGAAAAACTCAAGGGCAGTCACAAAAAAACTATATGGCTGCCACGGGCAATTCATGCAATCCGGTCCCAGCAAAAAAGATCTCTCCTTTCCTGGAGAAGACAGCATCTGGATGATGCTGCAAAACAGTTTATCTGTCCCTGTTGTGAGGATCCTCCAGAAACACTCTCAAACTACTGTCCTGCCAGACTGTGAGCTGAACTGTGCTGTCATCAAGCATTCTACACAAGGACCACCAGGATGTGCTTCCGTACAACCTGGTGCACTGCAAAAATAGGAATAACAGAATCAGAGGCCTACAGAAGGAGCTGAAGCTTGGCTTCAGATTTTTCCAAGGAACCTGAAAACAAAGGATGCTTGCTGCTATCTCACAGGCCACAATGGACAGAAGACACGGCATTCAGGTCTAACAAGAAAGCGCATGAGTTACATCCAAGAACTGACTTTGTCACTCTGGCATGCAGGGTTTGAGGCAGTTCAAATCCCATTTCAAACAGCTATCATAGTTCCCAGATCCCAAAACACAGCGCTCCGAGGCCTGGCAAGATTCACTGAAAGAAACGCGTAAGGGGGAATAAACGCCTCTGGATAGCTGCAAGTTTGGTCTCCAAGCATCTGAAATCAAACACCGAGGACTCAGAGGAGGTCGCTCCCCGTGGCGGGGGACACTTGAGGGAGCCCACCACGGCTCTAAGTTTTCCTCATCTCATGCGAGGACCCCTTCCCCGGGCCCCACGCCGGCACGACCGGGACCGCCGCTGCTCCACGCTCCCACCAGGCTTCTCCCACACACCGCGGGACCAGGCCAGGTGGGAACCGAGACTCCCGAGCCACGGGAGGCGCCGCGTCTCCCCCCTCCGCACAGGCTGCCGGGCTCGGCGGAGCTTTCCCGAGCCGGCCACAGCCCCGCTCGGCGGGGAGCGGCGGGGGCGCGGGCCGGGGCGCGGGCAGGCCGGGCCCGTGACGGGGCAATTCGGCGGCGGCCCCGCGGGCCCGGACACGCACCGACTTGGTAGAGGCGGCCCTCGGGCGAGAAGATGGTGATGTGCCGGTCGAACCCGGCGCTGGAGCCGCGGGACATGGCGGGAGCGGCGCGGGAGCGGCGCGCGGCCGGGGGGAGCTGTCCGCGTGCAGGGCCCCGCCGCAGCCGCAGGCACCGCCGGAGCGCTTCCGGGTCACGCGCCCACCCCGCGCAGGCGCGGAGGCGCGCGCCGCTTCCGCACCGTCACGCTCCGGCCCCGGCGCTGCGCATGCCCGAGCCCCGCGGCCGCCGCGGCGCGGCCCGTCCCGCCCGTGGCGGGCGGAGTGCGGAGCTGGGTCAGCAGCGGGTTGCGGCTCTCCGGCTCCGCGGGGGTGCTTCTGATTCATGGAAACCTGAAAGCCCGTCGGACGTGCCTCAGGGAATGCGCACGGAAACAGCAGGAAACGGAATAAAAGTATCATCGCGGCATCCATCAACACTGGATAAAAGAAAACAAAACCCCTCCTAAAGTTCCAAACTAAGTATTTCCACGTGTCCTCTTCAATGAGAATGACTTTAAAGCGAATACTTAAAAAAAAACTTGTTTGAGATATTCATAGGTAGTTGTTGCCGCAGCTGCGTTATAATGCGATGTTTAAAAGACTTTTTGTCGGTGTCCAGTGCAAAGGGAAATTCCCCAAATTTAAACTCGTGAATGTATGCTCTTTTTGCCTTTCAACATCTTGGAATTCCCCTACTCTTTGTGGGAAGGCATTTTTTTAAAGTTGCTCATTTAAAGAGTTGGAAAAGTTTCGTTCTGGTATCCACACCTCTATTTAAAAATTATTAGGTGAGTTTATTCTTTGTTGAAATAACAGATAAAAGGTGGATTTTGTGTATGCCACACATTAAAAGTCTGCATTCTCAAATTTTTCAAAATACTTCTCTTTGTTTATTAATACTATGGGAGAATAATATCCCACTATGTATTACAAGACTCAGAGTTGGTCCCTTTCATTAGGGAAGGACTTTGTGGGCAGACATGAAACGTTCAAAGGTGTAATGCAAGCACTGGAACACGGAGAATGTGAAAATGTATGACTATGTCCGCTGGGTCAGACACGGAGCCCGTCTTATCCAATTCTGCGTCTCCAAATGTGGCCAAAGGGGGGATACCCAAGGTATTCAGATTAGAGAGATCCTTCAATGGTACACTCCCTGAATCCTCTCCCAGTTTCCAACCATCTGGAGGGACTTCCCAAGGCAGGGATAGTGTCTGTTTATTTAGTAACCCTTGCTGGTCTCCCCTTGAACCCCCGTGAACTTCTTGAATCCAAGACATGCCATGGCAAAGAGTTGCTCAGTGTAACAACATGTTGTGTGGTTTTGTCTGAAACCTCACCTTTTATCTGAACCTGCTATCTGCCAGTACCATTTGATGCTTTTTGTACTGACAGAGCCAAGAATGGATCCCTAGGCATTCCCTCCAGAACACTTGTGATTCTTATGACCTCTGTCTCTTAAGACTAGTTTCTCCAAGGTGATGATCCCTACCTTTACAGTTCTTCCATCTACAAAGCTTTTATTCTCTAGAATGATTTTTTTTTCCCTTGAGAAAAAGGGGATGAGAAAATGGAAGTAAGTATCAAGCATTCAGCTTGATTGCCAAATAGTAATCAAGAAAATCCTTAAGTTTGGAATAAAAGACTCAATATTTTAATTGGATAAAGGAAAGAGTAATAGTTGCTCAATACCATGGACACGATGGAGTGGAAGTCATGCTACTTTCAGGACATAGCTTCCAGAGTACAGCATTGTTTCAGAAGAGCAATCACATGGTTGTGGTTTAACATTAATCACTTCTGATCAACCATATGCAGTCAAATTCTGTGTTGTAGGATCGTGAGGAAAGCTGTTCTCACAGTCATCTTTTTAACACGGTAAGCAGTAAGTGGGGAGTCTTTGAGGTGATAACAGCTGGAGTGCAGGCTGAATCAGTTCAGTCCTTCTCAACTCTATTTTGCCAGTGTGTCTCTGTCTCCATGGCACACAGCAAGCTAAGCTAAGGGCACATTCCTTCTGATTCCTGTTCTCACTCAGTATGGTAGTAAATGGCAGTCAGTGTCTATCTGGGGGTACCAATTGCTGTGCTGTTTGGAAGAGTTGCCTTTCTGGCATTCAGCATGAACCCATGTGTAATAAATTACCTTGAATTTTTACTGTACCACTATATAAACAGCAGTAGCTGTCAAATAGATCTGCTATTAGCTATTGGCTTTGGTTTGGCTCTCACATTAATTTTTATTGCCAGTGAAACCCTCAGAATTCCTTTTAGATACTTAGAAGCAAATCCTCATATTCATTGTTATCTTGAAATGCCATATTTCAGTGATCTGAAATTTGAAGACTTCGAGCAACACAAAAATGTTATTTCACAGAGTCTTAAATAAAATTAAAACAATTAACCTCAGTCAGAACTGAGCCTCTGGATAACATGTGCATGTATGTAACAGGTATACAGCTGATAAAGTCTGTATGTTCATCACTAATATTTCCCCTCTGGTTCCAGAGAGGCCATTAATTCCCTGCAAGGATCTATAGAGAAGTGTATTATCAGCAAACATAGAAAAAAGAAGTCACAAGTCTGACACCAATGTTGTAACACCTTCCAATTGTATATTCCGTATTCCGTTCCATCATTCCCTAAATATACTAGTAATGTGTATTTAGGAAGTGTTATTATTTAGGAGGCATTACAGTATCTTTGTACAAACAGTTTTTGAGGTGAAACCCATGTGATTGATTAGGGACATGTCCTCAGTAAAAAGGAAGTAGAGGATGCATTTATTACAGTTACATATGGATATTATGCATGTCTGTTAATGACCAGGTTGAGGTAAAATACAAACTTTAACAGATGAACATGTCTGGCAATGAAATGGATATCCTGAAGGTGAAGTTTCTGCTCAGCTAGGGCTGACCTAAGGCAGAGCTGCTGCAGGGACCCAGCTTCTGCACCCTGACATTTGAACCCCATTCCCACACAGGTTCCAGTACTTGTGCAATGGTGCTAGCTGAGTGTAACAATGCCAATTCTGACCTAGCCAAAACAAATTTTTAAGACCCAGCTCTGCATTGCTTTGGGCTGCATGACCATCAGAGCTAGTACCAAACAAGGACTGTAACAGCGCTGATTCACAGCAGCTCATGCCATGCAGAACTTCATACAGAGGGTGAGGCAGCCTCGTACAGAGCAGTAGCTACTAACTAAGCAGTCCTGTATAGGAGCAGACACCTAGTTTGAAAGCAGTATTTCCACTTTAAAGGAGATGTGGCAGTTCTCTGACTTAAAGAATTGTAAAAGCAATCTTCTGACAAATTAAAAGTATTGAGGATTGAGAGAAGTAGATCCAATCTCTCTGCCTTCCCTAGTGGACTCATAGGAGCTGTTCTGTCAGGAAAGGGTCTGTGATGAACACTACCAACAATATGATGAATTTAAAGCCAAGGTTTTATGTTACCTTAAGAGGCACCCAGCTCCTCTACACTTTCTGTACCTGAAGGACATGACTGTATGCAAATCACACCTGCTGGTTTACAAACTGATAGCAGAAGTAGAACATGTGCCAGGATTGTCCTGGAAAAAAAATAGCAAGGAACATGCTTGAATGCTGAGTCCTGAGGGAGCTTGTCATGGGGCCCTGCAAGAACTCAGAACTGGAAGTTCTATACAAAAAGATCTTCATGGTTCATCTCAGTTTCAAACAGACGATTTTTGTACAAGACAAATGTGACAAATCCAGGATATTTCATCTGAGATTTATGTGGCATTTCTGTTTTTGGGGGAGAAAGGTTTGCATTAAAGCTGTAGGTGCAATAAACATACACGTTTACCACACATATGCTTACAAATAACTTAGAACACTTTTCCTGTAATTTATACTATTTTTTTGCTTTATAACTTGGGACAGATTTTATAGAAATGTAAAAGAATCAGTTTCATCCTATTATTGCCTTTAAGAATTTCTAGCTATCAATTTTAATTTTAAAAAATCCATGCATTTCCATAAGCAAATTATTGCAGTGATTCCAAATCCTGTCAGAAACGGAAAACTTAGGAGTGTGAAAGAGCCACAGACCATTCCACTGGTTGTTTTCTTATTCTTCCAAACAAATTATTGCTATCTATTGCTATAACCAACCTCTTGCATTCTATGTGATCAAGAGGAAGTATTGGGTCTGTGTGTGTCTGGCTAATGATAAATGCACCATCTGTCCCCCTTAGCTTCACTGACCAGAGGTAGACATTGTGCAACTCTGTTGCAAGGCCAGCCCCACAAACTTTGAAGGTACTTTGCAAGTCCTGCTTAATTTCTTCAACATACAGAGTTTATGCATTTCAGTGTAGATGAAAAGCTTGAGAAAAATAAAAGATAAAAATGTCCAAGCTGTAAATCCAACAGGAAAAATCAAGTTTTAATTCAAATCACAAAAATTGCCTGTAAAAATGGAAATAATGGACCTAATTCATCCCCCCTGGGCCCCACTGATGTTAACAGTTGTATGCAGGAATGATTTCGTCAAAATGCAGTCACTGAATTTTCTTTAGTTACACACCTCACACATTAATCCCATAATTGTCCTGCTGAGTTCTCCTAGCCAGCAACAGAGATTACGAAAAAAAAAAAGGCAGCTTCAGCTTGTCCAATTCCATTTTTCATCATTTCTGTTGAATGCAGAGCCATTTTCTTGGTACTTGATATGAATATTTTTCCTCAAAAACATCTTTATAGGGAATATGCCATGTATCACCTGTAGTCTGCACCACACAGTCATAATGGAAAGCAGGCTGTTGGGAAAAAACAGAGGAAAAACGGTTTTTTTTAGACTTTATACAACATATTACTAAAATATCAATTACAGGTAGTTATGACTTCCAATGCTTACCTTAAAAGTCTCCATAGTTTTATCTCTTAACAACTCTCATTTTATTTTCTTACACAAAACAAATTCTAAATTTTAGTACTGGAAAAAAAACTAAACTATCTTTCAGTATTTTGTGGTCTAGGAGTCATTATAAATTCTATCTTCCATCAGCACCAGATACTAATGATTTCAGCATAATGCACTCAATTTCTAGAAATAGCAAAATGATTGTTGTTCTGTTCAGTTAAATGAAATCATATGGGAATTACTCAGGATGTGGAGTTTATAGGCTTGAACATAGGATTTAATGACATTAATGACATCTTGTATTTGTTCTCCCAGTCTCTCTCTTTACAGAGCTGACTTGCTCTGTCCCAAGGAGATGTAAGAAAAGGAGATGTAAGAAGAGGGTTTATCACTAACACTTTCAGAAGCATCTGGTTGAACAAATAGAATAAACAATTTTTCTGTTCTATTATGTTACAGGTATACTAATTCAACATATATAAGACAAATGCAGAAGAAACATTACTGGTTGGTAATTATGGTTGTCAGGACATACTATCACTCCATACGTATAATCTTGGAAATCTACTTTCCTGTGGTAGCTTCCAGAATAACTTAGAAAACAGCTATGACTGGGAATATCAGTCATCCAAATCACTTATATGGGAATTCAGATGTGAAAATTAGTAGTCCCTTTGTACAAAAGAAAGAAACAAGGTGCACCCCAGGTAACCCAACATTCATTATGGCTCCATAAGAAGAAATGTATATATGGCAACACTGAATGAAAGGCTGTGTAATTCTTACAGACTGCTATCTCTGTTTGTAATTATGAATGTTATTTTACAATTTTAACCAGAGAAGGAAGAAAATTAATCTGCATAGGTGCAGTTTTCCTTTAAGCCAGCAATAACCAGACAGACCAGATGACAAAAAACTGCATGTAGAATGTCACAATGAATTTTTCCCTAGAAAAATCTTAAAACAGCTGCAATCCTGTTAATGTGTTGTTCACAAGGACACATGTCTCCTAGACAATAACAGTAGTATTCTGCCATAACATTACATTACTGCATTTTCTGCAGCTGAATATTAACTATAAACCTGACTGTTCTGGGCTTTCCCTCATGAAACTATACCTATGCTAGATTACTATTACAGTAAATACTGAAATACCTGTATTTTTCTGCTTCTTTAAAATAAAGATGAAATAATTTCTATTGTAAAATTAGAAGCATGATATTTTATAATACTGCTGCAGAGGAGAATAAGGGATTTCAAAGTTTAAATAAATTAAAACATTGACACTCAGGTTTTAATGAGGCCAGGAATGGTTACAGAGTTTCCAGCACTGGAAAGATTTGTATACACAAACTTTTATTTATATTTACACTGTAAGCATTTAGGTAGTATTTCTTGGCTTTCTGACAATTTTCTTGTTTGTGGCATGCTCTGTGGATCCAGTGAATTTTCAGTTAATATGGGAGTTTTGAGCACATTGCAACAAATCTATTTCTTAGACTTAACCATGATATTCTGGCATCCAGAGTTTGAAATAATGTATCTTCAGTGAATATGCTCTGTGTGTTTTCTGACTGCAGCGGGAAAACTTACCAAAAACTTCATACTCCTTCCTTCTGCAGAAGGGAAGAACACTATCTGGTGTCCACGCTGCCACTTACGGAACAGATGACGTGTCAGACTGTCGGGAAGACAAGCCTTGTGATCCCGGAGGAAGTCTCTAGTAACAAACTTGCAATGCTTGCCTGATCGGAGAGTGGCATATAACAAGAAGGCATCATCTTCAGAGCTTCACAAAACAAATGGAAAAGACAGTCATCATTCACACGGCAGTAAGTGGTTGCAGGAAGTGATTCAAATGCTGATCAAGATTTATTCATCAGCAACACTGAAAATTCCCACCACTACTCTAGTTCCCTGGTAAAATAAAAAATTACTTACCACAGGGCACCAAAAACTGGAGCGCAATAAAAATTAATTGCATGCTACATAGAGCACTTTTTTTCTCTCATCACAATCTGATAATAGGACAATATAATCTCCTGCCACAAAGTTTAAGAGTACCATGTGATGTGGAACAGAACTGCTAAAACTCAACAGTGTGTGCCCCACACAGCAGCAGACCACAACCGCACACTGATGCTACCAGAAATTCTGTAAGTTCAAGGCACTGTGCTCTTGGCAGTGGTTTTATTAGCCATAAATCCTAATAAACCACACAGCTGTCAATATGATTCTAAGTGATGAAAGTCACCTTTTACGTATTTTTGAAGCAAGTATAGTGAGGGATATGTTTCTTTCACAGAGATAGAGATACTAGTAATGGTACTAAAAACTAGAGCAAAATGCACATAAATCAGGTGTTGGTTTCTATTATATTGAGCCATTTATCTTCAACTTACATATTTTCAGCAAAGAAGAAGTCTGCCTTATTCTGCATCTCCTTCATAATCTCTCTTTTCCAATTTGAAGAGTTGATCAGCATATGTTTGCGGCCCAGCACAAGCAACCGGGCATTCTCTTTTGCCAGGCAGTTGACAGCATCAAACAGCTGCAGAAAACAAAGCAAACACAAATTTTTTTAGCTGTAAAAACAGAGTGACAGGGAACATTTTCATGTGTGTCTCAACTAGAGGGACTTTTAGACTACTCTCGTTTCACAGAGTTCTTAACTGCAATATGAATTAGGCAGTTAACCAATTTAATTCCCTAATCACAAAGAAAAAAAAGAAATGACAAACCAATTCATTGAAGGAAGCTGCTCTCAACCAGACAGAAAATACAGTGCTTGTATACGCCAGCTCTTGCAGTTTAAATGACATGAATGACCTCGGACAGAGTTGTATGGAGATGTCAGGAAGTTCCAAGACAGCTGCGGGAAGTGAATCACGCTGGGATCGAAGTAATGCCCGTTTCTCATCACGGAGCACCGGGAGCCCTGAGCACACCGCCTCTCCAGCCCCACCTGCTGGCGGAGTTGGAGAACTACACGGCCCGAGCTGCCCTGTGGGGAAGCAGCGAGCGGCAGGAGATGGAAATCCCTGACCGCAGGATTAAGGCTTTATGAAAACCACATCCAGACTGGCCGGCCACTTGTGAGCCAACACACTGAGGTGTGTTCACAGGGGCCTTTCAGCAGCCTCTTAGGGCTGTGCCTGTTCGGCAACAAGTACTTCTCAGGACAGACACTTGTGCCCGGGACTTTCCCTCCCTGCTTCACCCAGACTGAGTTCAGGGAGGACAAAGGTTCTGGCTTTCAGCATCCAGGTTATTACTGTGGAATGCTCACAAACAATGGCATTTCAGTTCGACTCAGAAAGACAGAAGAATTCTTTCTTGAGATTCATATATCTCTCATATTTGAAAGACACGGACAGTATGCACAACCACCGGGGAAAGGTATTTCCTGATTTTTACCTGCATTTGCTGCCACTATTTGTCAACATACAATCTCCTGATTATTCTTTAATCCTTCTTCCTGCTTTTCTAGCTACTTCTCTCTTCCTTGTTACTTTTTCTCCCTGTAATACCTTCAATTGCCCTTCTCCTCTTGCTCTTTTCCCTCCTTTTCTTCTATTTGTGATCCTTATCGTTTTTTGGTATCACTCACTTTTGGTTCAGGGAAAGAATTGTTCATGTAACTGTTGTGTGCCATTTTACAATGCATTTTGTTTCATCTACCTTCAAGTACCAAGAGAAAGGAGTGGCCCCACTCAGTCTTCTCTCAACACTCAGTCTTCTCTCAAGATGCACATTCTCACTACTTCTGTTGTGTCAGATCTATGTCACAACTACCCACAAGCTCACTAATCCAACAAAAGACATTTTTTTTGTAGGGTTGAGCTTGCAGCAACCCAACAGACAGACTTGAGTCAAAGGTTCAATGACTGATGGGAACACATTGCTGGAGGTGGTGAGGACAGGAAGTGTGGGACTGCCCTTCACAGGAAAGGACCTGCAAATGGCTCAAATTGATGCCATGAATCTGGATCTGAGATCAGGGAGAGAAGGCCAGAAGATTTTCTACATTAATTCAAACTGTTGAGCTATAAGCTGCTGTTGCCAGTATTGATTCTGAGGGACTAAAGGCTCTGTTTTCATACAGATATAGGGGCTTGGTGCTAATGAAAAGCACAAACACCTAACAGTACCTATTGGAACTGGCTTCCTGCTTCCAGGAGATCACACTGGCTATTGGCTATACATGCATACAATCTACTTTTCCCTAGTTAAAACAAACAAAACATAACATGAGCAGGAAAAGGTCAAATTCAGTAACTTCTCATGCACTGAACCAGGCCTGCAAATAGCTGGATACAAATACCAAAGGAGAATTAAATTGGTTAATCTGAGTTCATTAAAGCTAATGAAACTTAGGAATGTAGCTACTGCATCCACAGACATTTTCATGTACAGAAGTCAACAGTGAAGAAATAATAACCATGAGTAACTTTAGCAAACCCTTACAAATTCCAACTGAAAATACTTTTTGCCTAATGCTTTGCTACATTAAGGGAAGGTTAGCAAAAAATAATGTGAAAAACGAAGTTAAAAAACTGTTCCAGATACAGATTGGTCAATAGTGGCTGTTCCCAAGTTTATGAAAGACTTAAAGTGTCTTGGATCCAGCTCCTGTAAGTCTTTCTGGAGGTTATAACTAGTGGCACTTTGTACCTGTTAGTCATGTGGACTTCCTTGTCCTACATATTATTAATATATGAGGTTTTCTAGTGTGAACTGCTTCTGGAAAAAAATTGAGAGGCTGGTATACATTAGCTACAGCAATGGAAAAACTTGAACCAGGCTTAAAATGTAGGAAAATTAAAGAGTCAACATTTTAACATTTTGAAACTCCTGCTTACATAACAACCCACTGTCCCTCCTCTACTTAACACAGATATTAATCTTACACAACTAAAATACAGAATATAGAAATTATTTCTGTTTTCCTAAGATAAAAATAATTTTGTACTGCACACCCCCCCAATCTGACACAACTTTAGCAAAAAGCATTTTATCTCACTTTAGGCTTGGGCACTTAATGGGGGTGGTCTGAAAGGAGTCACAGAACTTACATGGAGGGTTTCCTAAGTGTGTCTACTCCCATGCCTGGCTGCTTCTCAAGAAAGGAAGATGTGAGACACTCAGTAACACTTTTTTCAGTCACAGAGGAAACTAACTGAACATAATAGTGTTAATACAAAAACAGCAGTAGTGATCTCTCATTTTAAAAGTCAGGGGTATTTTATTAATCTAGTATTTCCCAAAGTTATATGAGTGTATAATGGAACACAAGGAAGACAGATTAATTACTCTAACTCATACAAGGAACTATCTACAGAGCAGGATACGGATTTCCTAAGACTTCACTGCCAGTCCCTTTCTGATCACTAGGTCACACTGTGCCATGTGTCCCCAGTTTCAAAGGTAACCTGGAGGTAGGACAGCTTTTCTCCTTAGGTACTACTGGTAGATTCCCACTTGTGAAATGGGAAATCCCTACACACTGCTGCTGGGAGGCACACAACTCAGTGATTCAGCAAAAAGTGACTCACCTGTATACACCTATAGCATGAAGAAGTAACCACCAAAAAATATTTAAATCACATTTTTTATTAATAAATCATGCTCGACATTGCTTAAACATTTGGTTTCACTAACTGCCATTTAAAAGCAAAACTCACCTACAGGTTATCTGCTAGTAAGAGCAACAAACTGCTCTATTTACACCTGTTGTTAGTGCTGCCTCCCACCCAACTGTAGCTGTGAAACTGCAAAGGAAACTCCAACACAGACCACAGGTTCAGAGCTGCCATTACTGCACTCTGTCAGGCAGGGCTAAGCATAAGCATTGTCTCCAAAGTTTAGCAAGAAATTGGAGCCAGTCAAAAGAGGTGATTGTCCCACTTCACTAGTGCGGCCTCACCTCGAGTCCTGGGTGTAGTTTTGGGCGCCACAATATAAAACAGACATGAAGCTGTTTGAGAGCATCCAAAGGAGAGCAATGAAGATGGTGAAGGGCCTGGAGGGGAAGCTGTACGAGCAGCACAGAGGTCATGTTCAGTCTGTTCAGTGTGGACAAGAGGAGACTGAGGGGAGACCTCACTGCAGTTACAGCTTCCTCTTGAGGGGAAGAGGAGGGGCAGGCACTGATCTCTTTGGTGACCAGTGACAGAACCCATGTCCTGGGAATGGCCTGAAGCTGGGTAAGGGAAGTTTTAGATTGGATATTGGGAAAAGGTTCTTCACCTAGAGGGTGTGTGGGCACTGGAACAGGTTTCCCAGGGAAGTGGTCATAGCACCAAGCCTGACAGAGTTCAAGAAGCGCTTGGGCAACACTGTCAGGGACATGGTGCAATTCTTGGGGTGTCCTGCACAGGGCCAAGAGTTGGGACTTTGATGATCCTTGTAGGTCCCTTCCAAATCAGGACATTCTATGATTCTATGAATGAATTCCTTTCACCACCACATTTATTTAAGAGTTTCACCATTTTTGGTTCCCCTTTTCCATACTGTAGACCAAGAAAATAACCTCAAGAAAAACCTGTTTACTTTAGTCCACACACAGGAGAGAGACACGATGAGAAGCCAGAGATTTTTCCCACAGGACAGCCAGTTATTCAGGGAAGGCATGTGTGCTGCTTGCAAGAAAGGCTGGACTTTCTCACTGAGCCTGGTAATTTCACCAAACCACATTCAATACCATTACCACAGCACCAAATACAAATGCTGCTTATATTCTCCACATTATTATTGATGACACAGTATAAATTAGTCTCAAGTCCTCTTAACTCAAATACAAGGGCAGTATACACATTTCTTGATTTCCCTAGAGATTACCTGTCCCTGACTAGCAAGGGAGTAGCTACTTTGAAGGGAAAGCAGTGATGGATGAGTAAGTAACAGTCACAGATTAATCAGCCTGGTTTACTTTCTGCTCTTCAGACAGCCAACAGCTAACCCTTGGAATTATCCCTTACAACACCAGGGATCTCTGCAATACTGCAGAAACAATTTTGTTGGGAATATTTGTATCCTGTGTTACAGTAAAACTATTTAGATTGATGTAACACATCATGATGCAAAACTCTACCAGTGACAGCACGTCACACATCAATGATGGCAATCACACAATGTTTAACATGTTTTAACCTGTCTGCATTGACTCTGCACCTAGAATTGACTTATCCTCTCTTGACACATTACTAGAGATATGCCTTAACTCCCTATCACAGTTCATTAAAATTTGCAGTTCATTTTTAGATGTTAGCTTTTACTCTTAACAGTCAACACTATTAATCAAAGGCAGATTATTGATTGAGCAGGAAAACTAAACCACAGAAGCAGATTCCCAAGTTGATTTAATATAGATTGATGATGGTACAGTAGCCTTAGTTTGCTCAGATGAGGTGATGCCTAAATATAGCTCTGCTACTTGCAGAGTAAGTTTGTGTTCAGAGGCCAAAGATGCTTTTGCAGCCAGGTCCAAACTAACTGGTATCAAGTGTGTACCAAGACACCTGGTGCTCCTGCACAGTCCAGTGTTCCCACTGCCTGGAGGACTTGGCTCAGTTGCAACACTGGGTGAATGTAAATGCTTTCCTTTCAGGTCAAAATTAACTACAACAATACCCCATGGACTGTGACCAAGCTAATGAGCCATCTTGTATCCTGAGTAGTGGGGAGAATGAAGCAGAGTAGCTGTAAATATATTCAGGTCAGATACAGAAGCAACAGCACAATTTGTATTTTTCTGTATTCATGGTATCCTGGCTGTTATACCAGTAATGGGGATATCTTTAATTACAACTCCATTTGATTTCAACTGAAGATGCAATCTGCTCAAGATAATCCCTGAAACAATTCTGAATGTAGAAGGAATATGTTTGTAAATAATCTCTGAGACTACATTCTGCTGTATTATAAACTGTAGGTAAAGTTTCCAATTTCAAACAGAGCCACCCCTGTCTTTTATTCTACTGATGAGCTCAGAGAACAGCACAATATAAACCAAAACTGTGTAAATCAACTTCAGATTTGGTAAGACTATTATGAATTTCTCCTGTGCAGATAGGGAGGAATAGGTGCCTATCTTTCCAGCAGAGAACCATATAAGAAAAAAATGTTTTGAAATAGGTATTTTCTATCTAATTACAGTCATATTCTGCTCTGTCTTATTCTCAAAAGGCACAAGGAGTAAGCTGACCAGCAGTGAAGCAGTATTTCCTAGGAGAATTAACAGAATCACAGTGGGATGCATGCAGAGAGCGAAGAAATACATACACAACTTAAACACAGAATTGAAGTGTGTGTATGACATGAAGAACGGGGAGGTAGGTGGGGGATCATCGGGGGAGGAGCCACTAGCTTTTTGGAATCTGGCTTTTTAGAATGGACTGTCATCTTCGAAAGATCTCAGCCACTTTGTCAAACCTTACACCTGAGAAACCTTTTAGTGTGAACATTCTTGCTCACGCTTTTTGAATGTCTCTGCTTTTGAATGGTAATATTTTCATCACCATGATCTTTAGATGAATGAAGTTCAACCACAAATAAAAGGAAGAAAAATGGGTAGTGACAATAGTTAACATAGCATGCTATTAAATGAACAATGCCAAGAACTCTAGAAATGATGACTAAAGAAGATATGGACAGCTGGGGAATTGCTGAATTTTATAGTACAAGTTGCAAAAGAGAAAAACAGACAAATTTTTCTGACTCTTACAATTCAAGAAATACACAGACAAACAAATATTCTTCAGCTGTCTAACTGCATTTTTGGAACTTGAATACTGTAAATTATTTCAGTGCCAGTCAAGTTTCTAAATCCAAAAATTTTGTTAATCAGCTACAATACTATTTTCTTTCCCAATCACTTACTAAAAAATGTAATATTGATTTAAATGTACAAGCAGACCCTTTGATGTTGAGTCAGCAATTATGAAGTAGGAATAAAGATGTAAGAGAAAGGGTGAATCTGAAATCCAAAGCAGCATTCTGCTAGGATAGCAAGTGGGAAATGTCCAATTCACCATTAACTATAGCCCAGTCCTAACAACTTACTTTTTTTCTTTTAATTAAAACTTAGAGTTTTCTATTTTAGTTGTGGACTGGCACCAAAGCATTTTTGTTCATGAATTTAAATTTTCTGAATGTCTTCCTTTCTAGAGTCATGTAAAAGGACAAAGGTATTTGTCCTTTTCTGATCTTCTTTGAGGTATTTTTTCTCCATAGCTCATACTGTTGTATACTTTTATCTCTCTTTTTACTCATCTTCTTTCTTGTAAAAAAGAATAAATACCAAGATCTTGAGAATATATAAGGGGCAGCTTACGTGGATTCGATTTTAACCAGACATCTCCTGAGAACCTACTATTTTGTACCAAAACCTGGAGATTTACAAAAGATTAGAAAGTATCAACCTGCCACACCAAGGAGAGGAGTTAGGTGGTAACAGTCTATCTGTGATTATACCAAAGTAGGAAAAGAAATGTGTAAAACCTGCAAGTGTTCCCTTTGCATTTCCACATATCAATATTATCCTTTGTTCTCATCCTTTAATTCTTTCTGCCTGTACTGCTGTTTCTTCAACAGTTATTTTCTTACTGATCACTACACATTGCTTCTTGCACCAATATTACACATACATCATCTTTATACTCTTAAGGAAGAAAGTTACATAAAAATGAACAGGTAGGAGGTTTTACTCTTATTCTTGCATAAGCTTCAGATGTGAAACTTTACCTGTCAGAGCCACTGACTGTAAATGGAATAACTGTCCTGCTGAAGTCACAGCTTCAGGGGTCTGCCTTCTTTCACTAGAAAGCTAGTCTTTGCAATTACATTGGTAATCTTGCTTTTCTACTATTATCAGAGCACTGTATACAAAAAAGTAAGGACATAAGGCAGTTTCTCTTACCATTTTTCATTTTAGAAACAATGTAAAAATATAGCTATTGGAAATGAACTAGAAACCATGTAGCTGTTAAAAAGGAACATTTGTGAACCCAATGGAGCTGTGCCAGTCTTAAGATTTTCACAGAGTGGATCAGAAGTTATATTTAAGTGCTGAAAATCCAGAATGTGAACAGAATCTCCAGGTGGTGGTGGCAGCGGCAGTGGTAATGGGATGTTATGAAAATGAAAGCACAAGCTTGACTGATCCTTTCCACAGATAGGAAATAACTCGGTGCAGGACTGAAATCAGCTTTTAAGACTGAAACTGACAGTTTAAAAGGTACAAACACCTCAGCTCTCACCACTGTCCTATGCAGATGTCTGTACAGCGTGACTGACCTAGTGTGTTGTTAAGTGTTTTCCCTGTGTCCTATTTGTGGTTCAAAAAGTCCCAGACAGTACTTTTTTTCTTTGAGGAAAGGTCCTGCAGCAGCTGGGGACATCACTGTAACAGCAGGCACAGGCATGATGCTGTTATGTTATATTAAACATATGCTTCTACAGAGACATCCCAGATTTTAATAAACTTGAGAGTTCCACAAAATACTTTAACATAAGGACTCTTTCTATGCTCACAGGATAGCAGACATCCAGGTAGAATGACATGATAACCAAGAAAACATCAGTAAATTGACAACTTGCAGTTGAAAAAAAGCATCAGAGTACAACATGCTGCAAATATTTATAACACAATTTTCACACTGCCTTTCTGCTGTTTCTCATTAGTACTATTTTCCAGTTGCCTGCTACAGATTTTTATACAGAGGTTACCTTCAAAACTTTTATACACCTCCTAAAACAATTGTTTCAGTAAGAACCTTTGCAGCTCTTAACACATATAAATACATTAACAAACACTACTGAAATGAGTGGTGATTTCTCTGTGAAGGTCAGGAACAGGAAAATTTTGTTTAATATGAAAGAGAACATATAAAATATTCTTCTTCAACAGTATAAAAATCAGCAGAAGCAAACTAAAGCACAAAGGTCTGAGAGGGAGGAGCAGCTGTGTGGTCAGAGTCCGACCTATCAGTCCTGGGTCAACCATGAAACCAAAGCTTTCAGCAAGGACGAACCTAGGAGGGAATCTGTTTCATATTGATAAGAGCATAACTGTATTTACCAGATTGGAGAAAACCCAGGGCACTTTCATATACATGAGTACACCTTGCACTGCCAGTACCATGAGACAGAGGTTCAACTGTCTCAGTTGGATCAAGGCTTACCCTGGCAAGAAACCCACTGTTCCTACAAAACCAACAAAAATGTGATGCAGTGTAATGCAGCTGATGTAAAATGTGGGTCAGCATTATTTATCTTGACAGCCATTACGTTTGATTGTGAATCTTTGAAGACAGGTCATTTTACTACTAGTAACACTGCCAGCAGTGTCCATGCCTGGAGATCCTAGGCAGTGAAAGTCTCAAAGCCCACCATGATAGCAAAAATCCACAAGATCGAATCTTTTTACTTTGATGCTTTTAATGCAAGTATATTGGTAGCAGTCTGCAATACTCAATACCTGGACCCTGGGCAGGCCACTGTTTTATCTGAAGTATTTTTCTTTAACTCAGAAGATACAGAAATTTGACAAATAGATAATATTGTCAGCTCACACAAATGAATTACAGATAATATCTGCCATTTGTCTAAAGGCTCAACCCCTTGGGAACAACTGGTTATATGAAAAACTTTGTCTACTTAGCCATTTTTTTCCCCTTGTCAAGAGAAACAAGCTTGAGAATATGAAAATATGACCACCAGACAGGCTTGGACAACAGAAGCCAAATAAGAACAACTCCCAAGCCCCACCCCTATTTCATAAAAGGATCTATTTTTTTAAAGCAACTTGTGGCTTGGGGGCTCAGAGTTATGCTTTCCAGGTATCTATATGACTATACCAGCCAGCACTTTTGAGGAATTATATTGCATCTTTCCCTCTTTTGTCCCTTTCCATGGAAAAGATGCAGATACCCAGCTAACAACTCTGGAGCATCCAGGACTGAACAGCAGTGCTCAAGTGCAAGACAGAACTGTAATATCAGAAGTGTTTTGTTTACCAAATTTATCAGATAGCAAATGGTTAAAACTGTTTTACTACTGGTTATGTTAACTAGGCTGGTGGGCTAAATGGGCTTGTGGAAACGAGAGTGGGTGGGATGACAAAAAAGAAATCCCTAACCTATAGCATTTCAGATTTCTGAAAGCCCATTTGGGAATGCCCATTCAATGGAAAGTTAAGAAATTTCACTCTTTAAGGCATGATATGCAGATACATATCAATGAGAAGTGAAAATGTCAAAACCCTCCAATTCTTTAAGACACTTCCTCTCACTATTGAGTCTTATGGCCATTCCACATAAATGGATTTAAAGAGCACATTGCAATGTTTTACAGTGATACCACGTACATGACTTCTGATGATGAAAGAAGCATAGTGACACTAACATTAGAAGAGCCCAGGGTAACTACTCCTAATAAGGTCCTAATAAGGAGCAGGATAAATCAACATCATTAAGACTGACTGGTTCTGCTCTATGACTACTTCTTTGCAGCCCTCTTACTACTACTTAATTTTATTTATTCACATGTGTGGCAACTTAGGGCTGTGGTGGAAGCTAATTCCTATCAACCAATCAATCAGATATAGGTAGCATTCAAGAAATAGGTATTCCACTGTACTTTTCTTAAGCTTGCACTGAGTGTAGAAGCTCAAACTCCAGTGAACCACAGCTCTAACAAACACCTGCATCATACTTCTATTTTTTTTTTTTCCAGTGTATAGTGTAAGCGCTACCTAGCTTACCAAAGTATCACACAATTAGGAAATAAACAAGGAGCGAAGGCAGCAGCAAGGTTGATCTTCCCACACTGATATACCACGTAAGTCAGGAACAACTTCTGAACAGTAACAGCTTCAGAACCTTTGGAACTGAACTGGCTTTTAGCTGCTGTTAGAGAGCTTATGGCAAACTGTCCTGGGTTGCAGTGTATTCTATTACCATCCTCATGAGCTGTTGAAACCAGGTGGGGCAGTGTTTCCTTGCCTCCTACCCCCAGACTATCTTTCTGTTAATGGCCCATCAATGCCATGCCTCAGGACTCAGAGGTAACTCCCTCCGGACTATCTTCTCTTAATGAGCCTAATCAACACTTGGCCTCATGACTCATTACCCCATTGTGAGATGCTCCACCCAGAGAGAGGAACCAAGCATTCCATCCTGGATATAATCTGAGATTCTGAACACCAGAGATAACCTTTCCACTGGATTTCCAGAGGACAGGAGCTACATAGCCACCACTGGACCTTCTGAGGAAGAGCAGACCCTTTTCTACAGGATCACTGCTTCAGGACAGCAGCCACCATTCCACCGGACTGCTACCACCACCCTGACTAACAGGGTGTCAGGTTGTATCTTGACTCTGTCAGTTTGAACCAGTGTTTTCTTTTAGTTTTTTTTTCTTTTTCTTTAATTTCCCCATCAAATTGTTATTCTGACTTGGTGCCTCTCACGGGTTTGTTTTCAAACTAGTACACACACACTGTACACAGCTTGCTCAGCCATGTCAACGTGACTCCTTAAAAACTCAAGACTCAAAAATTCAAAACATTAGAGGCAGAAGAAATATTACTGCCAACTCACTGCTTCCTTTTTGTTGAGCATAGAAGCAAGCAGGTAAATGGATAAAAGCTGGACAATGATAAGGACAGACATAAGCATCACTAATACTTTCTGATTTATCTAAGAGGTAAGTTGGTATCAGCGATATGACTGAAGTACAGGTCCAGTTTTAACAGTCACTACAGGAAGCATTGTGCAAGGATAGGACAATGCAGCAGCTACCTGAATGAGATCTCCTCTTTATATTAACACAAGTAAACATATTAGTTTAATCTGATTTGATCTAATTTAGATTAACACCCCAGATAAAAGCATAAATCTGAATTAGCATAGGGACTATTTTATTTTGACTCTTAGTTTTTTTGCCTTGCCTCCTTGCTCCTCGGTTATTTGGAAGAACTACATAAATGTACCCTTACAAAATAAGTAAAAAGTAGAATAGGGATAGCCTCTTCCCTTTCATGTCTGTATCTGATGTACAAAATCAATACTGGCAAAAGGTGAGGTTTGCATTAAGAAGTGTTTGATACAGAATGTCACCTCTAATAGGCAACAGTATTTTGGGTAAGAGCTCTTACCATTTTATGGAAGTTCAGTTTGAAACAGGAATTCTTGTGAATTGGTTTTAAGCAAGAATACTGCCAGAATGATTGTCATTCCCAGAATAGAATTTTAATTCTGGTGACATCAGTCTCCTAGATTCAAATAGGAGTTTCTATTTCCATGTTCCAGACAACACAAAATAATCAGTTTATGAAGGGATTTAGATTAAAAGCTGTGGACAATTGTACTTGATTTTCTATGAGTCTAGATTAAAAAAATAAAATTACTTTAACTTCAGTGTTAAACTTCATTGCAGGTTATAATAATTTAATAATCTCAATTTAAATATATTTACTTATAAATAAATGTCTCTTCCAATCCTGCAACTAGAGAAAAAACAAAAAGTGCAGCTTAATGGATTGCTCGATCATTAAACATCATGTCAATATGCGGAAATCCCTAGGAATAACATACTGTTCAAAAAAATCAGGATTTCATGGCTTTATAAACAAATCCAAATGCACTTTAGGCTTTTTTTATGTTGTACCTTTTCTCCTTCAGATAACACAACTTTCAAATATGTTTTCTTTCCTACTTTTACTAGAAATAGCATATTAAATGTAAAAGCCAAGCATGAACCCAAAACTGGTTGCTTTTCAAATATATAAATAAATCCAGATGTACATGAATGAACACAATCACTGTCCTGAGGATTATCTATGCTGCCTTTAAGATGACAGTAAACCAGCACTTCTCACATTCAAATAAAATCTTTATTCTTATAGAGAACTGGCCTATAGTAACCCAACCTTCACATTTTCTGGCATGCTTTTCGTAGCCTTGCACTACTACGCAGACTTTTCATATGAGAATCACTTCTTTAGAAGCAGTTCAGTTCCCTGAAGACCAGGTTTCGAATTTGGAGGCCCAACACCTCTTACTGCGCCACTGATTACAATTCCATGATTATGTGAATCAGTTGAGCTACGCACAAAAAAACCCCATCTTGTGGTTTCTAAGGGAGAAGTGAAAACAGCAAGATAGAAGCTCATCCAGGTCAGAAGACATGTTTATTTGACTTAATCACCTAGATTTTAGCAGGCCTTCTCTACAGCAGATAACAACCAACCTGTTTGCTATAGTTACCAAGTTCACTGGAACATGAAGCATCAAGGCAGGTTCACTCTGGTCTGCTGAATTTCAAGCTTATATTCCTAGTGATTAGAAGAATCTTGTTATGAAACATATATGGTGCAAATTCACTTGCAAAGAAAAAAGGTGTGCTTGGGTGTTCCTGTACTTACATTAACTGTTGATTTTCTATTATCACCAAATACAAAGGTAAAAATCACAAACACCAAATGGAAACCAATAGAGATCATTAATTTAACCACATGGGCTTCATTGATTAATAGCCAGATACAAAGGTTACAAATAGTAATGGGAGGCAGCACCAGGAAGAATCTGACTCTGAGAGAAAGTAACAGGGAGAAGTTGTCAAAATGCCTGATAGTCAGATTTCTTTAACTTGATCAATTTCTGCTGCTCTATTCTCACCAGGAAATGCAAAACCAGAGCGGAAACCTCTGAAAGGAAAAGTAATTGCTTACAGTCGACTGATCAGGCATTTACTCAGGGAATCCTGTCAGCTTCCCTTCCCCTATTTCACAATGTTGGGAATTTTTAAGTTTTAAGACAGTTTCCCCTGTATTCACAAGTAGCCAGTCTGACTTTGTGCTTCCCTTCTTAAGATGTCCCATCTACCTCCTACTCTCCTGTCCCAGTGTTGCTGAAGCAGTGAAGGACAGTGGAGCATACCCTTATGGAAAGAGCCAGACTTGGTGGCTTAAGGTGTGTAGTCAACACGGGCATTTCCTTGGTGGAAGCACCTGTGCCAACCAGTTGTAGGAGTACTTCTAAAACCTCTGACACACTGATGTCCAATCCACCTTCACTTACAGTGTATAGGTATACAAAGTTCAACGCAATAAATGCCCTTTTACTTCTCTGTTAGCCACAACCAGGAACTGCTGGGCTTCAGAAGAGCTGCAGGGAGAGGAGAACTTGCAGGCCAGGCCTTCCCTCTAGATTTCACTGGCAACTGAGTCTATCTCCTTCAGCTCTCCTGAGAAACTTAACAGCTTTGTTCTTCTGCATCTGGTGACAAAAATTCTTGAGCTTGAGCTATGCTATATTAGGATAGCCCCAATACAGAAGAGGGGGAAGATTTCAACAGATTGGTATCAATCTCTGAGATGTGTGTTTGGAGAAGAACTGAGTTCTTCTGCTGGGATATCCAAGGAACCCCCAGAAACTAACTGATGAGATATGGATGCAATGCTGAATATTTCAGTCATGAATCTCTAACACTAAAAATACGCGAAGTTTCAAGAGTACCCCTTACTGCTTGAGCATCTTTCTTTTCTAAGATCAGGTTACAGATGCTGAAGGTGATTTTCAATGAAAACACCAAAAATCTTCATCTTTGTGCTTTGTGCAATACTTACAGGAAATGGAAGTACAGGTCTAAAGAATGAAACACATGTTGCAAAGACAAAAATCTCTCCAATCTTGAGCAATAGGCCAAATGTTTTGTTATCATGGAAATGCAAACTTGAACTACCATTAGAAGACAGAAAAAAAAAAAAAAGAGATGGAAAAGGCTGAGAGCAAATGAACAAACATATCTGACTGCTTTGTTGAGTGGTAAGACGAGAGTTGGTGGGAGGAAGAATTGATGAACTGTCACAGTATGACAAATAAGACCTCTGTTGGATGTATTGATTCTGAACAGAGAATGACTCATGGATCTACTTCATTCTTGCTTCATTTACAGACAGTAAAGTACTTGAACAAATCACAGATGCTGCCAAAGGAGTCAGAGAAGAAAAAAATTCTTTTCCATGCATGAGATTTTGGGGTCGAAATTATTAATAACTGCTTGTTTTGTAGGACAGCTCATACAGTAGAGCTAATGTTTTGTACAAAGTATCACTGTCTCAATAACTGAACAGATGATCTTTTAGGCACATTGCACAGGTAAGACAGACTTGAAGACTCGTAAAGATTACCACATGAAAACCTGAGCATACTAGTATGTGTATTTGTCAACTATGTATGCATGCATAGGAACTTTCTTGTGTGTTTCATGGCTTCAAAAACTGTTTAGTAACTAGAGCTCAGGAGAGAAAGTTTCATTCACTATTTTTCTCAAACACTACAAGCTCCAATACATTTTTTGCTCTCCTTGTTTCATCATAGAGGACTTATAGGCATTAGGCAGAGATTTCAAAGAAGCAAAATTATGTTTCAAAATTTATTTGGGTTATTAAGCCAAGAGAATCATGGGTCACAGATGTTCTGTTTTCCTTCTTTTTTTTAACTTTGCCTTCATTTGATGAGCTGATGGGGTTTTTTTTTGTCTTGATAATTGTCTTTTATATTTGGAAAATAAGCCTTGCAAATGTGAATAAAGTACATACCAAAGCAATGGCTCTGAGCTGAATTCACAAAGTATAATTCATCAAGGTTCTTTAATTCTGCGGCCAAAGTCGGTTTTTTTTCAAAAATTTAACAGGACCATTCACCATTTTCCTGTAGACTACTATGCTATGTCCTGTTTTTCTCCCTTATCTTGATGGAACTTCTTTTTCACTACCAGCTTTCCTTTCAAAACTGCAACTTCTCTCTACCCACTCTTTTCCCTACTGCTAATGCAGCCAGGAGTCCAGGAATAACTATTACAGAACCACTAGAATAACTAAAATGATAATATTAGTTTTAAACCTTGAATCCTCTTGTTAAATGTAATTTTAAATCTTTAACATACAGAAAAATCAAAATGCAGTAATATGTTTACACACAACTATTAGTACCACAAAATTCACTTAGTCCCTTCCCCAATTCAGAGAGCAATCCCCACTCAACAAGCCTGCTGCTCTTTCCCTGGAAGAGACAAGAAATAGATGCAAAACATGAGGTGTCCCCTGCACCTGTCACAGAGCAATCCAAATTACAGCAGTCAGGGCCTGGCTTTTTGTGACAGCCTGTGAGAGGTGCAGGAGGGCAGGTGTGGTGGCTTTCCTGGAAGGAGCTGACTGCTGCTTCAGGCCAGAGATGTGGTATGCTGGCTGCTGACACCAGATCGGGATGGGAAGGGAGTGGAGCAGCAAGGATCTGGCTTCCTCAGTTATTGTACAGGCCTACTGCAATTTACATGGGAATTACACAAACTCATGTAGTCCATTTCTAGAAGTGCTGATTAAGTTTAGGAGGAACTACTTTGAATTATCTGCCAAGAGCAAAAACTATTCCTTTGTGCATTGTCAGCCTCGAGTAACTCAATCTGGAACTATTTTACCAATCTTTTAGATGTCTGAGTTTAATACAGACATTAGAGAGGGTAAAGTTAGGGCAGAGCTGACCCCAGCTGCCAAACTGCTTGAAGAAGGGAATTGCGAGTTAGCTTTGATCCAACACACGTTTGAAATGTATGTTCAGTTACTTCTAACACCAGATGGGTACAGTGAAAAAAAAGGACCTGGCTGCATACTTAATTTACAGTATACCAAACTCACTGTAAACTAAAAATACCAAAATACTCTTCAAATTGTTCTTGCAGATCATGCTCTCTCACCCCTCTCTCACCTCCCACCCTGGTCCTCCACAGTTTAGGGGTAACTGAAGCAGAACAAAATGCCTTCACTCCTCTTTTGCAACCAAAGAGAGGTCTCTAGAGCCTAGATATCCTGCTTGCACTGGGATTCCCTCTCACTTCCAAGGAATACTTCTGAAGAAAATTGTGATAAACAGGAAAACATCCATTTAAGAACTATGTAACAGCTTGTTTAGTAGGAGAAATGGACCATTAGTGTGTGGAAATTCCCTCTCTTGACCTTTACAAGGTGAAAGGTGAGAGCACTACAGAGAGTTACAGCAGCAGAGGACAGAGAGTACCAAAATATGATTGTGTTGGGCAAGGATTTATGTAATTAGATACATCTGGAGGAAAGGATTAACTACATGTCATGATACAGCCTGAATCAACTTTGCTTTGTTAAACTGCAAGGATATCTCCATTTACAAACCACACGTTTGCAGCACAGTGACTGACTTAGTCGGGCAAATACGCATCAGGTACAGTCTTAAACAGCAGCAGAAGACTAGACTGAGTGATTTTAGACTTTAGGGAGGTTCGGGGTTTTTTTCTACTGTCTGAATTATATAGCAAAAATAATTTCCATTCTATAATATCTTTTACTAAGGAGTCAACTTTAATGTCTAATTTACAATGCTACAGGTAAGGAAGCAAAGGGTTGAAAGGAGGTGCTGTCCGGTGTTGCAGTTTTACAGTTTACAGTCACTGTGTGTGCAATGCCTTGAAGTCAAATGGTCTTATCATTTCCTAGCCCTCAAAAAATCTTTGTTACCATCCTCATGCTGCCTTTTTTTTTTTTCAGTAACTGATGCAGCCACATGGTGATTTCTACCACAAAACAGACCTAGCATAAGACCCACCTAGAAAAAAGGGGGATTGGGGATTATAATGACAAAGCAAGAGTGTCATAAACCTGAGAAACTGCCACAGGATGTTCCAGTAAATCTGCCAAGTCAGTAATATTCATGATGATTTGCTAAGTGCTGGCTATGAGGACTGAAGTTGCCTGGGTAGTCACATATCTAGTCTTCTAGAATGTCAGAACACTTTGGGAATTAAATGAGTAAAACTTAGTCCTTCAACTTCTGCTTTTTTTCTGTCTCCTCTCATCCCTCAAGGTACCTGTGCCTTGCCACACAACCCAGCCCCTCTCCAAGATGTCTAAGGGATGCCTAAACGGAATTACAAATGTTAGGCTGTTTGAAACAGAGAGGAATATTTCATCAATGTTTTTTTTATTTTAATCATATGAATAAGAGTTACTTAGAGCCTTGGTCTTCATCAGAACAGCTGCAGTTCTGGAAAGACTTCTAAATTATGAAGTTAAACAGTACTTTTTGTTAAATTTAAATTAAGACCAGAATGCATTTAAATTACCATGTTTTTGTCACATAAATCTTAAGCCTTCTCCTGTGTTTAACAACACCCTTTATTTTGCCATTCTCTAAATCACATAAGGGACGTGCTCCAAAGAAACTAATAATTTGCAAATAGTAACACTTAAGAGCGTGTTAGAAACAGAGCAACAATCTCATTTTCTCTTTCAACCATGCTGCATACTAACTACACACTCTAACAAAATAAATTTTATAAAACAATATCCTGTCTGGGTCTAACAGCTGTAGTAATGAACCCCTGAAAAGAACACAGACTCACCCATACCTGGAGACTCAAAATAATTTCACTTCTTGACAAGTAAAATAATTTACCTTTTGACAGGCTGGACAGCTTTATACAGGTCCTCAGAAACACTGCTCATTTACTACCTCTTTAGTCAAGCAGAAGTAGTCACAGCATACCTCTCTTCAAAATGGGACTGTCATGCTACCAAAGTCAGACAGCTTGACCTCACTAGCTTTCACTCTTGGCTTTTTCCATCCTTTGTGCTCTGCCTGTCACTTCTCTCACATTATTTCTCCTCTCCATCTTCTCAGTTCGGCACTGTGTTTCCCTACATAAACTGAAGAACTTAACAAGGCAGGCTGTAAATGCCCCATATGTGCCACTCCACATTTTCCATTTGGCTGTCAAAGGCAGGAGGATAGGAGCCTCCAGAAGAGGATGTTTTGTAGCAGAGTCAGCCCTCAAAGACAAGACTACAGCATTCAGGGAGGTCAGCATTCACAGATGGGGGACTACTTGGCAGCAACACCCATAACCAGAAAAGCAACACGTGACCAGATTACTGTGGCCTTCCCTTCCCTCCTCTGAAAGAAGTTTGGAGACAGAAGAAATGATTGCTCTGCTTTGTGGGTTTCTTTCTGTTTTTAGCAGTCTTGAAAAAACATTCAGAAAACAAGAATACATGCTTCTTGTCAGAAGTATCCAAAATAAGAACAAAGACATAGTCCTTTTTTGACACGTTACAACACAGAAGTTCAGAGTCATGAAGAAATTAAACAGGATCCACTAGCATCCAGCATGATCTCGCATTTAAACAATGTTTCCACTTGGAAAAATCTATAAACTCGATGGTTATTACTGTAATTGTGTACAAAGACATCTAGCATTAATTGAGAGGAACAATGCAGAAAAAAGTCTTTAGTAGTCCATGTGTCTAGAAGATTATTTCTTTTGGGAAATGAAGGAGCTATTTTGTTGCTTAGAGTGCAAATATACACTTCCCATGCCAACACAGGTACTATTCAGCCAGTGAGTATCTACAGGTCTACAGCAGAAATAACAGGCATCTCCAGTCTCTCATGTAATGACTCCATACTCCCAAAAATAGGATCTAGGAAACAGGAGCAGCAAAAGACTGGCTGGTAGAAGACCCAGTGATTAACATTTTTTGTGCATTACAAAATGTAATAATAATAAACAGCAACATAGCTCATAGGACAAGTAAATTCTAGCTAAGAGAACCTTCTGGAGATAAGCTGGGGTGAGCCCAAGTTACTGTTCTGTTGTGTAGGAAGGAAAGGCAGGTCTTCCCAAAAATCCCCTAATCAGTAAACAGCTGGGATTCAAAAGAACTTTGACATGTACCTAAAAGGAACAACCTAAGTGAAAGTTCATGCCTCCACAGAGTCCTTCTGGAGCTCTTTGGCACCAGGGATCCCAATGTCCTTCCATTACAGCATACGCTAAGGAGAAACTCAAAGGCAATTTATGCTGTTCAGCATGCTAATACCACCTAGTAACATTTCTGATCAGAAATCAGGAGTAATGATCTGTCAAAACCAGGCTGGCTCTTAGCTCCATCGCCTCCAGTTTCTACAAACCACACAGAACTCTGTTTAGAGTTCCCACAGAGGGACAGGCACACAGCTGTCCTGAGGAAGGACATTCCTTTCTCTTCCTCATCTTTGGCAGCACAGATCTGTCTTTCTAGATCCTAAAACAATGTGATCCTATGTTCTGCCTGAAATCCTTCTCAGATCATCAAAACTTCTTCCCTGATCCTACCCAAATAACTCGTGAACTTTTTTTCTATTTTTGTACTAAGTAAAGTAGCCTCTTTGTGAGACAGTATCTCACTGCCACTCAGAAACATCTTTTAGGGAGGTTTATGTAACCTCCCTAGCTCACTTCTATCTACATATATGAGAGTATACACTACTTCCTAACAATAGCTTTTAGGTAATTCTTAGAACAAAAATGCATTTCTTGTAATTACTACAAGTGAATTTCTTCTTTTATTATCAAGCTCATTTATAAATTCAATTTAATTTCAAGAGTGTGAAAATTTAAATTCTGGCTTTGGAATACATGTGAGCAGCTCTTTTGCTACTCTTAATTTAAAGTAAATATTTGATTGACAAAAAACTCCAAATAACCTTAAGCCAATTCTTAGTGAAATGCTACATGTGAGTATCAAGAATTCTCAAACATAGGTATTGACAAAAGAGCAGGATTTTTCTCCTACGGATCATCAAACAGAAAGAATTGAAGCCAGTTTGAGCTGCCCTTGTCAAACAGGACTCAAGTCTCAAGGCAATAGGAAGTGAAATAATGTTTAAATGTATACAGGATGCGGTCTGAACTAAGTAAGGGGTTATCTTAATGACAGCTTTTACCAGCATAACTATATTAGACTAAATTTTCTACACAGATTTACCCTGTTCCCCCAAATCCCTATTACTATGAAAACTTACACAATCACACAGTGTTTGTGTAATAATGTTATTATTGAGACCTTAGCTGTTACTATAAACATTGAATACATGATGAAATGTATGACATTTTACAGCTAATACAGGCAAATATATAAGAAGAAGCATCTCCCCACTAATAATTTTTAATTTGTGAAACTTAGGTAACTCTTTGAACTTCACTGTGACATGCTACAAAGTATTTGCTCATTTTCTCTAGAGGATAACTAATAATGAGGCACTCACTGTTTTACAATCAGTATACACAAAACACTTAATGAATATTTAACCAGCACTTACATTTTCACACTGCATCTTTCTGGATTTTATGTGGGAAACATTGAGTCCATCAATAACAATATCAAATGGAAGTCGATTTTCCACAAATGTTTGAAAGGCCTCAAATTCCTGAAATAAATAAATAAATAAACACAGGGGAGTAATACATCGAGCTTAACAGAAAGAAATTCCATTCTGTTTTTATTAAAAAAGGAAACAAAGCCCAAATGTCTCACTTTACCTTTGCTGGCTACACTTCACATCATTACTTGCTTATTTCCTAAAACAACCACACCAGAAAAACCCACCCCATCTTTTAAACCATAAGTCCTACACTGGATACATTCGATAAAATCATTACAACCAAAAATTACATTACAACTGAAAACCAAAACTTTGCAGTCATCCAGATTTTCAGAATTACAATCTGAACTGTACACTTTATATAAAGATACGTGCTATAGTCATTGTCACACAGCATCTGCTAAACAAAGCAACTTTACAAACCAGTAGACACTTTCACTACTACTAGCTCTTAACATATCCAAATGTAAAATAGTCATCATACTTAGGTTCTATGGAAGAATTATGAAATCTCTGAATGCCATTCAGTATTTAAATAAACATTCATTTAGAAAGACAGTACTCCATTTGTGAGAAACACGTGGTTTTAAGGCTAAAACAATGAACTTTCTTACTAGGTCAGAAATGTAATGCACTGATTGAGCAGAACAGCAGCATCCATCCAGTTTTTCCATCAGAAGGAAACCACAACTGCTTTAGGTTTGAGAGTCCATAAGAGGAGAACAGACTACAAAGCTATAATAAAATCTTCAGGAATTTCTCCCTTGATTTTTGAGGAAAGATTTAGTAGTTTTTTTGCAGACACTTGCATAAGATTTCTACTTTTTGCTTTTGACTGTTCTTAATAAGCACAAGAACTTTGCACTATCTGGATGGGCAATGACCTAGTTGCATAAATTACCTTTCTAGTAAGAAATAAGATTTATTTATCACTGACAGAGCTTTCAAAGTCCAGGCTATAAATTAACTTTCACTCAAAGGAACTCAAAACAATTAATATTTCATGCCTTCTGCAAAGGATTCAAGAAGTACTCTTCTAATCTTGCCTTCTTCCACGCAGCAATATGGCAACATATGTCTACATAAAAAACACTGCCTCAGCACCCAAAAACACATACAGCATATACAATTCTTCCTTGGAGAAAAAAAGAAAGAAAGAATTCATTTTTCCAGAAACTACAATGCTGTCAGGCAGTAACAAACGATCACCAACTTCAAATTTAGTTGGAATGCTTATGACAAATTATACTAGGAAAAGGGTTACTTGTATTAAGAGCACAAACCAAGCAAGATAAGATGCCTCACTCAGCTGTTAAAATTTCAGGAATAATTTCCAGGTGAACAGAGGTGTACCAGTCAAAGCACAGTGATAAGAATACAGACAACACAGGGCTCAGCCTAGCACCTAGGAATCAATCACCTTTTATGTGATCTTTCATTTCTCCATTGCTTAAATAAATGTTACTATTGATATAAAAAGCTGGCCAAGGAAATTGTCACCTAAAACAAAAATGAATTGTTGGTACTTGTGAAGTATTTTCCCTAGCCCCGTGCCCTAATCTCAACATATTTTCTACAGATGAATAAAAATTCTCATTGCCATCTGACAGGGACACCAAGACACAGAAGGAAGTCACTAGGAAAGGCAGTGGCAGGGATGGCAGGTAGAAACAAGTGCAAAGCCAAACAACATGGATTCCTGACTTCTGGGCGTACGCCATCCACGGACCTCCGCATGGTTCCAAATCTGGCGAGTCATCACTGCAATACTGGATGGCTGTCTGAAATGTGGGAGAGGTGAAAAGAAGCAAAATACACACAGCCCAAGTGAAGGTAAGACAGAAAAGCTCTGAGACAAAGATGAGTGAAAATAGAGAAGACAAAACAAAGTGGAAGCAGGTGAAACATGTGGTAAATACTCCAAGAGAGCATTATTTTCTCAATGCCAACAAATGGCAATATTATTTGCAGTAACATAGTTACAGTCAAGCAGACATTTTTTAGAAGCAAGCTGTACAAGTAACCTTGTCTTTACAGGCTCAGTTCAATACAAAACAAGCACTTTGCAGAGAATTTTTCAAGCTTTATTTTATTTCAAGGAACAATAGTTATAGAGCAGTTCCTGAAAAGGTGGTTTTCCCTGATGGGCAGAGTAGACTGTTTTGTTCAGGGAATACTACAGCATGAGTTGGGGAAGCAGCAGAGGGGTTCAGTGGGTCTGCACTCTGCCCACTCTTTGCTTGGATCCCTCTCCTCTGCCAGAAGGGCAGATGGTGCAAGGCTGTCAGAAGGGTCCTGCTGAGAGGCACCAGGATAGGCTCAGCGCTCCTCAGAAAGCCATCTCCTGGCTCTCTGGGATTTTCTTCTGGAGCTGGGGAGATGCTGCAGCTTTTTCAGTGTCATTCCTTTGGCCACTCCACCTTTCCCCACCATTTCCTCCTGCCCATATCTCCTAACATTCTCAACAGATGCCTGACAGACAGTATGCCCTGCCAGCCTCCCAGATCAGCTTAATTGTTGTGCATCTTTATGAGTAAACTGCGCAAAACAGGGAGAGAAGGTTTGCTGGTGGCAAGGAGACTTATCCATGCCGGGAGATGAGGAGTTAATAGCAAAGTGCAGAAGACAAATGGCCAACTTTAATTCATGTCACCAAACACAGAAGACTCCAATAAAAAGCCTCAGACAGACTAAAAAAATCCCAAGGGACAGTTCATTTTCTCCTCACCACCCATATTTCCCCAGCAACACACGAGAGTGTGTTCTCTCCTTTTCCAGAAAAAAAATACATTAAGAATGACAGAGAAGGTCTCCTCCCATGAGAGACAGTTTTTGAGCTGCCATATTTCTCATCCTGTCTGGACACAGGGAAGAAAAAAGGGCAAACCCTGGAAATAAGCAGCAGGCTACCTCATCCAGAAATAATACAAACACCCAAAGACTTACACTGTAGGAGTGTACTGGGTCTGGCTGAGCTGGAGTTAATGTTCCCCATAGCAGCCCTCACGGTGCTGTGTGATGCACTGGTAGCTAGAAAGGTGTTGCTAACACACCAGTGTTTTGGCTACTGCTAAGCAGTGCTCCTACATTAAGGCTGTGTCTCCAACATTCCCCTTCACCAGTAGGCTGGTGGTGGACAAAATCTTGGGAGGGGACATAACCAAGACAGCTGACTCAACCTGACCAAAGGGATATCCCATCCATATGACACCTCCTCAGAACAACATCTAAGAGAAAGAAGGGGGCAAGGTGAGGGCATTTGTTATTATGACCTTTGTTTTCTGGAGCAACTGCTATGCATAGTGATGCTCTACTTCCCAGGGAGTGGCTGGACATCACCTGCCAATGGGAAGTAGAGAATAAATATTTTATTTTTCTTTGCTTCTGCATGCAGCCTTTGCTTTTCCTTTAATAAACCGTCTCTATCCTGATTCACAAAGGTTTTTCCATCTCATTTTCTCCCCCTACTGGCCTTGTCCTGTTGAGAGGAGTGATAGAGCAGCTTGGTGGTCAGCTGGTGTCCATCCAAGACCAACCCACCACAAAGAGAGAAAGGAGACAATTCAAAGGATGTTGATCTTTTAAAGACTGGGATTTGTCTGGATTTTATGCAGATCTTATTTCAGCCACAGTGGTAAACAGATGATTCATCCACAGTTCCCTAAAGATATCTCCCCCATTAGCTAACTGTTAGAAGAAATTAAAGGCTTTCTTTCTAAGCAGTAAATGAAGTAGAGCACAGCTGCAGTTAGGGTACAACTAATCAAGAGAATCCAAACATGATGGCCATCAATGCAGTACAAGGATGACGTGAAGGTTACAGAATCACAGAATATGCTGAGCTGAAAGGGACCCACAAGGATCATTGAGTCCAACTCTTGGCCCTGCACAGGACCATCCCCAAGAGCCAGGTTGGTTTAGGCAAAAAAAGCGCAAGCTATTCACAAAGGCTTACTCTTCCAAATGGAGACTGCAACATGATCTACACGTAGCCCTGCGTATGCCACAGGAGCATTTACATGGAAACATCCTGCTCAACAAGACAAAGGGCACTTCTGATTAACTCCTTCAATAAGCCAACAAGTAGCAAATCACACCTCTCTCTTTCTCCCTGCCCCCCCTCCCCCCCCATCCTCCAGGTAAGAGCGCCAAAACAAACACAGCAAATCTTACACTAATTTTTAACTTGTTCTGACTGGGTTCATCTCACAAAGTTTTTAAGGAAAAATCCATTTTCCCAGCCTCAAAAACATGACTCAAACTGAAGGAACTAAACTAAAACCACATTTTGTATTGCTTATTGACGTGACCCTCTTAAGGCTCCGGTCATGCAGAGAAGTACTGCAATACAGCAGGGCTGTTACCTCACTGCACAACTTCCCCCCACACACACGCACAGCACAGCACAGTGCTCACAGTGGCCCCAGTGATATCCTGTTTCACACCACGAACAAAAGAAAAGGGAATTTTAAAAAACCCACCTGATTTCATTCATTGCCTTACTGGGAAAACAGAGGAAGGCCAACTACACAACCTTTAAAAATGATTCACTGCACCTTCTATTAAAAAAATCTTTTCTTCACAAACGGATACACACTGACTAAATCAATTTGAGAGAAAAAGCCAGCTATAACCAAACCCATGATGGAATTTACATTGATGTAAAGAATTTAAGAGTTTTAAAATAATTTATTGTTTAATCATTAGGGTGTGGGTGGCTCAAGTCCATTCATATCTTGGCAAAAGCACAAACGAGTTGCATTTTTTTTGTATTTCACACCAGCTGGATGGCTCATGCACTATTTCACCATCATTTTATACTGGTATGTACTGGTGCTGCCCCAGAAAAGGGTGTTTCTACCTTCTCCCTTTCCTCAGCCATTCATTCCTGGCTTTGTTCCCTCACCTACCTATGCACACATGTTAGCACATGGAGAAAGACTCAAGTGGATGAACTGAGCCCATACAACAGTTTTAGTCTGCACCAGTCTCCCTGTTGAGGTTACAACACAGAGGATTGTCCTGGCATGAAAATGCAGCCAGAATACGGAATGAGATTGGTAACAGCTGAGACTACTGGGATCGCCTTTTCCCATAGGTAGCCCTGACTATGCTGACTAAGTTATGAAACTACAACATTCTATGAAATGTAACTCCCAGCGTGGAATACTACAGAAAAGCAAGAGAGGTTGGTTTTATAAAAAGAACTATAGGAATTATTGTTTGAAAAAGCAAGCAAGAAAAAAAAGACTAGTTTTGCTATCTTAAATAATTCATTTAAAGGGTGCTTTCTTAAGTAAGTGTACCCTCAGACTTCAAAAGTCTAGTTTGCACAGTGAAAAGTATTTGAAATAGCAGTAGTAATAAATATGAAAATAGTAATTTTTGGTAAGACAATACTATTTCTGTAAATACATCTATAGCTTTATAGAACAGAAATATATGTTTTTCTTCTCATACTAGTGCACATACAGATTACAAGCTTCAAAACCACAACAAAAATGAGGGAAGGAATTCATTACTAGCATTTACAGACACTATGTTAAACATGATAACATAAATAAATATTTCAAAACAAAGAAAATATAGCTAAACAAGCATGTCCCTTGGCAAGTGCAATGAGAGTAATCCACATGAGTATTTTGAAATAATTTTAATGTCTGTAACAGTTCTAAGTGTTAAGAATAAAAAAAACTACACTAAAACCTATTCAAATCACTGCAGAAAAGGCTGTTTGTCACTTCCTCTAAACAATAAAGTTTTTACTCACTTCAGGAATGGTGGAGAGATACTAGTTGAATTAAAAAATGGAAAACTACAATATTCAACATGTGTTTTTTCAAGAAGAAGTCACAATAGTTTAAGCTTTGTACAACAGAGGCAGTGCTTCTCCTCTTGTTAAATGACAATATCCTCAAGTGCAAGGAAAGAGCAAATTCTAATTAACCAAATATTATACTGCACTTAATTATAATTTAACTATCCCTATTACCAAACAGGGTGTATTCCAGTATCACAAGAGCAGCTTTCAGAGAAGTGAAAACATTCAATTTTTAACAGTTTCATAAAATACAATGTTATGGGGGTTGCTTTGTTTTCAGCAGTGTTTCCTGATATCAGAAGAAAAACACAGGAATGAATACTAAGTGTGAGAAATAAAATTCAGCTGTCAAACTGAAATCCAGCCAGTTCTTTTTTTTAAGGTGCCTTGGTGGAGCACTCTTAAATCTAGTTGCTATGCCTGAAGGGTTTGAAAACTTCCCCTACAGTTTCAAAGCTTGGAAATCCCCTCCAAACCCTTCTAAACAGGAAGGCTTTTCTCGGTATTATGTATGGTATCCCTAGGTAGCCTGGATTGCACACAATTTGTTTGGCCTGTTACATGCATCTCTGAGTTTACAAATAATCCCAGAGTCAGGAACTCCTGTGGCTGTAGCCTTCAGAGGCACGGTCATGAACAGGAAGGTGCTTGCAGGCACCCTGGCTGCGATGTGTGCCGTGCTGGCCGTGCACAGCCTCTGTCCGCAGCGGGCACGGCTGGCACAGGACTCAGCTAACCCACATGAGAATACTGCAGAGGAGGTAAATGGCACACGTATCCTGGGCTGTGGCACATACTGTGCACACAGTATCAGCTGTTTGCTTGGAAGCGCTTTTCTCCTCATAGCCCCTGATCTTCCAAGGAGACACAGCAGCCTAAGTGAATTAACTAGCCTTCCTGAGCTCAAGCAAAGAAGCCGTGACATCCAAGATGGACAGCCATAATCACCCAGGCATCTCAGGGCAAGTAAGAGTAGCTCACCTTGCAAACAGCTAAAGTGCAGGCAATTTAGCTGACTTTGACCACAAGTTGAGAGTCAACGAAGCAGGTAGAAAAATGAGAAGATCACAGTGGAAGTTGAGAGTGAAGGCATCACCAGGTGGGGTTAGAGCAGAATGTGTCAGACAGAGGCTTCTTAAACATTAGTACATAGAGGCTTTGGAAGTAATTAATTACTCCATTCAGAACAGGACTGACATGTACCCAAAGCCCCCTTTGGGTCACTTAGCCTTTGGAGCAAATCATGGAGTTGGAAGGAGAACCAAAGCTTTACAGAAAAAAAAAAAAAGTATCAATCTAAAAGGTAAGAGTTAGAACTTTATCTTCAAGGTTCCTTGGAAAAAATACCGCCTCATTCAGCTGCAAAAAGAACACTGAGATGAATGGGCTACTTCCTCTTTGTCCTCCCCTTATGTTCTAGAAGAATATGTAAAATCCCTGCTTAGTCCAGATCTAGTGTGGAAACTCACATCCCATCCACAAGCCCATCTCTTCCTGCCTTCTTGACAGCACATAAACGTCTCCAATGAGCTTCCTTCCCACTGCACAACAGTCCTTTCAGGCTTATCAGAGGTATGTAGGAGCACAAAGGGAATGAAATTACAGCATTTGCGTAAACACCCAGGAGCAGCTGCGACATGAAAGTCATCACAGCTAAAGTTGATTCTGCATCTCAGCACACCAATTATAGCCTCCCAGGCTCAATGGCATAGCTCCCAATTAAATGCAGCCAGAGTAAACAAGCATCTGACTGAAAATATCACATAGAAATTTGGTATGAAAGGTGACAGTTTTATTGTAACTGTTTTCTTTCTATGGCAGCCTGCAAGGTTACAGCTCACTGTATGAGATCATCATATGACAGCCTGACAGACCTTCCAGAAGCTATGCATAAGGATCTGAATTGCTGCCTACTTTTCCTTACACAGATTTCCTTATCACAGATAATCATAGTTCATGCAAGCCATCTTTTTAACATATTTGTAAACAGTGTTCACTACCATTCTGATGTACAAACCCATGTTGTTTGATTTTCTTTCCTAAAACTAATTACAAAAAAGGTTTCTTTTTTTTTAATCACAGCACAACAAACCACTTTTGGGGGATCCTCAATAAACCAAGTCTTTGTTCCTAATTTTCTACTCTGATCACATTTATTCTTAAGTGACGGAAATAAAATAAAGCAATGATGCTGTTGCAAAAGTAAGACAAAAGACTGTTCCTCAGTGAAGAAAAAAAGACCAAATGCATTACACATTCAATTTGAAACTGTTGGAAAAAAAATACTGAGCTCAAAATAAACTGTTTCCCTGATTAATCATTTCATTGCAAGAAATACAGATGCACTAAAGAAAACTAGTTAGGAGAGAAGAAGGAATACAAAGCTAAAGTTTCCTACTTGAATTATGGCTACTACAAAAAAAGTGACTGACTGGAAAATGAAACCCCCCCCCCCAGCCTTCTCAGATATGTTTGCTTACATCCTTATTTCAGCCTCATCACCTAGTTCCCCTCTGGAAGCCCCTGGCTGCAGAAGAAGTCACACAGTCTGACATACCTAAAATGGGCAGTGTATTTTCATCACCACATGTCTGCTTTCACAGCACAAGGGCAATTAAAAAGTCCCAAATTTATTTCTGGAAACATCTGATACATCATGACACTGTTTTGCCACTACCCCCACATCCATGCTCAAAATTCACTGAGGAAGCAGGCTTTAAGCTGTACAAACAACAGTAAACTCACCAAGTTCATCTCCATTCAGGGACTGCCTGCTGATATAGAACTGGAACAAGATGAGTTTGAAACTAGTAAGTAGGTGGCCCCAGAGTGATAACTGATGGAATTTCAGCTATCACACAAACTAACAGAATCTACTGACATCAAAATTTAATATAGTGTATTGAGTCTTTGTTTCATTAGATTGTATTCATTTACTCAATCAGGTTCTCACACAGGGGGAACGTAATTTCTACTACTGTTCAGTTTGTGTGTGAAGGTCCTGTTACCCAGAACTCCCTTCCTAAATCTCCCCACCTTCAACTGGTACTGCCAATCTAGCCCTGCCTACTTGACACATTTGAAATTTTCAAGATATACAGCATTCGATAAAACACAGCCTTTTGTTTATTTTATGATATTATAGAACACCAGTACCTATTAAATACTTAAAATTACTGCTACATTTTAAAGGATAATTTTTTTCTCCTACCTATACAATTCACAGCTAGATCAGATCAAAAGTCCTGAACCAAAAATAGAATCTGTGTGGAAATTAGATGTTTGCACAATAGGCTGCACATATTACAAACACCCCAAGATTAATTATTTAAAGTTTCTGTAACTGATAAGCATGTTTAATGTCTGTGCCTGCAGAAAGCCTGAAGAATTAAACCTGGTTTCCTCTTCTATATTTTCAAAGCTGGTGAAGAACTGAGGTGCCAGCTGCAACAAATCCCAAATCAACTCAAAGATAAAGCAAACCTGCCCTGAGATGTGGTGTGGGCTCCATCTAGTGGGGCTCAGCTTTGTTCCATATCACTACCACCAAATCTGTTATCTCCACACAAAATGTGTCAGAAATAGAATCACAGAATCATTAAGGTTGGAAAAAACCTCCAAAATCATCGAGTCCAACTGATCACCTCCTTGTCAACTAGGCCATAGCACTCAGTGCACCATCCAGTCATTTCCTGAACACCTCCAGGGACGGCGACTCTACCACCTCCCTAGGCAACCCATTACATGTTTTACCACCCTTTCAGTCAAGAAATTCTTCCTAACATCCAACTTCAACCTCCCCCAGCACAGCTTGATGTTATGTCCTCTTACCCTGTTGCTAGTTGCCTGGGAGAAGAGACTGTCCTCCCCTTGGCTGCAGCCTCCTTTCAGGTACTTGTAGAGACCAGTAAGGTCTCCCCTGAGTCTCCTTTTCTCCAGGCTGAACAACCCCAGCTCCCTCAGCCACTCCTCATATGACATACTCTCCAGACCCTTCACCAGCTCTGCTGTCCTTCTCTGGACATGCTCCAGCATCTCAATGTCCTCCTTACAGCAAGGGACACAGAACTGGACGCAGGATTAGCAATATGGCCTCACCAGTGCTGAGCACAGGGGAACAATCACTGCCCTGATCCTGCTGGCCACACTATTTCTGATACAGGCCAGGATGCCACTGGCCTTCTTGGCCACCTGGGCACACCCTGGATTATATCCAGCTGCTGTGAAGCAGCACCCCCACGTCCTTTTCTGCCGGGCAGCTTTCCAGCCACTCTGTCCCCAGCCTGTAGCACTGTCTGGGGTTGTTGTGACAAAAGTCCAGGATCTGACATTTTGCCTCATTAAGCCTCATAGAGTTGGCCTCGACCTACTGATCCAGTCTATCCAGATTCATCTGCAGAGCCTTCCCACCTTCCAGCTCATAAACACTCCCAACCCAGCTTGGTGTTGTCTGTGAACTTGTTGAGGGCGCACTTGATCCCCTTCATCCAGATCATCGACAAAGGTATTAAACAGAACTGGCCCCAACACTGAGCCCTGGGGAACCCCCCTGGTCACTGGCTGCCAACTGGATGTAGCTCCTTTCACCACTGCTGTCTGGGCCCGGCCATCCAGCCAGGTTTTCACCTGGTGGAGAGCATATCTGTCCAAGCCATGGGCTACCAGCTTCCCCAGGAGAATGCTGTGAGGCAAAGTCAAAAGCTTTACTGAAGTCAGAGAACTGCAATATACTATAGTGTCTGGAAATTGTGCCCTCTCATAAGTTTACCACAACCTTTGAAAAGCTAATGTATACTGTAATTATAAATATGAAAGTGTATCTTTAAAACTTTAAAACTGAGGAGTACTTGATTGGTTGGTGGGCTGTGAAAGGTGACAGAACAAAACTATAACTGGTTCTTTTACTTTTTTGCAAGCTCAAAATACTAGACGTCTTATTTTGTTCTATTTACTGGGTTTTATTCCATATTTTAAATTTAGCTTTTGGAGGATTAAAATATTTTAATTTTTTAACATTAAAACCCCCACACTTTAATTATTTCAGCATTCATTAATACCTGGCTGAAGATAAAAGAACAAATAAAATATGAAAGATGCTGAGATTTAGACCTGAATTATAAACACAACTGAAAAAGACACATAGGATACTTCATGGTGTATCTAATGGCCCATCAATGTTTAAAACAAAGAAAAAAATTTGTAGTGTTTTTGAAGTGTCTGAACATTACTTGTATATTACCTTTCTAGCCAATGAACCTGGCAGTGTGCAAGACCTACCTGTGGACTTGTCTTTCTAAAAGTGTCGGTTCCATGTATCACATCCCTTACTATTCTCTCGCTGAGATTACTGTACTCCTCTTCGGTGAGGTTACTATCCTCCAGCTGATGGTTGCAAACTGGGCATTGTCCACTGCAGTAATAGCAAAACAAGAAAATAAAAGGAAAAAGGCTTTTAAATAAGAAACTCCTTTAATATTACTAACTTATCAACGAGCACAATTCTTTACAAGAACCCCAACAGAGTACAATCATCAGAAAATCAGCTGTACTCTTTCTGTGATGCATCCAAACCCTACTAAAGTCACTAGAATTATTTTTATGTGATTTAGTGGGATCAGCACCAAAAATTTAATTCTAGTGACATCTGAAGACTTAGCAGTAAAACTCTGCAGGAAAGCAAGGGGGAAAACAGAATATTTAATTCCTCAGCATTTATTTATACCTTGAGAGATAGGAGTTCTATCCTAAGCATTACCACAAATTCCCACATCTCAAACATTCAAAAGTTTCCCTACTAGACAGGAAAGTCATTACGGACACACAGAGCCCTGATGTCAATGTGGGAAGGTGAGCCTGTTGCACTTGCCTGAACAGAATATATGAAACAGCTGTAGACATGTTAGTTGAAGCTAGCAGGCACATCGCAGAGCCTTGATCTAGCTATAAATCCATTCCGAAGTCTTACAACAAGAAAATGCACCAGTGAAATGCTCCACTGTTGTGCCAACGACTGCTCCTAACAAAAAAAGCTAAGCTATATGTGCCTGGTTTATCAAGGTTTAGAATAACCAAACCTGCCACAGGTATAGGAATAACCCTGCCCAAAAGAATAAGGAAAAATAAAATAAAAAAAAAAAACCAAGGAAAGCAAGAAAAGGTAACATAAATCTGTTGTACAGTTGGAAAAGCAAATAGTGACCAATACTGACTTATTTGTGCCACTTGTCTTTCACTACCAGACTTCCCCTTAATTCTAGGCTGTTTGCTCAGATCTCTCCAAGGTGGTCAGAGAGAACAGACTGAGAGCAGAATGGGACTAAGACAGAAATACTCTTTTCTCAGGAAGCTCTCAGGAATATTAAGTCACACTGGCATACCTGTACGATGCCCCATAACACCAAGGACTTTCTAATATCTGGCTGACTGCACCCAAACAGAAAGCAGCTTTACATTGCTGTCTCCTGACAACTAATCACTACATGTTTATTGCTAAAATACTTCCATTCCTGCTCTGCAGCACAGGCTGAGTCTCACACGGATCTAGAAATGCAGACTGCTGCAGATGAAAAAGCTCTGCAGGTACAGTCAACCAATGCCACCAACTGGCATTCATTTCCCAGAGCCACAAACACTTCCATGAGGCACAGCTGTGTCACGGACTGTGTGACTGCAAGCACTGGCACAGTTTCCTTATCACTTACATCATCCACTTCTCAGTATTCTTTTTTCCCTGTTGCACGGCCAGCAGCTATGGTAGCAACTGTAGTCTGCAAATCCCAAATCATACATTTTTTTGTCTCTGACACATGCAAGAACTCTCCACTGATTAGTCCATGCATGTTTTTTAAGACTAGAATACCAAAGAGATTGAAAATTCACCATAAAAGAAATGATCACAGTATAGAACAATAGGGGATGTGAAGAAACAGCCCTCAAACTCTTTAGTTTCCTTAAGAAGAGTGCTGGCATGTTGCAAGAGATCCTGAACAATTTTCCAGAACAGCATGAGCGAGGTTACACTACAGAGAACACTCAGATCTATGCCTGCCAAGAGGCACAACCACATATCTCACCAACTGAGTGCTGCAAAACCTTACCAGCACTGGGAAAAGGCCACAGATGAAAAGTTTTGTAACTCTCAAAAGAAAAAATGGTCAAATTTCAAGGTTTATTTGCAGGGGGTTCAAGTTTCTGGCTATCACTGTTTAAAGAAACTAGGAACTCAGTGCTAGAGGAAGAAGAAAATATCCTGCATATAAGCATCTTAGATATAACTGCCAGTATTTATACAAAATCAGAATAACCTATGAATAAGCCTATTAACTTGCCAAAGTCAGTTTCGGAAAAAATAGTTTTTAACCATGGATTTTTAAACTCAAGACTCATGTTTTAAGACATCAGTTATGCTGACTGCAGAGAAGAGTCTAGTAACAATCACTGCATGAGTTTCAGAGATACATTAAGGGCTTTGTCCCTTATGATTAGGGCCAAAAAGAAAAACCAAGCCCACATAAAAACACCAACAAAACCAATGAACTCTTTTTTGGTTTATCTGTCAGCATCCATTTTATTTAAACAAAACAAAGCTCTTTTATTATTTTTATTTTCTTGAAACTATTTTAATTTTATTCAAATACTTATCCAAGTAGGCTACCTCAAACTTGTTTAGTTCAAAATAAAGTGTTCTTACAGTTCTAACAGCATAACTACTACGTAACAACTTGTCATCACTTTGTTCACAGATTCTTAATCCATGGTAAAAGGTGAGGTGATCTAAGTCAGTTTTAGCTCTCAAAGTCTTTAACTGTTTACAGACAGTAAGATAGAAAACAGACTCAGCTCTTAGTCAAGACAAATGACTTTAGAATTTTGAAGCTCTTAAAGGCTGGAAAAGGTTGTCTAAAATATTATTTATTATTATAACAGAGTACAGTACCACACACATTCATACACAATAATAATCTATTGTATAGAAAACAATTCTTAGGAGAGTGAGTTGTGCTGCTGTTTCAAGGGCTTCAAAAGCTGCAGGCTCTATACGAGCTTTTACTTCAGAGTATGCAACATAAAGTATTTTTATAAACCACCTAAAAAACCCATAATCCATTGGAGACATTCTCCTAATTAATACATTTATAGCTGCCAAATTGCTACAAAAGCATAGAACAAGGTTTCAAATAGAATAACATTTAAAATAGCAGTTTACAGACATTAAGAAAACTGCACTGTAATAGAAACACACATCCAAGCTATGCCTGTGAAAACCTAAGAACCATTTTGTCTTCACTGATAATCAGATAGGAAGGGAGAAACCTTCCATCTGTACAAATTAACTGCAGTGTGCAAACAGTATCAGTTTTCAAGAAGATAACACTTTACACACCAAAGCTTCTCCGCTATACATCATGTTAAACAGCAGTATTATAAAGCCAACAAAAAATAAAGTCTTTAAATCCTAAACAGTAGACAAATAAGCCACACAGTAAAACTTTTTTACTTAAAAACTCTTATATTTTGCTGTGTTTTTCCATCCTGGCTCTGCTTAGCATAACGCTTTTCCAAATGTGCATGTTGGGTCTTGTTAAACGTACAAGAAAGAGCTGGAAACTGAAGTTTGTGAAATCATACGTCAGAACAAAGGCTCATACCCTCAAGGATTAAAATATTGTCGTATATAAGGAAAACTATTTTTGTTTTTGAAAGAAGATTTCAAGATAGAATAATCAAGACAACACCTCACTTATAAATAAAATGCTGCATTTACCTGTCTTTAATGTTGGTCAGGCGTCCTCTCCAGTTCCCTCCTGGTATACTAATATGTACAGAGGGAAAGATAAATAAAAACATTAGATTCTTATTTAATGATATCTGAATTACCTGTCAGAATGATTACATTTTGGTCAACATTTAGAAATAAAAAACCAAACAATCATCTACCCTGCATAGGAATTACACAAAGATCCATATTAATTTAGTAACACCTGGAAATATTATATAAAGAACCAGCATTTAACAGCATGCAAAGAACTAACACCATCAACCTCCACAGTTTATATTGTCCCCAAATTTTAAGAACCATACAAACAATCAGGGTGCACTGACAACTTTTAAGTTACTGCCCTACACATTCATAAACCATTCCAAAAATGGTAGTGCATTCCCACTGCCACATTTTCCATCCAGGAAGACTAACCTGTAAAATGGCTCTGTAGCCCACATAAATCAAAGCCAACAGTTTAAAAAAAAAAAAATTACAGATGGGCTCACATACGAGCTCACGACAAAATGGAATGGGCTCAGGTGAACCCCACTGTGCACGCACAGCGTAACAAGCAGAGTCTGACAAACACTTCTCATGACAACAAACTGTGTGACCTGCTAAATACTGTGCTGAAACAAAGAGCCTCTTATAAAGATTGTATAGAATACTAGGAGGTGAACAAAGTCAATACATTTAATCTTCACTTTACCTAGTGGAATTTGCTGCCTCTTTCATTTAAAAAAAGAAACTACCTTTCAACTAGCTTACTACTTCTACACTTCAATAAATTACAGGCAAAGCCCTCGTACACCTGTCAATATTCCTCATGTACCACCCCAGAAAGACATTAAGTCAGCTATTTTGAATTGCCATAACCCACCATGATTTCCTAATTTTTGTACCAAGGAGTAATATTTAACAGGTAAAAGAAAAGATGAAATCAGTACAAATTTTAAACTTTCACAATAATTTGGGAACAAAAATAAAATGCAATTTTTCATGACAACAAGTCTCTTGTGGAGAACCAAAAATCAAAATGAGACCTTGAGGGGTCTCAGAGTTGATCTGTAGGAAAATCTGAATCCCTCCTCCTCATGAACTGCACCTTGCTATTGAAACATTAATTACCTTTCAAACCATAGCTTTATACTCCGCATAAATGTTTTGTGAGGATATATCTGGTTCTCTCTCAAATATAAGAGGATACCAAAGACCTCTTTTTGTAACTCAGCATCTTTCATACCCCTGCTGTAGTCAAAAAATGATTGCAGGACATCCAAGGTTGGGATCACATCTTTAGCCAACATTTCATCATACAGTTCAAAGGCGAGTTTCATTTCTTGGTGACGGCTGGCTGCTTTGATACAAGATTCATAGCATGTCCGTGAGGGAATCATAATCTTTTTTACTTCTTCCAAAAGAGTCAAGGCCATTCTCCATTGATCTGAGTTGCTCAGCCCCCTGATTAGAAGGTTATAAGCCCCACTTTCTAAAATCTTAAATCTGACTTTCATTATATCATACACATCACGGATTTCTGAAACCTGTCCCTGCTGGACACATAGTGTCAGGTATTTGACCAACACATTATATGCAATGTCACCATTACGCTTTGCCAGGTGGGTCAGCAAGGACTTGGCCACATCAATGGGGCTGTTGCACCTGATCATACTGTTCAGCATCACCTCTTCAAATATTTCAGGTGATTGGAAATCTTCCCGCAGTTTGTTCCATTCCTCAGCCTGCAAAGGTTTTTCTGGAGGTTGTACATTGCTAAACTTATGTCTTGACTGAACATGACTCATTGACCACTTCTTTGCAGCTCCAAGAGAGGAAGAAAAGCGGAATTTCCCTTCAGGTATTTCTTTAGTCTCCTCATCCCATCCTTTTCCTTCTTTGCAATCAATTTCAGATCTTTTCTTGGTAGGCAAGATGTCTGTTTCTTTGGGGTCCACTGGTAATGCAGTGCTGGAAGATGTCATAAAACTGAAATAGTTAATTTTTTCCCTATTGGGGACGCTGAAAGAGGCAGCAAACAGTTGTCGGCATCTTGAAACAGGCCAGAACATGTGACATTTCCAGAGCAAAGCCTGAAAACCCTGCTGACCAGTTTGAGAAAAGAGTGCCATCACAAAGACAAAATTATCTCACTATTAGCTCACTGTATCTGATGAAGTTATAAAATGAAAAATACAGTTTGCATGGGCATGTTTATTAATAAAAGCCCAAGGGCTGTCAAGCTGTATAAGCTTCTGTTTCAAAATGCTTGTTCTTTGAGTCCTTTCTGTCTCTTATGGACACAAAAAACAGTAAAATTTTTTTTCACAAAAGTTAATCTCTTAGACTGTAAGGACAATCATCCAAAATGAAAGTATCTTTCTTTCTAGAGAAGATCTTTTTCATATTATGATTCCTGTTTATTGGTCACAGCAATGATGAGTACTGTCTATGTTGTACGCAGAAAGGCAACGCTGATATAGCTATGCAAAAGCACCGGGTTTTTCTTCCTGCCTTTGTCCAAGTCGGGAGATTTCCTAAAAAAAACCAACACCACGACATCATGACCTGCTCCGTGGTTTCCTGTGATATTTACATCTGCATGCTAGCAAACACGAAATTCAAGGTTACTCGATGATTTCAGGTGAGGAATCCCAATCCTGATCCTTCAGGCAGTCCCAGGACGGGGTTCCTACATTGCTTCCCTCACATTTTTCACCTGGTGACAAACTTCTCTATAACTTGTTTCCCCAATCCCAAATCCTAGGTAACGCCGCTGCAGAGGCGGAGCAACACTGCGGGCGGTAATTATACTGAAATCCCAGGTACAAGTTAGGTTATCCAGGTAAACACCGGGAGATCCGCAGGCGGGTCCGCCTCACGGGGTGACCCCGCATGGCCCCACATTCCTCACCCGGTACCCCGCGGGCCCGGTCCAGCCGTGCCGCAGAACTCCCAGCCTTTGGGAAAGTCGCTCCCGCTCCCCCCTCTCTCCCTCATCCCCGCTCCCTCACGCCTCCGCCAGAAGCCCACCTGACGCCGCGCGCGGCACCCACGCGCAGCAGGCGCGCGCCCACAGCAGGACGGGCCAGCTTCCCATTGGCCCGGAAGCGCGCGGAGCCAATCGCGCCTCACCGGGCGGGGCGACGTCCGCCATGTTGGGTGCGGGCAGGAAGCGCCGAAGGACGGAGGCGCCTCGCGCAGGGCAGCGCGCGTGCGCGGGGAGATGGACTGGGAGCGGAGGCTGCGGGCCCGCCTGGCCGCGCGCCGCCTGCGTGAGTGCCCCGGCATCGGGAGCGGGCGGGGGAAGCGCCCCGGGGTGCCCGCAGCCACCGGCGGGGCGGAGGCAGGGCCGGCGGGGCGAGCGTCGGCCTCTCCGGTGCTGCCGTAGTTCGCCGTGTCCGGGCTGCCGCAGGGGCCGGGCGGGTTCCGCAGTCGCCCTCCTCAAAAACAAACTGCTATCTCTCAGGGGTCAGTGAGAGGCAGCGGTGAGGAGCTGTGAGGGCTGCGCTGCCCAGCGCCTGGCCCTGCGGCGGCCTTGGCTGGGAGCGGTGTGTTCGCGGTGAGCGCACCCAGAGCTGGCGCAGGTGCGCAGCGGCGGCCCCGGCCCGGCACGGGGAGGCGATCTGAAGCTGCGGCTCGCCCCTCGCAGCGTCTCAAACAGGGCTGCCACTGAAGCAGGAGCGCTGCTGCTCTGTCAGGCATCCCCATGTAGCTGCTACCGCTGCATACCTTGCAGTGACTCGGGTGTGAACAGTCATTCAGTGAAAGAGGTGCTGTGTATATCCTCAAAATACTTATGTGATGTATTCTTACGTAATTTATACGATTGGTCTGTGCTCCACTCATTTCCACCTAATATTTGTGTTACTAAACCGCACAACCGGATAAGCCTCAGTATTAACTGTATTTTTCAAGCCTCTCGTTATGTTAGAACTCTGGAGTACAACGTGAACATTCTTTTCTGTGTCAATCAGCCAAAAAGAGTGAACAAGAGCTGAAGGATGAAGAAATGGAATTGTTCACAAAATATTACATGGAATGGAAAGGAGGGAAAAAAAGTGACAGTATATCATATGCAAACATACCACGATTTTACTACAGGGTAAGTGAAGTATCCAGATAAACTTTTAATAAGAGGCTGTTCTGTGTTGTAAAGAAAGTTGTCGTCACTCACAAGGACCCTGCACCTTCAGAAGCTAAAGTAGATTGAAATCTGACTGACGTGGATTGATTAGTCCAATTTGTTGTTTTATTCAATTGTGAATTTCATTAGTTTTAAATAATTACTGAGAATCTTATCGAAGGCAGTGAAATGGGTTGCTAATCAGCCTGATTGGTAAAGATAGGAAGTTCTCTTTCTCTTTCAGAGGCACTTAATGTTCTAACTAAATTTTGACGTCCTGGTGTTACACATATCTATCTTCAGGTTCCTGTTTAGACATGATGGGATGCTGCCTAATGAAAATGGTGGGTCTTTGGTTTTGCAGACTAAAGATAAATCTGTTGCTTGCATCATCCAGCAGAAATGCTTGGTCTAGCAACCTAATTGTGAGATGAATCAGATTGGGATGGGAGCACATGTTGACATCTTGATATTGCTGGCACTCATCAACTTGACCACTCAGCTTTTGTCAAACCTCTCATGGTCATGTATTCCTTAGGATCTCATGTTTCTGCCAATTAAGTTCTGGAGTACCTATGTTTCAGTTGATTGATACATGTGCAACTCTCCAAATTCTGGTGGTGCTGTACAGTTTGGCACATAAATATTGGCAGAATTTTTACACTAGGTGTTCTTTCATCTTATTTGTTGGCCAAAACACGTCTAGTAGACATTCACACTTTTGAGAATCAGGCCTACCACAAAATACAATGTGCTGCTCTCTCTCAAGTAGAACACAGCAGTAAATGTCTTTTATGTGTGAGCCCTCATATCTAGCATGGGAAAGTGCTTACTGGATGGGTACCTCAGGTATGAGCTACTTAGAGTGTCTTTCATGTTAACGATGTCCTGCTTTAATTAAATACTTCATTATTGAAATGGTTTGAGACAGTATGCAAGTGATATCCCTTGTAGCAGAAGCAAGTCTGGTAGACTGGCTGTCTTCTGTCACGTAAACAACTTCAATCAGAGTATATGACTCAAGACTACCTAAGACTACTTGCTATGTGTAGTTTTTGAATGCTACCACTGTGCAGAAAATTAAAATGCCACAATGTTTCCAGCTGCCAGCTGAAGATGAAGTCTTGCTTCAGAAATTAAGAGAAGAATCTAGAGCTGTCTTTCTGCAAAGAAAAAGTAGAGAACTGTTGGATAATGAAGAGCTGCAGGTAGAAAATTATTTTCTGTATATCTTGTAATGGCTTCTGAATGGATTTAGATTATCTCCTATCACAGTTTGATTATTTCCTGTGCACCCACAGAATCTTGTGGTAAGATGCTTTGTATTTGGACACACAGTACTAGGTAAAGCTGAAGTGCTGCATAGCCTTGAGCTGGTAATGCCAGCGTGAAGCTTCCTCGTTATGATGTATGTGAGGACAAAATTGATGGCTTCTGGTTTTCCAGCATGTTGCAGTGATTCCCCTGGTGGGCCCAGATGATGAAATAGGTTCTGTTTATGTATCACTGAGAGACACTCCAAAGATGGTTGATTTTATTGCACTGCAAAGACAGAAGTGACCCTAGACTTTTTAGTGTGACCCTAGAAATCCTAGTGAGGGAGAGAGAGTGTGCATGTGTTTAACAGCATGTAAGGCAGTGGAAGTAGTGCATATTCACTTTTCTGGCTGAACTGACTGTGTGTACTGATTAACTGAGAGAGCCTTGCATCAAGCCCACATTTTTGCTGAGTTTCTTAAAACAGTGTATCTTAAGTTCATTGACATCTCTTTAGAGATACCTTCTTAACCAAATATAAATACCTTTTAAGAATCTATGGTTTCTACTGGACAAACATCAGACATCACCAATGATTGGGGAAGAAGCAATGATCAATTATGAGAACTTCTTGAAAGTTGGTGAAAAAGCTGGACCAAAATGCAAGTAAGGCGTTCTTCTGTTGTATGTGCTCATTTTGACTGAACCTAAGTGCTGCTGTAACTTTCAGTTGCTAAAATAGATGGGAACAGTTTAATGGTGAGAAGAAATCATATCCATGTAGTTACTGATGAACTGGTTGCTTGACATCCTTGCAAAGGTGTACTCTGCATCTCTTGAGGTGACTTTTAACAGAGGTGCATGAAAGAATGGTAGTGCATCCTTTTGACGAAGAACTTTTTATCAGCATTAGCATTTTTATGATGTTAGTGGTCAGCAAATAGCACATTATGTATTTGAACTGGAAGTCATGTCTCTAGTGATATTGCCCGACCTTCCCTAATACCTTCTGATGCAGAATTTTCTTCCAGATGTTCCGTGCACAGCATGCAGTGAATGGTCTTCTTTGTGCTCCTGTTGGAGATGGCTGTTGTGCACATGGCTTTGTGATTGAGTTTTGGGCAGGAGCAGATTATTTGTCAGTACTGGCAGTTTCTTTTATGAGCATATTGTTGTAGAAGATTGGAAGCTACCAAACATATTGTACTAAAGAGAAATTAAATTGAATAAAAGCTCTCAAAAGTTCTACATCAATGAAGAGTCTCATGAGGAGAAAAGGTAGCTGCTTTTTATTGAGTTTACTGTTGTTACTTGGTAGGATCCTACTTGATGAGTGTAATGTAGCATATTAACATATTCTGTGTTAAAACATTGTTTTACAGGATCTGTAAATTTCAGATACTGTAACTGGATTTGTCAGTGCAGTGTAATCGGATGCATAGAAGTAGCTTTGTGTTTATGTTTTACAGACAATTCTTTACAGCGAAGATCTTTGCTAAATTACTCCATAATGATCCTTATGGGAGAATATCTATCATGCAGTTTTTCAATTATGTCATGCGAAAAGGTTAGTGGATGCTTCTTCTGCTTAGAGAGAAGTTGTTTCATTTTAAGGCTATTTTCAGCCTTATTAGTTACTTGATATTCCCTTCAGCAGCAGTGAGATCTGCGCTTAACTGCAAATGCTGTTTTTCTTGAGGCTTGGGATTTTTTTCTGATTACTAAAAGGTGGGAGTCCACCATACCTCTAAAATCCACCTCTCCCTGGCCACAGTTATCCTTGATCTGTTTGTTATGTATATTGTCATTCTGATTTCCTTTATTCAGGCAATGTTGTGAAGTGCAAAACAATAAAGTTCCATGGCAGGTGTGATCTTAACCACTATGATCAGGCAGATAGCTTTGTTTGCTGTTTGTCCTTTTACAGAGTGGTGTTGTCTATGTTTTCTAACTGATTGTCAAATATGTGAGTATGTTTCTGTGCTTGTCACTGTAGCCTTACCATATTTTCAGCTATTTTTTATTATAAATAGCCACTTGGGCTGAAAAATGCCTTTTTTTTTTTTTTTTAAATCTGTATTACACGTTGTTTAAAACACTAGGCTGGCTAGCAGAAAGGAAGATTGTGTTATTATCTTTTGCCCTGGCTACTGTGTTCTTAGATCTGCTAGAGCCTTCAAGAGAGGAGAATGGCACCTTTCTCTGAGCAGCTCAGACTGCTTAACTTAAAATCTTGTGGTGCAAGGGATGAGAAATGTGTTGAGTAGGAAATGTGATATGCAGGTGTGTACAATATGCGAGAAATTAGTCACAGACCCATTTCCAACAACGAGCCCAAAAGCTGCAGGATAGGAGACTTGTGGCAAAGTCTGTTAAAATTGTATGCATTTCAAAAAGGCCCAACCAGATGGACACAAACAGAGGTTTTTTCAGGGCTTTGTTTCACCCAGAAGTTTTAAGTCTTGTGTATTTAGGATGATGCCTTTTTTCTAAGCAAACAAATATAATAATAATAATAATAGCTGCCACCACCAAATCATTTCATGTGTGATGCATTTACCTTTAAACTTAAGCCAACGAATAAACAGCCTCACTGTAAACCCTCTGCCATCTGAATGACGCTTAGCCCACCATGAGAAACACTTACCTTGAAGAGTGAATGTTTTGAAGGACAGCTCATATTGCATAAGAGGAACTTTTGAACTGTTTCTTCATAAAATGGGAGTTAAATTTAATGTTGAGTTTGTGAATAATAGTTTTTATGCCTAATCTATTCTCCATCACTGTTCCAGTGCTTTAATAATGGCCTCAAGCACATTGTCCTGTAGATTGTCCAATTAATGTGCTTTCTCGTTACAAAATAGACGTTTGTGCAATTCTAATTCTCGTAGCTCAGAAATGAGGGCAGGATCTTTGGCTGTAGCTGCAGTGTCTGGTGCTGTACAAAGGTGTTGTAGCAATCTATATGTATATGACATTGTACAGCTGTTTAATGCAGTGAAAGTGCACTGCTACACATTTCTAAGTGAGAGAGAACAAGTCCATATGATTCTGTATAGCCAACTGTGTGTGCTTGCAGCCTGGAAAGCCTGGGCCGCATCAAAAGAAGTGTGGACAGCAGGTCAAGGGAGATGATTCTTGCCCTCTGCTCTGAGACTTGTGAGACCCCACCGGGAGTCAGCACAGGAAAGATGTGAGCCTCTCCTATGACCACAGGCTGAGAGATCTGGGGTTGTCCAGCCTGGAGAAGAGAAGGCTGTGTGCACTTTCAGTACTTAAAGGGAGCCTATAAATGGAGGGAGAGCAACTTTTACACAGGCATATAGTGATAGAACAAGGGGAAACAGTTTTATATTAAAGAGGAAACGTTTTAAAGGAGATGCTAGCAAAAAATACTTTACTCAGAGGGTGGTGAGGCCCTGGAACAGGTTGTCCAGAGAGGTTGTGGATGCACCATCCCTGGAAGTGTTCAAGGCCAGGTTGGACGGGGCTTTGAGCACTGACCTAGTGGGTAGCACCCCTGCCTATGGTGAGAGAAGGTTGGAACTAGGTGATCTTTAAGGTTGCTTCTAATCCTAGCCATTCTATGATTCTGTGATACACCAAATAAAATGTGGTGTCTGCTCAGCCATTTTTCACATCTAGTTATTATAAGGCAGTCTTGGCAACGGTGCATATTTATATTACAAATAGTACATATTTATAAAGTGTATATTTATAGTATATTGCCAATGACTTTTACAAATTTAGAGACTGAAACAGTGTTTCTAAGCAATAAATGACATGGCTTTGCTTAAAGCTCAGAAAAATGGGAAGAGGCACTTAAAATCCAGCTGTGCCTTGCGGCATCTAGAATAACTTCAAATTTTGGCAAGAACTCAAAAGCCCCATAGGTTTCTTGCATTGTAATTCTGTTTTCTGTTTCACAGTATGGCTTCATCAGACAAGAATAGGTCTCAGTTTATATGATGTGGCAGGACAAGGCTACCTCAGAGAATCAGTAAGTAAATTCTTGATTAACTTAATGTCTCTCTTTAATCAAATGACAGAGCATCAGAAAGATTCCAGGTTTTTTCTAGTCTTGTCTTGTAAAAGCTTGTATCATAACATAGATTTGGGGTGGGCACGTTTGTTTGGATAAATTGCAATTCATGTGTTCAGGAGATTTGGTGGTGAGAGTGGTGCTAGCCTTTCAAAAATATGGGTAATTTTCTGAAAAGGGGATTGTATCTACAAAGATTTCATGTCATTAGCACTTTACTAGATTTATTAGGATATGGTAAAAATAACAAATTATTCTTCAGTGAATTATTCTCCTGCTCTAACGGGAGGCGATATTATAAAATAAATAAAAATGTCCTAGTTACTGCTCAACTTAAAGAAAAAAGTTTTATTAAAGAGTATTCAGCAGTGGGATAATCCAGTCAGGAGTTATGCATTGATATTTGAAAAAGGTACAGTTGACTGCATTTATATTTACATATAAATATCATGTACTTTGTTAAATTCTGCTTTATTATAGATTGTTTCAGCCCTAGAATTGCAGGTGCATATATATGATCTGGGATTTCTTGCACAGAGACAGAAGCTTTTTTACCTGCTTTCTTGCTCATTTCTGCATTGTTTCAGGACTGTTTATTTTTAATAAAATACACTTGAAAGCCAGGGAGGAATATAGCAAAGATGCAACAATAGTGGTGTTTAATGCTTGTTTTCTTTTCTTAATTCTGCAGGATTTAGAAAACTATATTTTGGAACTCATCCCTACTTTGCCACAACTGGATGGCTTAGAAAAATCTTTTTACTCCTTTTATGTCTGCACAGCAGTTAGAAAGTTCTTCTTCTTTCTGGATCCTCTCAGAACAGGTAGGTCTCTTAAAATGTTTCCACTGAAGCTACTTGTGTTTTCAAAGTAATATGTAGTTGTCTTTGTAGGCTTTTGTTCATCATTGAAGATTCATTTCCACTGAAGACCACAATTCTTTATTGTGGATCTAATAATCTACTTTTGCAGCTAATGAATTTCTGTGAGATATCCATCAGTTGAGGTACTATAGATTTATCTCATAGAAACTGAGAAACAAGATATTGTTTCATCATAATGAGCCATTAGCAGTAGCTAATTTTATAAGTGTTCAGGGTGAATGGAAAACACTGCAACCAACAACACAACTGCTTGTCAGGACCTCCGCAGAGCTGGAGATGGTCAGGAATGGTTGCAGTGATGTGCTTTTCCTGTGATTAAATCTGTGTGTGCTGTGTAGACCCACTAGAAAAGGTCTGCAGTTAGGTATGATAATCCTTGTTACAGGTGTAGCTCCCTTGTATGCCCTCGATTTAAATCGCAAACTGCATGTGTTTTCAAGGTCAGCTGTGCCCCTTGTAAAGGTCAGAATTGTGTGGGCAGCAGCCTCTGACAGAGGTAATTACAAACGTGTGGAGAGGGTGTGTGGAAGTTACAACGCCATTATTTTGCACAGCGGTGAGCACAGTGTCTGTGCACCAGTCAGAGCTGCACCAGCAGAAGTGCATTCTTCTACCTTAGCTTTGTGTCACATCTGTAGTTTCAAAGATGTAAGAATATCATGTCACTTAGGAGACTGTTACTTCATCAAATGTTTTAAGCATGCTTTCTTTGCGTTTTTTATTTTACATTTTGAGTTGATGTTGAACACTCACATTTATTTTAATCGAGTTTTCTGGCTTTTAAGGCTTCAGGATAACTCCTGCCTATACCAGGCTAGTTTTGTCCAGTCATTTTAAAAGGTATTTTATTTTATCTCTGAAATTAGAGTCTTATCCTTGATGTTAGAAGTGGGTTTTGTTTAGCTTTGGTTTTTTAAAAAGGCATTTTTTTCTGCTCTGAATACTTCTTTCTTAAGTAGAACCACCTAAATGAGAATAGTCAAATGGAATAGTCAAATGGCTGAACAACTGTTAAAATGTATTTTCCTTTTCTTGCTACAGGGAAGATAAAGATACAGGATATTTTAGCTTGCAGCTTCCTGGATGATTTACTGGAGGTAAAGGTCTCTAACATATACTGTTGTATTTTAATTTACTCTTTCTGAATTCTAACTTTATGTTTCACTTAGTTAAGGGATGAAGAACTTTCTAAAGAAAGTCAGGAAACAAATTGGTTTTCTGCGCCTTCTGCATTAAGAGTTTATGGTAGGTCCTTTCTATGTCAACACTTCTTTCTTGTATGACTTAGTCACATTATTACTGTATTTTTCCTCTGCTTTTGTCATGTTAAACCCTCCTGCTAACTCGTCTTTTCAAATCCTGTATCCACCCTTTCAGTATATCTTCCGGACTTTCTTCATAGTTTTGGTTCTCTGCTGTTGCTCTTTATCATGGTTTTATAATCAGTCACCTTGTTGCACAAGGTACAAGATTCCTGTGTAACCTTCTCTTCTGGCTCTGTTCATGCCTTTGAATCGTCTTTAGCTCTTTTTTCATGCTTACAGCATATTTGTATAAAATAATATGCTCTCAGCCTTCTGCTCCTCTCTCTGTATCCACAGCTATTAACTTAGATCAGAACTACTAACACCTCATTATGGGAATCCCACTTCCTTTCCCTCCATGTTCTGCACTTGTTTCTAATGCTTTATAAATATTATTGTGGATCTAGCATATTCTCACTTAGCTGCATTAATTTTATTATGGATTTGACAAAATTTCAGTGTTTATTTTTCTCAGTTGAAACAGTTCTTTTCTGATAGAGGTATATTATGGCTGGATTTTTTTATCTACTCCCTAGGTCAGTACTTAAACCTTGATAAAGATCACAATGGCATGCTCAGCAAAGAAGAACTGTCCCGATATGGAACAGGGACTCTGACCAACATATTTTTGGATCGTGTCTTTCAAGAATGCTTAACTTATGATGGTGAAATGGTAATCACATATTTTCACTTTGTCCACGGCATAAAAGCTTCGGCTTACTGAGTTGAGAAATGTCTAATAATCAGTATTTTTAAAAGAAAGAGTAGCTTGAGGTAACTTTTGTTTATCATTGTGCACACAAATGACCGTGCTCCATATTAGACAGCTAATTCTCTTAAGAGCAAGGTGATTGCTTAAAAATAAATTGCTTGTTTGAAAAAGCAGAGGTGGTACAGAATCCAGACAGGCTAGGATAAGGCCACTTGTAGATCCAATTACAAAAGTGCATGTTGAAAAAATGTGTAGATGCAGCAGTACTTTTTAGTTAAATGTAATGCTTTAAAGAGAGCCAAAGACAAGTGGCACACTTGAGATCAGTGCAAGTTAGCTAAGCTGTCTACTTCTTCATGAAGACAATTGTGTTTTTCATTGTAAGCTTTCCATAGCTGTGAAAAATGAGAAGTCTACCTAATTTAAAAGGAGTTAAAGTAACACCTTATATCTATATTTTTTGAAGGTTTACTTAATGTTCAGCCACTATTCTTGTCTGCATTCAGATGACTGGAGTGTACAGTGAGAAGTTACAAATTCACAATACAGCCCTTTTGCCATTGAGGTCATGAGGGATCCTCGTAGTCGTCCTTTCCTGGACTTGCAGCAGTAGGTTCATCTCTCTTGTGTGGCGGAGACCAGAGCAGGACCCAGTGCCTGGATGTAGTGTAAGCTGTGCTGACTAGAGAAGGATCACTCACCTTCCTCAACTTGCCAGCAAAGTGTTTCCTAATGCAGCTGAGGGTGCTTTCAGCAGCCTTTGCTGCAAGGGCCTGTTTGTTGCAAAGCTGCTTTCTTACTGGTCAGCCCCCAACTCTACAGGTACATGGGGTTATTCCTCCCTAGATGCAGGGTTTTGCATTCCCTCTTCAGCATGATGAGGCTCCTGTTAGCCCATTTTTCCAGGCTGTCAAGCTCCCTCTGAATGACAGCACAACTCTCAGATGTTGCAGGTAAACAGGGTTATTAAACACACAGGGCTGTAGGATTTCTGTCCTTGTCACAACTGTATCTTGATTGGGAAACCAAGAATCAGTTCTAATGAAAAAGAAAAGTGTGATACTTACTTGTAATCATGACCAATGTTTCTAGCACATGATTTGCCAAACCACTGACTCTGGTCTAAGGATTATATACTTAATTAGCTATTTGGTAACAGCAGGCTCGCTGCTGCTAGACATTTAATTTGTGGTAATGAAAACATTTTATATGTTTTTTCTTCACTAGTTGGGTATGTTCAGCAGTTTAAAGATATATTAAACATTGTTTAAAAGCATATATATGGCATGTTTAATTTGGATTTATGCTTGGAATACTGTTTTGCCTCTAAAATGGCAGGATTTCCCATTATCAGCAGTCATTAAAAAGTAACTTTCCTGTGCACATTAGTTGTAGCAGCCATTTTCTATTTCATGTTGTCTTTTTCAGAAAATAGACTGATCCCCTACAATGAAATAGCTGCCAGTTAGAGAGTTCCTGCTTGCAAAATCAATTTAGAAAGAAGACTATAATAAACATGATTGTATCTACTTCTAGGACTATAAAACCTACCTGGACTTTGTGCTTGCATTAGAAAACAGAAAGGAGCCTGCAGCTCTGCAATATATTTTCAAACTGCTTGATATAGAGAACAAAGGACACCTGAATGTCTTTTCCCTTAATTATTTCTTTAGGGTAAGTCTCTTTATACAAGTAGGCCATTTTCTGTGTTTCTAGTGTTATAGCCTATGTGCTTCTGCATGCAGACCTGCAGGAAATCACTTTAAATTACCAATAGCCACAGGCAGGCTAGTAATGACTTCTAAGAAGATTTAAAATATTTTTTTAAAAAAGACAAAAATTGGAAAGATTTCAAAAGGTATTTTCAGTAGTTCATCTGTAGTTGAAGTTAACTGTTTTGATTTTGGTTAGGTTAGGAAAAATATTTTCTATTGATTTGGGGTTTTTTTAAATGTGAATTGTCCTAAAATTGCGTGATGATTACCTATTAAAATTTTTTATGATGGTTCTAACTGATTATTGCCCATGGTTTTAATTTCAACTGTAATCCTAAAATTCAGTAAAAGAAAAGAAAATGAAATTTATTGATAGGCCTGTACAGCTGTGGGATTTTTCATTCAGTGCTTTGCTTGCAAAAAGCTTCTTGCATTTTTCATAGTCTGCATTTTTACCTGTTGCTTCCAAAATAGATTTAAACTAAGCTTAATTTTTTTTAGTTGCTGTTAAAATTAACTTAAGATTGTAAAATCTTCCTCCAAACTGTGGTTTGTGTGTGATGGGGTTTTTGTTGTTTTGGGTTTTTTTCCTTCTGATTAGTGGTGATTTTGGTTTGGAGAGGGGGCAGGTATTTTGTTGTTTTGTCTTGTTTTTCTAAAAGATACCTGAGATATCTTGGGAAGGGAAGTGCTATGCAGTAAAATCGCATTTTTTGCTGTGGATGGTTTCAGCTGAGTTGTGAGCCTGATGCTTTATTCATGTACAGGATCCCCTCAGTGATATCTATTCAGACACGGGCAAGCACTCCAAATTTCTTTATGTGGATCTTTGTATTATAACTGTAAAAATAGGTAATGTCATTGTACTTAGCTGTATGCTTAAAGGATGAAGAACAATGTATGTAGTTCATTAGTCATTAAAGCATTCAGGCCTGCTCAAGGCATAATCTTACATCCTCCTTATTTCTATATTGTAACAAGTCTCCTTTTGGACATGGAATGTTCTAAGTTTTCCTTGAAATCAGAACAGTTCCTCTTGACTCTGAATGATTGCTTTTCTGCTAGCATTAAGTGTCAATAGGTCTGCACTTCCAGAGGTTGTGCTGGCAGAACTGTGCTGACAAGGTTGTGCAGCTTATGCTAGTGAAAGAGTTTTGTTCATAGTTACTTGCAGATGCAGGTTTGGTGATGCAGGTGTTTAAAAGAATTGATCTGTCTTTCTGCTGATGGGTCATTTTCCTTCTCTCTTTCCCTAGCCTGTATTTCATACTGTGTCAGAAAATGTAACCTTATAGTTCGAGTGTATGAATATCTTAAGTTTTGAGTGCTGAAGGATAATATGCAAATTTCTCAAACACTGGTCATAATGAAAGTGAGATTCATGTCGTACTAGTTAAGAACTGTGAACCTAGAGATGTATATCATTGATAATGCCGTAGCTCACCCCTGCCTCACCTGTAGAAGAAAAGCAATTGCAAGCTGTACCATGAATGCTTTGTTAGAGGGCAATACAGCTTAAGATGCAGAAGCATTAAAAAACTTCCATACAGTGCCAGTATAATACTGCACTAGCCATTGCTAACTTCTCTTTTTTTTAGGCTATTCAGGAACAAATGAAAATTCATGGTCAAGAACCAGTTTCTTTTCAGGATGTCAAGGTTAGCTTTACGAAATGGAGTACTATGTATAATCTTTGAATAAGCATTTAATGATTTAATTATGTTATGTCATAATTTGTAGGTTGCTGTATACTTACCTGCAGAGTAGTAGGAATAAGCAGACTTGTCCTACTCTTAGGTTTGAAAATTCCTTTCTGGTCAGCAGTTGCTCTCCAAAATAACTGATACGTTCTAGTAGTTTCCTTAATAATAGACAAATTACCTGTTAAATACATGTTGCTGTTTCTTACACTTGAAGGTACTTGCTAAGTCCATTTCACAGTTCTGAGGATCATTCCTTGGGGGACAGGGGATAGACTAGTGACTTAAAAAACCAGCCTATAAAACTGATTACTGCCTACTTTATATTTAGCAGTTTTAGTACTTAAAAAAAAAAAAGTACAGGAGTTTCTGCAAAACTTAGCTCATACAAGTGAACTGAGTTTCATTTTACCACTTTGAGGCTGAAGCCTCCCCACAAAATCAAATTCTTAGTTGAGATGTGGGAGCTGAGGACACTGCTCTGAACTGTAGCAAGTCAGTCAGTGTGCTTTGTATTTTCAATGCTTTGGGACTTAACAGCTGCTTTTTGTAAATTGGTGTGGGTGGCACTAGTTAGCCAAAGATCATTCTGTATATGGTATGAAATAGCCATTATTCTGCTCATTAATGTGTGGGGGTTTTTCTCCCAATTTTGACTTGTCTTTCATAGGATGAAATCTTTGATATGGTGAAGCCTAAGGACCCTTACAAAATCTCCCTTCAAGACTTGATCAATAGCAGTCAAGGAGACACTGTTACCAGCATTCTAATTGATCTGAATGGGTTCTGGACATACGAGAACAGAGAGGTCCTTGTGGCAAGCGATAATGACAACACTGCTGATGTTGATGATACGTGACTTCGAATGGGAGCAGACTGTACCCATAGAGAGATCTCAATCTGATGGGCCAACTGTTGGAAGCTGGAAGCATTCATTATCTGAATCAATTCCTCTTCCATTTTACTTCTCCCCCTTCCTCCTTTGCCCCCACCTAAGATACAAAATGTGGTACATACATGAATCACAGAACTAATTTCTGAAGCCAAAAAAGCAAGTGTTGTTTAAGAGGCAAAAATTACCTGTTTTTTAAATAAATATTTTTGGACTTTTTTCATGTATACCAAGCCCTATTCTTATTTAAATACCTTATTCTAAGTGTGAATTTCCCTGAAAGTAAGAATGTGGTTCTTGGTATCTTCAGCACTGGCCTATATCCACTCAGCCATCCCAAGCCTCCCACTCCATTCTGTATGGCTTCCTCTAATGACAGCACCATTGAACATTCTGTTGTGAAAGCAGTAGTTTTCAGTAAGAAGTAAAGAATTTAGGACTTTATCTTCTATGCATGACCAGCTTTAAGTGTGTAACAGGAACGATAAGTAAATTAAAAATTAAAATAACTGGACACCTAATTTTTAAGAGGTTCATTAACAGAAATAAAACTGCACTAGCTTTAAATCTAGTTAAAAGTAATCCAAACAATCCAAACACCTGTACAGAGGCTTTCAACAAGTTAACCTCCTGTGCAAGTATTTTATGTAATCTATCTTAATTGTACAACTGAACTATAGCAGTAGTTAGAGCTGCGAAAGTCCCTTAATCCTTAAGAAAGCCATAGAAATGTTTCAACTTTCAGACAGAATTACAATAGCTCCAGGCCAGAAATGTTTGCAATTCTGCATGATTTATTAGTTTGAGGTAGTGCTGAACACAGAGTACTACACAAGAGTCTAAGGAAGGGGTGGGGGTAAAATGATATTTTGAATTCTGGTGCCTGAATATTCAACCAGGATGTGTGACTTAGTAAAGATGAAAACAGTAAACAGCCACGCGCACCTGTGTACAGGCATAAAGTTTCAAAGACCACACAGTTTTAAAGAAAAATCCATAGCCAACTTCCAGTTCAAAAATTATATTAAATATAAAATAACCAATTAATGCATTTACAGAAAAATTAAACCAATATGAAAGTAACCACTTTCATACAGTTTGCAAAAAAGGAAGGATTAAGTTAAGGCACAGTGAGTAATACAGTATTTTATACAAAGAAGGCAGTGAGAGCATTTGTTATGCAAGAAATAGTAGGGAAAGGAGATAAAAAAAACCAACTGACATTAATTTCTTGGAAGAAAAGCAAAGTATTCTCCAGCTGTCAAGATATTACTCAAGCTATGTGAGGTTTTCTTTCTTTGACGCTCTAAGAACTCTTAAGAGAACTCCTAACTCCATAAGAGAACAAGCTCGTTTTCTGTGTATTCCCCAGGTGTTGAACCAAGCTGTCCCTTGCAGATGTTCAGGGCTAAGGAGTGATTTTACACAGTGGTCAGCACCCTCCGTCTTACAGTTCAGAAAAGGCAAAGAATGGAGTGTCTAAACAGATGGCCTAGAGCTGAAGACTGAATCCTCCTCCTTAGATTTTCTGTGGTGCTGGAGTGCCACAGACAGATGACAGGAAGAGTTTGTGCTGTACAGGACACTGGTTCAGGCAGAGGGTCATCTGAAATACGTAACCATTCCAGAAACTAAGAGCCAAGTTACCTGGCCTGTGGTGTTACATCAGGCTCCTCAGTTGGCAGTGGGAGCAAGGCCAGGGACACGTCGTGATACCAACAACCCAGTTTTGCTGAAGACTGTTTTTAAATTTTTTTTTAGAAATCTCAAGGACAGAAGTACTGTTTTACACGCTAACTAGTGCAGGTTCTCTGCTCCTTTGCCTGCAACAGTTGTCCACAGAAAATGACTGGGGCAATGACATCTGATTGTTGCGAAGTAAACCATTCACCTTTTACAAGCTACAGGTGCAACAGTCATTGCACTAAAAGAGCCTTAATTGCTATTTGCTCTGGAGCTACCTGCACTTCATTTAGACAAAAATTTCTGTTGTTCCAAGTGCAGTATCACAACACATTTAAGAGAAGGAAAGAGTCGTAAGTTTGGTTTTGTTGTTTCTAGTTATTTATGTATTCTGTGCTAACAGGGTGAAAACCATCTGCAGTGGTACATCCCTTCCTGGTAATTTAACATTAGACACAGAGTTTGTTTAGGTTACTGAAGTACAGTAACCTAATGTTTGTGAGTGAAATAGGACTACAGAAAACCATTCAGGAAAGATGGTGATAATTTTTATAATAAAACTGTTGTTAAGAATTTTCTTCTAGATCCTAATCATACGTGAACCTCTCTTTATTTCCTAAATTGGGTAATCGATGTCCAGAAGAGTTCATAGTTCTAGACTGGTACTACATAGAATGTCCAGTGCACTTAACATAATTTAGCAAGACTTTAGTTTCTTTCCAGGACCATTGAGAGCATGCATTTAAGCACACGGGTCTCTTAATTCTTGGGTTAGGAGTGAGAACATCCTACACTGATATTAGTTCTGAACTTTGCTACAGCACTGCATGGAGCAGCTGAGCACTATTAGCCTCCAAGAGTGCTGGTACTTGTCCTAAGTTCTTAAGGGTGCTTATAGCCTCCTGGAAAGTTGGAATTTCTTTACTTAAAAAAAAAAGTCAGTGGACCCTTAAATCTAATTAACATTAAATCTAACATTTTTCTCTTGTGTTAACAACAGAAAAAAATACATGCATACAACAGTGACAATAAATAGGGGAAATAAGACTCTATTATAATTATTTTTGAGTTACAGGATATTAATTCCTATTAATCTATTCATAGAGAGCCGAGTTGCAAACAATGTGCAAATCAGGTTTTTAGAAGTAGGAAACAGCACTGCCTCTGCAATCCACAAGTGTTGAGAGACACAGCAATTCAAAGAAAAGACATTTCTACTTGCTTTACACAGAACTTAGCTCACACATTCAATTTCAGACCAAATGTTTGTAGTGCAATTTTCATTTTAACTGAAGTGCCAATTTGGCAGAATGCCTCAGCCTTATTAGGCAGACAGACTGAACAGACATCACCTAGCTCTCTCCTGATCAATAAGAATGGTAGGAGTTGTATTTCACTGAACAAGTATAATCCTATTTTTCCTGTTTATAGGCAGATTGTGACACCTGACAGTTCTTATTTCCTACATTATACAGAGCTTTACACTTAAGGAGGGACAGGAACTACATCTTCTTTATTTTCTGCAATGGGCGGGCAATCTCCCTCACTTTCAAAGTTTACATTCACGAATGAAGAGCATGCTGTTGCTCCAGGCTGGTCTGTCTGGACGGGAGCTTCAGCTTGTGGCTTGTTCTGCTGTTCCTGATGTTGTCTTTCTGCTTCTTCTGACATTTTGTTTTCCTGTTCCTCCTCTTCCTCCTGAAGAGAGATAACCAGATTCATATGCTACTATTTACTATTTACCACTTACTTAGATTAACTTGAAGCCTTTCCATAAAAGCATACCAGTTGCTATTACAGGGCAAGGACATTTGTTCCACTAGAAAAGTCACAGTTGATCGTAAGATGAGGTACATTCTAGAAATCCCATTATGGAAAAAAAAAACCCACCAAAAGTGAAGGATTAAACCTTGTTAAACACAGAAAAAAGACACATACCTAGATAAGCAGTTTTAGTTAATAGCAATAGTGATTGGTCTGCCTCCTCTAAAGCTTTTTCAGCTCTCAATAAAAAAAAATAACTAATAAAGCTTTAAATATGTTTTTCATCTCTTCTAAATGAAGATTTTTAAGGGTTTTTTTTTGCCTAAAGCACTGGCTACCTATCAGTGTTGTCCAGTTAGGCTTTAGAACAAATGGTAACCTTGTGTTCAATTTACCCATGACACTGTGTTGAACAAGTTTTACAGCTGGAAAATGTATTGCTAGCAGCCACCTCTACAGTGCTCAGCCCTTGTCCATCCAACTTTGTCACAGTGTTGACTTGAAAATGCATTGTACAAGAGAAACAGAGCAGAGGTCAGGACCCACCCATTTCTAAGACTGATGAGCTGGAGAGAAAAGGCTGATCGATAAAAAATTGTTAATCATGCATCCAATGAAAACTGGAGACAAGCTGAAATTGAGGATCTAAAGCTTCATTTTAATGCTAGAATAAAAATTTAATTTTTTAGAATACCAGGAAAGAAAAGTTGGGAGAAAAGGGAGTGCAAGAACCCTATCTCACACACATACCTCTCTCTTCATTCTGTAATACTCATCAATGGCATACTGATATTTTGGTGTGCTTATCCCCAGAACAGATGCAATCTTTTCTCCCAGGAAATCACACACTGAAAAATAAAGAGAGGTTTACATATGATTAGAATCTAGAAGAAAATTCTTAAGAACAGTTTTATTATAAAAATTATCACCATCTTTCCTGAATGGTTTTCTGTAGTCCTACTTCACTCACAAAATAAAACAAAAATCTGTGAGGTTAATCTCCTTATAGGTAATTATTAGCTGAATATACTAATAATTGTTCTTTAGGATAAAGAATGAACAAAAGGAGAAGGATATGAAATTCAATGAAAATGTATATGGTTGGTAGCGTTTGAATTCTGCTTGTTTCAGCTTTGGATCTAAGTTTGTTTTGCTAGGAATCAGTTAAAGGGTAAGCATTGAGCTGAACTTCAACTGAAAATTAAGGTTAGACAAAAGTACATGGGTACCAGCTGTACTGGCAGTTCAGTCTAGTGGTACTAGCAAACCAGACAGTATTTATTGATACAAGCATACTTCAAGTCACTTTTAACAATGTTCTGTGTTGCGTACTAATGGATTAATAAAATATTTATGTTTCAGCTGTCTCAATTTTCAAGCTGTAGGCTACATTCAGTGCTACTTTGCTAAAACAGGTAGGGCACAGTCAAAAGTATGGAACAGGGGGAAGTTCGTGTCATTCAGTTTCTTTACCATGGTGATGGCTACAGCACTGGTTGACTAAAGGCAATCAAGAAGTCAAATATACTGCACTTCAAATTGTAAATCTGCCCCAAGGAAGCAAATGAGTTCGTCATCTTCAGGGAAAAAAAGTTAATAGTTAGCAACTGACTACTTCAATGAACATTCACAATAACTCATTTTACAGATATCCCGGCATCCCAAGCATTGGGCAAAAGACCAGTTCAAATTACAAATGTAAGAGCCAAAAATGAAGTGCAAAGAAGAAAGCACTGACCTTCAAATTCATAAAGGACTTCTGAAAAAAGGACAGCATTACCTACCCTTGCGTATGAAGAACAGATGAGTCAAGGAATTTAATTACACTGCACATTAGAGAAAAAGTGTTTCTAAAAATAAAGATAGGTTAACTAATACAACAGACTGCCAGAAAATTTTAAAATATTCAAAACTCCGTAATATTTGCGGAAAAAAAGCCAATAAAGATACTTTACACCTTGGAAAGAACACAGACTATGACAAGCATTTTTAAAACTTGGCAAAATTCTAAGAGGTCCATGAGTCATACAAATTTCTGTGCAGTGAGTTTAAGACCCTTGACAATAGTCTGCTTATTTTGTAACCCCAGAAGTTCATTGTACGCCACACAACTGGATGTGTCCTTGGGATAATTTCTAGTTGTGTTCAGAAAAACTGTCAGTTTAGTCACACCAGCCAGCATTCTTTTCAGGTAAAATCACACAGAATGGTTCCATACAAAACCTAACAAAAAGCTGATACATTCCCTTGCCAACACCAACCTATCTCCATATGAAGAAAAAGGGGGAGAAGTGTTCATCAAAAGGGTATTTTCCAGTCATTCTTCCATGCAAGAGTTGTTGATGGAAAGTAAAAAAAAATTTTTAAAAGTGCCTAAGGCAAGAGAGTACATCTCCACAGATTAAGTACAGTTTGATTCATACTTCTGAAAAAACAGCAAGTAGAAGAACCCAAAGATGATTTACAGTCTGTCAACATCACTTTGTGACTTTCAGTATTCCCTTTCTGGTTTACCCAAGAATTAAATAAAGCAGTACCTGATAAGGTTGATGTGGCAACTCGCAGCATGTGAAACCACAAGTAGGGTCCCCACGTGAGTGTTGTCTGCAGGAACAAGAGTAGTATGAATACGTACAGCTGTATGTTCATGGCACAAAATAACACATGCAAAACCTCAAACAGCTTGAGAAGAAAGACCTGCAATGTCTTCTGTTTTCCAGCTACTACAATATTTTTGCTTTAAAATAAGTGTAGACCAGACAAATGAAGAAAAGTATCACCACAAGATATAAATATAGCCATGGTTTACCTCTGGGAAAATTTCTTTCACTGCTTTTTGTTTCCTGCTCCCAGACTTGGGAAATGACAAGCAGCCAACTCAATCCCTGACTAGAAAAAGCTCTCCACAACATTCTGAATTCCATCAGGCCAAGAGGAGAAGTGAGGTAACAAAGTAGTCGCTCATTACAATAATGAGTGAACTGCAAATGACTGTTTAAAATCAAACCAAACCTGCAAACCTCTGAGGAAGAGGCTGCTTTCAAACATTTACAACCAGACAGGAATTATCCCTTGAAACTGCACCTGAAAAACAAAACCAGGAGAACCGAGGGAGGGGGAGAGTTACCACAGCTCTGAGGGAGCAGTGGAGATGCTGCCAAGCAAAGCGCCGGGGGTGATGTGAACCACGAGGAACACAAGATGAATAAAACAGGGCTCAAGTGGAGTCACCTCAAGCATTTGCATGTGAGTGAGGAAGTGTCTCCAAAGAACCTCCACACCAGGGCACACAACATAAACATGAGGAATTGGAGATCTGTGTGCAGCTGCAGGGGTAGGATCTCGTCATGATCCCAGGGATGGGGTGAATGGACTGAGTGCTGCTGTGGAAGGGTACAGACTCTTGAGGAAGGGCTGGCCAGGAAGACAAAGAAGGGGAATTGCTCTTTGCACAACTATGGTGTATTCACAGCTACAGCAAAAATACTGCAGCCTCCAGACAAACTGATACATACATATATATATATATATATATATATATATATATATACACACACACACACATTGTAAATTAAAGATTTAGAATTAAATTAATTATAAAATAATGGGCATGCACAGGCTATGCTTTTCATCAAGGAAAGAGACTGTATCTGTTAAAAAAAAACCCCAAACAAAACCATGTAATAAAAAGGAAAAGGGGAAAAGCAGATTCCAAGGTAAAGCGGAAAAAAATTGTAGGCTTTCATTTTTGTGAAAAGGCAAATTCAACTTTCATAGTGAACCAAAACATGTTTATAGTTAACAGGCTGTTGTATTCAAGCAAGCTCTTTGTTATGTATTTCCTCCCAGAAAAGATCTCTGTAGAAGTACTTTTCTTCTGGAACGTAGCGATTAAAAGTGTCAGCTTTCATTACGTAAAACACATTAGCTCTACTCACATACATAAGTATTTATAACATATAAGAACTGATTGGTAGTAACCTTTTTCTATTTTCTTATTTAATAGATATCTGTACAGGAACAACCAATATTATTGTAAATAATACAGCTACAGAAACTAGCTGGTATGGCCTCAGTATGCATGTACACAAGCTACCTGACTTTGGTGCTTTCCAAGCATAGTCTCTACAAATCACTGCAGCAAGAAATTGTCTGTCAAGCCAGAAACTCAAGTTGGGCAGGCTGACAAAAAGCCAGATGTTATATATTTTTGGCAGTGGATATGGAAAATGTCCTGCCAAGGTAAAAGTGTAAGCAAAATCAGCTGCTATCCTGCTCACACAAAAGCACCTCCAGCTCATTGATTATGTGCTCAGTTGGCAGACAGGCTAACGAGGAGTTTGTTCAGTTGAAGAAGTCAAAAAAAGTGCTGGAAAAGCTTGTTGCCACAGGTGCAAATAATGGCACTGACAGGGCTCTGTACAATCCTTCATGATGAGGTGACAGGGTTAAAAAGCATTCACGCAGGGCACAGGACAAACAAGGGCCTGCTGTGTGCTGTAAGAAAGAAGCTACAAGAACCCCCGTAACATTTCAGAGTGGAAAGACAAAGCTGAACTTCAACGTGACAGAAGAAACTCGGACCCAGAACATTCTAACAAGTTTGTGGTAACACAAACGTGGGTAACAGCTGAGGCTCGGCAGACACAGAGGTTCTATTTCTACTCTTCCCCCAGCACAGTTAAAAATCAGTTTGGTACATTAGAAGCACTTCTAAGTTCACCTTCATGGGAACCTCTGCTTTCTGACAAAGCCCAACCAGACACTTCCTCATCCCTGACAAGCAAGGCTTTGCCAGACCCCTCAATTTAAAAGGTAACTTTCTTTCCAGTGTCTCAAAAGGCAGTATAAAATCATGGGAGAGGCTACTCCACAAAAATTCAACAGGAGAAAGGAGATGGCATGGAGAGCAAACCACCAGGAACAACCAGGAACAAAGGAACGCATCCAAGGAGTCACCTTCTTTTTCTACACATTCCCCCTTTACCTCCTCAGGGTAAATTTTCGTGCCTTCCCAGAGCACCTCAGAGATGGAAGCAGAAATGGCAGATATGAGGCAAGAACTGGTACTGGGGAAACTGGAACTGTTCGAGTGACATGAACAGGGCTGTTAAGTAATGGCTCATTACAAATTAATCAAATTAATCCTTGCCTGTGAAGTAGCTTTAATGCACTGAGCTGGAAACTGGAAAACCATACCCAAGCCAGGTCCTACAGACCGACACAACCACATACCCAGATACTGTATTTCAGCTCCTTTGGCCAGCCAGAGAAGCCTTAATGTTCAGTCTTTAATCAACTCAAGGACACAGCAGTACTGTATTTCTTGACTGGGAACAAGGGACAGTATGAAACACAGTATACTGGTTTACTGTATTTCTCCTGCAATCCATCTCTTTAGTATACGTTTCTACGATGTTTAATTATATTATTCAGCTACCCTGACTTTATTTTGTTGTTAAAATGGAAAACACAATGGTTTTGACAACTGATTTTTAAATTACAAAAAATCTTAATGTACAATTTTAATTTAAATAGGAATGAACATAATGGATTCAATCACTGATAAAACCAAGAGGCCTCTGGTTCAATAACAGAACAGGATTTTGTGTCCAACTGTGGGGCTGCCAAAGGGAGCACACATGTTCCCTTGAATTTCTGAGTGCACCATGTTCCTAAACAATCCATATATATATTTATTTTTGGCAGATTTCAGCCCTAATAACACTTAAATTTTCCAAGGTATGTAGGGTTTCTTTTTGTCAGAGAAAATGGCAAAATGAGAAAAATAATAATTTCCTTGATTTCAGAAAAACAAAATCCTGTATTCAGTAGTTAATATACACCACCAAATAGATACTTTTTCATTGATTACCATGCCAAGATACATTTTTAATTAGTTTAATCCTTGCCTGTTCATTGCTATAATAGGTTCTTTAGCGTATGCACCACGTAAAACTGTGACATCTAAGACAAGCCAGTGTAAACAAGATCAGGAACACACATACCATCCTCCATCAAGAGCTTCTACCATATTGTGAGTAGTTATTACTTGGTCAGTGACTATTTTTCTCCTTCATCCCCAAATTGTTAGAGAAAATCAGAGTTGGTCCTCAAGAGAAGACTTTTTTCTATTTGAAGTTAAAGCCCTTGTGACTACAGGATATCAAGATAACCTTCCTGCAAGGCTGTGTTTCAATCTTTCTGAGCACTGAAGGTTAATAAAGTTAAATCTCTCCTGGAGTTTTGTTGCAGATGTCTTCTCGGGATGAATTCTAAGGTTATCACACCAACAGTCATGTTGCTTACAGCTCCTCTGTGAAGACTTACACTCCACCTTCTGCCTATTCATCTAATAGGTGAATGCAGCAAAGTGCTGCACCACCAGGTGTCCCTCCAAGGATAAACAGAAGGATTATCTTCTTAGTTAATACAAAATAAAGTTTTGGTGGACAAAAGCAAATTTACATATAGAGTGCAAATATCTACATTTTAGGACAAAAGAATCAAAAATACATTTATGCTATTAAAGCATTTGAATTTCAATGTGAGAACACTCAGATAATACTGAATGCTACTATCTAAAAAATAATGTGTTCTGGATTAAAAAATATAAAACATAATAGAATGGACACCCCAGTCCAACAGCATTAATGAACTGAGTACTGACCTACAGAAGCACCAGAAGTTGTTTCAAAGAAAATCTAAAACCCAGTTCTTTTTGAGAATTTGTTTTGTTATGAATAATAGGAATCCACCCCACCAAGTGCTCTGGCTATGGTATTACCAGGATATATACATACTACTTTGCTTAGTAAGAAACACATTGTCATTGCCTGCTTAGCTCTAAAAGACAATTAAACCAAGGTACTTAAGACATTTCTTTACAACACAGCAAAATATTTGTTTCCCTTAAACTCATTCAAAAGCTGCCAGGATGCTAATAACAGCACAGCTTTGAAATTTCTTGAAAGTTCTATTCAAAATACTAAATGTGCTTTTTCTAAAAATAAACTGGTCCAGAAACAGCTATTACTTGCAACATACTTTTTTGTATCCCAACTGAGATAACAAGTTTTAGACATGCTGGTCTCAGCAAACAGACAATTTAATTGCTTTTATAGAAATCCTACAATAAAAACATTTTAAAAGCAGCTGTTGGCTAAAACATCAAAGCTCAGCTTGGACTAACATTTCTTCAATTGTCTGGCTCAGCTGGGATACATGAAGCATGCAGGAGATAAAGTAAACCTCACTTAATGGCAACCCCTGCTCTAATCAAGTTCATTCTGTCCGAGGTAAAAAGCAATACATAATAAGGTATAGTGTGCTCCACAATAAACTACTCCTGGTAGTTTGGGGGGTCCTTTTATTAAAAAGTGTATTCAAAATTAAGGATTTAATAAGCTATGAAAGGAGAATAACACAATCTTAACTCCACCATACAATATACTTTTTGGTATTCAGAAAAGAAATCGGTATTAGGAAAGGAGGGGAACAATCATACAGCATTTCTGGCTGTTGTGCATACTTGAGGGCTCTTTAGATAAGTGTCCATTTGCACAGCAGCAAGCACGTCTCTGCCCTCACAACACCTACACCAAGGCTCGTGAGCCTTCCATCATTGCACCACCACAGAACTCTTCCACTGTCAGAAAATGGCACAAAAAATTATACAAAACTTGTTCCCTGCTCATTATAATTGGGAAAAAATATATCTCAGACATTCACAGGTATCTGACATGACTGCCTAGTGGGGAACAGACCTAACTCTGAAGATACCTGAACATTACCATAATAGTCAGTAAGTTTCACACTTCTTGCATTTCTTTGAGAAGATCCTTAAGGAGGAAAAAAACACCCTAGCACCCAGCAAGGCAGCTTAACACTTTACTCATTGTTTGTGACTACAATACATTTCTTTTCCAACTATAAACTTCATGTGTATTTTATACTGATAATATCCTATCTGCTATCAGGCTAATGTCATTTTTTGTTGTATACAAGAACTGCCTGCCAAGAAAGAGAGCACTGCCATCAATCCATGCAAAACGCAATGCAACAGCTTAACCTGTGAGTCATTAGGAACCCCAATCCCAGCTAAATTCCCATAGTCTCACTGGAATTTAGTCCTCAATCCACCTTTTTTCTTCTTCAAAATAAATGCATTTTACAGAGGGGAAGAGAGGTACTGCTTGACAGTCAGAGCAAACCTCTTATGGTTCACCACTTCTTCAGAAGAGCATAACCAGAAAGTCAAACCCTTCAGTCCCTTCAAGAAAGCCAAGCTCTCCCAAGATGGATACACATATTAATAAATACAGGACCTACTACTGGAGAGTAAATAGAAAGCTTCGACCACAACATTTCTTAATTATGGATTCCCAAACAATGGTGCAGGAGTCTCTTCAACAGCAATGTCAAGTAGAAAGCAGGGCGCTGTTTTCTGTACATGCAGGGACTCTGAAGTATGGGAAGAAGCAGCTCTACACCAGTGTCTGCCTTCAGTGTGCAACCAGGCAGGACTAGCTGCTGCATGAAGCCCTGGCTCCTGGCTGCCTGACCACACTCCAGCATATCAGGGAGGATCCAGCCGGTTTGGGAGCCTCCACCTCAGTGGCACCCAAGCACAGAGGGGCGAAGAAGAGAGCTCCACCAGCAGGCAGGGCATAGGACTGCAGACTCAATTTACTGGGGCGAGGATTGTTGTACAAGGGTAAGAGAAGAGGTGGTTGGGACACCAGTTTCTGGGGTTGTCATGAAAGAAACATGAGACTGGGCATGTGGAGAGAAGAAGAGCAGGATGTGGATCTTCTCTGGGACTGACTGCCAGAGGGTGGGGAGCTGCTGCCGCTGGTGTTGGCACATGCAGCTGTAAGCTTTGCAATCACACTATCACTACAAAATAGTTCATCAGGCAGGCCAACAGAATAAAACAGATTAGATATTTCATTTTACCTCTAAGTATAGATCCAGAATCATTTACAAAAAGGAAAATGCATTTTAGCAGCTACAATGCACACAACCAGCTTTAATTGTTGAGACTTCACTGGAATCTGGACCAATAAAAGGAAACTCCATTCACAGGCTGAGCAACATCTCAATAGCTTACAAGACAGATAACATTACCTACAGGGACAAGGCAGGTCCTTTAAAATCTGGATTGTTGGCATGGTAACCCTAAACTACAGGTTTAACTCTCCACTGTCAACGAACATAAGGAAAAAAAAGTCTCCCCTGCAACATTTTTTTTTAAAACAACAGTACAAATCAAGGAGATACCAGGCAAATATTATTAGAAAGGGACATGCTGGAGAAGACAAATTAGAACTGTGAAGAAATTAAACCCATTTCTAATTAGTAAGGCTACTTTAGTGGAGGAGAACTCCAGGACAAAACTTCCCAAGAATACTTTTCAAAGATTTCTGAGTCCCTTAAGCCAATCAAATTATTAGAATTTATAACAGTAAAGACTGTATCAGATTTATGACACAAAAAATTAAGTATAAAATGTTGTTACCCAGCAAACCAGAAGTAGCAATTTATCAAGTAAAATACCTACAGGATCTACAGGTGGCAACAGGTCTTTTTTCTCTTGTTCATCTTCCTCTTCATCTGTGCTGTATTCTTCCATTGTTTCTCCACTTGCAAAATGAATAACCCTCCTTGGAATTTTCTTTTTCTTTCCTATGACACCCAGCTCCACATTCTCAAAGCCACTATCTCCCTTTGAAAGTTGCTATAAAGGAAAAAAAAAAATCATTATCTCAAGTACACGCTTCTGGAACTGGAAAGTTCCCCCTTAGCAAACTTCATGAGATTTTAAAAGTATTTTAGATTGGTTATCATATCCAGTGGACATTTAGAAGACATTTGCCTGTAGGTAAAAGACTGAAACATTCTTGTTTGCAGATATGTAAAAACTGATCCCTTCTCTAAAAGTAACAAAAAGGTTTCTTGTTGGGGCATGTTTCATTAACTAATTTGGTAAGCACATAAATTTTAATATTTAAAAGTATTGTTGGGTTTGGAATTAGTATCTAATGAAATTAATCAAGAAGCTCATAAGCTGTAGCCACCTCTTTGCAAGTTCAGACAGACACCTCTAGCACAAAAGAGAACTGAATAACTAAGCAGCCAGGCTCAAGCTTTAAAAAGATGCACCAAGGAATCTGCCCCTGGGGGCTTTCATCAGTAACCATGACTAGTACAAGGGACCATGGTAAAAGGACAACACTTAGTTTTGCGGCTAAGAACATACAAAGTGAGAAGTACAATGTCTGACTGTGTTCTTCCAGCTGCTGAATGCTACAATGCAGTCTTTGGGTCACAAGCATTATGAATATATACTTCTAATTCAAAGGCCAGTCAATAAATCTTTAGGCTAGTCACTCCTGCACACAGAGAACTTTAGTAAGATTTTGTATTGCAGCTATCAAAACAGAGCCTTCAACTTGGTAGAGCTTTAAGAGGCTACTGCAATAAATGCACAAAACTGCTGGAAACACTTCTATCATGTAGAGAAGGCCACAGAGGTTAGGAAATGTCAACCACATGTTTTTAATGTACCATGAAGGTTTTTAAAAATGCATGAGCTCATGTAATTTGAAACTGTATAAGGAATGACATGCATAGTGTGTGCAGAATCCAGGTTGCATAAAATGGGCACATTCCAATTTCCAACTTCTTCCCTATACAGACCTAATGATCTCCACAAAGCACAGTTCAAAATTATAAATAAAAATACATGCTTTATCACACAGTTGTAAGACATCCCTTAATCACTGCAAGTGCAGCATCACCATCCCCATCTCTCACACTAGATTACACAACACAGCTTTGCAAGGCAAGCAGGCTTGGTTAGCTGGGAAAGAATGTGGGCATGGGAGAGAGGGGCAGCAGGGGATCACGGGGAGCAGAACAGCTTCCTTCATTCCAGCCACAGATTCTTCTCATGCCCAGAGAGAAGAGGGAGGGAAGGTAAAGATCACGTGCTGAGCTGTAGTGTGGAGAGGGAGCGCACTCATTCATCATCTCTCCGAGCCCTGTACCACCGCTTCTCAAAACTGCAAGTCATCTCAGCTTCCCCCAGCATTTCTCAAGCCATGGTGACACATTTCAGGCTTTTTCCTGGAGGAGCAGAGCAGAATCCAGCAGCAAGTTTTCAATGGGGTAATTCAGCTGAAACAGGATTGTATTTTCATGCAGAATCACATTTTCATGTAGAAAGACAAAACTGACTGTCTGGGGCCCAGTGCAATCTCTCTGCTATCAGTCTTGGGACCAGAGCAAGACACGAAACACAAATGCTGAAAACAGTGAAGCAACCTGAGCACAGGGAGCACTCCTTGCTGGCATTATAAAAGCAGGTGCCACTTCCTGTGACGGGGTTCTGTATCTTTTTGTGCAAAAAGCACCACGGAATCAGCTTTTTATGAACATTCCACACTCCTTTATTGGCATCGTACAATGACTGTTTTTATATTTAGTCACAGTACTGAAGAGCACTGTTTCTTGCAAACACTACATCACAAATATCACTGTGATTAATAACAGCAAGCAATGTGAGCCCCTCCTTAGAGTTCCTTTAAAAGCACAGTCTCTTTACCTGATTTAGGCTCATTTAGTGCAAATGCTTAAAATATTTTAACTTTTTAAAAATGTTGTTTAATATTTCAAGTTTAAAAAGCAAGCTTTAGTTCCCTGCACACCCATCCCACATTCACACAACCTACAGTGAGCAGCTTCACAGCTGGTACTGCTACAACATTTCAGACAAATGCAGTACTTCAAGACAAGGATTCACCAAGGAACAGTGAATCTGGTTCCCTTAGTCTTACATTAACAAATAAAATAAAGTATCAGCTGTTGTTTTGGTTATTACCGAGTCAACAAACCTGAGTGTGGGTTTTAGTCAACACTGGCCTTTTAAGTTTTACCTGCTCAGCACGAATAAAAGCCAACTCTCCCAGGTACGACCAGGAAGTTCAGCACCAATAAATTTTATCTGTCCAAAACTGTGGTAATGGAGATCTATTCTAGAGCTATCAGCTAGATTCACTTTATAGCTCAAATGTTACAGTATTTCTTGTTTGAAAATTTATACTTTTGATCTTCCTTAACAAATTTGATCTTCTTTTCCAATTTAGGAAGTTTTTTTAAAAAGATCTTTCTTCTAGTGCATGGCTTTAGTCAGGTTTCTGACCTCATTTTTTTTCCACAGGCTCCTCCTTCTCTAGCGTATTATATGGTCTTGAAAGACTCAGCATTTGTCCCCACGTCACAGAAGTATTTACTTTGGCTTCTATTCTGGCAACTATTAGACACCAAGGCCGGTCACTCTTGTGCTTCTGGCACACCAGCTAACACTCTTAAGGCACTCGGTAAACACTGTAAAGCGACTTCCCCTTTCTTTTAAATGCCCTCTTGGGATTTTTCTTGGCTTTATGGCACACATACAAACCTTGTCTGTCAGGCAGTCAGGATCTGAAACTCATGTTCATGTTTACTCTCTTTATACCCACTCTATCTCACCCTTTGTCCAGAAACAAAGAGAAAGCAGGGCATCTTTTGACAGTGTTGATACAATACCCAGCACAACAGAATTTTAATTTATATATAAAATGCCCAAATAAATAAACTACAATTAAGGATAAGGTGTGCCTGGACACCTGGAGGGAGAGCTGACACAAGCAATATTAGGTGATGCAATAACATAAAGTTTCATGCAGGAAGACAAAGAAGAAAAGCAAAAAGTAATAGGGATATCAGGCTATTCACTTTGGCATCCTTTAACCTTGTGAGAGCTTATGACCCAAAGCTACAAAGTGGGTGAAGTCCACTCTCCCTGAGGAAGATGAGTAATTCAATATGCACAGGTCAACTGACGTGGTACTGCTAGTCACTAGAAGGCTGGTAATAGCTATTGAAAAATATTTCTACCCTGCTATCTTGACTGTTTTACTGGTTTTTTTGATAATTTTTTTTGGCTAGGGTTGGTGGGCGGGGGATTGTTTAGGCTTGGGTGGTTCGGGTTTTTTTCGTATTGCTTGTTTGACTTTCCACCCTTCTGTTTCAACTGAAATTAAACAGCACTGAGTCTTTCTGAAACAAAAGACAACGAGATGACAGACCCGGAGGACGACTATTAGAAAAGACACCCTCCCAACAAGCCTCGGATAACCATAACCGGTGAAGGGGCAGCGGCAGCGCCTGCAACACCCAGGGCGAAGCCGAGGCCGGTGCGGGGAGCGGCCGCGGCAGTGACAGGCGAGCTGCCCGGGCTGCAGTGTAATTAAGAACTGCTGTCCGTGAACACCTCCCACGCCTTCGCCAACTTGACAGCGCGGAGGGAAGTGGAAACCTGTCTCACTTTAATATTCATCAGGCTCGTTTGTCTGAGGCATTGTCCGCCGACGAGCAGGAGACAGCGGAGACACGCGCGCCCGCCGCGCTGACTGTAATTACAGCGCGCTGGATGGAAGGGCAGACTGGCTGTCAGACAGACCTCGTCTCCCGCGGCCGGGCCACTGCACCCCACCGCTACAGCGGGGAACCGGGGGCTCCCACCACCCCCGCACACCCCCGGGAGGTCAGGCCGCGGCCACCACCCACGCCTCGGCCGGACCCGCCGCGGCCTCGCCCCCCTCCGGAAGCGGCTGCGCCCGGGCCCCAGCGCCCGCCCGGGGCGACCGGGAGTGCCGCCCGCCGGCCCCGCTCACCTGCTCGGGCTCCATGGCGCCGGCGGCGGGCGCGCAGTAGAGGGTGATGGCGGACAGCCCCTGTTCCATCCTCCCGCCCGCCGCGGCGCCGGGGGAGGGCGGCAGCGGGCCCGCCGCGGCCCGGGGAGGCGAGAGCGGCCGGGCGGCACCGTCCCTCGCACCGCCCGCCGGGGCGGTGCTTGCGGCCCGCCGGGGCTGGCCGCGCACAGGAGCCGGAACGCACCCGGCGGAGGCTGGGGTACTCGGCACACCGACCTCGGTCATTTCGCTTCTCCCCGCAGCCCGGCATTAACCGGAGGCGGGAGGGAGGCAGAGGAGAGGCCAGAAGCAGCCGGGCTGCCAGGGACAGCCGCACGCACCTCCACAGAGGCTGAAACATACCCCCGCGGCACGGAGGGAAAAGTACAAGTTCTGGGGCAACACACACATCATCTTCCCAAAACAGTGTGAAACCTTGCAAAAGAACAATATTTTAAGAAGTAGATGGAGTTCCTTGACAGTAGTTAGGGGTCTTGCTCGTCCAGGACCATCCTTGCTCAGCTTTCCAGGATTGGGTGTTGGCTCAGGCAACTCAGCCCTTTTTAAGTAACGAACCCTTGAACAATAAAGAAATGCACAGCAAGGGTGCCATGGCCCCTGAGCTGCGGCTGGGCGAGAAAGTAACATGCATCCCCAGGAGGGTAGGAGAAGTGTTTGCCAGGCGAGAGGTTTGCTCCGCTGCTCGTGGGAAGAGCCCTTCTGTCTCCCGTATATGCTGAGGCCTCCGTGCTGTAGGGAATGGCCCGGCCTGAACAGAGAAGGAGGGCTAACCCCGGCAAAATGTGCATTAGTAAATGCCAACTGCCGGTGAAAACAGCTGGAGGGGGAAGTATTGGAAACCTTCTTTTTATGGGATTGAGAAGGGAGTCGTTTTAATTTTTGGGGGATCTAACCAATGGCTGTAACATGAACTCGCATGACAGCAAGAGCCATCTTTCAATCCTACATCATTAAGAATAGTTTCCAACACATTACACTCTATAGCACATATGGGCTCTTAGACACTTTCTTAGTCATATTATCAAAGCATTATCCAGAGCACAAGACAAAAGCCCAGGGAAAGTACAGACACATCAGACTTAAAATTATACTAGCATAAGGCAGAAAATGCTCCCTTGTGAAAAGGGCTGACATACAATGTATAATTACAGAAACATGGGAAGGAAAGGTTAGAATATTATTTTAGACAGTACTGGGCTGAATACCTGCTTAAGGGATTACAACAAACATACATCACTTAAAGTTGCAAAGAAACAAACTAATGTTAGGGTACATAAATATTTTTTACTCCCAAGTCCCAATACTTGGGACATTCTGTTTAGTAAAGGACTGGTTGGAATAGAGTAACAGCTCCCCAAGAGCATTAAACCATCAACTAACCAACTTGCTTTCCTTTGCCTCTACTGTGATTTTAGCAACTGTATAGTCATATTAAATCTAATCTTTCACCTCCCAGAAAAATTAGCATTTGCAACTTAGGTTTAATACATTTAGCACATTAATATTGAAAGGCCTGTGGAAAGGTAGAGAGTTAACAAATAAAGCCGTAACTATTTGTGTGTGCTAAGAGTTAATTGTCCAGCTTCTATCACACAGCTATCTATTGACCATCATAACCATTTCCTCTCAGTAGGCTGCTCAGCAGCAGACTGAGCTCAAACAGCTCAGACAAAAGCTTGTCTGACAGCAGCAACAGCTTTCAGCAAGATATACACAGGAAGACAGACCTCAGTCTTCTAAGCATTTCCAGTGAATTTGGCTTGACTCTAGCTCTTCAAGGTTCTTGTATGCCAGAGAAAACTTTTCTGCAGACTTTTCTGAGATCCTGTAGAGGATGAGTACAAAAACCCCTAATGCAAGAAAATGGTGCTGGGAGTATTGTTACACACTTGCCAGGAGAGCTTTATTTGCATCAAGCTGTGAGAGGCCATCTAAGTCACCAATCCATTTAGAAGTACTCCTATACAGCTGAACTCTTGTTCTTAGTGTCTCCATCATGGATGTGGTTTTTTTTTCCAGACTTGGGATCATCAGGCAATTTTTCTAAGCAGGCTCCTAAGTATTTTCTGCCTGGCTTGCTAAGGTGAGAGCAATATACATGTTATTCATTCCAGCATCTAGCTTAGAAGTAATAATTGACACATCTTATACTTTAAAGAAAATGCATTCTCTACTTGCCCTTGTCTCTGCCAACACTCAGCTAGTGACAGCTCTTCCTATCTGGTTGCAGTTTTAGTACTTGGGAAATGGTGAACTAAAAGTTAAAACTAAATGTAGGCCACAAGCTGAACGTAAGAGTTAATCGTTGGTAACTTGACAGTCTGACTGAGCCTGTCCTGGAGCACAGTGCTTCACTGTTCATCCTCAATATCCCTATTCATGTTTGATTTCCATCAAAAACATTAACCATCCACTCTCCCCTAAGGACTGCATTTCAAACCAAGATTTCATACTCTTTTCTGCATGGTTCTGCATATTGCATTGCTTTATACCGCTGAAGAACTAAAAATACTATAAAAAAGAAAAATCAAGTTTTAGTAAGCATACCACTTCAGTAGCTGAGGACAGCTTCCCTACAAACTGGTGATATACAAAGACTCATTCTTTTGTCATACTTAAAATACAAAGATTCAACTTAATTGATCAGTTTACAGATTAATGCTATGCATAAAATGCAGTGCATTTAGGGAGATGGCGTACTTGAAGATTTTTCAGCACCTTCCATATATTGAACACATACCACTAATCAAGCAGGAGATAGTTTCACATTACAGCATACCTTACATTTTATTAGTGCAAGAGTATAATTTCCTATGTAAGATATTCCCTGTTAGCTGCCACTATCTCAGAGAACTGGCTGACAGAGGGACCCACTTGTTTTAATTGCACTCAACTTTTATCTAGACAGCAGCAAGAGGTGTCCATTTACAAACCAAGCACTCTGCAGTATATTAAAATTTATAATATACCCTCTTACCCTAAGATAAGGGTAAAAGATCTTACCATATTTGCCAAGATCTATGTTGGATTTCAAGGTTCATCTTGGTCTACACCTAGTTCTGAAGCCTGCCTGTAGATTCTACCCTTTTGAGACCAACAGAGTAAACTGAAATACTAAACAAATGCTATAGGAAATGAAGATCAGACTGTAGCTGAGTTGGGGCAGTATGTTCTGTTAGATACAGCTGTTTTAAAGTTCAGTACCAGCAAAAAATTTCACCGAATATGCATTACAAACTATCTCCAGAACAAAAGAACTGCTTAATTGGCAGCCTGGTATGAAGATTATCTTCAGCGTATGAGACAGTTTGATATCTGCATACCTGTATTTTTTCAGTCACTTGATTCTTTGTGTATAGGGGAAGAATGATAAAATTCTTTACAACAAAGTCTTGTACAAACCTGAGCACAACACATCTACTTTCTAAAAATGCTCCACAGCTGAGCACCAACAGCACATTTTCAGGTACTGACACAGTCTTATAGTATCTATGCCAAACATAAGTTACAACAGTCTTTAGAAACAAATCAAACTAAGGAAATAATCTCATTACATACTGATAAAAGACAGTTAAAAGGAACTGAAGAAACAGGCCATTCCCTTGTTTATAACCACTTAAATTTTATTTTACATTATATTTGTGACATTTTATGTTACTATAACCAAAGATCAGGGTTGTTTACAAATATAATGGCTGCCATTTGATGTAAACGATTAAAAAGTGTCTCTAAATATTAAAATTTTACATCATGATTTTGTTTTATTAAACTGAATTACTCTTTGTGCCATCAGTTATTAGTGGAGAGGAACTAATTTAAGCAAAAATAGTTTTCAGAAATTAGATGTAGAAACTGAGAAGCCTGGATAAGATTTCAAAAGACCACTCTCTCATCACTGTAAAAAGGAAGAAAGCAAATTCATTTACTCAGGTTGCAATGAAGAGTCAACCAAGTCCATTTGTGTTAAGGCTTCTTTACATATTATTGAATCCCATCATGCCTTTCATATTCCCAGCAGCACCTTGTTGAAATTGTCTCATCATTGACTGCAAACCAGCCATGCCACCTGGAGAAAATAAGTGAGAACGTGAATGTGTTAATTAACTCTGAAGCACAGCTCTCTTGCTTGAGGCACCATTACTGTACACACACTATTCCAGTAATTTACAAAGGCAGAAGCCCAAGACTGAAACCAGGTTTAAACAGCTATTGAAAATAAAGAACTGAGTGAGTAATTACAGAAAGGTCTGCAAAACACCAGGCTTTAAGATGACTTGTGTATTAAGAACTAGACAAAAGAAAAAACCTTGATGGAATGACTATTATCAATTAGTAAGGTTCAGGTATGGGGGGTCTTTATTTAAAGCTGCTCTTGTCAAATTTAATTACTTGAGGCAATCTTAGAAGAGAAGGGAAGTCTAGGAAGATTTGTTTTACCACAGACATCCTTCAAGTCATCACTATTCCCAGACACCATCCCAATTGCTCATTTTGAGAGCTGAATCCAAATGAAGAGACTAGATTAAGCACTGCTAAGTGCAAAGCATTTGGACTAAATTTTCTGATTCTTGTTAGAAAACCCTAGAAATACTTAATACTGATATATAATGCATATAGTCTCCCATCCCCCTCCTCACTTCTATATTTCAAATGCTCCACCACAATCAGCAGTCTTCTCTTCAAGCTATAAAAATTCAGTACATACCCATATGATGAAGAACTCTTGGATCCATCATCTTTGCCATCTGCTGGTTCAGTTTGGCCAGCTGAGATGGGTTTACATTCTTCGACATATCACCACCTAAATAAAAAGAAAAGAGCAATCATAAGAAAGCAGATTAACGTGCGGGGCTAGAAATAAAATAAATCCAAATGTTACCTCCTAATTCTAGACTCAAATCAATGAGTCCATTATTAGAAGTTACTACATCAGCCACTTAAAAGTCCATTTAGGATCAGCAGTCCCTGCACTCCACAAAACAGAATGGAGTGTTAGTACTGTAGCAGTAATCAAGTCTGCATTGCTAGAAATACAGTAGCTTTCCTTGCTAAGTTACACATGGGTGGCATGAAGAACAGTGCACCTCTTACCAGCCACACGAAAGAACTTTCGAACATCATGAGAATAAGTGAGCTACAACTCACTTTCTCCTCTCCCTAATCGGTATGCTCTCATGTCCTCTGTGTTCACACATCAAGTGACCGCCCCAATGAGTTAATAAATTTTAGGGTGGGGTGTTTGGTGTTGGTTTGCAGTCTTTTGTTTGTCTGAGGTTTTTTTACCTTTGAAAAGCCCTTTGATGCCTCCCATCTTTTTCACCATCTGTGCAAATTTAGTGTATTGGGTCAAAAGCTCCTGAACATCTCTGGTAGAAACACCTGATCCTCTTGCTACTCTTTGGATTCTTCCTGGCTGCTTACTGAAAACTTTGGCACCATCTGTACTGTCAAGTTCTGCAATTACAGTGGGGAAAAGAAAAATCCGTTGAGTTACTGACATTAAAAACTGTTACAATTGGAAGTAAACCTGTTCTCATTGTTGAGAATCTAATTTTGAGCCAGAGAATAAAAACTTAGTTTTAGAAGTGACAATGTAAAATTTTACATAAATCATTGAGACATAATATTCTAGGAAGTAATACTAAAAAGCTCTTATAGTCATATGTTAATCACCATGATAGAAGAAAAGCTGTGTGAATAAATTATGCTCTTGGCATACTTGGTCTTAAGCCATATTAATGGGTTTAGCACAAGGGTCAGAGCATACTACTGCAGGAGTTATGGGTGGATTAGAAACAACACTTCGAATTCTAGAGATCAGGCTATGTCACCAAGTAAATTTGAGCACAGGTAGGAAAAAAGACAGCAATGCCAGATTAAAGATTAACATAGCTTTTTAATTTGCAAGTATAGCATTAATAATTTATGAACAGTTACAATACAAAAAATAAAAATATATTAATTTCCAATAGAATGGAAATTATTCAAAATTCTACCTACTCTACACAAGACAGAGCAGCAACAGGCAAAGTATCTCTAAATATTTAGATTTATTAAGAAATCTGGAGACACAGGTACTCCTTGCTATTTCCAAGAATGTTAAATGCTTGTCATTTTCTATGGTTGTACATGCTACAGTATGTCTTTTTGTTTCCAGGAAGATCTCTCTAAATAAGCTTGTTCAACAATTAATTAAAAAGTAGTCAGTGAAATTTGTTTTACCTTGATCATTCATACTGTCCATTATAGTCATGAGTTTCTTTAGCCTTGCCATTGATTCCTGTTCATTGCCTTTACTCATGAAGTCAGTTCCAAAACCAGGGATCATGCCCTTGTTTTAAGAATGGAAAACAAAAGCTGTGTCAGAATAGGCAAAGCTATAACTTTAATTAAGCAGAAAGATACATAGACAACAACTGTTAGTTCAGTAGTTAAGATACTGCAGTAGGCAAATCATTTCACCTTTTTGAAAAACATAGAGCACAGATTGTAACAAATTTCAATTAAGAGTTTTAAGTTTATAGAAATTTGTCAAATATCAATGAAAATCTGATAAAATAAAATTATTTTGGGGATAACTAACCAAGATCTGACTGAATGGTCCCATTTTCATGATGTTTTGGAATTGTTCATACATATCTCTTAATGTAAATTGACCTGAAGCACAACAAAAGAAAAGTTAGCAGAAGTCACACTAACATTTTGGTCTTACTCTCCTTTTTCAATTATTCTTCATGTTTATAAGGTAAATACTATACTACATAGATAAGTGGATAAATAAACCTCTAATATGGCCAAACAGTTTCAGATAGCACATGCTGAACCATTAAGCTAGTTACTCTGCAGTTATAGTCTGACAGACTTATCATTTGAAAAACACAACTCAATTTACTTGGCCGCCACATTTATTGGAGAAAGAATAACCATTCTTCACTGTGCACATGAACAAGTTGTTTCTGTCTACACACAGCACAAATTAACTCAGTGGTCTCCATCGCAGAGAACCTGCCACAGTCAGGTCACTGTAATGCATCTGCTATTCAGGCCTTGGGAGTAACTTACCATGTTTTAGCTTTTCTATGAGTGCTTCGTTATCATCCAACTTTAACTCATTTACTTTATCTATCAATCCTTCAATATCACCCATACCTGGAAAAAGAAAACAGCTCTGAAATTAGCATTAAGATTAAGATTACACTTTGACTTTCCATTATCAATTAAAAGTGTCTTTTAAGTACAGTTGTACATAAGACATACCAAGCAGCTTGCTGATGAAAGGCTGTGTTTTAAAGGGTTCAAAGTCATCTATATGCTCGCCAGTTCCAATAAAAATAATAGGACTCTTTGTGGCAGCAACTCTGCAATAAAATATATTTTATGAAATGGCCTCTCAAATACCATCTATCTTTTGTACCATCTATTAACATAATCAGCTAGGCAGCATCAACACTATGCATTCTGTCTGAAGTATCTGCCTTACTCCTCAAACTACTAATGAAAAAACATCCAGCACTGGGATGTTTAGCTCAGAGTAGTTAAAAAGATTTTTCTCTAATTAGTACTTTATGAAATACAAACTCTGTTTGGAAAAAATCATCAACAAAAATAGAAGTTGCTTATTTTCATTGCTGAGTTTAAGAAACTTGAGTGGAAAGAAAGAAAACCAAATCATCTCCAAATTATCCTTATACTGGGATATTACTGATCCATACTGATATTAATGATAATACTGTCAGATGACAGGTATCGATTACAATTTCTTCAAGGTACCTCATACAAAAGGCAATCTCATTTCCAACACAGGAAAAAGCTCAAGCATAAGAAAACTCAGAACCTTTCCACCACATTTGTACTAACTTTTAGATAAAACTCAGTTTTCAGTCCACAGACAGTACAGAGCAAACACAGCAGACTTAAGGCACACAAGCACATGACAACTAGAGCATGAGCAAAATGAAAATATGGAAAGCTTTAGTCTTCCAACATTATGCTATTAAAAAAGCAAAATACATATGGCAGTTTAGGAACTCTTAACACTTCAGATCAAAGACAGGCAGTGATTTAGTAAGTCAGTGTCAGCTAATTTTGACTGTTTTGACAAATCATCTCAGCTCCATACAAACTACATCATTGAAAGGCAGCTGGAACAATCATAAAAGGCTGAAGATAAAATGTAACATTTTCTAGTCCACACTCTGCCAAGATACAGCACATGGGAAGTCCAACAAGAATGGAATCACCTAAGTATGACCACAGACAACTTTTCACCAAGTTTCTGGACGCTGACAATCCAGAAGTTTAATTTGCATCACAGTTTTAAGGTCACTAGATATGACAAGGTACACTTTTTCCCCTTTTGGAAAAAACTCTCGGGGTGCAAAACTTTTCATGTCAGTCATATCTATTGAGCCCAGATTTATCTTTTTGGAAAAATGCCTGATACACAATATGCAGTGAATATTGCTTGATGCTGATTTCAGAAGATAAAAGTCTGACCTGTGACAATACATACTACTGCACTGAAAATACATCATATCATCTGATTCTGACATTAAATATCAACAGGTGATCCTACCCACCAGAAGAAGGGTAAGAATCTAAGTGTGACTGACTTAGATTCTGTGCAGTGTGACAGTGACACTTCCACAGAACAGGTTTCTGCGAGACACAAACGCATTTCATGGCTGACTGTGCATGGCCAGATGTTGGACACTATTATACCACAGTACTTACGCACTAAGAGCTCCACCTCCTTTGGCATGTCCATCAAGCTTAGTAACAATAACAGAAGCTACATCTACTTTGTCTTTGAAAGCTTTAGCTTGAGCTTCACAAGCTTGGCCAATGGAAGCATCCATCACATAAACAATGTTATCTGGTTGCTAGGAGAAATGAGATACACAAAATAATCAATTCCTGCTTTACAAAACAGTGTTCATGCGTTATTATTATGTATGTTCAGTAGCAGAACTTACTGCAATAACAGTATACAAGAGCTGTATGCTAGAGTTTAAAACAGGATCACTGTTTTATGAACAATATTATCTAAGGACCGTTTAAAAAATTCTGATGCTGTATGACTACATGATTTATCTATAACATGAAACATTACAATTTAATAGGTTTGTGCTTATTAGTTATGTTTCAAGTGATTTTAGCCAGTATCTTGAGCCACTAAGCTAATTAGTATCTACAAGCAATTAATAGCTAACATCTTCCATTTGGTTTTACATTCAGATATTTAAGACATCCATTCCTCTAAAAATAAGTTAGCCATTAGAAGGAATTGTGTGGGAAGTGTCATATTGTCATGCAAGACCACAGAATCAAACAAATAGCCAGACTTTTTAAAGCCATAGAAACACCAGCTTCATTTACATATCAAAACTGTTGAAAGTTATCCAATCATCATCTCTGTTTCAGTGCAATTATTTGTAACAATCACAGAAAGTTTAGTATTCATAGTTCAAGGAAACCAGATCAGACTAGTTCTTTTATCTAGTTTTTCAATGCAAAGATCCGGAAAAGTTAAAGCAGGAATGGCAGTCTGGTTATATGCAAGCATCCTTGAACAGAAGAACAGAAGAATTAAAACTGACACAAAACTAACAAGCACTGCTCATTCAGCCCTTGCTTATTCATACCTGTTTGTAATTTCTAATATAATCTAGGAGTTAAAGCAAAATGCACACAGAACATTAGAATAAAGATCAATCGTCATCAAATGACTATGCCAAGTTACTGTATTTCTCAAAACTACTTACTATGGCATTAGCAACTTGTAACATCTCTTCAAACAAAGAGTCTTCTTGTTTGTGACGTCCACTTGTATCAACAATGATTATTTCGAAGTTTTCATTCTTAAATTTCTCAACACCTTCTGAGGCAATTATTACAGGATCCATTTCTGTATAACTGGTCAAAAAGAGAAAGAGACTCAGAATTTTGTCACTTGACTATAAACTTGTTAACTATAAATCTATCTAGATTTCAAGAAGGAATTCCTCTTATGCCAAGTGAAAATTGGTTAAAAATACGCTTTCCTAAGCCATTTACCCTTACTGTTCAGTGAACCAAAGCACATAGACTGAAGTCTGTCTCACCTGCTGGAAGTTGCAAAAAGTTCTATTACACCTTCCCTCAAATTAGGTGATGCTAGATGGGGTTTAGTGCAAAATGTTCAATAAGGAACAATACATAATTGGAGTTGAATTGTTCTCCAAAGTGATTCTGAAAGATGCTTACCTCCCATAAAAGGGAATTCTTGCTTTTGTGGCATTCTGCTTTAACTGGTCAAAAGCACCTGTAAGACAGGTATAGTCAAGGGACTACATAAGAAAATCTGCAAATATTATAGATAGAGAACTACATCATTAAAGTCTGTGTTACCTGCTCTGTATGTGTCTGCACATATTAAACAAGTCTTCCAGCCTTTCCTCTGATAGAAGTACGCTAACTGTGAAATAAAATCCAAAACAAGTAGTTACACCAAAGTCCCACTGACATGACACTTCCAACATCTTGTAAGTCTCACACAGAGGACACAAAGTCAAGCCAGCCTTTCTATAACTGAGGCCACAGAGTAAGACTGTTCACTATTAGCATGGCCATTATTTAGAAAAGCACGTTATAAATAATTATTAATGGCAAGATGAAAACACCTGCTTGACTCTGCTTCTGATTTCAATTTCTTGAAATGACAATTTCTAGGAATGACTACAAATAACTTAAGTTCCCATTTTACTAACGCCTGAATTCTTCTTACTGCAGATAAATTAATCCTGCAGATTGGACTAGGATGTAGAAACTACCCAAAGCAATACTTCAATATCAAGTACCATAATGGCTACAACTTGTACAGCTCTATGTTTCTGTACTTCCACAGGAACAAAGATATTTCCCTTTAAAGGACATGTTCAAAAGCAGTGGATAGAATCCTTAACCTTCTTACTCAGCTTCACTGGTGCTATGTACGTTCACAAAACACTTGACTGACCAAAGACAAATGTTCAAAATAAAGTTCACCTACAGAAGCATTGAAGTCTTCTGAAATCAGAGCAGGCTATACTGAGTTTATCACTATATGTAAATCTCAAAAGGAAATGACAAAAAACAACAAAGATGCATCTTTTTCCACAGGATAATTTCTCCTCACAACTTGGAATATATCCAGCTCTGTCTCGGGGTAAATGATGAGCGAGTCAAGAGCTTATGGTTTAAGAGAAAAGGGCAGATTAGTGAGGGTGATGTTGTGGGTGTTTGTTACAGGCCACCTGATGAGAAGGAGCAAGTGGATGAGGCCTTCTACAGGCAGCTTGAAGCAGCCTCAAAGTCACAGGCCCTGGTTCTTGTGGGGGACTTCAAGCACCCTGACATCTGCTGGAGAAGCAATGCAATGAAGCACAAACCATCCAGGAGGTTCCTGGAAAGCACAGATGACAACTTTCTGTCACAGGTAGCAGATGATCCCACAAGGAATGGTGTGCTGTTTGACCTTACACTAACAAATGGGGAAGGCCTTGTTGGAGAGGTGAAGATATGTTGATTCAGAGCATTTCTTTTTTAGCCTTAAAAAAATACAAATGCAAATTTTCTCAATGAATCAGGGGCTGGAAGAGGTTTCATATCACCCATTTATACTTAACTGAGGTATCTAATACAAAGGCCAAATTCCTCTGGTGTTCCTAAATAAGTAATAGAATAAGCATCCAGTCTTAGTACTAGTCTTAAACCTAGAAAGTGAATTACAATGTTGTGGTTTAACTCCACTAAGTTCAAGGACAAATAGAAAGACTCTTACCCATATAGGGTATTGTTTCATCAAAAGTTTAGTTTAAAAAGTTTTGAAGGGAGTCCTACAAGCCATAAATTGCCCCAACAGAATATTACTTTGAACATTCATCTCATCTCAGAAACCCCTCTGCAAATGTATCTCTACGTGGTAGTGAGTTACAGCTTTCCTACTAACAAAACCAGCACAGATCACAAGCCAATCCTACCTAAGGAGTCCAATGACCACCAGCTTCCCCAAGGCAAAAAAAACCCCAACAAACAAACCAAAAACGATGCAAAGAGATTCACTATATGTTACCTTTGAACAAGTTGTTGTTTTACCACTTCCTTGCAAACCAACAAACATTATAATATTCTGTTTTCCTTTGGTAGGTGTCCATGCCTTGACTCCAGGATCTACAAGCTAAAGAACAAAGAGTAATATAGGTAGCAAATTTCCAAAGCACAGAACAGCTGGTGTCAGTCATGCTAGGTGCCTGGTTTCATATTCAAAGGAGCAAATCGATTTTTGCACATTGTCATCTTAATCTGGCTTAGGTTCTTGTTGATTTACAGTGAACAGCAACAGCCCGTGCAAGATATCTATACTACATAATGTTCTGCATGATAATTCTGCAACAATAACAGCATTAATTTCTTTTTTAACACCAAGCACAGTCAGGGTGGCCTGTATATATGGCAAAAGGATAACAACCAACACGGAAAGGTGACCTCTGCCCCTCTGTTACTGCTCAGGATGGGCTTCTTCTAGTAAGAATCCTACAGCACAGAAGGCTTTTTAGGGTTGCTGCCTCACTTGTGAAATGAGTAGAAGGTACATACATTCCTGAGAGCCACCATATGTCTGGGCACAGACTACAGAAGAACAAATGATTACACTGTTAACTGGACAGAGGTCAGAATATGGATACCCAAGTCCTGATTTGACCAAGAAGGCAGATTTATGAGAAATGTTGCTTTGGGCTGTTGGGTTATTACTTAACATGTTCCCAAAGGCTTATAAGTAGTCTGAATATTAGGGTAGCAAAGGTGTGTTCTGGGATAACCGAAGACAGTCTAGAAGCTAGCAGTACTTTACTCTTGTCTTTACCTTCCAACTGAAGAATAAGAACAATTGAACTTAAAGCTTAAACTGAAGTTAGTTTGAGAAATGCCCAGGATGTAGTTTCAATTAGAATACTACTGTTTGCAATAGTAAGAAGCCTCACATCAGAAAGCATAACTGCAGGTACCACATAACCACTTAAAATCTTGGCTTGCTACTGCACTACTTCCAAGCCCAGACTGTACAAGGAAAGTGATGCAATGCAGAATTTTTAAGTCCTACCTTAACAAGCTCTTTAAAGACTGCATGCTGGATCATTTTTCTTTTGTTAAGGCCAGATGCCATTTCTTCAAGATCAATTGCAGACCTGAGTTTAAGAAAACCATGAAACAACTAGCATAACTGAATGCATCACTTGAACCTAGTAATAAACTAAGTTTTTGCAACTGCAACAGCACCCTGATTTGTTCTGAGTTTTCAGATAGGATGTACTTAAGAAGTGACATGCACTGGAGACATTCTTATGTGGAGGACAAAAACAGGTTTCTAAAATACATCTTTCAGACTTGCATTTACTTAGATTACACATCTGAAAATAGGCAACGTAACAGTACTAGTCACATACACGTATCTATTTATAGCCAGCACAGAACATGTGAAGATGATGTGTCTAGGAAGTAATGAAGAACTTGTTTATCAGACAACTCAACTGATGACAGCAATAGATATTTGAAACAAGCCTGTAACAGCAATAAATGACTACATTTGACTGAAGATTCTTTTGATGGAACTGGCTAAACATTTAGTTCAAAGTAAACTCGGTGTGTCTAAAAAACCCCAACATATAAAGTTACAAATTAGTTGTTCTTTGTAAACTCAAATTACAACTTTTACAAATATCAAAAGTTAAATGCATTTTCACTATTTCACTTACTTGACATTTTCTCTGAGTTGCTTCACAAGTTTGATATTAACATCAGCTTCCAGTAATGCTGTACATACTTCTTTTAACATAGCATTTAAAACCTTTGGAGTATAAAAGAAAAATTAGAGAAATTGTTTTACAATACACAGACATTAACTAGGCCACTATTAGGTCAAAATAAGAATGTTAAAGTCTATTTATGATACAACCATGGCTTTCACAAATTAAATGCATGTAGTCCTACCATTAAATCAACTGTCACAAAAAAAATCTGTGCATTTGTTCCTATGTAAATACAATTTAAATCTGAAAGGGTAATACTGAAAGAGAAGGGTTCTCAATTTTAGCAATTGCACACTGTATAACAGTAACACAAAACACTTCCTATTGCATTATGGCCAGCAGCTCATATGGCAGCAAGACTTCCTAAACTTCCCTCTGGGTACTCCTTAGAGAGTACATAAAAAAAAAAATCTCAGATCACAACCCCATTTCTGTAAATAACAATATTCCTTAGCTGTAAGATGGACACCCTGCTAGCTGCATTTTCAGAAAGTGGACTGCTGCTCTGATTGTATGCCTTTTAGGTAAGCAGGTGCCTCAGCTAGAAACCCTGTTTATTCTGAGTTTTCAAAGTCTTGAACAGAAAGATTTTTCTGGAAGTAACACCTGCATAAATGATCTCATTTTCACATCTTGAGCTCTTGCAGGATAAAAGCTTCCATAGCTAAAAAAATTTAATTGGGCTGTATTTGCTTCAGTTAAGGATATTTGTCTCCCAGAAGAACATATATTAGAAGTTTTTCTCTGTGCATAAGTTCTAACCCTACAGCTCTCAATGAACCTACTTTTTAGTTACTTTAAGCCACCCATCTTTCCACCTGAAAAGCGTTTCTAGCAATCTATGTACTCAGAGACACTTTGAAACCATCACATTAGTTAGTTTTCCATCTTGTATTGCACTCCTATGACAGAACACACCTAGTTATAATTTCAAACTCTTAATTAGAAAAAATACAGACCATACCAAGCCAAACAAACTTCCAGAACCACACACTGGCTTGAATATAAAGGCAGCAAATGCAAAACATCCCTCACATTTCAGACAGCAAAGCTTACATTGAAACATATTTGTTCTTCCACATTTCAGTTTCTAGCAGCCTAGTACACATCTCCATAGTCTGCCTGTGCACACACAAATCAGAGCAGGCACCTACCTTTCATCCAAACTTAGGTACACATTGCCTCCCTCCAGCATTACCTCCACAGAACACTAATCTCCCTAAGTACAGCCACCAGGCTCAAGGACCCTTTCACCACGGGACCCACTATGTCTGAGGTGATGACCCAGGTATAAATCTAGTTTTATGTTCAGGCAGTACTCTTAGGGGGTTAAAACCTCTAGTAGAAATTTTACTTGAAGGAAAAAAAAAGTCTAGGGAGAACATCAGCCTACTTCAAGCTTCTCACATCAGCCTTTGAGAGCTTTTTCTCAGAACTTTTCAAGTGTTAGTGCCACCACATTTGTACACTACATACCTCTTCATTGATAATTGTAGCATTGCTCAGTGAGCGCAATGCTGAAGTTATTTTTCTTCCAAGATCTGCCAGAACCATTTTGGCGGCTTCAAGTACAACTCAGAAGGATCTGGAAAAAAATTTAAAAATCAAATTTTAAACTATTTAAAGCTATGTCATCACAAATTAATTATTCAAGTAACTTTTGGGTAAGAATCCTGCTTTGCATTCTAGAAAGTGCACAAGTTTTACTTTTTAAAGTTATTTTTAGGAAATATTGGCCTGAAGTTAATTTTAGGCAATTCTGATGGCCTACTTAAAAAGGGAGATACCACACTTCAATTAGGAAGGATTTCACTGTGTAGAAGAAATGTGCATTGAATTCACCATGAAAAAAACCAGTCCAGATAGACTTCCAGAAAGAATGCTAAATGCTTTTTATCCTCTTATCAGCAATATACTACATGACAGAATAAAATCAAGCAGAATAGCCTAGAAACTCTGCATCCTGCAAAAACAGTATGACCAGAAGCAAAATATTTTGCTAGCAAAATTCAACATTATTTATCAGTTGCATTTTCTCCAGCTTCCACTAAATCAAACTGAATTTCTCATTTCAGTAACCCTACAAACATACTTGCATTTTGATAAGCAAAATTAATATAGTAGTTTTTAACAGCTGTATTGGAAAAACAGACTATTTTTGTTCCCTAGAAACACCAATCTCATATATAAGCCTAAAGCATACCATAACTTACAGTTAGGAAACCATAAAAAGTTAATTTCTGAAAGGTACACATTCTAGTTAACATGCTAAACCACTCCACTCCCTATATAAGGTGGCAAGATATTCAGGAGAACGCATGGTAGAATCAGCAATCTAAAATTCTGAATAAGGGCAAACCAAAACTTGTCTGAAGAGCAAAAATTTGCAACACCACAGCTACTGCTGGAATGAAGCACTTCAAATACTTCTTATCTTCCACTTACAGTGTTGCTTTCTTGTACTCAACTGAAACTACTCCCTTGCTGACAGCCAAAATCAGAATCTCACATTTGAACTCCTCCTTCCAGAACTGAAAGCCAAGTTCCCAATAATGGGAGCCTCTGTAATCAAAACAGAGAAGAGTTGCAAAGATTTTTGGGACTTCCCCCTGCCTCAAATGAGAAGAAAACAGAGAAGAAAGGCCAGTCCATTTATTGAAATGCAGAATGCACCATTAGCTATATTCTGATTTTATTTAAGAGAGAGGGCTCCAACACGGCTAAGAAAGCAGCTCACTGTATATACACATCGAGATTTACCAGCTGCAGAGACCCCAAAAAGCATTTTAAATGTGTTTATAAATAATAAAAGATATATTCCATAAGAGCTGAAACAATGCACCCATGTAAGACAACCTCCAGATTGCTTTGTAATTGAGAGTTATTATTGTCACCAACTTGGCAGGTTAAACCAACAACAAAGCCCCCAAAACAACTGCCAGTCTAACCCACCTTCCCCTGATACTGAGGCCACAACGTAGAACAAAGTCTCCAGGAGCTTCAGAAGACATAGGACAAATAAACCCAGTGTAAGTGCAGGAGTTGGATAAGGCAAATGACACAGATAAATATATTCACACATTTTTTTTAGATTTAATGTACATTGAATGTACAAGCAATGATATCCCTTACCATCTCAATATTAATTAAAAGATTAGTCTATGCTTCCTAAGGAACTCTGCCAGTAGAGTATTTGCAAACCAGTACACTAACAGAAATGGATGTCCATCTTCTTACATTGCTGGAAGGGGATTTCTACATGATATCTGAAGTGGTAAAACTCCAAGGTTTCCTTACAAGGCATACAAGTCACATTATTGCAGGATAATTCTAAAAAAGCATTATTATCAATAGGCTCTACCAAAGGGTCTCAGCAAAACAGATGTTCAAAACGTTTTCCAGGTCATTTTGGATAATCACAATGTGTAAGAAAAAACAACCCCCGAAACCTTTAAAAATAGCTTTGCAACTCAGTAAGCTTGAGCTGCTAAAATGGCAACCAATGACAAACTTAACTATAATGCTTGGATATATCAGCTAAGAAATTTGATAGGATGACCAACATACAGAAGTCACGCGAATACTCAATATTTAAAATTAGTTTCCAGAGTTCTACAGATTTCCAAATACAGAAGATTAATTATTTCCTAATAAATGAATGTTTCCTTTGCAGAATTCCAAAAGCTTCTTCTGACAGCCCTACAATAAGAATAATTCAAATCCTTTGCTTAAGGAGATGAGTTTAAGCATTTTCATACAAACTGCTCTCAGTAGCAAATCATGAAATCGTAAGCCATGACAATTTCTAAGGGCTGCCAAATACAGAAATTAATAGAACTTGTGACACAGTCCATCCAAGTCGAAAGCCACACTCCAGACAAAAACACACATAAGATGTTTTAGCAGGTAGGCAGCTTGGGCTGGCAGATAGCCAGAAGAGCATTAGCGGTAACTGCACTGCAGAACGTGTATGTATTGAGCAGCCCTGGTTCTGGAGACTTTAGCTTGAATGCAGCACCCCACAAACACACTGAGCAGGGCTAAACCCGGCAGGGCCCCCCAGGACACAGCCAGGCTGCCTGGAGCAGGCCTCGTGCTGAGCAAGGCCACGAGCTCTGTGCTGTCCGAGTCCCCTCTATGAGGGGCAACCTGGGCACCTCCACACTGAGCTCCCAGGTCTTCGTGCTGCTGCAGTCCCAAGACCTCTGTGCTTCAGCCGTAAATGGGCATTTCAGGAATAAAGGGGCAGCAGAAATAGAGGGTGTCTTTCTATGCCATAGCAAACCAGCAATGAAGCAACTCTGAAGATACAGACCACCCATCCCTGCCCACCCATCCAGCATAAACCTCCGACCAAATCTGTCTAGTTAAACTAGCAATACTCCAATGTACAAGATTTTGAAAACAATATAGGTCTAACAGGTAAAAGCAGTTTAAACAGCTGCTTTAAAAGATAACAGCTCTTTTAAAAGATAACAAGCAAAATAAACACTTAAAAACTGTACAATAAAGTTATACTACATGTACACATACATGGATTAAGACCAACTGCAAGTCCAACACTGTTAACAGAGAAGTGGCTGTTTCACAGGTGGGAATGCCTTAAGCTACTGCAGCTACGCTCAACCTCAACTTACGAGCTTCCACCTCCTGCAATTACCCAGCTGACGATGGGAAGCGCCCCCAAGGCAGCAGCAGGGAACAGCTGTCTCGCTTACGGCCCAACGCCCTCATTTTCACGGGAAAGGAGATGAAGACAAAAGATGGGATACATGGCCGGTCGCTGCCTTTCCCCCAGGCACCCAGGGCTGGCCACAGACAGCGGCCGGACACCGGCTGGGCCAGTCCCGTCCCGGTGCTGTGGGCAGCGGAGGCTGGGTCCGGGAGGCCCAGAACTGCTCCCCCGGAGCTCCGCCGGACTGAGGACCCTGCCCGGCCCGGGCTGCCGCAGGACAGACCGCCGCCCAACGCCGGGGTCGGCAAGCCCTGGTGCCTCCTCCTTCCCCGCCGGGACTGGGCCGGGGGCCCCTCCGCGTCACGAGAAACTGCCGCGGATCGCGGTGCCGCTTACGGAGCGGCTGCGGCGGCAGTGCAAGCACTCACCGAGAGAGCGGCGGGGGACCCGCGGGCGGAGCCGTGCCCAGCCCAGCCCAGCCCGCCGGGGCGAGGCCGCCCAGCGAGACGCCGCTGGAAGCGCGAGGAGTCGCGGCCGCCGCCGACCAGGGAAACGTCAGCACTGGCCGTCGCCCCACCGGCCCCCGTTGGCTTCCGCTTCCGGGACGCGCGCGGGCCCGCTGCGCCGTTAAGGTGCCTCGTGAGAGCGTCCCACCCGCGCCCGGCGCGGCACCGGCGGGAATAGAGCCTCGCCGCCTTAAGGCCGGGCGAGAGGCGCGGCCGCGGGCGGGGTCAGAGAGGGCGGAGCTCCGCCCCCGTGGCCACGCCGTCACGGTGGGGCGGGGCGGGGCCGGGCGCGGCGCCGAGCGGCAGCGCGAGCACGCGCCGAGGGAGGGCGCCTGGGGGCGGGGCCGAGCATGCGAGAAGGGCCCCTTCCGGTCGGCGTCGCCCTCCCGCGTGCGCACGCGCGGGCAGCGGCTGGGTGGGGGCGCAGGGGGCGGGGCTTCTCCCGGGGCGCCCATGTGCGGGCGGCGGTGCGCGTGGCGCCCCCACGCGGCGGCGGCGCGATGGAGCTGGGGGCGGCGCGGCGCGCGGTGCTGGCGGCCGTGCGGGGCACGCGCGCCGCCGACCTGCCGCGCCTGCTGCACTGGATGCGCAACACCCGTAAGCGCCGGCGGGGCCGCGCCCGCACCGCGCCCGCGTCCCCGGCTGGGCCCACACCCCGCTCGGCCCTGCCGGCGGGTCGGGCTGTGGGGCGCGGTGCGGCAGCCAGGGTGGGGAGTGGGGGGGGGGGGGAGCGGACCCTGGGCGAGGGGCACAGTGCCCGGGCCGGGGCGCCGCCCCCTTCCGGCCCTGCCGGGTGCCCGCGGCTCGCAGGGTACCGGCGGGTGCCGGCCGGGCGGCTCAGCCGGGGTGCGGCGCTCGGGGAGGCTGGAGCAGAGCGCGGCCGGTGGCGCCCGCCCTGCCCGGCTCCGATCGGGGGTGGCCGTGCCGCAGCTGCCCGGTCCCGGGCCGCGCTCGCCCCCTCCGCCGCGGCCTGGGGTGCCGGTGCCGTGTCCGGGGCCGGAGGTGTCGCGGCGCGGGCGCGCCCGGCAGCGGAGCAGGACGGGCTGCGGGGTAACCCTCAAACCCCGCGGCGGCGCAGGTCGTGCGGTGCCACCCTGCTCCTGCCGCACCAAGAGGTGTTTGGGTATTAGGCTTGTCTTGTTTAACTTCACACGTGTTCACAGCAGACTTTCACAAGTTTGGAGATAGCGGTTTGAGCTAATTTACAAACGCTACTTTCACCACTTGATGTCACCTTAAGTTAACATAGTTTTCTGTTTACTCCCTTGTTTATGCCTGGATATAATTTCATCAGTGTGCTGCAATCAAGCATTTTGTGGCAGATGAAGAAGGGAAATATGGGTCAGTGCAGAAGCTGTTAATTTGCAACTGAACACAAAGAATGACACGGAAAACCTCAATATAGGCAGTGTATTAAAGCTGTACGCACACAGTGCCATGCTGAATAAAGTCTAAACGCTGCTTAGTCTCAGGATATATGTGCAGTTTGCCATTGCAGATAGGAATCTGGAAGACCCCTCCAGTCTTGTGATCCAGTCCCAAGCATCCAGTATGTGTGTGTCCTGTTTATTAATGATTGTCTCCTGGGATGATAAATCTACCCTGATGATCACGTGTTAGGAGAAATTCATCATATGATAACAATACTTCTCCAAGTCATGCCCTGCTGTGCTCGGGTTATGCTTCCTGTTTGGGTCTTTGTTCCAGCACTTCCACTTCAAGGTGAAAACTTCATAAGCCAACACACAGGCACCGTGGCACAAAGGTAGCTCTGACACCAAGAAGTTGTCCAGCTGTCCAGGTACTTGGAACTGCAAACTCATTGTTGCCCTGTGGTTTGCCGCTCCCATAGTCACTCGGAGAGGCAGGGCAGATCCTTCTCAGGTGGAGTAGGCCCTCTGCTGGATTTATGGGACGGGAGCTAGCTAGGAACAGCATTTACTGTCCAGTGACAGGCATGCAGCCCTCCCACCCAAACGGGTACTTTCTTAGAAGAGACACTGCCAAATGTTCCAGAGCGTCTGGGCGTCAGCTGCCGTGACTAGAGCAGAGATGGGCCTCCCTAGAACTTGAAGGCTGAATTTTGATGGAAGTAGTTAGTGTTAATTGTGGTTAAACATTCTAATTTTCTCTGTGTGTGTATGTACATATACATATCTGTGTGTATATATATATCTACACATGCATACGTCTGCATGTGTGTATAGACATAATGCTGGAGCAATTGGCTGTAAGCACTTCATCCTTCCATTTTTGAGGTCTTGTCTGGACACAGTAGCATGCTCTGCTTGCTAAACAGGGCTTGGGTTACTGTAAATAATCTTGTTAGAGGTGGTTTTCTTCTATCCAGTATGCTCTAATATAAAAATCTCATTGAATTTAATATGCAATCATTCATATTGCTTATTCACATAACAGAAATCATCACAGCTCCTATACACTATATTAGTTCGTGTGGTGTGCATATATGGCTTTCTCAGCTTCCTGACTCCTTTACAAATACAGTAAAGCACATGGAAACTTACTAGTGAAACTTGAAAATGCTGAACTGTTTCAGTTAGGAAACTAATACTTACTATTTTCTCTGTTTTGATTCTATGATCGTGTTTTACTTCTGCCATAGGAATTTTTAGCCAATGGCGTAGTTTGTGTAGACTCCAAAATCCTTTGTCAGTGAATACATTTTAATATTTTTTTTATGTTGCAGCTTCCAAAACTTACCATAGATGGTTTCTGTGAAAGATAATATGCTACGGTTCCTAGTGTTTGTTAGATTATGATCTCTCAAATATTTTTCCTGAATTTTAATGATGCAGCTCTTTGCCTAGTCCTTTCAATGAAAGGACACATATATTCTTGCCTCATATTTGCTCTTCATAATTAAGATACAAGCCAAAGTGTAAATTAGGTTCCAAATTTTGATCTACTTTGTGTGTGGTACATCTGAGCAATCTGTGTCCTTCTATTTTTATACTGTTCACATCAGTAGTGATTGCTGCTGCTTCACTGTGTGCATCATCTTTAAACATAATTAGCTTTACAGTTGCCATTCAATGGCTTTTCAGCTCTTATGCTGCAGATCAGAGAAGAGAGTGGACAGGGCAATGAGGATCAAGCAGCTGAAGTAATTAATATAATTTCATCTCTTTAGTCTCTTTGTCAGGCCATCTTCAGAATCTTTTTCGGTTTAGAATTCTTTCTTTACAGGCTTGTGCTCTGGTAATATTTTATGCTAATTTTCTCTTTTAAAAAATGCTCATTGTTAATATCCTGGCTGGATGCTATTAATTAATATTCTGAGAAATCAAGTTGCACTTTAGGCATCTGCATCTTTGGCATTTGCTTACACTTTGTGTCAAGTGCTGATGCAGTATAGAATTATAGGCAACCATATTTGTTCCCAGGTGTGTCATTTAGAATGTGTGACTTAGTTAAATCATATTTCCCTGATTGCCACATTTGTGGAGGAATTTAGAGCCCATAGGATTTGGTCTCATGCTAATGCTTGTAGAAGTTACCAGTTTCTGAATCTGTTGCTTATGGGGTTTTAAGGAAAAGTATTAATGTTTGTCCAATTCTTGTACTCTCTCGGTGCTGCAGTCTCTCCCTCTCTAACATACGTTTATGTTTACATAGTAAAAGAGTGGGAATTAGAAAGCTTTTTGGCTGTGTGTAAAAACTTTTCATTGTTAAACAATCAAGATATGTTTCATTGCCTCTTTGGGTCATTAACCTGTTCCTGTTTTTCTAATCTCCTTTGTCTGAATGGCTGTGTCCTGCTTTATCTCTAGCTTTCACCCTGATGAGTACAGGACTGGAGTACAAGATCAGTATCTCCCTTACTGGTTTTATTTTCTTGCAGCGTTGAACAGTAAGGGAGGAGAGGCATTTGTCCTGCAGGTCACATTCCTTTATCCTTTGTGCAGTTTCCTCAGAGATGCAAATATTTTTTGTGATGTCCCCAGCACAGCACTCTTGATGATACTTCTCTTCGATTGTTTCTCTGAGCTACTTCTGTGGCTGCATACTGGCAGTAACTTTTACTGTGGCTTTTTTTTCCCCCTCAGAATTGTTGCATTTGAATAATTATACTGCCCATTTTAATACCTAGATAGTCCTGTGATAATTAATACTAGTTGGACTGAGGATAGTGAGGAGCTGATAGAGGTTTCTGCTGCTGTACCCTGAATACAGCTAGGGAATATGGTGTTCTCTCTGTGCAGAGAAAAGACTGTTTTATGGAAGATGTAAAATTACCAGATCTCTTTGCCACATGGAAATAAAAGCCTAGTCTTTGGTGATATAGACGTAGGAAAGAAACAAGCCTCTGATGAACAAAAGAAAAAAAAAAAGTGGTAGGGATGGAGAGATAATATTCTGAATGAAAACTAGGATAGGATAAATGAAAACAGAAATGGTATCCCCACAGACAAACTGTTTTTCTGTGGTGTATCAGTTCCCCACCTCATCCTCCTGAATCCCATTCCTGTTTCTGTCAAGATGTTGAGCTTATAGTTTTACCTCCAGCTGAGGGGAACTGGGCATGATTCCAGTGTTAGCTGTAGTCAGGCTTTTTTCCTTCATCACGCCGCTCTCTGAATTAAAGTGTACATGCATCCTTAAAGTCCTGCATAAAGTGGTTGACCTTTAGGATTAGTGTTGTTGCAAAGACAGCCTTATTTATTGGTTAGTTGGTGTTTTCTGACTTGCACACTGAATGCATGAAACGTTATTGAGAAAATTCCGTAGAAGAGACAAATTTATTTATAGTAAAGCCGGTTATCTTACCTGAAGTAAAGCCTTACATATTTTGAACTGAGAGAACACTGAACGTGTTCTCACTGCGATGATTTCTGACTAACCTTCCTTAGTAGTTATGGGAATGTAAGTGAATGCAAGATTCTATTCGTTTTTTCTTTGTATGAATGTGGGGATTTTTTGTGTTGAGAATTTTAGACATTCCGAATCTTTATGTGTGATGGAAGAAGACATTACTGTTTTAAAACAGCTGCTTAGCAACACTGCTTGGCTGTTTCACAATCAGCTAGCTCTTCCCACACACTGCAGTGGAATGTACGTCATTTCACGGTGACTTGCATTCCAGCTTTTCTTTTGAGTTACTCTTAGATCTTAAAGAAAATAAAATAGTAAGAGTTGGAAAAAAGAACAGGAACCTTTGGTGTCTTAACTTTTTTATAATAGGATGATTAATGCTTTAATATCCTTTTGCAATAACCATGTTCCAGAAGTTCCGGCTAAGAAAACCTGGGTGAAGCCCAAGAGCTAATTCAAACCACTTGGAGAAACCCCCCTGATGATTCTCCTCAGTTGGGTCCAGCATTTGTTGTATGTCATGTTCCCACTTGAACCTCCACTGCTGAGATTCTAAAATTTTCAGTAGCAGAAAAGGTTGCATTTGGTAAGAATGAGTGCTGGAGGAGATAACCAGTGAAAGAATTGACCAAGCTATGTGTTTACATGAACAGGAAGACAGGAATCAGGGGAGGTAAATACAGGAATCTGAATCTTGAGTTTGAGATTGAAGTCACCAAACCACTCTACCTACTGGCAACTACTGAACACTTCGGCTGTACTTAGCACTTAAATGTAGATTACAAAGCCTGTCTCTCAGTTAATGTCAGTGAAGCACAGATACAGTGATAAGACCCTTTATGCTTCTTGTGTTCTGTTCATGGGGTCTAAGATTGAAATATTTTTCCATCAGGGCTAAAACTTACTGTTTTGATACTAACTTAAAAGTTTTTTTTAGCTCATGTAACAGTGTAATAAAACACTGTTACAAACCTTTTCTAATCTCTGCATTGCCTTAGAAACTTTTAAATCTGAAGCTAAGATTTCAAAGTGATATACTGGTCTGAATTGCTGATTGTTCCTACAGTATTCAAAATATCCAATATCAAGAGAATTGCTCAAAATAATAATTTAATAATAATCCTTGCAAATCTCATTACAAATCTTATAATTTAAGGATAAGAAACATATAATTAAGTACAAATTAATTTTTTTCTTGTGGTTTCACTTGTACTGGGAGCAACCAGCTGTTTAAGAGGTTGAAGCACAATTTAGTCTTGTGACTTGAAAGTTGAGGGCAGTCAGTGCTGTAAATTCAGGCTTTTAACAGGCAGTGAGGGAGGAGTATCTTATAAAATTAACCTAACTGATTATGGAGGATGTGCTGCTTAAGGACAGAGTTCTGCATACGGAGAAGAAACTTCTCATCAGACACTTGGGAGCAGACCAAGTGTGTCCAGAATTTTCTATCATGTACTTTATTATCTAGGCATTAGCATGTTCTCAGACCTGCTAGGTAAAGTTACCAGATGATAATTTTCACAAGACAAGAAGAGGAAACTGGATAAGAAAAAGCTTGATTCTTTTAATGGAATGGAACTAAAGTGGAATGAGTAGCTTTAAAAAGGATGAAAATTTGGGCTTCTGCAATTGGGGAAGTATAGTATGCGCTTTTGTGCATGTGCATGTGAAAAAGCAATTTAGTACAAGGCTTCATATCCAAACTTGTAGAAGTGATTTATTCAAGTAAAATACCCTTTCAGAAGAGATAAAAATAACACTGCATTTCCACATTAACTGGAATGGATTTATTTGTTAAAATTATACCATACCAATTCTTTTCCACTATTGTGTTTGATAAACTAAAATGGGTTGTTACGTTTAATGTCATGAATCATCAACTTTGGGAAGTGTCATTAATTTCCTTTGTTGTGACAAGGGATACTGGTGTGAGAGAGGTCTCCAGAGTACCAAGTACTTCTAAGTTGTTAGTCACTGAAATTTAATAGTGGTGGGGAAAACTAGTGATTGTTAAACAGGTATGTCACTTACCTTGTTTAAAATTTAACTTTAAAGCTTCTTTCAATTAATCAATGTAAAAGACTTAAACTAACAAAATGAGCTCTGGTTATATTTCTGTTGGGAAAAGCCAGTTACTTTCCACTAGTGGCTATGTGTGCTTTGGGATAGAAATAATATTTAGAGTTCCTGAGGTACTTGATATACTGAGGTCACATATTGCTTCTCAAATGGTTTAGCCAAAAAGGGCGATACTAAAGTTTTAGGGATGTGGTGCTTCCTCCTTGACTGGGTTGTCCAGTATTATGAAAACATGCTGAATTACTAAATTAACCTTGTATTAAGTAACATGGCTGTTAATATTTGCTTTTCTGTGAGTCGGAGAATATATCTAGAAGACCATAAGGTGCTTGCTGTTATGGTTGCCTTTGCTAAATCCTCTTCTTTCTGTAATCTTCTGTTGTCATTTGGAAATCACACATTGCTTGTCTTCAATCCTGTATTTTGCAGTGCCTGGGTGTTCAGATGTTGGTATAGTGGTGCTCTCTGTCTGGTGTGAAGCTTTGTGATGTTTTCTTAGCTTGTGTAGAAAGGCTGACTAGCACCAGGGTGATAATGAGGCTTTTTGCAATGTGTTAATTAAATTTTATAAATGCATGTTGAGTAAATCCAGTGGAACCGGTTTTTGAAGTAAAATACAAACACTACGCACTCAGACTTCCTCCATAAACAAATGATTGTGATTCATCTTGCAGTGTTTCATGAACTGTACATTGTTTCCTGGTTAGTTGTCTGTTCAATGAACACAGGTTGGCTTGCACACTCTCCATTTCATGTTATATATATTTTATGTATATAACAAGTGCAAAAATGATGTATAAAATAGTTTTCTATTTTTGTTTCCTCTTAAAGATCCCTTGTAAGGTGATACTGAGATTCTCAAGAGTGAACAATTTGTTAAACATAAGGGTGGAGTTGATAAAACTATACCAGCAGAGATGCATATTTTCATATTTGGCACTGGTCTTTCCTACTTGATGGCAATCTACAAATATTTACATACTGCAAAAGTAAATGAGTTATTATGGTAGCTGTTGCTGTTTCTTGCTTTGACAGGAATGAGTCGACTCTCCATGTCAGAGTTCAGTCACAGACTATACACACAGGTGTGGAGTGTTGCACACACAACTTCTGCTGCAGCTGCCATTTTGTTGTCTCAGATGGAGTCTGTTCAGATGTCCTTCTCCTTTTTTGTTCCTGCTTATTATGTTTTAGAGCATTAACTGATAGTCAGAAGGGAGCATTTCCATTCATCATTATTTTTCAGTGTCAGTGTTTCAACAGTTTTTCCTTGGGCTGCATGTGTGTTGTCCTTAGGACCTGTTTTGTACAGAGCATACAAGAACCTGTGTGTGTCCTACTTTGTTTTGCAAGAAGAGATCGGAGGGCCCCATGCAAGATGGTCAGTGTTGTGACAGGTACCATACAGATAGAACTCAAGGCAGGGAAGGGATATTCTGGATTAGAGGAAGACGGATGTGCTGCCTGTCTCCCACTGAAGGTGTGTGTTTCTCTACTATGGAGCTGGAACACTGAATAGTCTGGAGAGCTGTTAGTCACTAATGTTGGCCAGGAAAGGTCACCCAGGCCATGAGGAAGCAGATCCTATTGATGCATTAGATCTGTGAGGAAGAGAGCTGAAGTTCTGTATTTGCAGTGTGATGTGGCTGGCCTGGTGGTCTAGGAACACTTCCTGCGTTTCATTAAATACTGTATATGAATTTGATACTCTTAACAGGCACTATAACAGCTGGATGAGCTCTCTTGCATAGTAATAGTATTGTTTTAAAGCAAATGCCAGATGTAGAAGCTTATTGCCCACAGGCACTGATCTGTTCAGCTGCTAATATCAGCTTTCTAGTCTCTTGTTCTGTCTCTAGCACGATTTTTCCCCTTGCTTCCTCAGATGTTATCCACCTCAGCAAATTGGCACCTTGGCACTCTTGAGGGCATGTCGTGGTGCTGATAGTCCCAGTTAAGCTACAGTTAGATTTGCCCACCTTCTTTTCCCATAATATCTGGGTTTATTCTGTGCTGTTTCACATCCATAGAAATCTTCCCTGAGCTGATCGGAAAAAATCACTCACTGCTGCTGGGATGTTCACAACAAATCTACAAATTGTTGGATGGACTGTGAGTTTAACAGGATGGGTGCTCATTAGAGGTTTCAAATTAAAATGCTGACAAGCTGGAGCTGCTACATTGCACCTGTTGTGTTGGTGTTGCTGCTGTCGCAGCTGCCGCCTCTATCCCTCCTGTGTTCCTCACTGCAAAGTCTGCATCTCTTTAGGAGCTGAGGTTCAGGAGAACGCAACTGTGAGCACTTTGGAGCAGTGAATTGTCTGACTGAAGTATAACAACTACCAATGGCAATGGCCCATCAGGGCCTTGGAGCATTACTGCTATGCATTTAATAAATTATAAACCAAATACATCTTAAGGGAATACGGATAATTTAAAGTTTCTGTTGCTTACTACACAGCAGTAATAAGGGGGATTCAGGATTATCTGTTCAAGTCCATTTTGGGATGGGTTGAAAGAACCATTTACATTTGCTCTGTTAAGAGGAGAGCATTTTGCACCAATAAATGATGGTTTCTTTAATCATACTATTCTCACTACAGTGCTTAAGCAGAAAGCATTTCAGAAGCATTTAAAAGGTTAGCAGGTTTCTGTTTTCTATACTAGCCTTAAAATTTCTCACTCTTTCTAGCATTTCCCATGATCCACAGGAAAGATTAAATATATTAGCATAGAGAAACTTGTAGTGTATGCTGTAGATTTATTTTGAACCTGTTTGCCATCAAGCTTTTCTGTACTAATGTTGCCACCTGGAACAGCAATGCTAGCAAACACTGCTTTTTTAAAAAACACTTGTAAAAGCTGTCAGATTTTCTTTTTGTAAGTGATGCATGTACATGAAAAAGCACAGTTGCTGCCCAGCATGTTGGCAGTCTCAATAAAACAAGAAACAAACCAGAAGGGGTGGGGAAGAGAGGACATACATGTCTGTTTTTAGATGTGACTTAATAGATGGGTTTGGTGTATTTTTTCAGGATTAGATTAGTGATTGCTTTTTGGTGGTAGCGGTTGTTGTCTTTTACAGGTATGTAGCTTTGATCTGAGATGAGCCTTTGTTTAGATCCAGTTCAACATCCTCAAAGCAGTGAGATGTCCAGACAAAAAGGAATTTCATCTAGTCCTTTTGAGGAAACCATAGCAGGAAAAGCTGCTGAATGCCAGTTAGGAACATCATACTCTCAAGGTGAAATTGGGGGGGTGTAAGCAGGATGTTAGCTGCAAGATGTGAAAAGTCTGGTAAGTGCAAGTAAACCTTTGGCTGGTGTGTCTGGCACTCAATACTGCAGGTCATAAAGGATGAGAGAGTCCAGAAGATCCAAAGGGAAGTGTTGAGAATGATCATACTCCAGGAGAAAAAAAATCAGGAAGGGTCTGGATAGGCAAATCTCATTTTTTCTTCTAAAGAAGACTGATGTGATGCACGCTAAGTCTTCAGGGAAGTAAATAGTTACTATATAATGGAAAGGAATAAGTAGTGGCAGAGGAAGTCTAAATCAGTAATTACGAAGAGTATTCCTTTCTAATATTAAGGGTAGTCAGACACTGGAATAGATGGCTAAGGGTGGTTATAGAGTCTCCAGGATTAACAATCATTTTTAGAAGAGCAGTTTGGAGAAGTAATGACAGTATTGATTGAGCCTTGGAAGAAGAAAGGATTAGTGACTTGACATGGTTTCCTTCTCAATCTTTTTTCTAGATGTCTTTTAAAAAAATGTGCTAAAGTAATGCAGGAATATCCTGGAAAAATGGCAAAAATTTACAGTGTCGCTTTGCAAAAATGTATTGGTTTACATCCATTCCTATTTTCCTTCCCACTTGAAATATTTTGATAGGTTAGGTAATGTAAAATATATTGGGAGTTGAACTGTTGAACTGTGCATTAGCCCTGATTTTTTTGTAAATTTATTAGAAAGATCATATGTATAAAAAGAAACTTGTATTAAAAAAAAAGAGCCTGCATTCAGGCAACTATCGAGTTTTGTAATTTCTCCAATAGTTCAAAAACATCTTTGATGTTTTTTATATCTTAAGCTGAAACAGTATCACTTTGGTGGCAGCCCAGACCATCATATGTGAGTTATAAATTTATAAATATGAAAATAATTTGAGATTTCAGAAAAGCAGTGCATTTATTTTACATGGCAAAGTTATTACAATCCAAAACTGTCATTGGCTGGAAAAGCTAACAAAGGCTGAAAAATGCATTCAAATAAAAAACTTTATCCATCTGGTGTTGTTTATGTCTTGCAACTGTATTGTACTGGTCATCACTTAGTCCACGTGATCTGCATGTGATTGTTCAGGGGGTTTTTTTTGTCTTGATTTATAGATGACTTTGATGAGTTTGTGGTGAGTAACAGCGATGTTGTGCTCAGAAATATCGCTGAAGATTTGCGGAATCGTTTACCCGTTGAGGCAATGTTCACTTCGGAACATCAAGCTGTTCAGAAAGTAAGCTAACTGTTATGGTCTGCTTTTGCTGAACCACATCATTTATTCTGATTTCATTTTTAGCAGTAGTTCATAATAGAGAATGAGCATGGATTGAAGTGTAGGAAATCTCAGTTTGGTTCTCAGGTCTGTTGCTCTGTGTTTGCATGACTCCAGGAAAGTTTCTTCATAGTTCTTAATACTTTGATCATGAGTTATTTGGCATAGCTTTAATTCTGTGTGGTATGGCACCTGTCACAGTGATTCTTTAATGCTAGCTCTGTAATAGGCTCTAACAGCCCCCTTAAAGGCAGCAGGAACACAGGGCCAGTGTTTTGCTGTTGCCATAATGTGGGCAGCCCAGAGATGATAATCCAGCTCTTTTCAGATTCTGATGGCTCAGAAGAGGTGGGCTGTGAGTCCTGTGGGAGGGGAGTGCACCTTTTCTACTTGAGCTGTCAGTATACAAGGAAAGTTAATGCATTTCCCAGAAAAGTGGTGTATGGCTCTTCAATGGGAAAAGTGGATTGGCCACATGCAGCAAGCCTGGAAAAGGGAGGAAAGATGAGTAGGAGGATGAAGATCATATCCCTTGAAATGATGAGAAGGCAAGCATCCCACCTGGTGTACTTTTGATTGAAAGTGACACTCATGTTAATCAGGGGTGCTTCTAGGTAGAGGCATAAGGCATGATGTTAAAATAGTCAGTTGAGGCTGAGAAGCAAATTGACCTTTCTCCTAAATTTAAGTTACATTCTCCTCATTAAAAGAAGAGGAAAAGCTTCCTTTACCGTGTATCTTCTCTATAGCCAAGCAAGCGCTAAGGAGACAAAACTTACATCGGGCCCCTGCTCAGGTATCAAAACTAGCTTGCTTTCATTTGTCGACTGTCACGTACTGGTTATTTCAGTGGAATTTGATGACCCAGTTTACATGTAGGATTTCCGTTGTTTAATTTTTTTTTTTGTAATTGTTGCATAGGGAAAAACATGGATCTCTGAGATTTTGGGAAAGATAGGATGGTGGAACAGTTAACATGTGACAGTGTAAATGAAATTAAGAGACTTGGTTACGCCTTTCTAAGGTTTTATTCCTCTTCTCAGATACACCAGCATCCACTGCCCATGATTCATGTTGATGCATTCCTTTATGATGATGATGTTGTTGATTCATTGTGTGAGGAGGGGAAAATGAGTAGGAGCTACTGCACAGAGTGTGGCTCATACAAAACTGCATCTTTAGGTAAGTGTTCTTTTGGGAACAAGAGAAACAAATTGAGTTTAATTAAACTGGTTTGTGCAGTGACTCAGCTGGACAAGACAGCATCCAGCTGATGGAGGACTCTGTCCAGACTGGTGCAATACACAGGCCAGAATTATTTCCCATAACCAGTGGAAGGAGCCTCCTACACATGTAAGTTGAATTAATTTGCAGTGTATGAGTGACGGTTGTTGCCCACAAAAACTGGGCAGGTAAGAGGCAGGCTATTTACCCCTGGAGAGGAAGACAACACTGTAGGAGTCCATGCAGCAGCCTCAGTCTCCTCTCACATGCTGAAAAACAGTAGAAAACACCATCTGTCTTAAAGCTTTGGTGTGGTGTGGTACAGATCAGTGCTGTTGCCAGTATAGCACAGCCACTGAAGGAATGGTTTATATGGAGAACATTTCATTCATTAAAACCTTAGAGTTGAAATTAAAGCTATTAAGGTGTCTGCCCATAAAACGTTATGCACAAATTGTATTGAGCCTTGGATACCACATTTCCTTTTTCAGTTGAACAGTTCCCAGTTACTTTGTTTTGTATTCTTTAACATATGTTACTGTGCAGAAAAAGGTAATTCAGTTTCATGAAGGATTTCAAAATTCTCCATGTAAGGCAAAGAATCCCCAGACTTGGGACAGATTGCTTGGCAGATTACCTCTGATCTGCAAACCCTGGTGTTCCAGGGTGCCCAGCACTAGTGCAGGCAGGAAACCATACAAGTTTTCAGTGAAGATAATTCTTTGGGTTACTATTTCAATAGTTAATTACACAGTAGTTAGTACTGCCCACCCAACACCTTTGTTCTGTTCTTATTTCCCAGAGTTTATTTCGCATTCCTTTTCCCTCATGGAACTGAAGTTTCTTTATCAACATGTACTGCCTGACCTGACAGGAAAGGTAGTGGTTGACGTTGGCTCCAGGCTTGGTGCAGTGCTATTTGCGGTAACTTCCAGCACAGGAATTCATATTTTATTACTTTGACAAACATTTTCCCTCTTTTCTGACTGCCTACTGTCATTACTCAATCTTGGATGGGTCATTCTGAGAGGCACCTCTGATCTGACTCTCTGAATAGTGTAAGGTGCTGTTTACTAGCGATTTCAGTTCTTCCGCTGTTCCTCACAAGAGGGAACACAAATGATCTTGCTTATGGAGAGGAAAACTGTGTTGTCCAACAGAGTAGCATATTGCTGTCACACATGCTGCTCTTTTACTCGTTCCTGCTGTCTCTTTCATAAGTAAGTTTGTCCTCTTATGTCTTGACCATGCCTATATATAGATTAGTTATGTTAAATTCCTTTATGAAGCTGACAAACTGTTAAATTACACAAAGGAAGACTTTGATATGAATTTGTCTCCAAAAACATATTGTCCTGCTCTGCGTTTTAAAATGCACATAAAATACTTCATCGAGAAACTTGAGTGCAATTTTGATTGCTTTTGGCATGACTGGTGCAACATATGGCCAACAGCAATGCAAAACACACATTACTATTTTCTTTAAAAAGTCAATGGCTGTTTAGGGCTCAATCTTGGAAACACTTGAGCATGTGATTTTACTCATTTGAATAGTCTAATTTTGGGATTACTCAAATGAGGAAAGTTACTCCCATTTGTAAATATTTGCAGCATTGGGTCCTTAAATGGTAACACTTTTGCTAGGCTGAATTTGTTTTGAAGTATTTAAATGCTTGTATTATTACAGTAGAAGGTACTCTCAAAGCACTCTTTCAAAAAAGGGTTCTGCTTTGTTACATGTCCTTGCCTTGGAGGAGGGGTGACTTCACCTTCACAGGTCGCTTTTCTACTCTCTGAGTTGAATGGTTTCAGAAAACTTAATAATGAAGTTGTAATACATGTGTATCTCAGATACTCTGTATCTTCAGCAGTTTGCCTTTGCCATTGTTGGCAAGGTGTAACTGTGCTCAGTGGAGACAGTGGTACTTAAAGCAGTATCTTTGTTAGGGCCCTGTATGCTCAAGTATTTGTACTTTTTCTTCTCTGACGTTTCCAACAACTTCTCAAAATCTTAGTCCAAACTGAACTGGTTTTTGGGCTTAAGATAAAGGCATAGTTTAGCTTTTTTTTTGCTCATGTACCTGTATGAAGCATCTGAAAATGTCAGTAATACAGTAACTTAGAGGTGCTGATAAAGACTTGGTATCAAAATATCCCACTATATTACTGGTACATTGTCCTCCATTTTCACTCACTTTGACTATGTTATGTCTCCTGGTTTTGTTCTTTTCTCTTGATACTTTCTTCAATTCTCCCAAGAAACAAAAATTACATTTAGTCTTTTCCCTTCACACTATTTTCATAACTTGTTTGGTACACCTTTTTTTTTTTCCTTGACTATTTTCCATATGTTTTGCAATTGAAGTGAACTTGGAGCTTTCCTTCTTGTCTTTTTGACATGTCATTTCGGATCTCTTACTAAAATTCATGTGACGTAAGTGGGAATTGCCATATCAGGGGCTTAGCTCTGAAAAATATGTCACATCCACTGAAAGGCATTTCTCAACTCGCTATTTTAAAATTTTTTCAAATCTTAACTTGTGTTTTATTCTCTTCTTTTTAAATTAAAAATTTGAACTTGTTTAAAAGGCATCACAGTTACTAAATTTCCTTTTCCTAATGTAGGGTTATCTTTATAGCTCAGCTTCCCAGCTGCACGGAGTAGAAATGAATGCAGACTTTTGCCAGTTGCAAGAAATGATGATTACAAAGTACGAGTTCATTGACAGAATAAAGGTAACTAAATATATGTTTTAGTTTATGTATTTTTAACCACTGTGTACAAGATATCTGGCTTAAGTGAGTGGCTGGTAAATCAGCATTCTGAGAAGTTTCTGCCTTTGCTTGTTTTGATCCTATACAAAGGCTTTGCATTAGGAAAAAAGAAATCTTATAGCAGAGAGGAAGAGGGAAATTATCAAAATATGAATCACTTAGCCTTTTTCCTGACTGGACTTTCCCATTGGCTCACACAAAACAGATATATCTTAGCTGATTCTCCCAGTAAAATCAATGATATCATTGCCACTCACTTCTGTGAAACTGAGTATATAAAGAATTTCTGTCATGAATACAAAAGTATATGTCTGTGATTCACTTTTGTTAGCAGAAAGATGTTTGTAGGATTCGCAAATTTGCATCTAAGGACTCCTAAAGGACTTAGAATTATCAGTATTTCCTTCCATAGAATGTCTGTGTATATGTACCTTCCACAAACAAAATGGGTTTCAAACAAAGTGCTATCATTATGGGAACCATTTCCCTAGTTTCATTATGGGAATAGCTACTAATATTTTAAAGAGGAAAAAAAAATTCCTTTCTGGACAATACCCATTATTTTGTTACCAGCAAAAATTGGTAAATAGAATATGCTGGGTAAAATACTGGCTTTAATTCTGTGTTGTATGCATGTGCTCTTGAATGAAGTCACACAAACTGCTGAGTATAGTAATTTCTTTGGAATTAAGGTAACCCAATTTTAAACTAGAAAGAAATAATAAACATAAAATATTTAACACAGGGTAAGCAGTATCATTGGGTTGCTCAATTCAGTTGCAGTTGCTGACAGTTTATCCATAACCTTTGGGTTTTGCATATGTTTTGTGTTCATAACACTTTATTGTGATGAAACTGAAAGTACAGTTAGGAACTCTGTCATGTTAATTCAGTGGAGCTGGAGATCTGTAAGCATGCTTTTCAGCCTTGTGTATTTTTTTATTATAAACTTTTATGGTTTTTCTTCACACCTTGTAATTCTGCTGAAGTATTAATTTTGGAGCATAAAGATAAGATAATAGGTTTTCAAAGCAGTGCCCGAGGACTTAGCTATTTGAGTCTCATTAAATGCTAATTTAGTCATGTGACTCCTGTTATCACACTGCTTTGAACATTTAAATCTTAGATTTTTATTTCACCCCCAAATGAATCCTCTCTAGAGGTACATATCAGCTTGAAAAATTGTGAGAATCCATTTGCTGGTCATAATTCATGACACAAGTTTGAAAAACTTTTAAGAGACTCTTCTTAAATAGAGATTGTTTTTCTCAAGATACTCTGAATTTTTATTAGAATACGTTCCTAAAGGATAGCAAAGTGAAATGATATTTTTAGTGGCTCTGAGTGATCCTTGTGTTTCTTTGATCAACACTTGGTTTGTTAAAGTACATAGAAGGTTGCTCAGCATCTTTTGCCATTTGAGGAAACAAATACTGGGAGGAAAGTAAACAGTTCAACAGATCTTAGGAAACTTGTGACCTCAATTCAGAAATTGCCTGTAATCATGAAAGGCTTGGTGTGTATTCCATTGGACAACAGGGCAGTTTTAAAATCAGTTGCTGCTTCCTCTGTTGTGCCAGCACACAGCCAAGCAGATCAGAGAACTGGTTGAGCTGAAACTGGACCCAGCAATATTGGAGTTTTGACTAGAGCAGTACCTGGGTCTGGCTCACTGTGCAACCATACATGCTTATGTGGTCCCTAATTCCCTAACAGGAATGAGGATGTATTTGGGGAGAATGAGGTGCTTAGGTCACTTTGGTCAGTATGCTCACCCACTCTGTAAATGCAGAGTAATTTTAGGTCAAGTCTTAAGTATCATTCAAGTCAAGGAAACATCAACTTACGGTCAAAGTTTGCCTATAGTTCAAGCATCTCTCTGAACTGTGGCCTAAAATATTAGGACTGCCATTAGTATCCTATCCTGTGCATGGGGTTATTCCTCTCCCAGTGCAGGACCCTGCACTTGCCTTTGCTGAATTTCAGAAGGTTCCTCTCTGCCCATCCCTCCAGCCTGTCAAGGCCCTTCTGAAGGGCTGCACAGTTCTCTGGGGTATTGGCCACACCTCCCAGCTTCCTGTCCTCAGTGAACTTGCTGAGGAGGCATCTCCCCTTCATCCAAGCCATTCATGGATAAGTTAAACAATACTGGACCCAGTACTGAGCCTCAGGGGACACCAGTAGTGACAGGCCTCCAACTAGACCCTGTGCCACTGGTTATGACCCTCTGGGATCTGCTGTTCAGCCAGTTCTCAATCCACCTCACTGGGCACTCATCCGGTCCTCACACCCTGAGTTTGCCTGTGAGGATGTTGTGAGAAACAGTGTCAGAGGCCTTGCTGAAATCAAAGTAGACAAAATCCACTGATCTGCCCTCATCCATCCAGGCAGTTGGTTCATCACAGAAGTCAGCCAGGTTGGTCAAACATGATTTACCTTTAGTGAATTCATGCTGACTAGCACTTACCCCTTCAAAAGATATTCCAATTTACATTTCTCATCAGATTTGGGATGCAGAATAATAGAATATCCTGAGTTGAAAAAGACCCATATAGATCATCAAGTCAGACTGATAGATTTTTCTGTCTTTAAGAGGAAATCAAACACATCAGAGTGTTAATGAGCATCCATATTCTCCCATCTCACTTGTTTTGAAAAATGACATGATGTGCTAATATCCTTTTTGGTAGGTGAAGTTAGATGAAATCAAAACAGCTCCTCCTGTGCTGACTGGAGAGGAAGTTGTTTAGTAAGATCCTCCAGTGCTGCTGAGCATCCTGCCTTTCCAGCATTCCCAGTCCCAATATGCATTGTGAGAATTCGGCTGTCAAATCTGGGTCCTTAATGTCTTTTCTAGCTATAATCCTTCAGTAACCCACTGACCCTGTGAGATACCTTTTAATATCCTCAAAATAGCTTCAAGTAGCTTAACATCTTTCCTGAAATCACTGGACATTTGTTATAAAATATAGGTAAGTGGAATGTAACAGCCATCACGTACATCATCTCCTCTTTTATGGCACACAGTTCTAAACCAAAATTAAGATGTACTTTATTTTACTTAACATAATGGATTGAGTATTTTATTTAGAAGAGTTAAATCTGATTTTGGTTTTTTTTTGGTTTTTTTTTTGTTTTTTGTTTTTTTGTTTTTTTGTTTTTGTTTTTGAAAGGTTATTATGGTTTTGTATGTCAGTTTTATCTCCTGGGGAGCCGGTGAAATACCTGGTTTTGTGGCTGGTTCAAAAGGGTGGTAGCAGGTGCTGTATTAGGCTGACAGGCTTCATGACTACTTGAAGGCTGTATTTGTCTCTTAATTTATGCCTTGGGAAATTTTTCTCCTTCAGGTGGTTCATGCAGACATCTGTACTCAGCCCTCACTTCTGCAGAAGGCTGATGTTGTTGTAATGAATAATGTCTTTGAATATTTTCTTGACAGACAGGAACAGGCCAGGTAAGCTCTGTGTCCAAACAAGTTACCTATTTCTTTGGGAGTGTGTGTGTAACCTTGTGAATTATGGAAAACCTTAAGGTTGTGCTTTTTGAAGGCACATACATAATTTATATCAGGAAATTGTTTCAGACTGCCTACTTTTAATTGTTATACTTAACTGCTAAGGTGTTCTGGCAGTTGCTTGTTGTTAAACCCACTAAACCCTGCTGCTTTGTTTACCCAAACCTTGGCTTGAATCCTTGCACTGATATGTTAAAATAGTATCCTGCTGCTAAAGAATCTGAAATTTTTTTTTTGTATCAGCATAAAGCTCAATCTTCAGAAGTAAGATGGGTCACTGACTTGCAGATGTCAGAGCTGTAATATATACAGACTACAAAGCATGGTTATTAATTATATTTCTAATAGATACTCATAAGGATGTGGTAGCAAACAAACATGTGGCTAAGGTTCTCTTTCAGGTACAAGACACTCACAGATGAGCTTTTGCTAATCCAGCAGCATCCATTTAAAATGTAAATAACTTGATCATCTGAAGTTTAGAATGGGCAGTCAAAAAGAAGGAGTACCTGTGTCTCCACTTGGCCCTAGCCAAGTCTGACATTTTGTACCAATTTCAGCTAAGGCTTGCCCTGCTGCGCTGGATACCAGATGGTAATGCCAACCAGAGAGGCAAAGAGTGGATGGGTGAAGGATAGTGGGTGTTTCAAAATGCCAAGAGATATGTTTCCAGGCACATGACTAAGAATTCATTTGATTCTGTCTTAACTTGGGGATAGTGGTTTAGTGTTGCATTAGTAGCATGAAGACAAATGACATTTGAAGAATGTTGGAAATTAAATTCTTTTTAGTCTGAATTACCATAGTGTGAGAAATTATCTTACTTGCAAAATCAAAAAAAAAGGAGTGCTGGGGGCTATATTTAAATACTCTGATTACTGATGTCTTAAGAGAAGTACTTTGTCACGACTGTACACGAGGTATGTATGTAAAGAGCAGCTTGTTGTGAAGCTTAATAAAAGACTGCACTTCAGGACTGGATTTTCTTCAAACCCAAAGATTTAAAGGGACTAAATGTCAGTGTTTAACGCTTGTTCAAAGTGAAAGTCTTGACAATACCAAATGATATGCATGTATGTATGAGAAATAAAAAGTTACAAAATCTAACATTTTAAGACCATATATTCCCTGTGTTTTTAATACAAAGCTTGGTTTTATTCCTGCAAATACATTTGCTTAGATATTAATAATGACTGATAAGCATGTATTGCAAATCTTTAAGCTTACTCTACCTCTGGCCAAAAAACTAAATAAAGTGTTAGATTCATTGTATATCAAATATGGGTGGTTTTTCCCCAAAAAACTGGTCATCTACCTTTAAATATGTTTCAGAGCTTGGGAATTTATTGCCTGTAATGTAAGGAAAAGAGGGTCCCTGTTAGTGACAGTTCCAAGTCTTGAAGAATCACTTTCAAAGCTCCAGGTAAGTTCCCTCAGCCAGTTTTAGCTGACACACTTCGTTATTTTCTATCAAAGTGGCATCTCTGTAGCTGAAGTTAGCTGCTTGCCAGTATTGCTGTAAGGAAGGATATACAATTTTGTGCAGAGATTAAAAGGTGTAAGACTCTGGACTCTGTTTTGACCACCAACACATCTTCCTGTGCTTCGATTGTCCTCATGTGAAAATGAAAATCCCAGCCTGTATCAGTAGTCTGCATGAATCATTGTATTATCATGTGTATTAAATGCCAGTAGGAGCTTTTGGAAGTACAGATTAGTGAGAGATGTGGTCTCCCAGCTAGCCATGTGACTACCATCAGGCATCCTGAATCAGTTACGTAGCTTTAAATGGCAGTTGGAAACAACAACAGTGCCGTCTTTCATTGGTAGATCATGTATGTGATACCTAGTCAAATTATGTGGTCTAGCTTTAGTTAGGAAACAAAACACTGATCAGATGTGACAAGGTTATGTATAAAGTGACTTGCTCACCACAGTAGTTAGTTAGTTTTAGAGAAATTGAATTACTTGTTGCCTGTATGCTGATGGGTGAAGTAGATCCTCAGACCCAAGAGCAGCGATGGTGTCATTTGAACTTTTCTTGGAGCAGGCTGTTGTCACACAGCAGCTGACAAGCCCTTTGTAGCCTTAATACAATACTCCCTGGGTGTAAAACAAGAAAATACCTGCGATTCTTCCATGGTACTGTTAGCTGCTCCCTCAGCACATCTGTCAGTGTTGCTCTCTGATCAGGATGCTTGAGGCTTACACAAATGCATACAGAAAGGCAGTTGGAATATGCTAACAAAATATCTAGACTATTGACTGAGATAATTTTTAAAGTTATCTTTGTTATCTCCTATTTGAATTAAAATGGCTTTTCCAGAAATTAATTTATCATTGCCATATAATTTGGAATGACTAATCTCTCATATTATGTCTTGCCTTCCTAATGTTGTATTGACCTTGAAACTCCTGCTGTTTTTAAACATGGTGTTGATTTAAGGCTCTGCTTTCATTGTTTCAGACAGATGTACAGCTCAGTCAATGGGTCGAAGAGGTGCCACTAAACTATGATGTGTATATGGAAAAGGATGTTGACAGAGAAGCACTCGAACAGATACATTTATACAAGATTCTCTAGTACCTGGAAAAATTTACTAGTATCCTTATCATATATATTTTGGGCCTAAAATGAATTTGGATTGATTTGTATGAATAAATCAGGTCAAAATTCATATTGTGATTAATTTGACTCGTGTGTAGTTTTTAATTAAAAGGAGTCTTTTGAAACAGGTTTTCTTACAGAGGCATTTTGTCTCAACAGGGTATTTTGACTTTTAACTAGGAGATATCCTCATGGTTTATTTTTTTCAGAAATGTTAAAATGAATGTCTACATAGTAATGCTAAAAGAATTTTTGGTCAGTAGCATTGTGTACTGCCAATGTTCGCTAAATATATCAAACCTAAGAATAGTGAATCCTTATTAATGTGAATGATAAGAATGCATTTAGCATAATGTTAAAAGATTAGTGCTGTTCCATTTTGCTCTAAACCATTTATTATTATCAGTAATAACATTTATTATTAACAGTATTATCTTTGGTGTTCCTCCTATGGAATTTGTAGGTTTTTTTCCCAGGGTCTGCTTGATAACCAGATTATCTACTGGCATATGTTATGAGAGAGGCAAGTTCATCCATTTAGTTAGTTGTCCTTAAAGTGGGTATTAATATAAAATACTGAAGGACACTGAGGAGCCATTGAGAATTAATACAGCAAGTCCGGGATGATGGAACTCTTTTCCACCTTCTGCTGCAGATGGTAGGAAGTGTAATAAGGGGTTAAGAAGCTGAAAATTCTGAACAGGTGTCACGGCTTAGCAGAGGCTTGGTGGTGGCGTAAAACATTGGAAATTTGTAACAGAGCCTCCTCAGAGAGAAAATATCCACATACGCCCACCACATTTATATTTAGATTTTACGTTCTAAGGATGTAAAGCTTTTAGTCAGCTGAAGAATGTTTCGGGTTTTAGCAAACATTAACAATCCCAAGTGCAAAAATATTAACTTCAGGAGTTTTAGACTAAGTGTGTTGTGAATTTAGAAGTGTTGTTAAAAAGTTTTCTGCACAATTTATGTCTAGTGTAAATGGGAAGTCATTAAATTGGATTTCAGTCTTCAAATGATGTACAGGTCAGTGACTTTGATAATACATGCTGTAAGCAGAAAGGATCAGTGACCTTTAGGCACTCACCGATGCAGTAAATAATTGGGACTGTAGAAAGGATAGTGAGTTTTAAGAAGTCTTACTTTCATGGCCTGTTTGGAGTGGAAAAGAATGTTTTAACTTGAGTGATACTGAACCGCTGCTCAAATACTGTGTTGAATTTAATCTTCATGCATTTAAAAATGAACAAAGATAGAAAGCTTTTCTTAAAACATTTATTTTATTTAAGTACAATAACTGAACTGTTGGTTACTTTGTTGTCAGAGAAACAAGTGCCCCTAGAAAGGAACCCTGGGAGAGGCTAAGCAACAGGGTGGAGGGGTAATGCAAGGCCAATAGGTCTAATAAGGAGAGAATAAAAATTGAGAAAAGAAATGCATGCGCACTTCAGAATGAGGAAATGAGCACTGTAGTAATCAGTACAGTGGAAGCTGTGACTGAAGTGGAGTGTATAAATAGGCTGCTATAAAAGGAAGACTGAATGGGTCATAAAAAGTTACTTCATAACCCTACTACCATGTGAGAAGAAAACACCATGTTGGAATGTTTTTTACTTTTTCCAGAGGTCCTGCAAGATCTCCAGAATCAATTGTCAGGACGTAGAGCTCATGAAACTGGGTATGATCTGTGCCCTGCACCTTGTTTTGGTAATATGGGAATTACAACTTTCATTGCAGTTGTTTCCCCTCTTCATGCTGAGTCTTCAAATACTTTTTTTGGGTGTTGATCTCAGATAAAAAAAAAATTCAGTAGACTGGAGCAGATCACCAGCATATTTAATGACATCTGTATCCTCTGACTCTGAAAATAGCATGCACGCATCTGGAGCTCATATGCAACAGAGAGTGCAAAAGGGAAGGTCCCCCTGTCTTTTTAGACATCAGGAGAAACTCAAGAGGTAAGTTTGAGCTGCTGAAATGTGTGTTTTCCTCTCCCGCCCTTAATGGGTCCTTGGTTAAAACCCTCACATTGACACGTTCACCGAGAAGAGGAGGTGGTAATTCAGTTTGGTTTGATTAAACTGATACTAAGAAATACAACCCCTCTGTCCTTTTAGAAGCCTCTTCCTAACTTGACTTCATAGGGCCAGAGATTATAGGGCCATTCTTAAGGATGTTATGACCTGCTGGACTCACCTACTGAAGAGCTAGAAACAACAAATGTATGAATGAAGGTAGTAATTGTCTCTGGCCCCTTTTAGTCCTGTTATACATTCCCACACACAGGAGTAGCAAAGGTAAAGTATGAAGCAGAACCTCGTGTAAAAGGGGGCAATGCTTGTGCATGCTCAGAAGGCGTCGGACATCAGCTGAAATCTCCTGAGAGTGTGTGTACTGCCTCAAGTCAGGTTTTGCTTGTTCAGCTCGAGGAAGCTGCCAGAGTATACTCACCATGTTGAGTCCTTGTTCTTGGTTCTGCTACTGCTGAATTGCATGGTATTTGGCCAGTGATTGAACTTTTCCATGGTGTCTACCAAGTGAAAATGAGAACAACAAAATCAGAGCAAGGTTGTGAATTAATTGAATATCAATTGCTTTGAGATTGTCACATAAAAAACATTAAACAGCGAAACTCTTCTTTGTAAAGTGACCTAATTTAAAAGACCTGAAAGGCAAAGAAAATACCAGTACCTCTCTGAGACACTTTTCTGGCTCTTTCCTACACCTGACAGCACTGAAAAGGAAGCACAGGTTAACCATAGTACAGTGTTGAAAATGCATAAATAATTATTTCCTAGTGCTCTCAGTTTTTACATTTCCCTTGCTGTTAGATGGCCACTGGTGTTGGGAGGAAGGGAGAGGGGAGAAACAAACTCCCACTGGCACCCAGATTTTCAGGTCTGCATGCAGGGCAGCCCTGTGACAGCTGCTGCAGATGTCACGGTGGCTGCCAGAAGCTGCCAGCCCTCGCTGCTTGCTGCCCCACACAGCTCTGGGGCTGCACGGCTGGTGTGTGCTGCGAGTGCCTGTGAAACACAGCTCCGTATGGCCTGACAGAGGTCCCAACCCCAGCTACAACAGCAGTACACTGTGGTCATGAACAACTCGTAAATCACAACATTTCACTATTGTATGCCTGAATTAGAAAAAATTAATGAGGGAGGTGCACATCTGCAGTGCTTGTAATCACCAGGAGTTCCTGTCACACATGGAAAGCAGCTCTGCTATTCCACAGTAAGTAGCATAACTTCCCATGCAGTACCCTGGTTTCTGCAGGAAGAGCTATCTGAAATTTAAACCCATCAAGAACTACTTTTGTAGTAGTAAAAGAAGAAGAAGAAAAAAAAGACTTTCTGGATCTTCTGTAACAGCACAAAACTGTTAAGCTGTAAGAATGATAGATTCACTTTGCAGACAGGAAACATTGCAAATATTTTTGAGAAATCGTTTTCAAAAAGTTGCCAAATGCCTAATAAGGGCAGCCCGGCCCTCAAAGGTGTGTCATTTTCCCTGTGTCTTTTTTCACAGCAAGCAATACCGGAAGGGGCTAATGACCCATGCTTGGGAAAACCCAAATCCAGCTCCTTCATTCCTCAGCATCCGTATCCTACTCTTTTCCTAGGTTTCTTCTGTCTCTTGTCTCTTCTCAGCTGTATTTTCTCTCCCTGCTGCCAGTGCCAGGACCAGCCTGTGGTGCAGCAGGAGCTATGCTTGAGTGTGGCAGCAGCCTGCACGTTCCCTCTGTTACTGGAAGACAATAATAGAAAATGTGACCGGTAACTTCAGCTGAGCAACTTCTAGGGTTCGCTGCAGGCAGAAACATTTTTAAGGGGCTGCTTTGTGCTCTCCGGGAATTCCTGGTGGGGACTCCAGTGAAAAGCTGCTCCATCTCATCTCTGAGGCCTCACAACAGACTCAGGCTCTGGCTGCCCGCTGCCCACCCTCGGTAAAGCAGGAGTTGACATGCACAATGCCAGTACTCTTTGCCAGCATTTTAACAAATGGCCTCTCATATGCCCTTGGGCTGTCACAAGCCCTCTGCAGTAGAGGGGGTTGTATTCGTAGAAATAAGTGGGAGAAGAAGGCAGTGCTGCTTCTTTTCCAACAAATGCATGTTAAATGCTCCTTCTGGAAATGTCCATACTTCCACTCATTCATTATTTGAGACCAGATTAATGTGGCACAGTGTTTTGGGGAAGGAAGAGGGATGGAACATCGTGCTTAAGTACAAACGTTTTTTAAATTCCTGAAACTCAGTGCAGCTTGTATCTCTTAAAAAACTGCCATGTTTGTGTCGCCCTAGTGGTGAGTCTTTTCCAACAAGAGCAAGGTAGCAGTGTGCTTGAAGGCTTAGAACTGATCACCTCCAGAGTCCCTTGTTGCTTTAACATAGGAGTTCTCTGCGTGAACACATGGTGAAGTCACTCCCCATCCAGTGAAGAGATCTTAAAACCCCAAGCCCAGAAGTTCACTATTCCATGTAAGTCTTTTGTATTAAGCCTTTGCTTCCCCCTTTTTTTTCTGCTGCATGACTCGTGTGATGTCCCAGCTCCTCCTGCAGTTGTGATACTACTTTACCTGGACACCCTGTCTTGGGGATTTTTGCATTCATGCTTCTCTGGAGACTCCCTTCCACTTGGTGGGACAGAAGGAGAGGAAAACACTTTTTATTCTTCATCACAGGGTGCATCAGAGTCCCAGGTTCTTCCTGATCTGCCCCTTTCTCTGTGAAAATGACTCTGAGGGCTTACTTTCCATCACCTGGCTCAAGCCCCACCAAATATGTATGGGGCAGGTTCTGTGTCTTTGCTCTGCTGTGCTTCCCCAGGTTTGCCCAAGCAGAGAAGGCAGCCAGCCAAAACTGTCAGCCTGAGCTGGAAATAGCAAGGATGGGGAAAGCTGGCACGTGATTTCATGCCAAAATTTGAAGCCCAATAATTTACCAGAGCTGGTAGTAGCCCAGAGATCAGGCCCCGATTGTCTGCAGTATTGTGTGAGCATATGTATTGTGTATGTGTGTGTATATATATCCACCCACAAAATGAGACTCTGGTTATCCTCGAGAGTTGGCTATGTACATGAATAAAGGTAGAAGAAAGGAAACAATATTTCCTATCTACCAGATGGGGCATTGAATTTTGTGTGGTTATTGTGATTGTGTAAATGAGGTAATTGCATGCACATGGTCTGTAGGGCAGCTGAGTGTATTTTTTGTGGTCAGTATTTTTAGGGACTTAAAATTGGGAGCATGAAAATACATAGCTGTTAAAATAAATAATCTCTATTTTAAAAATGGCATTAAAAAGATAAATAGTACACAATTTACTGGGGGAAGTAAAGGAGGGAAACAGAACATTACTGACAGCTTCCCGGCAAAACAATTTAAGACACTAGAATACAAGCACCAAGCTGACACACAGATAAACATTGTAAGGGCACTGGTGTAATGAAGAATTTGGGTGGAGCTGCCTGCTTCCAACTGCTTGAACAAAGAAACTAACAAAGGAAAAATTACTAATTTTAAAAGTAAGCTAAAGAGAAAGCTAACAAAACATTGGGCTTAGCATTTTAAAATGAGACTAAGCATGATGTTGCAGAAGCACTTTCCAACTAACTAGGGTTGGATGCTGAGGAACAGTATTCTCTACTAGAGATCACAGATGCCTACATGTTTTCTTTCAGTCCTGTGTAAGGTGTCCATGCTGAGGATGTAAGTAAACACGCACATTTGCTTTGTAATTTTGAAAGCATTTTGAATAGTAAGTACATTTCAGTTAGGAGCTGTGGCAACTGGGGAAAATAATTATTTGAGCTCGTGAGCTCAAGTAATCTTGAACTACTGTGCTACATATTTTGCACTAGGGGTGTCACTCTCAAGAAGTCTACACAGGAACATCTCAGGCATTCCCACTGATCCTTTCCCACTTGTGTATATTAGAAAGACTGGACCAGTGACTGGTAGGTCATTGTCAGCACTCCATTCCTGCCAGGGCAATAACCCAAAAGGTCATCAGCAAAAAAATCCAAACCAGAGCCAGGCAATGAGGGGGTCACCAAGCATTCAAGGATTTTATAGTCAAAACTACCACATGTGTGAGTACAACATGTGGTGTTGCAAAACTGTGAGCCTGTGTTTCTAATGCACTTACTGGAATTAGTAAGGACCACCGCTGTTTAGTCAAAATCTCTGTGTCATAGACTGACTCTACTTCAGTGTCATCAAGGTGTCAGCCAAAAATTCTGAAGTGGCAGTAAGATTTGCTATGGAAGAATCCAAAATGTGTACAGATTTTGGCCCCCTTTCGGGAAGGGGCTAATTGTGGAGTACAGTACATGTTGTTGGCCTTTTTTTATTTTTAATGACTCATATTTTGGACCTTATTCCTGTTTGTCTTTCAATGCCAAACAGAAACTACTATTTAGGTCAAACTGCTGTTGTGGTACTAATAGAAGCAGACATCAGTTTTTTCGATGGATTTCACAGCTATGCATTTTCCAGAGTGAAATTCCCTCTCTAGGCTACTTCTGACATTTAGCTGTGATGGTGTTAATACCAACTTCTAGTGCTGCCTCTGCCATTTTACTTGCACACGCTCAGCTGGGGAATAAAGCTGGGGAGCTACCTTTCAGCTTTTTTTTTTCATGGAGGCTCTGAGTACAGCATCTTCTCCCAGATCCAGCTTTTGGGCGACTTCATGCTGCTGCTGCATGGTCCCAGCTCTTTTCAGCTCTTCCTATCCACTGGTGTGATCCTGCCTCTTGGCATGTCCCTGGCTGCTGCCAGCTTTGCTATGTTCTGCTTCTCTACAGGGTTTTTTTCTAATTCTGACTCCCCAGGCTCTTGCCTACTGCTTGCTGATGAGTGACAGCTTTGGAGAGGAGCCTCAGCTCATGCCCAGAGGTTTTTAGCCTGTGTTCTGGTCCATGCCTCGACTAAGATGCCTCTGCAATGAGGCTTGCTGCACTGCTGCCCTGGAACCAGTGCCTCAGGCATGCGTGGGAAAGGGAGACTTGCCAGCTTACGTACCAAAAGGCTGGCACCAGCAAATGAGGTTGCTGCAGGCCTCTCATCCCTTCCCATCAGGTAACAGAGTGAATTGAAGTGTCTCTGCCATACAAAATTGACACAATTTAAGCATCTTCCCTTTACAAGAGCCACCAGGACCCATTAGATGGTCCTGAGCATTGGAACTGTTAGATAAAATTAAAGGGATATGGAGCTGGTTTGGTTGCTTGCTGGTGTAACTCCATGTGTGCAAGACTTCACTGAAATTCCCCCAGTTCTCATCATCTGAGTATTTGGCTCTCCACCTTCAACTCTGAGCACTGAGACTTCTGAAGATGGATCTTTAAGCCTGTTTATGCACAGATAGTCAGATCCTGAGCTACAGCCAAAGATATGGGCTGAGAGAGTACAAAAATGGATTTAGGTACCTTTGAATTTCTGCCTTATCTGTATTATTTTGCTTGCTCTGATTAAAATAAATAATACTTTAACTTGCAGAATAGCCAAACATGAGCTCGTTAGCAATCCCAGGGTCTCTACTACCAGCTAATGTCTGGAAGGCTGAAAGTACCTCTTAAGGCTGCTATTTTCTTCCTTTCCATCCTCAGATTTTTCTCCAGGTAAGAGGAACCCTAAAATTACTTGGGTTTTGTTCACTTTCTGAGAGGGATTTACTAACAGGAACAGCATGACTGAGCACAGCCTGATAATTAGGTTTGGTTTTACTTGCATAGATAACAAGATGGTTTCTGTGAAATTTCCCGATCTCTTTCAAACTGATCCTCTTTTACAGTACATGTATGATATAAAATCCACCACTGCATTAATTTTTTCTGCTCTTCTTGGTTTTGTCTCTTGTTTTTGTGTTTGGTTTTGTTCAGTGGGGTTTTCTTTCCTGGTCAACTGTTCCACCCAAACTTTCCACGCAGAACAGGTGATGCCACCCTGAAACTCTCATAACAGAAGGATGTTCTTACCACTTATTGCTTTGAGTTGCTTGTCGTGCTCTGAATTAACAGAAGTTAGTTGCAGCACCCACATTTAATCGTAACTGTGCATATGGTTTAGCTCTCACAGATAATAGGAATGCGTATTTAGTAGCTAGAAAGAGCTATTTCACTGAGACTTTGAAGCAGACCATTCAACCCAGAGCTAATGGCCTTTCAGTAATAAGGATTTACTTTATTTTACTGCCTTGTAGCTACAGTGTTATGGTACCCAGACTTGGGATTATTCCTTCGTCCTTTCTGCAAGTGGCTGCAAAGGGCATGGAGGGAGTGGAGAAGACACAGCTGGTCAGAAACTAATTCTGTCCCCTCCCCATGCAGGCCTTAATAGTAATGAAGGACCTTGGCAGAGAGGAGAGCAGACAAACATCCAGTACGTGTGCATGGCGTCCCTGCTCACAGCCTAAATTAACTGACAGATATCTAGGCTCCAAAACAAGTATTTCCAGCGCATGGGAATGGGCTAACCTTACTCCTGGGATCACAGTACAGGAGAAACAGGGTGCAAACTTCTCAGCATCACCAGAGCAGCCTGGTGGCTGTCTGGTGGGAAAAGCAGTCATACACTGCTCGGTGCCCCAGAGAGGAGGGAAAGCCTACAGACTCAATGATGACCTGAGCCTAGTGATAAGCCCTGTTCAGCACTGTGCCACAGCTGAGCCCTTTCCATCACTCACAGCCCTGAGCAGCCATCTGTCTGTTGCTGCAGCCACTGGGTTTGCTAAGTCAGTCAGGAATTCTCCCCATAGATTCCCACTTTGCTTCTAGCATGACCCGGACTGTTTTCTCTGCCCTGCCTTGCAGAACCATCCCAACTCCCCCATCATATTCCCTCCTTTACTCTTCCTACAATGTTTTTAGAAATTTACATGAGCTATCCAATTGCCTCACCCCTCGGTGAGGGAAGTTGGACTACAGAAGTCAATAGACTGGGATCTGTTTCTGCCCAAACTGGTTCACCTGGATGCTGGTTCCCAACCAGACTTCCTGTGAGGTGGGAAAGGGGCAAGGCAAGAAGGAAAAGTAGGAGAAATCAGGAGCAGCAAGGCTTGTTCTGAAAGAATTAGGGGAAAATTGCTCCAGGCAGGGAGTCTGTGAATCTATCCCTGGGAGCTGGGGTGATGTACAGCTGATGGACAGCCTTCCCTTTGTGTGCTCCCCATTCCCAGGACAGTTTTAGGGCACTGGGCATCCAGTGAAGAGGAAGAGGTAGATTAGGGGGAAGAGGGAGCAAGAAGCCAGCAGAGGACTGGCAGCACCTGATGAGTCTGCAGCATGGGATAGCAGTTAGCACTCCTCCTTCCACGGGGATAAGCCCTCTGTCAAGTTCTGGTCTTCCCCTGCTATGCTCATTGGCCACAGAAGATCCTGAGCTGGAAGAGACCCGTAAGAACCATTGAGTGCACCTGTTACCTGTGTTTGCCACAGAAAGGCTTTCCAGTCTGGCTATCAAGAAGGCTCTTTCCATCTCCACTGCACTCAGACCCTGGTCTTTGAGGGAGCTCTCCCTGCGAAGCCTAGGCTCAGCCTAATGCTTTTAACCACCCCTACCAGTGTTTTTTTCAGAAGCCATATTTATGACAATATATACATTAGATACAGATTGCTTAATTTGCATAGGTGCCAGACACAGAGATGCACAAAATTTGGCAGGTAAGCCCAGACACAAGGGGTGTGAGTGTTGCAAAAGGGAGGAGACAGGGCCCTAGTTTGTGTACTTGTGGGGATTGCTGCTGGCAGGGCCAAATGGGTTTAACTGGAACCCAAAAAGTTTCAGATCAAAGCTGTGAAAGGGCTTTAAAACACTTTCTGCTCTCCTCCTGCACTGCACCAGCACTCTCTTATGCTTTGCTTTAAGCAAAACCTTTGACTGTGGTCAAATTATTATGCATGTGAAGAAGGTGCCACATGAGGCAGCTGCAGCAGGTTTTGGCAAATCAGCCAAGTGTGAGACATCCTGGTGGAACCCTGTCAGGTTTAACAGTGATGGTTACACACTGTCTACCTCCCGTCTTCCCCACCTCACTGCCAGGGTCCTTGCACTAGCAGTGGCCAAAGCAGGGGCTTGCTGCCTCAGCCGGCACAGTCCACCAGCCAGACTTGGAGAAATTGCCCTTATCAGCATCTGCTTTTGTTTCCCCTGCTGCTGGGACTGCTGCTGGGACAGACGGCACTGGGAGAGGGCACAGCAGACATGGGGGAGGTAAAGCGTTACAGATTGTTGCTGTTCAGTTCATCAGAGCCTATCTGTCAGGGCCTTTAAAATGCATTCAGTCCCAGTACAAATCAAGAGGCTTTAGTTTGATGCTATTTAGTAGGATCTGCTAATAATGAACCAAAAACTTGGACAGGCACCTCTGCCAAATCTAGCTAAGCAGTTCAATGCATTAGCATAACCAACTTGCTACTCCTCCCTGCAGAGTCGAACAAGATGGGTAACACACCTCATCCCTTCCTGTTCACTGCCCAGGGTTTTGTCTCAAGCCAATAAAAATGGTGGCCTTGTGCAAAAACACCAAGCTGTAAATGAGGATATCCCTCACAAATGTTTGAATCCTGCTCTGCTACCTGGCAAAAGAGACTAACATTTTGTGACTATGATACCGCAAGAAGGGGAGATCCATTAGAGTTTTACAGACCCTTTGCTCTTGAATGAGAGGATCTATGTAGAGTTTAAGATGTCTTAAACTGTACACATTTTAGCTGTTCGTCTTGAGGGTTTTTTTGGCAGAAATTTGCTGAAAAGCTAATTGAAATTTTGCCTGTTGGCAAAAGGCCAACTATGAATAATTATAGCAAAGGCAACTGTTGACAAGTGAGGTTACTTAAACCCTCTTTGATTTCATCACTTGTTTTTGGTAAGCAGGAGGCACATCATCGGAAATTCTGCTGTCTGAGGATGACAGCAGATTGGGGATGTGGTTATCTGCCTTCACTTACTACATTCTGAACTCTCCCTCTCAGAGGCTGAGTGGGATGGCCAGAAAATAGGGAGGATGTGGTTTCTGAATTCTGAATCATGACAGTTTTCCCCCAATACTCTTACCTGTAGTAATTAAAAAATTCCAGTCTGGTAATTAGACTGTAGTTGGTCTCGGGCTCTATGGGCCTTGACACTAGCTTCTTAAATTTCAGGACTAACCAGACTAATGAAATTTAATTTTTTAATTAAAAGTTCTCCTAAACTGATACTCAATTGGAGGCCAAGCTGAGCAACTGCATTTTAGAAGTCATTCTGTTACTTCCACTTCTGTTTGCATTTCTTCCCAAGGAACTCTTAAGTCCCACACTAATCCTTTTTGTAAAACCTTGCAGTAGAGTCAGATCCAGGCTACGCACTAGAAATAGGTAATATGAATGAAAATATTCCAGCAATTTTATGTTTGCTATTTCAACCTGTGTTTGAATAGATGACCTTCAGAGACCCCATCCAGCCCTATTTGTTCCACTCTTCATAATATCCATGGGAAAATGATGAATGAAAAGTGGTGGGTGCCTCTTGCTTCCAAAGATTTATTCCTAGCTGGTAAACAAGTTAACTACATGTGTAGGAAAAAAAAAATCAACCAACCCCAACCAAACAACCAAAAAATAACCCCCAAAAAAGCTTAGGAGGCCTCCAGAACCTTAAATATGTACCTCAGAATTGCTGAACACTATTTCTCTGTTTTAGACAGTAAAGATATGATTACTATTTCTTCTCAGATCAGGCTAAAACACTTGGAAGGGAAATCTGGTACTTTTGTCGGTTTTTACCCTAGTCCTGCCTGTCTAGGGAGTTGAGCTGGTACTTGGGTCACTTCTCTCCTGCATCTGGGTAACAGCAAGTGAACAAAGCCTCAAGTGATGAGCAGTGGTTCCTGCAGGACCCCAAGAGGTGGCTTTCAGAGATCTCTCAGCAGATGACAGATCCTGGTGACAGGAATATTTTGGTCCCTGATTAGGACAAAACAGGCATGCAGTGCATCCCACAGATATTCCCCATGAGAACTTGTGCTTACAGCCTGAAGTTCTGCTGCACTAAGCACCAACTCCAGTAGTATGCACAGCACTAGATACTGGTGTAGTACCTGATCCTCTGTGTAGTTTAACACCAAACTCAAATTCATTCATACCTTCAAGCTTCACTTGATTTAATGATGACCTCTTCCAGTGTTTTCTCAAGTTAGCGATTAGCTGACACATATAAATCTAATATTAACTGTGATATTAACCTTTTTCCTGGCTACTGTTCAGCTTATCTCTGAAATTCATTTTCAGGCTTTGGACCACTCTTACCCTGAAAGCTGAGCAACACTAAAATGCAGCAATCTTACCGTCACAGTACATCTTAAACTGCCTATACCTCATGGAAAAATCTGACAGATGCCTTCCTTAGAAATGCTTTGGTTTAGGTATGTCATTCTATTTTGTTTCTTTAATACTTTTCCATGAAAACAGGGTCATGGTTTAGAATTTAGTCTTCTATGTATTCCTGACTTCAGTCATAACCTCTGTCCACATCAACATTAGCTAGGGCATCATCTTTGCAGCATACACCAGATTTGAAAGAGATATTTTAATTTTTTTTTTTCTGTAAAGATCTGAAACCTGAGCAGAAAAATAATCAAAGTTTTCTCATCCTTTTAAATTATTCTTAGTGTGAATTGATTTTGTGGTATTGATTCTAGGAATACTGTCTGTAAGCAGTTATATTTTGTGCAATATATTACATAGTAAAAACAATTCAGTGCATGTATTTATAAAAAATAGAATAATTCTTTTATACATATAACACATGCCCCTACATACACACACATAATCATAGAAATTCAGTCAATCAATGTAGCTCCTGGTTACATTAATGCATTTCTTTTTCTGTTCTGTGTTCTCACTAGAAAAGATGATAATGGCCTTGCAGTTGTCTTTTTCAGTGTAGAACAGCGTATACATTTGAAACTCATTGGGAAAAAACACCTCATGAATTTCCATGCATAGCTGAAAAGCTGAGTAAGAAAACGGGCAAAAGATGCATTGTAGCAACCAACACACAGAATAAACCAGGCATCACTTTATACATAAAGTTACATATTCACTACAGGAAGGTGGATTTAAATTCAATGTCAGAATGCCATCACCTGCCCTAGCTGAAACGACACCTTATTTTGGTTTTAAGGTGGTTGCATTCGAGCTCTTAAAAAAAGAATCCCAAAATAAGTAAACCTACTTTCCCTGGAAATTTGCTGATTCTTCCTTGCCTCAGAAGGATCCAGGAAATGGTAGACATATACATACTCCAAATTTAAGTCCAGAGCTTGATTAATAGGCTACCTGACCTTTCCCAGGGAGACACAGCAGCGAGGGCTGGAGAGGGCCGGTGCAGGGAAGAGGGGCTGCACAGCTCCTCGGGGCTCTCCCTAGCTGGGACAAGAACTGCATTCATGCATAATAATTTCTGAACTGCATATTTTCCAGTCTTTTATGAGTTGTCTGCCACTGCTTAAAGGTTCACCTACATGCTGGTTTTGGGATTCATTTACCTGTAGATCAGTTCAGAAAGAGGTGGTTATATATGGGTATAAGCTATAGTGCTAAAAGCATCGTTAGCCTAGTATAACTGTGTTCACCCTATCAGGGTAGGAAGTAATTTTAATTATATTCTTAAGTTAAAACATTACAAAAATGTGTATAAATCATTCCTGGGAGCAAAGATAACAGATGAATGAGCTATACTGCAAAAGCTGGTTGAAATACTTTAGTGTTTATAGTGCTAATGTTGGTACTTTAGAATAATCTGCATTGTAACTTAAAAATAAATTCATTAATCTTTCAATTTATTTTAGTTGTGATTATTTTGTCTTCAGCTCCCTTGTCAATATGTGGCTGGTTAACAATAATTAAATTGCATCTTATGAAATGCATTTATCCAAGATGGTTTCTTCCCATGAAGAAGACAGCTTCCCATGGATTGCTTTAGTCCACTTGGAATTGCAGGTTGGGACTCATCTGCCTCACCAGGATAAGGAGAAAAATTTAAGTAATTTCACTTGAGGTCTTGGTTAGTATTTTTTACCACCATGAAACAATCTAAGAATTAAAGGATGACAGAAAACCCCCTCAAATCACATTTTCAAAAGCATTTTCCAAAAGTGACTATGTTAGTAGATTTTATTGTCACCAGAAAGCCTCTGGTAATCTTACAAAGCATCTGCAATGAATAATCTTCCCCTCCCCCATCTTCATTTGTTGCCAGAAACAGCTTATAAATGCTCAGTTGAAGACTGTGCCAAATTTTGCTTTTAGGCACACTTGTAAATAGAAAATATTTCCACTGATTTTGGTAGAATTATTCCAGATTTACGCAGATGCAAGTGAAAGCCAAATTTTGCCTGGGCCTTTCCTCATGGGTGCCACTTGGTGCCCTGATCAGCTCCAGAACTGCTGCCTCTGGTGTCAGTGGAAGGCAAGTGCTTGAGCTGAGTCTGCCCATAATTTGACAAATTATTATAAACAGATTTGAACAAATATTTCTTTACAAAACAAACTGGTCAGCAGGCTCCAGGCTTTTTTCTCCTGATGCATTTTACAGGAAATAATATTAAGTTAGCTATTATGAAACTACCCCCTCCTCACACACACGTAATTGCTTCCAGCTTGCTGATTATTACCCTTTCCTTAACTGATAGAGTGAGAAGAGAAATAAAAATATCTCCATACAGTAGGCCAAATCCTCATCTGGTATAAATCGACATAGCTCCATCAAAGTCAATAAAATCATCTTGATTTACACCAGTCAAGGAGCTGATGCACTATGATTTTTTTACTTGCTTTTAAAAATAAAACCTTATGTGATTGTGTAACCAACATTGCAACAGAAACCGGCATTTTCTTTTGTGAAGTCAAACATGCCCTCTCTTTGACTTTCAAACATTTTCACTTAGATAGTCCTTCTATAGCTTTTTTTCCCTTCTGTCAGAATGCTCCTACCACCCTGGTGTCATGAGTGAGGTACAAACTGGACTGAAAGATGACCAAGCACAAAATAATAATTTCCTGGAGTAATGAGGACAAAGAATCAAATGCTACCACTATTCTTTCACCCAAAAGAGGAAAGAGGGCTAAGCAAAATGCAAGATTTAAAAAAATTGTTTCTGACATTCTCTCTGATCACCATTCTCCAATTAGCAAACATATATCAAGAGTTCCAAGAAATTAGTAATTCCTACTCAGGAATGACAGTACTGTAAAGTACTATTGTAGATTAATTTTTTAAAATAATCTTTAAAATATTACAACGAGACTTGTTGCAAGGTTTACCAGAGATGATAGAAACTATGTGCTCTCCCTGGACAAACAGATTTCTGAAGTCTTTTTTCAGTGTTCTCTGGGGGCTGTGAAACACATGGTGATTTTTTTGGGAATACTCTTTGTCTCTTGTACTTCTCAAAAGCACAGCGAGCTGTTCACAGCAAATCTTTTACATCCATTTCAGGGACTTCTAGGCATTTCAGTGTGGTACATTGTCAAATAAAGGTCTGGTCTTTCCCAAAACCTTAATTTTTTTCACTGGTTGTTTGGATTGATGTGTATATTCAGAAATTAATGATAATTTCAATAGCATCTTGAAAAATTGGAATGATTTCATTGTTAATGCTGACATAGTTTTGTACTGGTTCAGCAAAGACTTTCAAGAAAATGTACATTTATTAATTCTTGGTATTTAGCAGCCCCTCCTAACAGCATGCTGGTAGCTTTATTAAAGTTAATGGTGATATTTGCAGGATTGTAGCCTTTAATTTCCAATAGCTATCTTGAATACTGTAAAAGACTGAAGTGTAATAAAAAATTTAATTAGCATGAATTTCCAAATGTTTTAATTCAAAATTCAGTCAAGATTAAGCTTGCTTTAAGATACATATTCCATTGCTTTGAATAACATCTTGAAAAACATTCCAGGATGTCTGGAATTCAGTTGCAAAGACTGAATTGGAATTCAGTCACACATTCTAGTCTCTGTTTTAATACATATTTTTTGATTCATAGACCAGTCTGAAACACATTCAGAATTGACTGGAAAAGTTTTTATAGTAAGACTTGAAAATTTGAGTATCATATTTGGTCGCTATCACTACACTACTTATTTTGATTTGGAAAAGATTGCTTACCTCTATCATTACACTGTGAGCCCTTTGGCTTTGGGATGCTGCTTTCTCTGAAACCATCATTTTAGACTGCAGACTTTATTTTGTGATACAGCTTTTCCACCTGGTCAAATGAATGAATGACTGAGATGTTGACGCAGAAAAATTAAATTCAGGTCCTTTATTACCCCTCTGTTTCCATGGCAGGATATGACTTGAAAACATGATCCCTGGAGAAAACAGTGGTTTCCCAAGTACCCTATAAGCAAGTATTTATAGGCAGGCACTATCCAGATCTGTGCAGAAGAAACTAAAATAAAACAGAAATTGACAAACACTTTCCATTCAGTTGGCATTGAAAGAGTGGCCCTGTCTCAGAAAGGCCCTTTTTCAAGAAAGGTGGTGGTAGATCTTGCCAGACAATTCTCAATTGTCACATGTAGGGTAGGCCAGGCTTGCATAACATGGGCAAGGAGTGTCAAGTCCTGCTGGGGACAAACAAAAGTTTTTCAAGAAGTCAGGTCCTGTCCTCTGGTACTGATGGGGACAAACAAATTGCTACCAAATGAAGACAATGAATCAAAAAGATTTTACTTAGCTAGAAAGTGCAGTCCTTCACAGGGCCACAGTTCAGGCTTGCAAACTCTCAGGACGTTTCTCGGGCTGCAGGAAGTTGGCTTTCAAGCTGCCAGTTCAATAACCCAGAGCAGTCGAGAGGCTGCTCTCTACAAAGTTGGTCCTGTTTCCTTCATAGCAGTGGAGCAACAGTGTCATGCCAACATGGACACTTGCAAGACTTGTGCTTTTCCTGGAAAAATTACAATTGTTCTTTGAGGAAGTTGTCAGCTGGTATTGAGATGGATGATCTGGATGCTCTACGCACAGACCATTTGCCAACAGGTTGGACACCAGAGATCTGGGCAGTGTGCTGCCCCATTTTGGGGAGATTGGCTTCAGCTCTGATTGCTGAAATTTTGTCAAAGCAGGGTGCTTCCAATGACATGCTTCAAGCTCAGAACTTGTTTCAGTAGAAAACACAAATGTAACCAGTTCCAACTCAAGGTTCTTTCCTCTAAGCATAAATCACATATGGAATAAGTGTAAAAGAATTTAGGTAGCATCTTAGACTGCTTTTATTTTTACCTACAGCAAAACTTTTATTTTATTCCAAAGTATAGCAACAAAGGTCGAAAGAACACGGCACTGTCTTGCCTGAAGCATTCTGAAGCTTTGTGGCATCTTTAGACTGGATTCTTGGCTTTGGAGACTAGAGAAACCTGAAAGTGTACTGGAAGCGAAGTCAAAACAGCTTGTTACCCAACTTGCTTTTTCTACAAAGTATTGAAATATTAAGAACACAGGCAAATAATGCTTGGATTCAACTCTCTTTGTTTGTGTTGAGTTCCATTTGTTTGTCTGAAGCCAAACTAGGTGAATAATTTTGCATTCTTTATCTTAGCAGTGAATTGTGTGGTACTGAAATTTGAGTAAGATAAGATCACAAACAAGTGAAAGCATGTGTAGGCTGAAAAATCAATATGTTTCAAAGTAACAGCTGAGAAACAAATGATTCCTATACTAATAGGCTGAAAACTAGGTTTAGAGATTCTGCTAGGGCTGATAGTATTACTAACAGTAAAGCAGTATTAAAAGTGATTTGAGCTGCCTTCATAGTCAGATGTTAATCATGCCATCACCTAGAAATAAGGTGGTCAAAAGACTGAAAATGTAACTGTAACATTAAGGATTTTTAAGCTTCTCAGGTTTTGCATAATAATTAGATCTTAACAACTGTAGTTCTTTTTAATTACTCATGCTGAGGTCTGCTCTTTCCATTTATCCTGAAATTTTCTAATATTCAATTATTCAGAATAGCTACTCTTTTGCTAAGATGTTCTTATTTTTCAGTTCAGGACTCAACGTCATTGTCACCAAAGAGCAGCAGAATTCCTACTAACTTAATCACATTCAGACCTTTACCATGTCTAACATCAGAAAGCCATTAATAACTAGCTTATACTAACCCAAGTCTGTTCTCTCAGTGATGACACATCTTAAAAATAGTTTCCTGTAAATGGAATCTACATTTCTGTACTTAATTGTAACTTTCTAGGAGTCACTCTTCTGGTAACCTTTACACTTTGCTGAAACAAAACACTCATTGCCCTTGAGAAACACCTGAATAAGCCATACCTAATATACAATTCAAGAATAATTAAAGGCAATAAGTGAAAACTGTAGGCTAGCAGCAATATAATATAAAAGTTCCCCTTTGCCACCAGAATCTGCCTTTTCCAGCCCCTGCTTCACCTTGAGCATTTAAAATGGTGTAGAACTCAAACACCTGACTGTTCAAAAGTAATCCTCAGAACCTCCAGTCTCTGTGTCTGGTACATAATTCACTAGGACAGAACTAAACATCACCTGTTTATAGCTCTATCTAGATGCTGAAGTCTCACAAGCAAGCCATACATGTTCTATAAACATCAGTGTATTTATAACACAGAATTCCCCAAATTCTCATCACCTCAGCAGATGATTGATTTTTTTAAAAAGCTACACATGCAATAGCAGTCTCATCCTCTTTGAAGGTATTTGTTTGGTCAACAGCATTCTTTAGAGAAAAGCTGTGTTGACAGGAAAAAGGACAGGTTGTTGAGTTATAAGGCTGTGGAATAATTGCGGTAAGGAGGACTCGGCAGCGACAAAAACTGTAAACCAAGATGGGTGTCAATTCAGTGCTTTGATGAAGCCAGAGTGACTCAAGTGGCATGTCGAGGCATACCACACAGAGCCTTATCTGCTTAGTTCTACATAAATGTATTAAAATGGAAAAAAAAAACCAAGGGAAAAAACCACTCAGAAATCAGCAGAGCTACATCTTCCCAGTGTGGATCTTACTAACAGTGCTTAAGATGGAGTTTGGACTAAAGGCCTTAACATGTGAGAAGCTCCCAGTCCAGACTCTTTGATTTTTATGAGATGGAGAGAAGTGCTGATTAAGGGAGCTGTGTAACTTAAAAAATTAAAATCCTCACACATGATGTTAAATGGCTGAGGAAAGAGTAGAAATGAAAGAAGACTGACCTATTTTTTAACCTATTTAACAATGACTGTAAATAGTTCTACCTACATGCCCCTGAAGTTCCAAGTTTCTTTTCTTAGGAGTTTTTCAACAGCTGTGAAATCACTAATCTGGAGAAGCCTGAATGAAATGTAAAATCTTATCCAATTTGGCAATTTCCGTTAGAACATGGCCTGCTCCTGTTCTAAGATTTGTGGTGTTGTGAATTGATCCTATCACTTACAGGTTAATCATTTCTAACTCTGATTTTCCAGCACATTGACAACTGTTAGCTCCATGTCTGGGATCCTTCTGGACCAGTGACTGGAACTTGTTTAGACTCCAGATCTGGTATCCCAGTCCCTCTGAGTTCCCAGTGGTCCTCCAAGTCCCTCTTGCTCTTCTCATCGAAGCCAGGATGCACTGTAGCCCTCTCAATGTTTCCAGCAGCAGCAATCCACAGCTACATACCCTGGGGGAAGAGAATGCACTCCTGTGTAGTAGAGGTAGGAGGAGGTGGCCTGTGGAAGGGAGGAGGGAGCCAGCACTTGCAAGAGCAGGACTCTTAGTATGCAGGCCTCTTGCCCAAGCCATTCAAGGTTAATTCTGTTGTAACAAGCCCATTACCTGTCCAATGGTAACACCATTTAGCCTGTGACATTGGTACCTGTATTGGAGCTTTAAATGTAATCCAGTGAAATCCATCATGAAGTCCATCCAATCAAATTGATGGCTAAAAACCCCACTTAAAGCTGTATTCAAAACAAAAATCAAAACACAACATGGCATTAACAAGATCCAAATGGAATTCATACAGTAATTCAGACACGGTCTTTTATTTTTTCTATGAAGTTTAATGTGGGCCTGGTTTGAAATGTACTACAATATGCATTACTTGTTATGAATAAGAAAACCACTTATGACAGAGTACCCAATGACATCTGCCATTACAAGTGACTTAAAAGCATTCTTAAATACTATAAATATCCCAAGGAATTGTGACTCTTTCTCCCACAAAAACTTTTTTTAACATCAGTGCAAGCTAACTTTTGACTTACCCTACTGCTGTAAGGCTGGATATAACAGTTCGATGCTGAGCTGTGTTTTTGATTGATAAGGATGCACTTAAACTAACACTAACAATTGATTTTGCCTAATGATCTAAACTATTCCAGAACTGTAAGTTCTAGGAAACTGTAACAAGTTCAGAGATAAAATGAAAAACAAATAAGAACCAAGCTGAAAAGTGTGACATTAACAGAAATGTTATAAATCTAATATTTTTGAAATCGGGTGGTGAAGGGCAAGGTGAAATTCACCTTGTACAGATAACATCTATATACCACTTTCTTTGCAAAGTGTCATAATAGGGAGCCATCTGAATCATCTGGTGCATAATATTTTTCTTATCTTTTTGTGAGACAAAGTTCACAAAGTTACAAGTATGAAAAGAGTACTTTCAAACAGGTGTCTGTGTTGCCTTTTAATTTTTTGGTTGTCACGTGTTCATCCCTGTTGCTACCTAACCTTCCAAAATAGGATATGGATGAAAATCTTTCTTTGAACCAGAATTTCATGCATCTGCAGAAAAAGAGGACAGAAAGTGATCATTTACACCAGTGAAGCAGGTTTAAACAGGCTGAAATCAGCATCTTTCTCCAGAGTCCTTGTTCTGTTCCCTTCTCAGTCAAACCTAGAAAGAGCCAAGCCTGAGTCTGGAGAACATTAGCCATCATTTCATTTTGCTAAGTGAGCCATACAAATTTATGGTGTCTCTAGATAAGGGGTTTTATGTGTTACCTACTACACTTTAAATTACTGTAATTCTATCCCTGCACTGTTCAGGCTGCTTACTGTACTGGCAACCAAACAGGTTTAGTTTGAGGGTGTGAAGTCCTCTTTTTCTCATAACTGGCATCACCTATCTCTTAGATGCACATTGAGCATTCCTCCCACTATACATCTGATTGTCATAAAAGGAAAAATAACATTTTCTTCCTGGCATGAGAAGTTATTATTGGAATGTTTGAATTAGTATATCTTTCAGGAGGATAATAGGGCAGTATCAACTCTATCCCTTCAAGTCTTCCTAAATAAACAGACAGTAAGAAATTTCTTCTTCTCAAACCCTGTGCTTGGCCCTCAGATCCACTCAGTGCCCCAAATGACTCTCTCTTTTCTTTCTTCTTCCTTCTCACCCAGTGTAATACCCAGTCAGCCCCAGGATTTGTAGCTAGTTATAACAGGGCAAAGGTTTTACATCACTCTAGGCAATAAGAACACAAAACCAAAATTTCCATCCCCTTGCTCTAGGCAACTGCTAGAAAGAGGGTTGGGTTTTTTGTTCTGTTTTGTTTTGGGGCTGGTGGGATTTTTGCTCCTAGAGGCAGTGTCTTTGCTCTTAATTAATTCACATCAACCTGGGAAAATCACATGTACTGCCTGGACTACTTCTTGTTCAGGCCTTCAGCAATGGTTCAACTCCTTGCTTAGGAGAGCTGCTACCTCCATGTTTCCAGAGTTACCACTGTACTAAAGGAGCAGCCTCCAGTTAGCCTGAAAGAGGAGACAGTAGGGCAGCCAGATGTATAAATCAAGTGGACAACTGTCAACAGATTGAAACCTTTTGATGTTGATTATTAACAGTTTTCAACATTGTAAAATATTGACTCCTTTTTATTACTCCACAAATTGTCATTACTTCCTCATCAGACAGAAGCTTTGAGAGCATGTTTGTATAAAACAAGCAACAGGAATTCTAAAATGATACCTTGGATGATTCACTAAAGACCAAGGAAAAGAAAACATGCCCAAATCCTATCAGTTGACATTAAATAGTTTCTCAAGGCTTATTCTATCCAATCTCCAAAGATGAAGAATTAAAAAAAAAAAAAAAAAAACCATGAAGGATAGGGGAAGAAAGACATGACGAACATTTTGTTTAATTATCTTGGAGTTTGTTTTGTTGTTTAAAGAATTAATCAGCTGTTCCTAGCCCAGGGGGAGTATTCTGGAGGCAGAGACACACTGCAGAGCAGGTCCATGCTTCCCATGCCTTTTGTTTCTTTGTCTGTGTTCTGGGAGTCAGAGTTCAGAAGTAGGGAAGTGTACACTGTCTCGGCAGATCTATGCCTGGCAGAGCTGTTTCTGGAGATGTGAAAATACTTATGGCTGGGGCAGTTAAGCTGGCTCTAGACCTGTTTTGAGCTATTGGAGTACAGCCAAGGACCTGGCTCAACTGATAGATTTTGTTTTCAAGTTGCATAAGCACAAGTAACCTGCAAGAGTTTATTATTTTTCTATGTACAAGTTAAGTTCAGATAGGTTTATTAAATAGCAACTAGAATGGAACCCATATAAGCACCTTTCATTTTACCTTAATCACCTTCCTGGATGCTGCATGCTTGCCTGTTGGCCTTTGGGTTCTGATCTTATAGCTGCTCCAGTGTTTTGACATACTGAGCACCACCGAATATTTAAAGAATCTATATACACGTATTCCTTCAGAAAAATTGCAGATCTTACTCATCCACATTATTTTTATTAGGAAAAAATAATCGTGTTTCATAATGAACAAAAGAATAATTTTAGTATGATTGAACTTACGTTCACTTACGTAACATGCCATCCTTCTGAATACTTTTTCATCTTACTGTGGACTCTTCATTTAATTTCATTAGAAGTTCAAACACACTAATAAGCTTTTCCCCTTGCAGACCTTTTGCAAAGGCTTTAGAACATATTCATCTAGGGGAAAATAATTATCTCTTGAAATACATGGTTATTGATTGTCAAAGGAATTAATATATTATGCTTAAGTGTAAAGGAAACAATGTGTAAGTCAGCTGACAGAGATGGATTTTTATCTTTACTACTACTGTAGGAGGGAAGCATACTAGGAGACATATTTCAGATACTTCAAGGCAAGTCTCCCTTTGGTGGGACAAGCATATACTTACACCAGTCATCTGATACAGAATTAAGCAGAGTTCCTACACAAGCAAAATCCGGACAAAAGGAAAAACTAGTATGTGCACAAAGCTTTCGCTGGCTCATCTAGACCCCTTTTTACTCCTACTTAACTAAATACCTTTAAACCTCTGTGTTAATGTGCTAATGTGGTGTTTCCACCTTGTTTCTCAATGTGTTCACCTGACAGTTCACAGCACAGCTACTAAACTGATGCCAAAATAACTCTAGTTAAACTAGTTCATGGTCTGGTCTGCATGCAAAGCTTACGGTACATCTAAGAGTAGGATTTAGGAGTAGAATGTGTTAAAAAAAATCAGGAAAGTTCTGTCCTGCATTCCCTAACACTGTAAAACCATAACTATTTACAGGAGCTTTTATCTTTCCCTAAATCCTTATGAACTGATAGTTTACAAAAAAAAAGAGAGAGAGGGGACAGACTTAATTTTAGAACAAAGGATGGTCACATGCACAAGGTTATACACCACTGAAATATGAATCACTAGTAGATTCATTCTGGCTTAACTGAAGAAACAAAGTCCAAATTATTCCCAGGAGCATTTTGTTGTTTGACCCCCACTGGAACTGATTACATTTTATGACTCTCAGCAGAAGGACCTCTTAATTTCCGTGAGGTTTTATATATACCACGCACCGATGCTAGCACTGGACGTGATCCGGCTGGTGTAGGAGGAATAGCCCAGCTTACAGTGCTGAACTCAGTGCTGTTTCTTACCCTGTCGGCTAAACGGGTGGCCAAACCCAGTGCCCGTAACCCACAGGCTTCAAAGCTTTTACCTGGCTTGGAGCCAAGAGACACCTCCTACCCAGTTTTGGCAAAGGCCTAAAAGGTGGGTATGGCCATGGGCCTCCTTGGAGCAGGTGGTGACCTGCTCCATGGTGTGCTGGTGGCGCACGACTGCTGTGCAGGGGCCAGCAGCAGCCCCAGGGTTGCCCAGGCTCCCGATGAGCTGTTTGGAGATGTGCTGGACGGACATGAGGAGGAGGCCATGGTGATGGACTTGCCATGGCAGCCGCAGCACCGAGCCTGCCTCCTCAGGCTGCAGGCCTGGGCAATGACTGCTTCCAGCCCCTGCACACCCCTGCAAGACGGTCAGGTCAGCTGTGAGGGCTGTCCCTACATCACCTCCTCTGTCTGCTCAGGTTAAGCTTTAACCATCTGCCTTATCCAGAGGTGAGCAGGTGGACACTCCACCTGCAACAAGGCCAACCATAATGGGCAGCTGTGAGGGTCTTCTCCCATATGACTGCCATGTCCCACTACCAGCCCCCCCATATGGATGTCTAGAGACCCCCACCCCCAACTGCTCATGGTTTAGGCACAAAATGTGTAGTTCCCAAAAGTGTTTTTCTTCCAGATCCCACTGTTAGTGCCAAAATCCATCCAAATCCCACAGACAGGCCAGCCTGCGAAGTGGTGCCCACCAGGGTGGCAATGTCAGCCTAACAGATACAAATTGACGGCAGTGAATAAAACTCCTCTGGCAGCATTTCCCCATTCATACAGTCGGACTGAGCTTCACCAGGCAAAGAGCAGTTCTGTTTGGTTCTGCAAAGCTGTTTGGAAAGTCACCACTTTTTGTAACCAGGTTTTACATGAATGTTAAGAAGAATCAATATGTATTGGACTCAGAGATGGGCTGTACTCACAGGCTGTTGTTGAACTCATTGAGAATCCCACCATCGTCACAGACATGAGCTGTGTTTCTTGGCATACCTTTCCCTTTCCTCCTCCTGATTTTTTGACAAACTGTCCTCCTGCCAAGGAGATTCCTTTAGATGGTGTGAAAGAAGTATTATTGGAGGCAGGAGGGAGGAAGTATTTTATTTCAACTTGTGTCAGCTGCTAAACATTTTTATCCAAGCATGTGCGCATGCAATATGCACAAGTATTAGATAATGCTGAGATTGTAACTCTTTTGCTGCTAAACTCTCAGTTGCATAACAGGCAAGAAATGGAGAATTGAGGTCATGCATATGCCTTGCATGCTTAAAAATCTATCTGTGAAGCAGGAAATTCTCTCACCGAACTCCAGTTTTGTCACAGAGGCACAACACACCCACTCACAAACATTAGAAAATAAAAATCAAGGCAGTTCAGGGCAGTAATGGGAAGGTATGGCCATTTTAAACTTCATCTGATCTTTTAAACCTTTCTTCTTGGTATTGACTTTAGTGGGGATACCAACCGAGATAAGGTGTAAAAGAAATATTTTGCACATTTTCTCCTTTTTCTCATTATCAGCTGCATTTATTTCACTGTACCTCAGATGAGTCAGCGGTACAGAGTGCAACTGAAAGCTATTTTTAAAGGAGGGGTCTTATCCATTGCATCCAATAAGGACTAGGCAGAGCTGTAGATGACTTTTTTTTGCACTAAAGGAAGCTTGCAGTTAAGATTTCTGGGGGCAACACAGTGGTTGGTATGCTGGTTTAAGTGCTCCTGTCTCTGTAAATCTGCGTTTACATGCAATGTTTTACAACATTCTGTAATTATAACAAGGATGCAAACTTTCAAAATATATTTTAGGCTGAGATATTTATGCCAATTCAACCTTAAACATGGGTACATTTAGAGATGTATAATGATACATTGAATCACTAGAAAGTGTTCCTATAGAACAATAAACTATGTGGATATAAGCATTTTTGCAACTTTATATCTGTGACCACACTACAGTCTGTAAGTTCCATGTGTGAAGGTAGTCTTAGGATTGCCTTTGCCTTTGTTTTTTGTCTAAGAACTTCTTGGATGACTGGAAATTACAACTGAAATAATTGTTGGTTCTTAATTCATAAGTTACTGAAACTAGCAATTTCATTCTACCAACTGTGCACTAAATTGGTACTGGTAACAAAAAGGTTTACATTGTCTTCCTTGCTATGAATGCTTAGCAACTCTATCGTAACAATCCGAATAACTTTCCAGCTGTCCTAAGTCTTCCAAAGACAGCAAGACTAAAGTATGCACTGGATTTACCACCTTTAAAGTTTGTTTCCTTTAGTTCTGCTCTACATGCGTGCTTTATATAAACCAGACATATCTATGAGTGCCTGACTTTTAAGAAATGTAGAAATTCTGTCAGTATATCGCTTTCTCTTGGGTGTGAGGTCCCAGTGTGGGTATTGTGGACAGTGGTGTCCACCTAAAACATGTCTGTCCCTGGATCTGTGGGAGAAGGGAGAATGATCATTTGGACTTGTGCCTGAGAAGCTTTCCTTACAGAGGATTTCCCCAGAGTATAGCATTCCCTAAGGACTATGTTCTGTGGCTGTGATGTAGTATGGTTGGCTCCCCTCCAGCTGTAGGACTCAGCAGACTAGGCTTGGAGCATCCTGTAAAAGCATGAAATCAAAACTGAAGCTCACTTTGTACCCAGAGCAAGCCACCAGTTTACTCCAGCCCTCGTCTACCTTGGCTGAAGTGGTGTAAGCATGCGCAGAAGCATCATGGTGGGGCTGTTCCACCTGTACGCACCGTGACTCACCCATGCATTGTCAAGTGGGGAGACAGAGTCTTTGTCAGCCAGCTACTCTCTCCTTCCAATTCTGTGCGTATCTGGGATCTACCAGCAGCAGAGTGCCTAGATAGTTAAACTCTTTGCCTTAACTCTTAGGGTCTTCTGTGAGAGATCAGTAGCAGGACAGAAGAAAATAAGGTGGAGGCCAAAGCAGTTTCATATTAAAGGGATAAGTAAGTCAGAATACTGGTCACAGTTGTGAGTCATTTGTCGAATGAATGACTCAAAGAAAATCCAGCACGGTCTGTATTTGATTGAGCAGATGTATATGCTTCAGATTGACTCATCACTTTAAACTTTGACTAAATAACTCAGATCAACTACTGGGCCAACTTCTCTTCATGTGCTCCTCAACAGGAATTGCACAGCATGGGATCATTTCAGTGTGCAAGCAGGTTTGTCTCATCTCAGTATTAGTGACAAAAAAACCCCACAAAATCCAAAAACAAACAAAAAACCCCCAAAAAACAAGTTGGGACTGTATAGTCATATAACAAAAATCATAAAGCAACATCCTTGAAATTATTTGTTCTACTCATCGACGACAGAGAGGGGTTCTATGTAAGCAATTCAAATAAGATAAATGCAAACTTACTATATGGTAGGTTAGTATTATGCAGCTTGAGAGTTTCCAATCTTAAATTTGACTGCATAAATAATCTCTTAATGATACAGACCCAGGTTTCAAACAGGCTGATGCAGGATATTCAAGTCTATTGTAAAATGCCATACATTACTCCAGTAGTGACAATGTGCATATGTAGCAAAAATTAGCAAATCTGCCCATCATTCATTCATTTATTCAAAATCCTTAATCAGTCATCATTCATTCTAAATATTAGTTAGCAATAGAAATTCAGCATATTTTAGTGTTAGAAAATTACAGTAGTGCCAATACTCTGTATCATGTGCACTACAACTGTAAGAGAGAAAATGCAGTAGCAATTCTCTCAGAGTTTAAGCTGGTTTTAGAGACACTATTAGGAAATGAATAGTGGTTTCACAACATGATTTTATCATTTTGTAACCAGGTTAGAGGACAGTCATACATGGTCATTGCTGTAAAGTAGATAAGGTCAGAGTTCCTCCCCCCTAGTATAAAGTTATCAGCTTAAATACCTTTAATAGTATTTTCTGAGAGAGAAAAAACAGGATATGATTAAAGTAAACTTTAAAGGAACGTATCTCTTAATTTCTGGAGTTGCATAGAAATTAAACGTGCAATATTCATTAAAAGCAGTGAGAACCATATGTCTAAATCCTATTAAACTGTGAAAAAAAAATTAAGAACGTGAATGCCTTTCCACAGAATAAATCTGATGATAGAAACATCCCAGTGCTCCCCAAGGGCTTTGTTGAGGGATGGGTTCTGCTGTACTGCGTGTTCTTTAACCTCAACAAGAGCCAAAGCAGACTCTGGCCATGACTTATTGCCCTCTATGATAGCAACAGAGCCAACAATTATGCCTGCATTTGCAACTGTGGAATGCCTGTTTTAAGATTATTAAGAAACTACCTAAAATTGTGACCACACCAAAAATTCACTGTCAACAGGGATTGTTTCTTTACCTTTATTTGTGACTCATGAAAGCAACAAAGAGATGAACATATCAAGCAGCTGCAGAATAAGGAACCTCCTGTCCTTGTTATTACAGAACTACTTGAAAAGAATGTCGAAATATAACTGCACTAGAACGAAAGAAAGATTAAATGCGTTGTGAAAAATCATCTGTGTACTTCTTCCATGGTTTCTTTTTTTGACTGAAGTATGTTATTTATAAGCGAGTATGTTATTAAACACTGAACATAGTGCTTTACAGCCAGTAAAAGACAATAGACCAAATGTTACTGTTACCCACAGCTGGAGTGGATTGATAAAACTAGCACATTGTCTTTGCTCACATAGTTTAAAGTCTAAATAAAGATATGTGATCAAAAGAGTGAATTGACTTAGCTAGGTGACAGAGAAAGGGCAAAAGGTGAAAAAAAGCTGTATCAGTAAGTTATAAAATGCTTAACTGGATAAATATTTTGCTGTGTGCCCTAAGCTTTAAAAAAAAGTGATCTATGTTTCATGTTTACATTACAGAAATGAAGGATTTTCAAAATAGCATTTGGAATGAAAAAGGATGACACTATTCCCCCAAAATCTACTCAGTGCATTAGAATGAGTCAATGCTTACATATATGTTATACTTCCCCCTTTATGTATGATCCAGTAAACTGGGAAAAAGGTGGACAATATTGGTATCATGTCATTTGACAGAACAACTCACTAGCAATCTATCATTTACACATTTTCACATTTATCTTTTCAACCATATGTTTTTTACAAAAACTATAGTTGAGAACCTAGCATGCCATTCACGGTCCAAGGATGTTCTTGATGAAGAAATCCAATTACTTTTTTTCTCTAACTTCAGCCAAACCTTGAGAGAACAAAGTGGCAACTTTGGGGAAAAAATAAAAAGAACAAAAAAAGCAGAAGAAGTGGCTAAACACACTCTACAGAAAATACTCTCCCGGTTGCATGATAATATAGGTAAAACTGAGTAAAAATTCTGCATTTGCACTGTTCCAAATATATGATTTGGGCAAATACTAGTTATTCCAACATAAATTTAAGTGTGATTTTAAAGTGACAATCCTTTAGTAAAATATTGCATGTGCTCTACTCGTTCCCGAATAGCAGCAGTCATATATGGGATTATTTTGTAATGAAGATAGCTGAATAGATATTTTGGAGCGTCTTTGTGTAACGCAGTTCTTGGTAGTTTAAAGAGGGGAAGAAATAGGATACGGCAGTGAATCTGTAATACTGGAGGGATCCAGTGAAAAGAAATATAAAATTTTCAGATTGTGGGGAGCTTTGAAGGAGCAGCTGGGCAGGAGTGGGGGAGGCTGCCCCAAGCCTGGGTTGACTCTGTCCCTAGGAAATTGTTCTACCCTTGTACAGCATAGAGTACAGTATAGTGTTTTATAAGATTTTATGTTTCAGATACAGCTATTTTTAAAGTTCTGTGAATGAGAACTGCAATCTCCCCGGCTAGGGAACTAAGTTTAATATATCTGTTAGTGTCTAAGTCATCTTTTAAAAGAAAGCAGCTTCATTTTTGCTGCTTGTGGTAAAATCCACATCAACAGCACCACTGAATGTCATCAATCAATCATCCCAATTCCGCATCTTAAATTAAAACTCCTTTGAGTAATTTGTAAAAAAAGTCCCAAATTATTGTAAAGATTAAACATAGTGTTACAATAAAATAAATATTCCCATGGAAGGAAAGTAAACTTTTTCTGATGTTTCAGAATTATTTAACACTGATTTCTCAATGCCCACTCAGTAGACATTTAGCTGGCTTCATAAAAACTTGTTCTAGGTCCTGTTGACCTTATTGCAAGAAGAACCAGAGCCTGGATTTGTAGATTTTAAAGAACAAAGGTGAAAACTAAATGAACTGCTCCTCTCTGTCCTAAGAACATGAAAACACAGTGCAACCCTATTACTCAGTGAGGATCTGTTCACTGGAAAATCACCGAGGGAATAATGAGGGGGGAAGAACAAGAGGAGGAGGAAAAGGTGAGAAGAAAAGAGAAAGAGGGCAAGACAGAGCAAAGAGGAAAAGGGAATTTGCTTTTGATGTCACAGTTCTATCAGCTCATGCATTTTTCATGGATACCAACTAGTGCTAAAATAATGCTGTGCTGACAATACAAGCATGAAAAAAAGTAGCCAGGTTCTCAAACCAAATGATACTGGCTTAAAAATAATAAGATTTAAAAGAATTCGAAACTCAGAGCTTTTCTTTCCCTTCTAATTAGTAAGCCTTTTGGGGCTGACATATTCCAGCATTTCTCTCAAACTTGAGATTTAGGAATGTAATTATTTTTAAGGTAACCTGAGGTTCCAATTTAATTGCATCTGCTGAAGAGCTTAAAACAAAGTGTTGCAAAACTTCACTGTAACCCTAAGAGTTGGCAACACTAAATGTCATAAGCATGGCATACTATACAGTTTTGAAGCAAAGCAGACTAAAAATTATCAGATGTTAGATACAAGTGCATTAATTCAGGTAGCATTTGTGCCCTTTGCTAGAAGGAAATTAAAAACTGAAAGGGAAGCCAGCTGGTAAATGAAAATAAACTGGTAGGACTCAGGAGTTAACCTGGTGTCAGTTCAGGCTTTGTAAACTTAACTTGAGGAAGTGAACATTAACATTTCTCAGTGCTTTTGATTAAAACCTGATCATTTTAAAATAAAGTCATTAATGGATTGTATGTACACATTCTTTTAGGCTTTAGTCACACGTGCTACAGCAGTGCCGACTGCTGCCTTTACTTGCAAAAAGCAAATCATGCACAGGTGCAGGAAACAGCATGGGACCTTTATTTGCAAAAACGGCATTTTCAGTTGTTGAATTATTTAGGTATCAGCCTTCAGATATTAACCATCTCAATAGTTCTGAGGACTTTCTACAATTATTCTGTAGATTTTTAATATAAACACTGTACTTAGTTGTGATGAATTATAATGGATGTGGACTTTCTGTGGTTTTTGTCTTCCAACATGGCTAGCACTCTTAGGAACACAATTAATTTAATACTCCAGTTTTAATTACCTATGGTACTGTAAATGCATTAGTGCTAAAAAAAAAAAAAGGCGGTGAAAAATGAATACACTGATGAAACCATTTAATGGCATTTTCGGTGAACTGGAAGGAAAAGCAATGTTATGGGGCCCACGTATAACCCTCCTTGGTCATCTTAATTATATACAATGGCACTTTCTGCAAAATACACCCGTACGCCCCCGCACGCGCCAACAGCACTATGGCTCGGGGGCTGTAACTGAGCGAGCAACATCCCCGGCACTGCACTGTCAAACGCCGAAATCCGCTGGGGATCAGCCCCGCACGAGACGCGCCGGGGCCCCTGCTCGCAGGGCAGGTACAAAGGGCAGACAGGGGTGGCTCCGGGGCCGAGCGGTGGGTCTCGCCGCGGCCGGCGGTCTCACAGCTGCTCGGTGACCCCTCGGCACCGGCTGCTAACGCCGCTGGCGGAGGCGCGGGTGGGCAGCACCGCACGCCGCAGGCTCGGCCACCCCGTCGAGCCGTGACCGCCGTGCCGGGGTCGCCGTGCTTGTGGCGCCCGCAGCCCGGCCCAGCCCGGCCCGGCCGCAGCGCCGCGCGGAGAGAGCCGCCTTCCCCCACCGGGCAGCCGGGCTGTGCCCACCCCCCGCACAGGAGGTCTCCGGCTGATAATTCAAAAATGGAGGATGCGCCCTCTCAGCCATTAATTAATAATGTAGCTCGCTGTCTTCCTGTGTGACACACGCTGGAAGGCACCGAGCGTCCAATAAAGATGTAGGGGAGAGCAGGGGAAGGCTCCTCCCCGCAGCTCTTCCTGATTGAGGGCTTGAAGAAGTAGATCAAAAACTTCCCAGGAGCCGGCGGGGGGGGGGGGGCTGAGGAAAGGAAAGAAACGCGGCGAGGGGGACCGCGCTCCGTACCGACCGAGCAGCGAGCGCAGCCTGCGGCCGCACCAGGTGGGCAGGAAGGGAGGGAGCCCCGCAGCCCCCGCCGGACAGGCCGGAGGCCGGGCTGTCCCCCGCGCCGCGGCCGCGCTGTCCCGCGTCGGCGGAGCCCGGCAGCCGCTGGGCCGGGGCGAGGCGCGGGGCGGGAAGGGCGAGGACCCCAGTTAGGCAGCGACCCGGCAGGAAGGGAAGGAGGGAGATAAGTGGTCGGCGCTGCCCCTCCTGGGTGTTTGCTTTGCGGAGAGGAGGAGGAGGAGGAGGAGGCGGAGTGGAAGTTGGTGTCCGGCCCGGCGTGTGTGGGTCAGAGGCGGGGGAAAGGGGGTGACCCAGAGGCAGGGGCGCCGCAGGAGACAAAGCGCGGCCGGGGTATCCCCGAGCCGAGCACGTTGCGCGGCTGGCGCGGGGGTTGCCGCCTCCGCCCGCCGCTCGGCGTCATGGCCCCATTGTGAGGCGGGCGGAGGCGGAGGAAGGTGCCGCCGTTGGTCCGCGCGCAGTCCCAGGCAGGCAACGGCGTGTCGGGCACACAAAAGGCTCCGCCGAGCCGCCGCTCCCGCTCGCTCCTACCCCGGCTCCCCCGGGAGGAGGGACACGCCGGGCCCGCTCCCTCCTCCCCGGGCTGGTGGGCGCCGCTGCCTCGCTTAATCCCTCCGTGTTTTGTTTTTTTCTTTCCTTTATTTTTCCTCCTACCCCGTGAAGCCGATCCTGGGGCAGGAAGAGAGCCGGGAGCGGGGCGATGCCGCTGCTGCACCGAAAGCCCTTCGTGAGGGTGAAGCCCCCCGCCGACCTCCGACCGGACGAGCGTGTTTTCTACTGCAGGGTCACTAACGAGATTTTCAGGAACTACGAGTAAGAAACAGCCCCGTGTCGGTGTCCGCGTCCCTATGTCCGTCCTGCACTCCCCCGCTAACCCCCCCGCGCTCCGGCGGCGGGCAGGGAGCGGCGGCAGCCCCCAACGACTCTGACACCTGGGCGGGCAGGGAGGGAGGGAAGGGGATTCCCCAGAACGCTGCGGGGAGCCTTGCCGGGCGGTGTGAGGGGGGACCGCGGCTGGCGCCGAGCCTGTGCCCTCGCGAGGGGGGTGGGGGAAGAGAGGGCGGATCTCTCGCCTGGGGCAGGGGGAATCCCTGCCCCTCCTCGGCGGGGGTACCCCGCAGCCCCCTTCACTCGCGGGGAAGGAAGACAGCCGGCTCCTTTTCCCCCACTCCTGTCTCTCCTTCCGCGGTGTCGCCCCTGCCCCCGCCGGGGAAGTGAAAGTTGCGCGTGTGGGAGGCGGCGGGCGGCAACGAGCGTCTGCCGGGCTCGGGCTCTCCCTCCCGTCCGCCCCCGCCGGCAGCCGCGTGTCGGCGGCGCACGGCGCTAGGCCGCCCCGCGGAAGGAGCCGCGCCGGGCCCGCGTTCAGCCGGCGCAGCGGGGCCGCCCGGCATGTGCCGGTCGCCCTATTGTTGTGGTGACGGCCGGGCGGGGGGCACCGGCCGCCGGGCCCGCTGGACTCCCCGGCCGGCTCCCGCCGCGGTTAACCCCTTGCTGCCGGCCCTCGCCGCGCCGCCCAGGGCCGCGCTCGCCCCGCCTCCGCGGGGAGCCGCCGGCTGACGCGGTTGGAAATGGCCGGCGGGGGAGCGCGGGCGCGGGGTCGCTGCACCTGTCCGGCGGGGTAGAGGTCTCGCCGCCGGGGCTCTCCCCTGCCGGCCGGGCGGGTGGCACCGCCGGGGGTTAAACCCGGCCTGAAAGCCAGCGAGCACACCTGTCCCCTTAGGAGATTTCTTTCTAGTGAGGCTTTTATCGATCTTCCCATTCTCCTTTTTCTTTTTTTCCCCTTACTCTTCCTCCCCCCCATTTTTTTTTCCCCTTCTTCCTCTTTTCCGCGTGTGAAAAGCTGAACAGGAATGGTGGAATTCCCGTTAACGGTAGAAGGCGGATGGGACGGGTAGTCCCGAACTTAGAGCCACTCACTTCAGCGCTTGTAAGAACAATGGACAGAAAGTATTTAGCGAGACGTTTATCAAAGGCCGATTAATTACGTGTTTTCACCACCGGTCTGATCCAGCACCATCCCTACCTACAAAAGGCCCCCACATCCAAACTATAATTTTTTTAAAGCTGTGCAGACTAACGAGGTTAAATCTAAAATGCTTTTCATTTGCAACATACAAAATAAAAGCACACCTAAATCTTTTTCATGCTTAGACTTGTTTTTCTTACTTAAATACACTTCACTTAATAAAATTTTTAAGAAGCTAGATTAGGTAACTTCGAAGGGTAATGCCTTACTGTTCCCTGAACTATATATTCTAGGGGTGTTGAATATGTTGTTGGGAGTTCTAGAAGGAATATTTTCCTTATAGGATGTTTAAGAACCTAACAAGTGAGAGCTGGCAGCCTCCTGTTTCTGTAGGAATTAAGTCCCCCTCCCCCAGCTTCTGATATTTTGAAGCTGCTTTTCTGGTTAGAATTATTATCACATCGTTAGATGATTCTCATGTATTTGTATAAGTTTCAGGTACACGTAGTTTTACTGAAATTTCAGTGTGAAAAGTATCCTTTTAAAATGTCTGTCTGTTCTCAAAATGTTTGGTGACTATTTCAGGTATTCTGACAGGCTTACTTATACGGTAAAGGTGTTGTCCTTGAGAAGTATGAAAGACCAAATTCCTTACTTAACCAAAGTTCATGAATTAAGGGGTAAATTTAGATGTGTTCACACAGGCAATCCTTAGAAATGTCAGTAGGTGGGTTAACTGAGAGGTCAGGTCTTAGAATGTGGTATTTGGGAAGACTGCAGAAAACTCTGCTATGCTTGTTTTTTTTTGTGTGTGTGTTTCAGTAGTGTGTTTGTTTTTGTTGGTTTTGTTTTCTGGATTTTTTTGTTAGGTTGGGTAAAATTGGTGTGTTGGATTGAAAAATGTGGTACTTTTTACTTAGCAAAGTGTTCTGGCACAGATGGGTGGGTAAGTTTAGGTTAATGTTGGTTGTGTCATAATCTGCTGGAGAACATAGGGTTGGTCATCTTTGAGACAGTTTTAAAGATGCTGATCCTTGTCTCTGCTGGTTGCTGATGGATAATGTCTTCTGAAAACAACATTTCCTATTTCTTTGTCCAAGCAAGGGCAATTAGATTAACAGGGATAGGGAAGGCCCATTTCTTAAAAATTGTATTAGCTGTTTCATGAAAGAAAGCCATTGTCTAAATCGGGCTTCTCTGTATCTGCTTTTAAGGGGAGAATTTCAAAATTACAGAGTCCGACTAGATCAAGAGGGCTGTATAGATATATATGATAATCTGAATTCACCCGCTTCATCAACTGTATTAGTGCTTTTAACTAGTACAAACAGCTAAGACAAGTTGGTTTTGTGTTTGTTTTTTGTTGGGCTGTTTGGTGGCTTTTTGGCACAGCACAGACTTAGTGTTGAAAAGCTGCTTTCATGCCTGTGTCAGCTTTAGTAGAGTTGAACACAAATCATACATTAGTATTCATCTTTTTTCTATATAAGAAATGCTTATACTAATATGAGAAGAATTTGGCAAGACTAGTATTTTGTAAAGTGACTTTCCTGTTAAGAATGTATTTCCTCTTTAATCTGAAATACAATCACATAATTTTGTAACCCTTTCAAAAGGGGGAGGCCATGTCCAGTTGTGTCTATCCTTAGTAAGAGAAAGTGGGGGAGCTGATGTTCTTCATGCTTGGTTGTATTCCTGGTTAGAGGGACAGACCAGCAAGGAGAGTCTGTGAGACCATAGTAGGAAAATCAAGTATGGATGTGCACGAGATATATGGGATGCATGAAAAACGTATTGAACCAGTGGGATGTTACTACCAGTCTTTGACGCCTTGTCTGTGAAAGTTAATAGCTGATATAGATGTGCAGAGAAAACCACTTTTAAAGTGTGGGAGGTCCTGCATGTGAAGACAGTTTGAAAAAGAAAATGAGTAGTATAGATATAGTGGTAGGAATGTTTCTCATTCTAGAACGTGAGAGGGGGAGGAAGAGCTGTTTCTCTTCATCTTCAAAACTTAGTGAAACTTCTTTGCAGGTTGGCCTGTGGAGTTCTTGGTTACAGTCAAATAGAGATCTTTCAAAAGGCTTTTTAAGTGTCCTTAGTTAAATTAGGTGAATTTTCCTGTTTCCTCGGAGAGAAACTCATCACTTTAAATGTATTCCTTAATGCATAATTAACCTGTAAATATTAAGGAATAAATGTATCATGGTTTTTTTGCTTGTTTGTTTTGCGCATTATTTGTAATATATATACTTGACTACATCTGGAGATGAAGAGTATAAGAAAACTCAGATCCAGGATGGCAGAGTTGGTCTTCTCTGATTACCCTCGTGTGGTACACTAAATGACTTGTTTTTAACATATGCTAAGAAAATGAATGGAAGTAAATGCTTTGCAACAAATGCTCTTGAAGCACACTAAAAATATAGTAGATCTTAAACTCAAGGGGAGTATTTGGTTAGTTCAAGCAAAAGATAGCCATAATTTCTGGGCTGATTTTTATACCCATTGCAAATGCAGTAAGTACAGAGATTGCAAGTAATTTATTTCTAGCTTCTGTTAATGAACTGCCTCCTATCAAATACCTACTGAGTAGCAGTATTAAACTGCTACTCAGTGATTTTGCTGGTAATTTTACAGTTAGTCTTACCTTGCATAGAAAACTTAACTAATTAAATGAAAAGAGACATCCCGCTGAGAAGTTGGTGTTAATTACAACTACAAAGACAACTTAGTTTTAGTCCATGCTCCTTGAGTAGTTGGGCTGATGTGGACATCACCAGGGTGCTGCAGTCACATTTGACTTCTTGAATGCAGATGTGACCATGGAAGTGAACTTCGTGGGTGTGTTTTGTACGAACTTCTTCCTGCATGTTGTCAGGAGTCACAGAGATCTTAAACCAGCAAGGAAGCCCCAGAAACCGTAATACCCTAGATAAAGATGTAAAAGTAAGGCTTTAGATGTGATGTAGCAGCAGATGCTTTGCTCTTGTGAAGTTAAGTTATATGTAGAATATGATCAAGGGCGGGCATTATTACCCTTCAAATAAGGGGAAAGCATATTGCTGCTGCTGCCATTCCCTTGGTTTGGTAGCTGTTGTGTCTGGTCTATGTCAATCATTTTGTGATAACTGATGTGCACTGGAGAGAGGGGCAGAAAGAGTATATTTAGTGCTATACTGTGGGATTTTGTTTGCTCTCAAACCAATTAAAGTGACATCCTTAAAACATTGCAATGAAACTCTGTTAACAGACTAAGGCACAGATGATTTTGATGTACTATAGGTAATGATAGCTTAAGACAAATACTTCTTTCAAAATTGAATGTAGGTTTTTTTACACTGTTTTTTTTTTCTTCCCTGTGAATTCACAGGGGAAAATCCGCACAAAACAAAAGAGGAAATGAGGGAGAATGAAACTAGATACACAAAACATGCTCATATGCAAATGGAACATGCTTTCTTCAAACATGTTTCAGTTAAAGTAATCTTAGCATTTTGTACTTGTAATAATCATAGATTAGGAATTTTTAGAGAAAGGTTTGTTGTTTGGGATTTTTAAATTTTTTTTGGTTGGTTTTTTTAAAATTTTTTTCTTCTTCTAAGTTCAATGCTGCTGCTTTAAATAGCATGACTGCCCAGCGTCCCCTCACAAAGAATAACAGCAGCTCTTAAAGAGACACTGTCATTGTGAACCTCTGTCTCTCCCTTGCTCTTTGACACCACCTTGACTTTTTTTTTTGAACTTTTACTTTCATAGTTTTTTAAAAATTATATTCTGGTACATTTTTAGTAACTCTTTAGAGTGTTTTTCTGTTTCCTGGCTAAAGATAATTATGAAGAGCCTCTTTGGTGAGACAGAAAAACATGTAGAAACACAGCTGAATGAAGGTTTAAGTAAGTGTTATGTTATCCATTGAATATCCATCCGTAAAAATCAGTCTGATACAGAAATACTGAAATGTAGGGCAGGACAAGACCTGAAGAGATCACATTTTATCTATTCTATCACCTCACAAAAAGCCCCAAACCAAACTCGTGAAACAGATTTTTGTCTAACCTGTTCTTTAATATGTTTAAGTAAGTATAATACACAATAAAGATGCACAAAGAATGACTGACAGCCATCTGTTCTTCATATATTGAAGAATAATTTATCTAATTCTCACTCCTTTGTTGTTCTTCTTTTCATGTTTAGAGTAAGCAGGCCCACATTATCCATGTACTGTCAAATATATTACATAGATAGCAGGATAGCAGGTGATATAAAATCTGAAAGTTTGTAGCTATTAAATATTATTCAGATAATTTATCTCTTCTGTCCTTTTCCCCTTCTCACAGCTGATGTTCTTCCTAAAGCATATCTCACTCAGAGGAATCCTGTGCTCATACAGAAAGGATTATCTGAGCCAAGGCTCTTCATTGTCCTCAATCTGGAATTTCCATTTTCATTTACAAAATGTTATGGTTCATCTGTCCATCTGCAGTGAACTCTCATCTGCATCAGTGTCACCAATGAACGTTTGCCAGCTTGGGTTTGCAGGGACACTGCAAGAAAAAACTCGGTGTGAACTGTCCAGTTCTCTTAACCTCATTACTAGAAATTATTTGAACAGGTCTATCCTTTTAAAAATGGGAACACTCTGGTTTAGTTTTGGAATTTTTTTAAAAAGGAATTAAATGAAACTTCAGTGCAGGTATCTCATGTGGCATGCAGTTGTCTGAAAGTTCTGTGTGCTTTGAAATAGCTATGTTGGACTGATACAAGACAGAACAAACCTTAGTTTGTCATGTGTGTTCAGTAGTTATCAATACTAATCCATTAATATTTCTAAAGGCAAATAAAAGCATTGTCTGAACTGGGGCATATTGAAAGATTGCTTTGCTGTCTGATCACTGATCCATAGTATATGATATGTTTAAACATGGCTTTGTGAATAGCTACATCATCTACTTCATCTAGAAAATGTTTTAATAAACTGCTGTTCTTCTCATACCTGTCATAAATGGACTGATTTTGACTAATGAAAGCTCTTCATTCTTGATTCCAGTATAATAGCTAGTAAGCAAGCAGTGACAATGCAATTTTAGCCTTAATAGGAAATGTGTGGAAGGAGGAGAATCAATATTTACTAATGGAACAAGGGAGGAAAAGAATCTGTAGGAAAAATGTTTCAGTGCTTTTTTGTAAGAGGTATGCAAACAGTGAAGGAATAAAAACTATTTAGAGAACTACTTGACATTGATTTTTTTACCTCTCTCATCTTTTCATTTGTGAGTTAAGGCACTCAAAATCTGGAACTTACTCAAGTTGCAACATGTTTCTGTGATCTTAAGTTATTTCGTGTTTGTACAGTTTTAGGTGCTCGGCTTGCAAATATTTGTGGAAATGGGGAAGATGTGAGTGTGATATGACACCTATTAAACTCAGTATGATTATTATTATGCAAAAGGCTTCTTATATATGAATATTTGTTTGAAGCATTTCTAGGTCTTGATTCTCTTGCTGTAGTCTGTAACGAGAGGAGACTTGGTTGTACGATAGCAATTTCCCATGCCATGGCTGAAAAATGGCAAATAACCCTTGGTTATCTACAAACTGTAGAGGAGTAGAGCTGCTTTTGCATTTCAGGCTTGTAAAAGATATTTGCAATTTCCTGCTCTGTTAACTGTGAGCAAGTTGAAAATGTTAGTCAGAACTCAACTGTTTTCTTTCTTTCTTCTCCTTCTGGTCTTTCTTTTCAGTGATTTTTTTGAACGCACCATTCTGTGCAACAGTCTTGTGTGGAGCTGTGCTGTCACAGGTAAACCAGGACTCACGTATCAGGAAGCACTGGAATCAGAGAAGAAAGCCAGACATAATCTTCAGAGTTTTCCAGAGGCACTCATCATTCCAGTTCTCTACCTGGCCACCCTTACCCATCGCACCCGACTTCATGAGATCTGTGATGAAATCTTTGCTTATGTCAAGGATCGCTATTTTGTTGATGAAACAGTGGAAGTACTTAGAAATAATGGTGCAAGGTAAGTGTGTATAAAAATAAATACTTCTTTTTGTTTGATGTTGGTTGGGTTTGTGTGTGCATTTTTGAACCCAAAACCCAGGGTAATAAATTCCATCAAACAATTATATCCAGGTGAGGTGTGATGTTAAGCTGGTGATACTATTACTGCACTTCCCTACGTTAATTGAGTGCAGGATTGTGTGGCTGTGCTTGATACCTTTCCTTAGCTTTGACGCAGCTGTGGAGATACGGCAGTGCTCTCAGGTCTTGACACTGCATGTTTTTGGGTGTATGTGGTGGATTTGCAAAGGCATGTCGGTTTTTTGATGTGAGAAAGGTGGGTTGTTCTGTAGAATGAGATTTAATGAGAAGTTAGGGGAAGCTATGTCAAAAAAACATACAAAAGTTTTGATGAATCATTCAGAATAAATGGCCAAACTACTGAAAGCTTAAAATAACGGATAAATGTTGGATTTTTACTTTTTAGGTAGTGCAAAAATTGTGATTGCATTATCAGCAAAGTTGGGAATTTATTGTAAGATGTTTATAAATAGTTGATTATCTGGAATTTTGGTTGATAGGGGTTTCTTCCCACTCAGAGCTACTGTTATGCTTACTGTTATACTGGTGTATTTATTGCAAAGTTTTTTATTGTTGTCTTAGACTGTTTAAAACCTAGGAAGAATTTTGATGCTTTCTTTCTCATATCTTTGGTACATAATGCTCTATAGTATAAATAAGCTTGAGTCTTTCTTTAAAGCTGCTTCTGGGAGAGGTCTAGAAAAGGTCCATGTTTTGTCTAAATGAGTTTACAGTTTCACTTAATTGAAGTTTAAGATGTGAAAAAACATGCTCAGTTTGGAAATACCTCCAGAATGGGTACTAAAGCCTTTGTGGATTCAGCTGCTGCTGCTGTGGTTTTTGTTGTTCGTAGGGTCATTTTATTTTGCTTTTTTTTCAGGAGGAAGGTGACAGCTTACACTTCAGAGTAGAAGGGACTCCTGTGGGTAGCCTGATACACAGTGCATAGTCTGGTGTTTGTTGGGTTGATAGGAATGGGCTGGTTCAAAATGGTCATTGGAGAACAGTTGTTCTGTGTGAATTTTTGTAGTGGCTGATCCAGGTATTATTTATGGCAAATTTTGTACTACACCAGGAAGAAAAATCTTGATGCACTGCAGGAGATAAGTTGTAAGGAGATTGGTATGTGTATGTACATAAGGTTAGTGCTTAATAGAAAAGCTTTCCATCTCTTCACTGCTCTGTTCTTTTCAGCCAGTAAAGTCCCAGTCTGTAAAGCCAGGACAAGAGCAACTTCAGTAGAGTTACTGCCTTCTGTGTGGAAAACCTATATCCAAAGTGTCTTTCTCTCTTTCTCATCTTTATGCTTGTCAAATGACTAGACTGAGGTTACCACTGGTATTACAGTCATTTTGCTTAGAGAATAAGGTGTTTGTTTCATTTGTTTGTTTTATTTAGAAACGAATATTACGAACTGTCAGTATAGTTCAGGTGTTCTTTTTCATTTGCTCAATGAAATGCCTTAGTATCTTCAGAGGTAGAAAACAGTTAGTTTCCAAAATCATAGCAAAAAAAAAAAAAAAAAGATTGTACTTCTAAAAGTTTTTTCCCTCAAGAATGACTCTATTACTTTACTAAAATATTTGTGTGTGTGCATTGTAGCTTTTCAAAGATGTTTCCAAAGGTAAAGTTGTGATATCTCTTTAAGAGAGTGCTGCAGCTTTTTTAACGTCTTTAATTCAACCTTCTTGGTTACTCAAAGCTGTGTAGAGATAAACACAAAATTGTTAGATATGTATATTCTACTTTGATCAGTATATGAATAGGATATAAGCTAAATTTATTAAGCCTCTGAGATGGGCTGGATACCATTCAAAAGATGAAAGTTTCAAATAAAATTTATTTCCATCAAAAATTATCCTGTTAGAGATTTTATGTTTTAAACTACATAACTATAAAGTGGTGTAAAATCAAGAATAAAAAACTTGCCTGAGCTGATTATATGCCACTGATATTCTAGACAGAGGTATAGCAGGGAGCTAGTTCAGACCTTTAATACTAAATCCAGGAAAAACTGCAAATAGCGTGGTAATGCGGAGGGACTTGTATTCTTTAATTATGTACCTCTAAGCATAAAAAGTGGGAGGAGGGGAGGCATTGTTATTTGTCTGTCAATTAACAGTTGACTTTGACCTGTATCTTGAAGTACTACACTGGGGATTAAGTGTACCAACTCATGTTACTTGTGCATAACATGGCTTTTCACCGGAGCTCTTTGCGCGCATTTGTCATGTACAGCTACGTTTTTGTGATATTTTCTAGCAAAAACTATCACAGTCCATCTATGTTCTAATAGCGTCCTATGAGGCTAGTAGAATTTGGAAGATCATGAAAACCCAGTTGTTTTGTGATGGTGTAAATTCTTCCACTGCTTTTATGTATGTTTTTTGCGTGTGTAATGTCAGCAGGATCATTTGGTTTTCTGAGCTCTGTACATCATTTAATGCCAAGCCTACTGTATAATGCATGTGTAACCAAGGGTTGCTCAAACAATTAAACTATTGTTATTTTATAACTCCTAACTTTGCATGTGTAATATGCTTGTAAGATAGACTGCAGCTTTCTAGATTTTGAACAAAGTAAGCAGTAGGGAGCCCAAACACTAGAAGGATTAGCATTTTGGCTTTATGCAAATGTGTTTATCTTGAGCATATGAAGTTGTTTATAATACTGCAGGGAATGACAGGTGATCTGCGAAGAGAGGACAAGTGCTTCGTTCAGACGTTTATAGAGTCTAGGTAGATACTGGGTTTTTTGGTTGTATGAAACCTGTGTGTTCTGGTTGTTGCAGTGTCTAATGTCCCATTGCTTTTTCTGGTGTTATGTCTCTTCTGGTTTCTAGCCTTTTGCTGTGCTGCTCAGTTTTGAATTTGGCCACTTCTGCCTTGTTACTGAGGTCTGGCAGGAGGAACTCAGGAGAGTTTGGGATACACTGTCCTCCTCTTAGTTTGGTATGTCTGGTGTCTCCAACAGCCCTTGTCAACCAGAAACAAAGTGTAGAGAAAGCCCCCCCCCCCGCCCCAGTCCTATCACGTGGCTTGTTCAGGTGGTCTCTAAAAATTATGGGTGCATTTTGGTAATCTGTTAGAAGCAATGAGATAATTCTGCTTGCTTTTTAATCCTTTCAAGTGATGTTTTGATTAAAAATGGCCATCTTTCTTGGTTTGTATGTGTCCTGACTTTTCTGGCCAAACTGGGGCTGACTTTTCTCTAAAGTGGAAGCTGTGCTATGCTTTAAAACACAAGGTGCTCAGATTTCCAGTTAAAGAAACATAGGAATTGTGTAACAACATTTTCCTAGTACTGCCTTCACAAAAGACAAAATTATTATTTGAAACATTGGTCAGAAACATTAAATAATACAAAGAGAAAGCTTAATCTAAAATTAAGTTTGAGTTGCTAAAGAATTGCAACCAGTTGACACTGTAAATATTATCATTCAGAATGTCAAATTGCAGTTTATAGAAAGTAGCTTATTGAAAAAGGCATGGAAGTTATTTGAGATTTTGTTGTGCGGGGATTAGAGCAATATTTCATGTTAGCCATGGTCAATTAAGATGTAAAATAAGCAGCTAATGTTTTAGCTCACACTTTATTGAAGGAGAGGAAAAATGTTGATCACATTACTGGAATTGCTTCCTGTATTTGACATTCAGAACTAGAAGTTCAAGACCCATTACATACTTGTTGGTATTTTGATTTTCCACAAGGAATGGCATCTCTTGCAGTAACCTGTCCATTTGTTGAAGTCTTAGTACTGTGTTTTACTACTGGTACTTGAAACTTGAGAAATTGATTTTCATCATCTTGATGTCTGAAGGCAGTTACCTGAAAGCTGGAACTATGTGGTATGGAAGGTCTAGCTGAAATAATAATCTCAGCTAATGCCTCAGACACACACACAAAAAAACCCCCTTCAACAGCCTAACTTGCTCAGCAGTAGGACCTGTTCTTTTCTGCCTGAAGACAGCAGCATGCTTTTTGGGTTTTAAAGCTATTTTAATTTGTTGGAAGAAAAACTACATTTAAAGTATGTGTAAGCAACCAGTTGTGATTTATTGTCAGTGTTCTGAGTCTGGGTGCTATCACAAAAAAATATTTGTCTTTATTAGGATATACAAGTGAGCAGTTTGATAATTAGTTAATTAAATGACAAGCTTTTTGTCTGACTTGAGCAGGGAGGAGATTTGAGGCTTTAGGTTGGACAACTCTACCTCCACTCTTAAAAATAGCTTATGTGGTGGTATCTTCCCCATGTAGAGGTTGGGGCACTACCAATTCTTGTGCATCAGTTAGTATGGCACTTAATTAAAAGGTCAACCACTTACAGACTAAAATAGGGTCCTTAAAGGTCAGTGTATAAGAAGGAAGAAAATCATACAGAATGTGGCAGATATAAAAAAGGAATATCTTTTTTTCATTGAATTTGACCACTAGATGACACCACTGCAAAAGAATACTTGCCTAATGTCTGTGAGCAAGCAACACCAGAATGCTTTTAAAAATGAATCTACTTGCAGAAGTAGTAGATGATGTTCTGTTAGGAAGATTGCTGGATCTGATCATATGTTTGATACAGGTTAACATCCTTTCTCTGCTTTGAGTGATCTGATGTTGACAATTGTAAGGCTTCAGGAAACAGGTAATCACAGATGGAACTTTTTTTAACTCATCAGTTGTTTGACTGGTGTCCCAGTGCTTTAGGAGTGCTCATAGTGGATTAACCACTGCATTAGGCCAATTAAAAGATTTGCGTACTGTTTTCATCTCTCTAAGTCTTAACTGGGGCACAGGAAGCATGTTGCTGGTCATGACTATAGCTGATAAGGAGTTAGGATGGTAAAAGATAATCCTTGTAAGAGATAAAATTATAGCTAATTTTCCAACTTTTTTTTATTCAAACTGGCAACTCGCTTATATCCATATCTATATCTCTGTAGTTGTCTTCTGAGTACTAGGATGAGTTGTTATAAGACCACTAGGTAGTAAGTGACAAAGTGTTTTCCATGTTTAGACTCTTTATGGAGAATTTAAATTACAATTACTAATTGTAGTGTGCTTTTTAGTGGTAAGGCTTAAATGTAAGTTCCTGTATACAAAGGAAGTTTGCTACTTTATTTTGAAAGGTGAATTTGGAATTCCAGAAAGTATCAAAACTAGTGTAGTGTCTGAAACAGCATCTCTTATAGTACTGGAGAGCAGCTTACTGATTCACAGAGCACATACAGTATGTGTTTTCTCAGCATAGCTGTTTAAGGATCAATCAGCTTCTGGCTTGGAAAAATAATGTTTAAGGCATTCACTTTCCAGTGCCCTTAAATCCTTTGGGATATAAATCTAAGTGTAAATTTGTTGACTAATAAATATATTTGTATTTGACTAGTGGAAGCTATGAGATGATGATACATGGGAGAGAACCTGCAAGTCCTTTCTTAAAGGTTGTTGAACAGCTGTTACAACAATTGGCACTGCCAGTCTGTTAGATCTCATTCTCACACTCTCTACTTTTATAACTAAAAATTCAAAGGTAAAGGTTTGGGTTTGTTTTTAATCAGTACAATGTTATGAACCCAAGGCTGGGCCATCAAAATAATGCATGTACCAGTGTACTACTGCCCTAATTCCGCTGAATTAGGAGCTAGCTGATGCAGCTATTCTCTACGTACTCTTGTCCTAAGCAAAACCATATTTCTTACTAGTTTCTTTGAAACATAGAATCTTAACTATAACTTGACAGACAAATGAAGATGCTAAAACTCAAAAGCAGCAGCTCATTCCGTACTTTAGGAAGCCATTATGTGCATAAAACCTGTCTCCTTGTTGTGTGCTTTTGTTTTGCGTGTGCATTAAACAGTACCAGTTAGCTTAGGAAAAGATGTCGCTTACTCCTTCAGATCTTGTGTCTCTTTTATCTCTTTAATTACTTTCAAGCGTATGAGAACTGTTAGGATGAGGATATTAATTACTGCACTTACTTGACATTTACTTCTTAAAAACTTACTAAAAGCTGAAAAACAGAACGATGCTGTAGCTTTTTGGTACTTTTTGGCAATTGCTAGTGCAGCTTCTTGTATTACTCTTCTGGGGGTTCCTGTATTCAACTAACTTTACATACTGTTAGAAAAGGTATGTCAAAATGTTAACTTTGACATTTGAAAAACTTTGCTTTCATTTGTGTGTCTTAAAAAGTGAATTTGCCTCTAACTCACTGATCATTGTGGGTTTATTTTAAAAGTTGGCCTCAAAGTGTTGCAGTGTTACCCCAGTGTCCCATTTCAAACAGCCATGTGCCATCCAAGGGATGGTTTTGTCTGCTTGTTGCAAAGCATACAGAGACACATTTATAACTCATCTGAGCCTTCAGGGTATCTTGGTTTTTTGGCTTGAAATGGGGACATAGCAGAGTGCTAGACTGTTATTTCTGTAAGAGTGATTAATGCCAGCCAGATCAAAAGCTGCTGTGTGGAATGCTCAATTGAGGAGCTGTGAGAAGTGGTCCCTCCTCTCAGAGCCTCTAACACCAGCCTTGGCTGGATGTAAAGGCCTACTTGGCATTTGGGAAGAACTTCTCTGGGAAATGAAAGTGCCAGTAATTGCAAGGTCGAGCTTTTTCAGTTGGTATCCTGTAATGGTTTTGGCCTGTTACATAGTGGAGTGCAGAGACTGATGGAGTTGGGTTTCCTGAGAAACTGTCCTGTGCCACAGTCTGTAGTCTCTAGCCCTTAGATTGCTGCTGGAGTCAGTTCTGTTCTTTTGCTTGTGCAGCTGACCAGCCCTGCTCGACATTCATGGATATCAGTGGGACTTTTCAGACTTTTTCATTTGAGAGAGAAGATACATTCAAAAAAATAATTATGTTGGTGATATCACCACTGGCTTTGTGTTGAAAACTTTTGGACTCCTGTGTTGTTCTTTGTTGTTTTGGTTTTTTTTTTTTAAGAAAGCAAAGATAAAACCGTAAGGCCAAGCATTTATTGGAGCCCTTCCCATAACATAAGAGACCTTAAAGAACTTAAGTTTCTGACCCTAACAAAAAATAGATCTGTAAGCATGAGGCCATTCTTTCAAGAAGCTGGAGGACCCCATTGTTAAAAACAGCCTGTAGTGCAGAAATAGGTAAGCAAAATTGTTTTAAGTACAGTGTCGTCTGAGGTAGAGTTGCTGGGACTGTTGAGGGAAAGTTTCTGATGGTTCTAGTCTCAATTTATTTTGAAAGCTTTTGGGATTCACTCAATGTGACTGTAATCTTTATTGTAATTTGAAGAAAATGCTTCCTGACTGATGGGGATATTTAGGGTACATATTGACATACTTCGATGCTGTCTTTTTAGATTGTGTTATCCCCAAATGTTGTTTTATGGGAAGTAGTGAGTATGGTTTGACTTAAGCTGTGTAAATATCTTGGAGTATCTTTTTTTGGAAGTAGTTCAAGTAGTATGCTTCATTTAAATGTCTTGATTCAGCTTTCAGCTGTGCTGTTTTACGTGCCTTCTAAGAGTTGTAATGAGTGAACTCAGGGAATGCTGAAGATAGTTGAGAAGAGCAAACTACTTGCACTTGAAACAGTGTGTCTTTGCTGCTTAGTCTAGGGAATTGGTGCTATTAGCCATGGTTTGACTACAGGCTAAAAAAAGGCTAAAAAAATCATTAATAAATTAGTTCTTTAGTGCCAGAAGGAACGGTTGCATCACTCTAATCTCCCGTTTATCAGTAAGCACTGAATTGCATGGGATTGTGCTTTTATTGAACCAGGTAATGTGTGTTTCACTTGATTCCTTCCCCAAAGGTTTCTGGTAATGATTTGAATAGCATAGAAGATGGAGTATCACTTCCTTTCTGGGATAGCTTAATCTGTTAGTCATTCTTCCTGCTGAAAAAGAAAGGGGAAAGGGGGGGTGTGGTGTGTGGAGTGCAACTGTATTGGGGATTTTGCTGCTTACTGAATCAAGCGTGTAGAATGTATAATTTCCATTCTTAGATAAGGAGATGTGATGCCCTGTAAATTACAGGGATGCTCGATGGATGAACAGGTAAAATCAATGTTGGAAAGCTCCTCGGTGGCTCGAATATTGAAGTGTTTTTGTGCAGGACGGCCCGGGGGTGTGTGCGTGGAAGCCTCTTTGTCCGTGGGCGCCCCGGGTAGCTCGGGGCGCGGTGCGGCGGTTGCGCGGTGGCTGCTGCGTGTGCCGCCCCCTCTAGTGGTGAGCGGGGTAAGAGTAGGAGCGTGTCGGGAGCTTTCGCTGGATTTCCACTAGAAATTAAAAGCGTGGTTTAATTTGAATGGGACTCACGAGGAAATATATTTTATAATCTGAAACAAAGTCGTTCTACTAAGAAGTCTTTTTTCAGCAGGTGATCTTTGTTGGATTTAAAAAAACCCAGCCTAATAATACACATTCTGCCATGCAGTCAGCTCCATATTATTTACTATGAAGAGGTGACTGTGAAGTTCCAAATATTTGAAAACCAAGTTACTAATAATAGACTTTTCTTAGAGGACTCAGAGTCTGGTGCTGGGCCAGACCTTAATAAGCCTTGTGGGACTTGGATTTACTTAGGGAACAGTCACCAGGTTCTACCTCCACTGTACTTGGGTGCTCTTGGTTCATTATACAGAGTCTATATAATTTTTTACAGTTAATTAGCTTGGTCTCCACTGGCTGGGAAGACGTGTGTTCCAGCCCCAGACCAGCTTTGGAAACGAGATAGGCTGCATTGGAATGGCGGTGTGCCTGTGGCCAGCAAGTCCAAGCGGGTTCAGGCTGACTCTGTGTGCAAGCAGCTCTGGTGTCCCCATGGATACTGTAAGCACTGGTCATATTGTTGTCTTTAGGAGTATATAAGGATGTTAACAGTTATGTTGGTTGGTTGTTTTTTTTTTAATTAAATTATTTTCATATTTTTTTAATATTTTAACAGTTCTCTTCCTGTTGGAGAGAGCAACTACAGGGTCTAACTGCATTGCTGATCGTTGATAATGCCACAAGAATACTACCTAGAGTATTTTGATGTTATCATGTTATTTTAATTCTTCGGGTTTTTCTCCCGCTACCGCCATCTTTTCTTTCCCCTTCCCCTCTTCTCCTCCCCTCTCCCCCCCCCTCCCAGTGTGTACAAGTGTGGATAGTACTGCCTGCTTGCAGAAAGACATGTTCAAGAAATATTTTGATATTCCTTCCTTTTTGCCACTGTTCAATTCAGATAGAAGAACATTTAAAATTTGTCATGGATGTTGTGAGGTTTGTTTGTTTTTAACTTAAGTGTGACACCACACTAATTCAAGCCCAGGACTTCATGTGTTCTTCATCTTACGTATTTCAAGTGGGAGTTCTTGGTGCTCAGAGAAGAGAATTATTAGATGTTCTTTTTCCCCCTGCTTTGAGCTTTTAGTGGTAGAATGTGACAATGTCCATTGACTACAGCAGTTAATTTTCATGAATCAGACAAGGCTTTTGGATGTTAAGCTATAGGATAGGAACCATGGCATTCTAGAAAGGGGTGAAAGTTAGTGGTTAAGAACCAGCTATAGTACAGTTACCCAGCATGAAGTGTTGATTAATTATACTTTTTGATATGTAGTTAATTCTCCCTTTTATAACTAGCATTCAGGATGGGAAAGGAATAGGCTTGTTTTGTCAATTGTGTGTATGCCAGATGGAGCCTTAATATGTGTCAGCAGATGAATGGGCCATTATTAAGATTAGATGCATAATGATCATTTCAGCCTTGTTTATTTAGGTCATCGACAGTAGTAGAAGATGATCTCGTACAAGTAAAAATACTTTGGGATCTGACAATCTTTTGCTTTTCTTAGACTGCTACGAAAATAACAAAAGAAGCTTTGTTGTGTAGTTTTAAAGCAACACACTAAATTAACTTTTTAGTTTACTTAAATGAGAACTGAAAAAAAACCTCACAACCACAAGTAACTTGATTTGTTTTCCTGAGAAGTGAAGCTGATAGCTGTATAAGCAGATTAATTTCTCCATGGTACTTATGAAATTAATATTTTACCAAGTGTTGAGTGCAAGGCTCTTAGTTACTTATTTACTAAAGTGTTCAGTTATATATGTATTCTTAAAATAACATCTGCTACAATTTTAGACTCCTTGTACTAGTGAAAGACTTTTGACGTTAATAAATGTATGTGTTTTATTTCAGGTTGCAGTGTAAGGTTTTGGAAGTCATAGCTCCAACCCATCACAATGGAATGGCGAATGGCCACACCGGCAGTGCTGATGGGGACACAATTGTCATCAGCGACAGTGACGACTCAGAAACGCACAATAGCTCTGCACAAAATGGGTACATGATGCTTTTACTGTATGTCATGCAGACTGGGTGGAAATGAGACTAAAGCAGATGTGTCAGAGTCTGACCAAAACAAATTACTTGATCTGTATGGATTGGGAGTGTTCAGAGAGCTGAAGGTTGACAAGCTGAACATTCAGAGGTGCCAGTTATGCTAATGAACTAGAAAACTCTGCATTATGAGAAGTGGAATACCTACCAAATAATCATTGTTAATCTCTTTGCAATGACAGTGTTTTTTCTGTGAGATAGTGGAAGAGCTGTGTTTATCTCTTGGTAGTTTCCTGTGCTGCAAAACCTGTGCTGCTGTAGCAGAAAGTGCAGCCATGTTCTGCATTTCTGGAGTCTGGTGTCACTTCACTTCCATCATGGGGCTAAGAGTTGAGATTGCTTGATGACAGGAGGACACACTTTTACTGGAACTCTCTGAAAACCTTCCCAGAGACTTCATGTATTTGTCCAAAAAACCAAATACATACAAAGCTTTCTTCATTGTGCATGTGTCCATATAAATATGTCGTTGTATTTAATGAATTTTATTATGATTTTAGGTGCGGTTGAAACTGTGTGTGTCCTGTCTTGGGGAACTTTCTATAGGCTGGAGTAGCTTAATAACATTGAATAGGAGAACCTGTTGACTGTAACTGTGGTATTTATTTTGGAGTATCCCTTTACTGACCAGTAATTGAGCCTATCCTAGCAGTATAATGGGATGAAAGACTTCTATGCTTCGTCATCATCATTTCATGATGATGAAAGAGGAAGGTTTGAAGTGGGCCCTAATCTAGGATCTAGCAACGTGCAGGCTTTGCATGAACTGTTACTGATTTCAAGATGTCACAGGGATGCAGAAGTTAATCTTGTTGATTGCAGCATGAGGAAGTCATGTCCTGACATGCCTAGAATAACTAGGGTGGAGCTCCTCACTCACTTCATTAAGAAAATAACATGGGATAAATAATTTTAAAATTTCTTTGCTGTCTCTTGAAGGCAGTGTCTAAGTTGTCCGTGAAGATGTCCTATGTATTTGAAAAAATAAATGCATTTTCAGTATTCCAGAAAGCATGTGGCATTTGAAAGGAGGTTATTCTTGGAATTAGGCAAGCATGCACAGAGCTGACTGTAGGATTGGTCCTGTTACAGTGCTGTCACTTCCATGCATGCAGAGCTGGTGGTAAGGCTTAAGTCTTGCACTCCCAGTCAGTCGGTCATTCTCCCCAGCTGATGAGTTACTTGGACAGTACAGAGAAGGGAGGGAAAATATTTTCTTTCTCTTAGAAAGGGAATTCTTGTGAGAATATACAGACTTTGAAGCAGTGTTCTGTGACATATCTAACTAACATTTATGCTACAAGTTAAATTGCAAACCTCTTGTGGCTTTAAAGTGCTTACTGGAAGTTTTAAGTGAGTCTGTTTATAACAAATGTGAGAGTGTAATAACAGTTATTTTCTAGATATATTCTGGGTATATGCAGACTTGAAAAGTATTATTTGCTATGTGTAAAACCTATCTGAAAGTAAAGCATTGCTGTGAATTTTGTATGCTGGCAGATAAGATTCTTTATACCATTGCTCATAACAGTAAGAAATCCCACTGAACTGAATGACATTGTTTTGCAGCCCTAATCTTTCAGAGACTATTATTTTGCTGTTTATAGAGAGACTTGCATGTGAAAAGTATGGATGTTAGTCACCTTGGGACCAATGTCAAGTTGATATGTGCGGGACAGTTCTGCCTCAGCCTGCACACAAATCTCCAGATTTTGAGACCCAGCCTTTGTGCAAACCTGCAGTGCTGTTAAACAATGGTACAGCAGATGCTCAGGGTGTTTGTGAGGGAGGGGGAGGGGAGCCCAGCACAGATTGATAGGCCATCTGCAAATATTTTTCCTAAAGAATCTGTAAGGCTAGAGAATCTTAACTGAAAATAGATGTCATTAGAGAGATCCCAGCCTTTCTGTGACCCTACTCCTGTCTGTATGGAGCAGAAATAGCCATGTAGTTTGTACAAGTGTTCCCGCTGACCATTTCTGTTGTGTTCTGCAGTAAAAGTTGGGATGGTACAGGGAGAAAGAGTCTGTAATGCTCTTTTCTTTCCCTCCGAAAACAGGCTGCTTTTTAAGGCCTGGGTTACAAAGCAGGAGGTAGCAATCTTCTGATTTCTTAAAACATTTATACTGTGCCCTGGGAGCCTCTGGTACCATAGATTAGTGGTCACATGGAATAGCAGTATTCCCAGCTTAAACTGCTAGACTTTTAAAGGTGAGGTTGAACTCTTGTGTTGGCTTTAGCACTCGGCAGCAGCCTGGAGGTGAGGGGCTTTTGCTGCCAAATGCATACAATTCAGCTGCAACTTAATTATTCATGTCATTCCTTTTGCCAGGGCAGTGAGTAGTGTGAATCATCAAGCATCATCAGAAATACTAGAAAAAAATATTTTTGGTTTATGAGCTGGTTTGTGGCAGTAAATTTGGATGTTCAATTTGAATTAAAAGTTTAATTTTGGGAAAGTGCTAATTGTTTCTGCAAATTCTGGGTTATAAGAGAGAACAGTTTTTGGAAATAATGTCAGTGGAACCTTACCATCCAAGCCTTTTACCATCTTTAACTTTATGTGGAGAAAAAATTATGAACTGGATATGTCAAAATGTGGGCATAATTTGTCATTAAAGCTATACAAATATCTTCAGTACAGTAAAATCTTCCTTCATCTTTAATTCTTACCTTTCCTTTCTTCTTCTCTCATTCTTCCATCACTTGAATCCAAGAATAATGATGATGGGTATTCGTCCTCTTTATATTATAAGGAAAGACAAAGTACTTGAATCAAAGACACCTTAAAATCGTCACCAAAAAGTTAAAAGTCAGGATTTTGTTACAAAATGGTGTTGTCTTGTCCCTAGAGTGTTGTTTTTAACAGTCTTCAGGTTGCTCTGTTTTGTTGTTGAAATTTTATTTAAGTTACAGGAAATATTTGAAATTCCAAATGGGCAGTTATTACTGCGCAGGACAGTTTCTTGTCAGTGGCAACCTTCAAAGATGTGCAGAGGCAGCTTTGCTGTGGGGATCAGTTTACTGCCAGGTTACCTCTGTGTAAGGCACAAGGAGACCATAAATGACTGTGTTATTTAGCTAGCATTCTTCAGGGGAGTTTTTTCCATTCCCAAATTTAGTCAAAGAGAAGAAGAAAAGCTACTGCCTCTTTCTGAAAAAGTGGGACAGCAGTCATTTTAGCACTTCAGGACAGCGCTCCGGATCCTCTAACTCTCAATATTTTTCTGTGCAATTTTTCTACTTCTGTTAATACAGTAAGATAGAGGTAGCTGTGCCAAGACTCAGACCAGATGGCGTAGATAGGTGTCCTGGACAATTGAGAAGGACAAGATTAAGGGAGCAGGGTTTGCTTAGCCTAGAGGAAAGGATGCTTGGGGGAGACCTTACCATTTTCTACAACCACCTGATTGCGAGGGTGTGGTGAGGTGGAGGTTGGTCTCTTCTCCCAGGTAACAAGTGTCAGGATGAGAGGAAATGGCCTCAAATTGTGCCGGGGAGGTTTATATTGGATATTAGAAAAAATTTCTCCACTTAAAAATCAGACATTGGAATAGGCTGCCCAGGGAAGTCATGAAATCGCTGTGCCTGGAAGTGTTCAGAAGGGCATGTGGATCTGGCACTTGAAAATGTGGTTTAGTGATGAACAGGGTTGGTAGTTGGACTCGATCCTAGAGGCCTTTTCCAATCTTAATGATTTTATGGTTCTAAGGTCTCAGAAGTTACGGTACTGCTCCCTTAGTAACCGTGCTGTCAGGATGTAGGATAGCAGTACTGTAGGAAGAAATTTATGTTCAGGTCATGTGGTCACCATGCCAAAGTAATCGAAGGCTTGATGAGATTATTACCTGTCAGTGGTTCAGTATAATCTTATTAAAAATGCAGGATTTTGATGCAAGTACTAGCCACATTCACTTGAGTGCGGTAGAAAGTAGTGTAATATGGGTGAGTCAGTTGCAGTTTTTTACATACTAAATTACAAAATACTATGTATTTGGTTGTGTGTCAGAGCTATGCTGTGAAGATTTTTTGTAAGGGATCTCTGCTATGAAATGGGTCTAACCCTTTCTAACTCCAATGTGTTTTATATAATGCTTTACAAAATGAAATATAACCAGAACTAAGAATATTTTTATGCCAAAGCAGCTAGATAATCTATATAATTTTTAAAGCTTCTATGTGAATTGAATGACCTTTTTCTTCCTCTTCTGCAGTAAGCAAAATTTTTACTACAAATTTGGAAGAAGATATCAGGAATGTATTTACTTCTTGGGATAATAACTGGAAATTCAGAAACTAAGCAGAAAAAATGTAGTGTGTTTTGAAATTATGTTTGGGCTATTATATATGATCCACTGAAGTTGAGAAAGATTTACTCAAATTAAGAAGTAAAGATTAACAATAGAGTTGAAAATTTGATTATTCTTTGGGCTCTGAATTTGACTGCAGACAGTATTGAAGCTTAGAATCTGTTCAAAATGTATAAACAAACTGATATACTTTTGGTTTAATATTGGTACTCTGATGCCTTTTATTTTGTATCTGAACATCATCTGTTTGGGTCATTCTTCAGCTTATTAGACTAAAGGACTGGAAATGCAATGGTGTGTGAGGTGCAAGTTTGTCTTCCATAGTATCCAGAAATTCCTAGGGAGAGCCTTCATTACTTTCGCTTTCCTGTCTTGAGGCTGAAGATGGTCTTGGAAGACCAAGCCACGGTACGACCAGAATATGAAGGCTCTTTTAACAAACTTAAGTAGAGATGTTAAAATCTTGCCAGTGGATATACTGGATTACAGTTCAGCTGTGTTTTGCTGGGTGGACTTTTTTCTGTTGTATTTCTTAAATTCGATTTGGTCCGAGTGACTCAACTTGAGACTTCAGCAACTTGAGACTATCGTGCAAGACAGTGCATGCATATCACAGCACTTCCCTGTAGGTCTAGTAGATGTGTTGCTGTTTCCAAGTCTGTCTTGGTTTTTTTTGTCAGTCCATTTATTATTAACTGTGCTGCTAATTTAATCATTATAAACTATTTTCCTTGAGAAATTTGCAAATTCTTCTCATCTGAAATGACAATAATGGTGAATATTGTTTTCATTTTGTTTGTATGAATTAATGTGTTTATTAGACATTGGAATGTTAACATTTCTTGTATTTATCTTTCACAGAGTTAGTGGGGAAAAACAAGAATTGTAGCAAATTTCATTTTCAGCAGCCTTGCAAAGTACAGTTCTCAATATCTTGTGCATGTTTTTCACAAGGCTAAAGAACAGCAAGTGATGTTCTGGTTTATTTTGTCACAAACTCCACCTGAAAGCATTTTGTGAATGCTGGAAGGGCTGACAATGATGAAATGCATAGTTTTAAATCTCCTAGTTCATCTACTTAGGTACTTTAACTTTACTTACTGATGAAATAAGATGATGACTGAATTCTTCCTGATAAAGCAGTACAACTCATGATTACAAACTGTCACCTCAGGAGAAGTTAGTTCTGTTGTTTAATAGCAAAATGCAACATTATTTAAGTAAAGCCTTATTAGTTTAGCTCTGTTCATGAAGTCTGTCCATAAATACACTACTCCTTTGAAAGTATGTTGTCTGTGGCAAAACCCCTCTCATGTAAAGGAGTGATTATTTTGGTAGCACACCAGACCTGGGTGTTACTCACCTAGGAGGAGGTGTAACAAAGCAGTTAATGCTATGTTAAAACTGAAGAAATATTTCCTATGAGGAGCGGAAAAAATTTAGTTCTCTGTAGCAATACCTGTAAAAGGGAAGTGCACTTTGGCTAATAAAGCATGTAACCTCGTAAGCATTTATTTTGAAGTGTAGATATGTTGCCTTATGATTTCTGTTACTTTCTGTTATGTTGTTGGTAAAGTGTTTGGTTTGGGGTTTTTTTCTAGTGTTATTTTGGAAAAATATTTTAGGTGTTTATTTGTTTTGCAACGCAATTGGTAGATCAAGAGCTACTATTTTTATTCATTTGATTTATTTGTGTCATTTGGACTCCTTCCTCATCATCTTTTTCTCCTTTTTCTTGTCTTCCTGTTACCATCATGAGTTCTGAGAGTACAAAGGAGACAATTTTTTGAAGTATAGGAATGTTACTTGTCTCTCTCTCTTCATCCTTCCTTCCCTTCTTATCTCCCATTTCCTTGCTAAGAAAACATCCCTCATTGTTCTTCCTGTTCCTTGCAGGAACTGTTTTTGATGCAGATTTAAATATAGTAGCAGAAAAGTTGGCACAAGTTAATAGGCCAGCTTTGGTCTTTGGTACTGGTGGAAGTTACAAGCTGGGTATTTTCAAGAGGTACATTGTGTAGGCATATAAATGTATTAAATGTGTACAATATGAGGCTGATGAAGTGTGAATGTAAACTTTAAATTTTTTTTTTCCTAGGGAGAAGAAAGCCATAATTGATCCTTCTTTGTTCAAATACAAAGTCCAACCTATTAAAAAACACCTTTATGAACCTGTTGTTGTTAAAGCATCTCAACTAAGGTAAAAATTAGTATGTGGAAGTTAAAATTGTACTTTATAACTGAGTTGTGTGAGATGTTTTTGATATAAAATGGCATTTTAAAACAATGTTAGAGCTGTTAATTAAAAGCAGTGGAACAAAATACTGTACTACAGGCCTTCTGTATCAAGGAATCCAAGCTTTGCTAGCATTAACACAGGTTCCAGCTCCTTGCAAGTCTCCGCTTTCGTTGGTGCACAGATGATACCTGCTGTTGTTGTCTGCAAAAATTGGATCAGTTACCCAGTGTGCAACAAGCCAATAATTACACACTCAAGAGAGATGCTGGTTATTTATTTCAGAGGTGCACAAGCCTAGGTGATCAGTGGTATTCCATAAATCAAGCACATTTCAGCAAGCAAAAGAATTAGTGTTCATTGGCTACAAGTTACGTAGTTCTCTTACTAATTAGTATTCTATTTTCTATTGGTTAATGATTCCAATTAATTAATTGATTATTGCATCTTATGGTACTTAGTCTGCATGCTCAGTCTTTCTCTTTCGAGTCAGTGGGTTTCTTGGGTCGGTGGTGCTGCGTCCGTGGCCGCAGATCTCCCTCTGCAGAATTAGCTTTTACCCAGTTGGAGTTGATTCAGCACAATTGCTCAGTTGTATTATACTGTATTATATTTCCTTATCTTGGGAGTTCTGCTAGATGTCTTTGTGACCCCTAAATTCTGCATTCTTTGTGCCCACTGTCAGTGGGCATTCTTCTTCCCAGGCTTTGTTAACCTCCCCCCAGGTCTGAGACCACTGAAGCATGTCCAGCCCTAAACCTTAACAAAGCAGTTCTACTGTTGTTGTGGTGACCCAGCCAACGCTGCATTTTCTTCTGACTGAGGACACTTCAGAGCTCATGGAAACGAGCCAGGGACAGCATTATACCAACAAATAATTTATTTTTCTAACACCTTGACATCACTTATAGTAGCTAACAACCAAGTTCTCTCTTTCATGTCTTAAATTTCCCTTCTTGTTGATTAGGCTTGAAGGTATACAAAGATCAAACATCAAAGAACGTTCTTTCTTAAGAAAATTTTTATGTATTCCACATTTTGCACTCTGACTTCTGGTACCTTGGCTACTGTTGTGATTGATGGAATAGGGGGAAAAAAGTTTAAAAACTATAATAATAATGAACTGTTGGCATTGTGGGCACTCTGACAGCATTGCTGGCTTGAAATGTTGGAGCAGACATTGGCTATCAGATTGATTTTAAAATAGGTCTAGAGGTTTTGCTTCTTAAGTAACAAAATTGTCTCAAATTTAGCTAAAATATATGTTTAGAGTAGATTGTGCATCAAAACTTTATATTAACTGGATGCTGTAAACAAACTCCAGTTCGTGTGATTACAAGTCATTTAGTTCCAGCACTAATCTGGATTTGTTTTTTCATTAACTACTCCTGTGTGGTGAAGTTTTTTTCCTTCCCACGAAGTAATGCAGCTTCCCTGGAATGCCAGGAGCCAGTAGAGTTCACACTCTCCTGTAGAAAGGAGTGGCATAGCTTGACTGAGAAGTGTGTGGATTCACCTTGTCACTTCTTGGCTTGCCTCCCCACTAGAGAGATGTGAATGTTGCTTTCCGCTGTCCCTGTTTGCTTGTTTGTCCTCCCTCTCTTCTGAAACAGTCAGACTTGAGTTTTATTTAGGAATTTTAAGAAGTATTTGGAGGATCTACCATGGATGAAAAAGCTATGGAGTTTGTACATGTTTATGAAAGAGGACATAACAGAATCTTCAAAATAAAAATTGCAGATGCATAAACCAACTGTTTATGTACTACTTGAGTTCCGTTTTATTCATAAAAAAATTTTAATTCAGTTGGCGTATCAAAGAATGTTTATTAATTACAATTGTAAGGATGTTACTTATAATTAAGAAAATAAGAAAAAGATCAATCATATGGCTTATCACATGTGTTCTTGCACATATTTTTGGCTGTGATTAAACACTAATTAAAGATGTTAGTTGATAATACTACCTTTCTTTCCTAATACAGCCGAAGGAAACATCTCTTTTCTCGTGATAGACTTAAACTTTTTCTGAAACAACACTGTGAACCACATGATGGAGTAATAAAAGCTAAGGTAAGCAAGAAGAAATAATTTATGGGATAGAATATTGACACTATTTAGTATCTTTTCTGTACAGCTGCTCAGAGTTCCTTTTTAAAACTGCATCGAATTTAGGTTTTTGTAAGTATAATACAGTTTTCCAAAACAAAAGGTGAATACTTCAAGTTTTTGTTCAAAAGCAGTTTCTTAACTTCTGTTTGTAAACAAGATAGTAATTTTTCTGTACGTGAAGCATAATTTTTAATTCCTTCTTTAGCTACTAGTTTTAAAAAGTCCCCAAAATAAAAAAGAGCAGTTATCTAGAAAAGTTGTATTTGTTAAAACATAATATACTTTTGCTTAGTCTAGCACATGAATTGTTTTCATTCTTCAAAGTATGCAGCTGGTATTTCTAAATCAAATGAAAACGAACTGTTTCTCTTTCGGTACAGTAAGCCAGTATTATTCTGTTCTAATGCTTTTAGCTGGAAAATGCTTTAAGATAGATTGAATTCAGTCTCCAGATCTTCAGTGAGACAAGTACCAGAGTTTAGGTGGCTGGAATGGGTTTTTGATAAGGCCTAGGATGTTGAGTATGTATGTTTTTGTAATCTTGGGTATGTGGTGATACTTAGTGCAACTCAGACTAAAGTTCACATCTTAGTGGGCACCAGATAACTGAGAATTTGAGCAGCTTTTCCCACAAGGCAGCAATTTCCTTTGCCTTGCTTGCTGTGCCACAAGAGACCGTGGACTCTTTCACTGTGTGGTGCAGCCTTGACCCCGAAATCTTTGCTATCTTCTTGTTTTTAGAAGGTAGTAGGGTTATTTATTATGTCTGGTATTTTCTTATACAGCCATGTAAATGCTCATTCTGCACAGGAAGGCTCAGTGAGATGAGAGTCAGTGAGAGTCTTGCCTCTGAAAGTTGTGGAAAATAACAAAGGCAATTAATTTCTAAATAAGTTTGTAACTCCTGGAGTCTGTCTCTTCTAAAGAAATTGAAATAGAAGAAAATAGAGCTGAAAGGGATAAACCACCCCATTCCTTGGACTTGTTAGTGGTCATGTTGACCCCGCTCACTGTACCACATTAAGAACTAGTGATCTATTAGTGATGCTTTCTGGAGCCCCAGGAAAATTGTTATTTTCTGTATGTGTGTATTTGTCATCTTGTCTTTATTTGGGCTTTCTGTGGAGTGTTGTCCTTGTGCTGATTGCCTTGCCTTTCAGTTACATGAACATGTCCTATTTGGAATGTCTCCTTTGTGTCCTCGTCTGTATTGTCCAATAAGGGCAGATTTCTTGAAGTCATCAGGTTGAGAAAGTAGACTTGAAAAGAAACTGACAATTTGGAACAATCTTCCTCCAGAAATAAGTACTGTGTAATAGACAATTATGTAATTCTTCAGTAAGTTAAGTTTCTGCTTTTATCTGTCAAAATGTATTCTTGACACACTTCAGTAACTCGCTAGGAAGACATTGTCCGGCTGTGTTTGCTAAAAGGCATGTAAAGAAATAACATCTTACCAAATGAAGCCAAATTCTAGTTGCAGATGTGTGCTGCATACATTATTATCCACTGGGTAGATTAACTCTTCATTTAACACTATTTCAGAGCTTTATTTCTTATCCTCAGTTAACCAGTTATGGATATGGTTACTTTTATTGCCTTATTTTGTGAATTAATGATTGATTAATTAGCTTATATTTATAGAGAGGTAAGAATTTCACAATTAATATCTATTTTCATTTTTTTTACTAAGGCAACATCAATTGAAAAATATAATCTAGCAGAACAAAACTTCTCCTATTTCTTTCCTGATGAACCACCCACATTTGTCTTCAGTCCTGCAAGCAGACGGCGAGGGCGACCTCCAAAGAGGGCATCTGCAAGTCTTGTGAGTAATTACATCTCTAATCCCAGATGAAGACACATCAGTGTAGTCTGTCTTCTATTTGTCTGAATTTTCAGATCATTTGAAATGCAAGGTTGACATTGTGCTTTTTTCATTTTGAGGGCAATTGGAATACATTCCACAATTGCTCTTAAAGTAATTGCTTTATAGTTAAGCTGGTAAAAGGGATCATACTTGATATGTTATCTTCTTATTTTTATCATTATTTCTGGGATCCCATCAAGAAACTAGTTTTTCAGTGTGTTGTGATGACACACAGGGTACTTGTCCATTCTGGGATGAGTAAATAATTTGCTAAAAAGCTTTAATTTGAACTCTTGGATACAATTATGTCACTTGCCCTCGGATTCAGGTATGTCACTTGCCTGTATTTAAACACTGAGAATCTTAGGTACTGTACAACTTCATTGTGTTCTAGAGAACAGTTGAAAAATTTGGAATATCTTTTGCTGGTCATTTCTCTTTAGTTATTATGTTCTTTTTTTTCCCTTTCTACCTCCAAATTCTCTATCAGGAGGACAACATTACAGCTAAAAACACCCCAGGAAACAAAAGTAAAGTATCAAGGGAAAGGGCAAGGTTCCAGAAGCAAAAAGATGATGTGCAGGCCATAGGTAAGTTGAAGTTTAGTCATATGACCAGTAGAACCAGTTTTTGCAGGTTTGAGAGCAGGCCATAATTATAGTATTTTTGGTGTTGCTCCTTTCAAAGGGAAAATGTAATAGGAGTGTACTGCCACACCACTATGGCCAAGTGCTCCTTTCAGTGGTTAGGATGGTTGTCTCCTGATTTTTTGACCTAGCTGGGGAAATGGTAGGAAGCTTGTGGTCCAACTGTGTTGATTTCTCTCTCAGATAAATGAAGAGCTGAATAATTTTTTGTAGAAGCTTGGATGGTGAAGTCGTGTAAATTTTGCAAGCTGAAAGTATATCAATGCTTGAATGTGTAACACAAATCAGTTAGTTTTTCTGTTTATGCATTTTCCTCATACAACAGTCTCAAAATTTAAAAGAACTGAAATGCATTCTGAATTTTTCTGATGTAAAAGAGCACAAATTGCTTCAGAGAATTTTAGTTTGGACTGATTGAATTATTTTGGCTTAGTTTTGGCCTGTTTCTGATCAATTTAAATTTGATTTCAAATGAAGGAAGGGGACCCATATGCCTTTTGTTTAACTAGATAAACTGGTATGCCTTCTTGAGGAGACAAAGCTCAGACAAGGAGATATTCTTCTGGATTGTAAGCACTCATGTCCTTCCTAAGGAAAGGCTTTCATCTCTGGAAATATTTTAGTGAACTTCTGGTTCCAACCTCTCATTTATTTGAACATGGAATTTTTTAAGATGGCAAGGACATTTAGAAATTACCTAGTCCAACATCTGCTTAAATAACTGCAAAGTTTCCTGATGCTGCTTTAGGTCTTTCTTTTATAGGAGACGGGGACATGAGAATTTCATGTTTTCCATTAAATTAGAGTGTCCACATTTTTGCACAACAAGTTTTGTTCATGTGCTAGGAATGACAGCATAGAATGAGATGACAGCTGATCAGCATCAAAGCTGCTTCCTCTCTTGTGTGGACAGAAACTACAGCTTCTAGAAGTCTAGTTAAGACGCATTTTCACAATGTGAAAAGGTAGCAAAATACCAAGTACTGTGAAAAATGAACCTTCTCAGTATGTTGAAGACCCTGGGGATCAGCTTCACTGCATTTGTTTGCTGGGTATGGACATTGCTGGTATGTGCAGTAGCTCTCTGTAGAAGGAACCTAGCCCATTTTCAGAATATTATAGGAAAATACAATAAAAATCTTTCTTTTTACTACTATCCACTTGGTAAGAGCGAGGAACATTTTTCATTTCATTCACTTACGATTCTAGCTTTCCTGTTTATTCAATTAAAACAGTAAGACCCCCTTTTATTTGTTAGCCTGTGTGTGGGCTGACAGGCATTGTCTGTCCACAGAAAGTGGAAATTTGTATCCTGTTGTTATTCTACAGATGACTACAAAGAGATCTGCATCTCTTCAGGCAGCAGCATTTATTATCATTTAAAGTTCAGCTTAAACTGTGTAACTGAAGTAAAATCTGAACAAAACACAGAAATACTATATAGGTTTCAAATGTATTGACTGCAGTAATTCAGTAATAACTAAATACTTAAAGATCACTTATTTAAAGGTTTTTACTATCACAGATACTTCACGGTTGTGTGCCACACCTGGTTGTGACATGCTTTTATTTACCAGTCATTACTAAATATGTTGTTGTAATTATATGTTGGAATGAGTTCTCATCTTTATATGTCAATTGATAGAAACCAGTAAACAAGTAATTACCTTCTTTAGACTCATAAAAGCAGATATATTTAACTTTATTACCATGTTGACAACCTTGTAAAACATGTCTAATTCTTAGGCTTGAAACTGTAAAGAACTTTCTGTAAAGAACTTTCAAGTGTTTGAATATCTGGTTGGTGTGGAAATAATTCAGTCTTCGTAACAGTATCTTTTTCATATGGTAATTATAAAAAGATCAGTCTGTTTATCAGTTAAAACTAATATTTTACAAAAGGAAAAATAACTTAGGTTTGTTTTTTTCCTTTATAGCTTTTGAAAAAGCTAAACTAAAACAAGAGAAGGCAAATGCTATAGAAGCTAGGAAAAAGGAGAAAGAAGATAAGGAAAAGAAGAGAGAAGAATTAAAGAAAATTGTGGAAGAAGAAAGGATGAAAAAGAAAGAAGAGAAAGAGAGACTCAAAATAGAAAAGGAAAAAGTAATGCATTTGAAGTATATGTGTTTTATATAGGAGCAATATAATGGTTTTCTAATTTCCTTGTTTCTTAGTCACTGTTTCGAGTTATTTTCCATTAATCATTTTCAATTCCTAGAAGTGCACTTCAAAAGAATAGGCAATTACAAGATTTGATTATGGGTTTGTATTTCTGGATAACATTCTCTATAATTTTAGTTTACCAAAAGTTCATTTTGAATTTGAACTTATTTCTGAAGTAATATGGTGGGTTTGGGGTTTTTTTGCTAATAATGCATAAAACTATTTGATTTGATGGTTGTCTTCTTTTTGAAGAATCTCTGCTGCATCAGACTGACAGCATATCTGATGCTTGGGGGTTTCTGTGTGCATTCTCTTTGGATGTAAATTGCTAAATAACTTTTTGTCAATTGAATATGAAGAAATTACATATTCTACTATATTTTACCACAGCCACATTCACTATCTTATTTTGATGGTCCTTCTGAGGCAACTTTCATAAATGCCATCTAATTTTTGGTATTTTTTCTTCAGCCACTTTGATTAAAAAGAAAACAAAACCCGAAACAACCCCCCCCCCCCCACCAAAAGCAACAACTAGTCCAACAAAGTATCACCACATTTAAATATTTTTGCCAGTATCATTTTATACAAAATAAAAATTAATAGGTCACTCCATTCTAATGAAATGTAATGTTTTACTTTTCAGTGTGATTGAATAGTAAGTGGTGCAGTTTTAGAAATTGCAATGGGGCTATGTAACGATATTTTATACACAATTGTGACTTTTTTTCAGGAAAGAGAGAAGCTGCGTGAGGAAAAAAGAAAATATGTGGAATACCTGAAACAGTGGAGTAAGCCTAGGGAAGATATGGAGTGTGATGACCTTAAGGTATGATTGAATTTGGAATAGCTGAAGATTGTAGTTTGCAGGGTCTCCAGATTGATTAGATTCCCTAATGCAGAGGCAAACCTAGATTTGATTGGAATGCTTCAGGCTGTGAGTCATCTGCAGTGTGTAATACTTATTTCCCAGTGGCAATGTTAATAGGATCATCTGCATTTTCAACCTCCAGAAAAGCTTTACAGGCTGTGCTCAGTCTACAATGGAGTATTTCAAAGTGCTGGCATTACTGTGTGGTGGGTATTGAGTATACCTGATTCTTCTGTTAAATATACAAGATGAGCTCACTTAGAACAAACGTGAGTTGCTTAAAAGATTTGAGTAATGAAAAAACTAAATTTCTGGCTGCAAAAGGTGGAAAAGACATTGGCTTGTTACTTCCTGTGGCATTCTTTCGATTTAAACTATAGCAGTATACTATGTATACTACAATATACTATATATATCATGTTTAATGAGCATCTTTCATGATGGTACTGGAAACCTGTAGAAAGTAACAAGAATTTGCTACTCAAGTAACTTAGGTTTCACACAAGAATATAGTGTGGCTGTACATAACAGAAGATCTTCCAGTGTTACACATTTATGTACACTTTATTTGGATTAATTTTGGCAGGAGATAGTGAAAGGAGGCAAATTGTCAGAAACACAAGGATGAGAGTTTGCGATACACAAGGAGATGTAACAGAAGTGCAAGGAGGGCAAGTGGAAATAAGGAGAGTGTTACATGAATTCAAGTCAAAGCACTGATTGGGAGGAATATGAGAGCTGTATGTATTTGCAAGGAGAGCTGTATGGCCATTGAAGATGGGAGTGAAAACTCTTAGCTGTGTAGAAAGGGAAAGGAAGCTGAAGAAAGGGAAAAAGACCATTGCTGAAAGGGGAGAGCAAGCTGTGAAAACAGTGCTGCTGTGTTTCTACTGGAAAGAAAAAAGGAGAGGTGGAAAAGCAGTGTCATCATTACAGTGAGACACTGCTGCTCTACTCTGCCCACTCTACTCTGCCAGTGCAGCCTCACCTTGAGTGCTGTGTGAGTTTTTAGGCACTGCAATATAAGACATTAAGCTATTAGAGAGTGCCCAATGGAGGGAAAAAAGGATGGTGAAGGGCCTGGAGGGGAAGCCGTATGAGGAGTGGCTGAGGTCACTTGGTCTGTTCAGCCTGGAGGAGACTGAGGGGATGCCTCATCACAGTCAAGTTTCCTCGTGAGGGGAAAGGGAGGGGCAGACACTGATCTTTTTCTCTGTGGTGACCAATGACAGGACCCAAGGGAATGGCCTGAAGCTGTGTCAGGGGAGGTTTAGGTTGGATATTAGAAAAAGGTTCTTCATCCAGAGGGTGTTTAAGCACTGGAACAGGCTCCCAAGGGCAGTGGTCACAGCACCAAGCCTGACAGAGTTCAAGAAGCATTTGGACAATGCTCTCAGGCACATGGTGTGATTCTTTCTTTACGTGGATGGTTTTGAAGAGATTCCCTTCTCTGGAAATTTATGAAATAACCTTCCTGTGTTCTTCTGAAGCATAGTATTCAGCTTTCTTCTTCTTAATATTTGTGAGCTACCACAGTTGTGGAAAGGAGACATCATTCTGAAAATTGTTCAACTATGTCTGCTAAGAAACAGTAAATGAAGACAAATCTTAGAGTTACATGAATATACAGTAATTTCAAAATCAAACTTGGTGTTAGGTGCTGTCATCTGTGATTTGGAGGTGGTGTCTCTGTTAAGTGGTCTTGTGTATATATGGTTACATCAGCTCCCTTTAACATGTCTTCAGCTACCGTAAGTGCCTTACAAATGCAATAAACCCAGTACCAGAACACGCAGTTGTTAGACGTGATCTTGCATATCCTAGTATTAGAAGGGCGTGTTTTATGTGAATGTGTTGGGTTTTTGTTTGCTTGTCTTTGCGAGCAATCATAAGTAACTTTTAAGAGTATGTTTATTTTTGCTTGTCTGGACAGTTCAGGAAGCTGAAATGCAAAACTCTTGTGAAATAATACAGGTATGAAGCAAAAATCTTGACAGCCCATGTTATTAAGTTGTGGCAGGATTAACTTCATTTAATAAAGATACAAACATCATGGACGTGAATAAACTTCTTTTTGAAAATTTTACATTCAAGTTGCATGCTCGTTGGTTTCCAAAGTTAGTGCTATCACCACTGTTACCATGATAAATGATTATGTGTCCTGTGGGACTCTTTTTAGTAAAATGTAAAGAAACTCAACAAATACATTCCTTAGAATAATACACTCTTTGGTTTTAATCACTTGTGTACTCTGCAGAAACTAAGTACTATATTAAGTGGTCCCATTTGGTTTGCAGGAACTTCCCATTCCAATGCCAGTGAAGACGAGACTTCCTCCTGAGATCTTCGGTGATGCTCTGATGGTTTTGGAGTTTTTACATGCTTTTGGGGAACTTTTTGATCTTCAAGATGAATTTCCTGAAGGAGTGACTTTAGGCAAGTTGTCATTTATGTGGCAAGATGCCCCATTTTGATGGTTTCCCTTCTACCAACCAACCAAACATTTTAAGTACACACAAGTACCACTGCTAGAGAATTTTCTGTGTGGCTTTAATCTGTCAGTGCTAACACATGCACATCAATCCAGTTTTCAGTTCACGGTCAACTCCATGGTGTTTGTAAAATGAAAATTGATTTTGGTGTACAAGTTGTTATTCTACTTGTACTTTTTTTCTTGCAATTGTATATTAAGAAAACGAGGTTTCATCAGCACACTTTCTGACACCATGATTTTAGGAATATATACAGTAAATTATGGAAAATAACTTAATTATCATACCTGAAGGAAAAAAATGTTTTCATTTTTTAGTACATAATTTTTTTTCCAACTTTGCGGCAAAAGTGACGCTTCTTAAACTTTATTCACAGAGGTTTTAGAGGAAGCTCTTGTAGGAAATGACACTGAAGGCCCACTATGTGAATTGCTGTTTTTCTTCCTGACTGCCATCTTTCAGGCAATGGCCGAAGAGGAAGAGGAAGTGGCCAAAGAGCAAATAGCTGATGCTGAGACCAAAGGTCAGATCCTTAATTTTACTGCTGAAAAGCTGAAATTGCACTGGAATTAACTTTAAGCTGCATGATTTATGGCATTCCTTTGTTAACGTTGCCTTATTATGCATGGATATTATATGTAAATGGGCTTGTTTTTTCTCTTTTATCTGAAATTAAAGCCTTAAACTGGGCATGGACCACAGGGTCTGCGGGGAGTAGAGAAAAAGGAAGCTCATTGTTACTATGATTGTATCCAGCAAAGCATAATAAGCTTTTAACAGCATTGCTTGTGTTTCGGAGGTGCAGGAAGCATCTTTACCTTCCTCCTCTTCCTCCAGCACTGTTACGTGTTTCTCCTAAGGGTCAGGAAACAACTAATTTTTCTAAGTCTTCTCAAAGGTATCTGTATCTATAAAAAAATCTGTACCTAACTAGATTAAAAACTAAAACTCCCCAGCACAACTGTAATGGAGAATTGAATATTCATTGTTCTTCAAGACATGAAGGTATGCATCCACAGCTCCTGGATACTACCATGTGTGTTCTTTCAGTGAAGAGTCTCACAGTCACTCTGACTTTGGTCTTTGCTCTAAGGCTGATGATACGCCCATTTTCAGAGGCATTCAGTGTGTACTAACCACTGATCAGAAGGAAGTGCAGGCTTTGTTCAAATTTGTGGTTCTGTGTTTTTGGGTTGCCAGATTGCTGACTAAAGGCGAAGCTTTGACCCATCCTACTAGCCTTTATTTCATTAGAGGTAGATAGATACGTAAGAGCACTCCCTGTTCGAGGTTGAGTGAATTCCATGATGCCCCTACAGGCCAGATGTGGGCGCTATCTTCAGTAACAGAGGCTGCTCTTGGTAGTTGAATAAAGTTACAGTTTTGAGACGGTGTTAATAAATTTAGACTGTATTTTAATTACTGTTGAATTTAGTAATTAAGCTATATTTGTTAACTGCTGAGTGTATTGCCTTGGCAGTACAAGCAAGGATTCCATTATCGGGTAATCAGAGAATAGTTGATTAGATTCTATATTATTCATATGGCTGATCAGAAAAAACATAATGTAACTTTCTTATTTTAATTTGACTTCATGGGACTGCCATGTGCAAAAGTCTGCCATTTTCTTTGTCATTTAGCCGAGTTGTGGGTAAGGCACTTCATTTCTTATGTTTTACTTACCTCAGAACTTTCATTTCTTGTCGCTCTTGTTTAGACATCTTCTTTCCCGTAAAAGAATTACGCAGTCTTGGCTTTGTAATTCTGGCTAACCAAACCAGCAGTAGTCAGCATGTTTGCTCAGTTAAATTCTGTACAGGCAGCATTTCTGCAACGGAGAACACCATGGATGTGTGGTTTTGGGGTGTACAGTACTTTCTCAAACTGTATTACATAGTTAGAGTGAGAGGGGAGGTGCAGAGATTAATTTCGCAGTGTCTGGGTGACAGTTTTCAAGCAACATTAATCATCATAGGGGACTGTTGTGGATTTGCGTTTTATGCAGTCTTTGTGGTTTTATTTTGACTTGGTGACTTTAAGTGCTTAATAATTTGGATTTAAATAAAGTGAAATTGTTGAAACAGCATGCAGTGCTGAAAATATTCTGTCAACCCTCTGGAGAAATACCTGTAAGTGCTGAGGAAACCTTTGTTTAAGAAACAGGAATTTGCTGTTTCTCCCTTTCACTTCCCTGCTTTCCTGGTCAGTTTGCTTATGTATGGTGATCATTAAGTGCAGGTGCTTGGTTTGGTGAAATACGATTTATTTGTAATGTCTTAGTAATTGTGTTTGTGCAGAACAGGCTGTATCGAAGTTACAGATAGAAAGTATAAAGTGAATGGTGATAGCCAGTATCAAAATATGTGATTGGTTTGAGTTATGCTTCCTAAAAACAAAATTATAAGAAAAACAGTTCATTTGAGGAAAGGAAATACAGGTGCTCTTGCATTGCTACTTGTCTGCGCTTTCGAGCGTGTTCCTGGATTTGCTTTTGCTGCCTTTTATGTTGCCGTTGTGCATGTTTTGTGTGTTGCGGTTGCTTTAACAGCTTATATGGTTCTTGCTATATATAGCATGCGATGCATGTCCTTAGCTTTTAGCTGGGTTTTTTTTAGTCGCATTTCTGTAAATTTTCATTTGGATGTTGAATTGAGTTTTGAATACATTGATGCATCTGTAAATATCATCCCTCTTTTTGCTTTGTCTGCAACTCTTAAAACACAGCTTCCTTTCCTCCCCTCCACAGTACAAGTTTTAATTTGCACTAGAATAAAGTGTTTATTTCCTTAAAGATTTAACAGAGGCTTTGGATGAAGATGCAGACCCCACAAAATCTGCACTGTCTGCAGTTGCAACTTTGGCAGCTGCATGGCCCCAGTTACATCAGGGTATGTGTGGGTTTCACTTCTTGTTTTGTTACTTTTATTATTTTCCTCTGTATTTAAAGCACTGTTTTTATATTTATGTACATTTAAATGTCTATATAAAATGACTGTTCATTCTTCTCAACTGTAGGCTGCAATTTGAAAAACTTGGATCTCGATAGCTGCACTCTTTCTGAGATTCTCAGACTTCACATTCTAGCGTCAGGTGCTGATATAACATCAGCCAATGCAAAATACCGTTACCAGAAACGAGGAGGGTTTGATACTACTGATGATGCTTGCATGGAGCTGAGATTAAGTAATCCTGGTCTCTTGAAGAAACTTTCAAGTACCTCAGTATATGATTTGTTGCCAGGTAATAAAAGATAATACATGTTAGAGATTATTAGATTGCTCATTAAGTGATCAAGCTTGCAACTGCTTCAGACCAATAATGGTCAAAATTTACTGTATCATAGAATAATTGAGTTTGGAACGGATCTCTGGGGATCATATGTAGACCAGCAGTCATCCCCTATGCTTCTGTCCCCACAAGTGCATCCCACCCCATCAGAGATTGCAGAGCTAGGCAGTCTCATTACTTCTGAGTAGCTTTTTTTTCATCCCATTTTAAAAGTGTTGGTGTTACTTGCAGAAGGGGATCTCCCTGGAGGAGGAACTGAAGTGTTTGATTCAGCCCCTGCTTTTTTTTTCCCTGTTCTCATTTGGGTCTTTTGTTCACTATTTGGAAATGGGGAAAAATTTCTGTCTACTGTTCCTTTATCTCTATTTTGAAGATAATACTGCATTTTACTACTTCTTCTGGTGGCAAAAGTTAATAAATTAAAAATAAAGGCTTGTGTGTCTGAGCAAAGCAGATACACTTTCAGGAAATGTCTCTGCAAGTGCAGCTGGTGCACTACAAATGTTTGCTCACTTGTTCTTGAGTGAGAACAAATCCAGTCTGGAGTCTGTAGGAGTTAGGCTTATTATCAATTGTATCAATAGTGAGATATAAACACTGGTCTAAATTTTATTAGGAGAAAAGATGAAGATCCTTCATGCTCTCTGTGGGAAACTTCTGACTCTTGTCTCCACTCGAGATTTCATTGAGGACTCTGTTGACGTGCTACGACAAGCAAAACAGGAGTTCCGGGAATTAAAGGCAGAACAGCATCGCAAAGAACGAGAGGCAGCAGCAGCAAGGTAGAACTAGGATATGGAAAACTAAATTTTGGTGCTTCAAGTGAGATTAACTCCTCAGTTGCAGAAGGCATATGAGAAACAATAGTAATCTTTCTGTTCTGTGCTGGTTTCCTGGGACTGTAGACAGGAGTGAAACAGTTATGCGAAATGTTGTTTTCCCATGTTGCTGCTAGTTTTGGATGATGTTTTAATATAAAAGAAAAAAGATGTGGATAGATCCAGATAGCAGATTAATTGCAACTGGTTTTCTTTGTCTTTCTTACTATTAGGATACGTAAGAAAAGAGAAGAAAGGTTAAAAGAACAAGAGTTAAAAATGAAAGAGAAACAAGAAAAGCTGAAGGAAGAGGAGCAAAGAATTCCTGCTGTAGAAATATCTGTTGGGTATGATACATAGTATTACTGTTACGTAGATCATATAGCACTTTTACAGCTTCATGGCCAGACCCCACATGTGTAGTTTCATTGACTTGATCATATACAGAGGTATGTTTTAAGTACATAGTCCTTAATGTTGATTTTATTTTTCTTTATAGTTCTGTAGAATTGGTTTATGAAAGTGATTTATTTTTAAAATCAACTTGTGTTATACTCGTAATTCTGTTGAAAGCTTGACAAGAGAAAATTGCAATATCTAGGTTTTTTTGCATTGATTTGTCTTGCGTTGATTTCACTTCTCTAAATATCTTCATACAGGCCATTATAGTTCATTTTTGAGTTGAGGAATTGATCTGATCTGAGCTAGATAGTACTAACCTCATGTAAAAATTTATTAATCAAATTTAATAGCATTTTTTTAAAAAATGCTGTGTTGTGCCAGGTGATCTCCATACAACCAGAGGGTTTTTGTTATGTTAATAAAACTGTATGGGTTCAGGTGGTAACATTCAGGCATATGCAGCTGTACATGATTCCAGGAAGAAAATCAAACAACACTAAATCTTTGCCTGCATGACAAAGATAGTTAGGTAAATAAATCTGCTTGTAAAGGGTGAGCATGGGCCAAAGATGGATTTGTGCTATGCTTTGGAAATTATAATAAAGAAAAAAAAATAAATGTTGCCCTGTAAAAACTGCTTGTGTTTTCTGAAGGTTTTTAATTATATTTGCTAGATGAGGCAAAAATGTGTTATCAAGCACTTTACAGAATGGTACACATTTTGGGGAGGAAACTTTGCTTAGACATGAAAAAAATTTATATCAATAGAACTACGCTAAGATGTCTCCAAAAATGACCTGATTATAATAATACTCTTCAAATGAAAAAATCAAAAACCAAAGAGCAGGTTTTAGTCTTTAATACAGAACTTCACATTTACAGTTCAGTGGATTTCTTTTGGGCTTTAATATAGCCTGTGACTTACAGTTTATTTTTTAAAAGCAGCATAGGTATTTTACTAGCTTAAGTACTTGGGAGAGAAAAGTACTCTTTGTGTCAAAGATGCCATATTTTACTGTGTATTTTTCATCATTTAGCTTATATTGCACAGTTGGTTAGTTAGTCAGCTTTTGTTTATTTTGTTGTGTCAGGGAGGAGGAACGGGAAGACCTCGATACTAGTACAGAGAGCAAAGAGATGGAACGTAAAGAGCAAGACATGGACACAGTCACAGAGGATGAAGAAGAGCTGGGACCAAACAAAAGGCGACGAAGAGGTAATGCTATAATGAATTTGTTTGCATACCTGTATTGCCTGCATGCATGCAGCTGGCAAGCTCTTGTGTTTTATAGTAAAAGTATCAATCTTTGCTGTAATTATTTTTTAAGGAAAAAACCCACACTCGAACATGAGCATAATGTGCTATTAAGGACATTGAGCCAGCCTGGTGTAGTTCTTACGGTCAGCTCTATGTTCTTCCACACTGCTGTTTTTTCTTGTCTTCCATACTTGCTGTGTGGATTCCTCTTTTGTCTAAAAGATGTTAGGATGTTGCCTAACAAACCATTATAGGTACTTGCCCTCATAGGAGCTGTTGTAGGAGTTTGGTCTAATAGGAGATAGTGTAGGTTTGATACATTGTTTTAATTGGGTTTTTTTGTTTTTTTTTTTAGTAAACTGCAAAACCAACTGGTATTTCGAAAGAAAATGTTAGATCAGGCATTTGGGTGTAGTTTGCCTTTGCTAATGAAGCAGCATGCCTCCTATACAAGAATAAAATCAGACTTACGTCTAGATTTAATTTCCTCAGCAGTGTGCTAGTAGGAGCTGCAGTGCAGTAAATGGTGCAGCCTGCTGTTCCTAATAAAACATAGATGTCACCACAGGAGGATGAATTGTTGATGGCTTTGGGCTGCTAGCTCATCTGTCTTTCTGCTGGGAAGGCTTTGTGCTGGTGTCTTTGCCAGTGAAAGTCCTGGACGATTGTGGACTTAAGTTGAGAACTTGTGCAGTTCCTAACAGTACCTGGGATGGAAATTCTGAGTCATCCAGTAATACAGATTTACATGTTTACTACACTACAGTTTTGTCATGAGATCCTAAACAGAATTTCAGGTTTCTCAAATACCCATGTTTGAGCCATTGTGACTGGATGACAAAGAAGTGTTTTTATTTCATTCCTACAACTGGGGAATTGAAGGTCACACTGGAAACACGTAGAGCGTGAGTGTTCACAGCACACTTCAGGTTGCATGTATCAATTATGAGACATACTATTGTAGATGACTACCCGGACTTAATACTTTGTTAAACTAAAGATGGGAGCTTGTACAAGTTGAGGGGGGAAAAAAATAGTTAATACACTTAAAAATTTAAGTGATCAAGTAAGATACCTGAGTTTGCCATAAAAGCTGTTATGTAGAGATTCTGGTCTTTCTGAGACTTTTGGAGTTTTAAGGTCTCATCATTTTGAGTATGATAAATTAAGTCTAACTCATAGCTTGTATTCAATAGTGAAATTGCTAGAATTTTACTTTATCATCATAAGATGTTTCTATAATACATTTTTGAGTTCTTAAAATTTTGTTTCTTTTTGTATGATATTGAAGATGACAGTGTCAGTAAATGAGACTTAGTCTAGTTTCTGCAAAATGAAGGTTGTATTTAAAGTGGCTACCTATTCTGTCAAGGGAATGGGGGTTAATCACTTGAGTTTTTCTTTAAGAAAACCGGTGTTGTCTCTTGACTGAGCTGATGGTCTTTGACAGTGTAAATCTAGATAACCAGAAAGGGCCCGAACTAAAACTTGCTCTTTACTTGAGTTTTCACTTTTAAAAAAAAAAAAAAAAAAAGTTGTAAATGAATTGCTTTCATACTTCTTTTAACTTTAGGAAGGAGAGGGCAAAATGGATATAAAGAATTTACAAGACAAGAAGAGACCACTTGTGAGAAGAGTGAACCCCTTACTGCTGAAGATGAAGAAGCTTTAAAACAGGAACAGCAAAAGAAAGAGAAGGAACTGTTAGAAAAGATTCAGAATGCAACAGCCTGCACAAATATCACCCCGTTAGGTCGTGACCGTCTGTACCGACGCTACTGGATTTTCCCTTCTGTTCCTGGGTTGTTCGTAGAGGAGGACTATTCTGGTCTCACAGAAGACATGTTGTTGCCTCGAACCTCTTCCTTTCAGAATAGTGGACAGTCTTGCACAAATGAACCTCAGGTATTCAGTAAAACTGGAGAGTCTTTGAAATCCTCTGAATCTACCTCCAATATTGACCAAGATTCACACACCAGTGTTGTCGTAGAGGTGCCAAGGCCAGTATACAAACCAAACCGTTGGTGCTTTTACAGTTCTCGGGAACAACTGGACCAACTCCTAGAGGCTCTCAATTCCCGAGGACATAGGGAGAGTGCCTTAAAAGAAACTCTTTTACAAGAGAAAAGTAGAATATATGAACAACTAAGCAGTTTTCCTGTGGAGAAATTCCATATTCCAGGTACATGAAAGGGTCTTAATCTGCTTCTACAGATATAACTTCTATATAATAGTACAGAAACCTCTATTTCTAATTTAATTGTAATTTCTAAGATCTAAGAATTATTCTTTAGCTTTCTTTCACTCGATGGAAAACATGTTTGGTTTTTTCCATCTTTCCTTTTTTTTTTTTTTTTTCCCCCACCTCTTGACAGACCTTTGTGGTATTTTTCTGGTTTCTCATGCTAAAAAAAATAGGCAGTGATTTGTGTGTTATCTTACTGCTTAGTAAACCGGGAGTGGCTTTTAAACAGACAACTTTAGGAAGTAATTTTAGCTTTGGAAAAAGATTAACTGGGGAATAAAATTTAATATGAGCTAAAAAGTAGCATAGCTGCGTTGGTTGTTACATGGATTAACTTCAGTGCAGTGGCTTTTTGTGATGTTACTCTTTTCTGGGTTTTTTTTCCCTTTTCTTGCTTTGGCAGACACTCAGTACAGAAGGAAACAGCAGGATAGCAGATGTTTTTATGGATTTTTAAACATAGGAGTGTACTGAAAACCATCCTAGACCTAGGATTTAGGAGTTTTTTTCCATTTTCTCCTAGCCAAATACTTTGCAATTTATTGGCAAGGCATTGGTTCCCATCACTGATACAATTTTACACATACAAGCTTACAGCTGGCTTATTTATGGTGTGTTGGTGGGTAGAGAATGTTACCAAGGTGAGGCTCCCTTGGGTAATGTTTAAGAAATTACATTTTGTTTTTAATTATGACAAATTACCATGAGGATTTTGGGTTATCTGTATTGGGGCAAAGGAAAATTATTCAGAGCAGACGCAAATTCTGTTTTCCTGAAGTGTGTATGCTAGGACGTGCTGTGGGCACATCAGATACTGCTAAATTTATAACTGACCTACCATTTCTTTTGGTGGAAACTAGCAGAGGACAGAGGTTTTGTGTAGTAATTAAGCTATATTTTGAGGCCTTTCTTCTATATTTGGGGTTTTTTTTTGTGAGAAAATCTCCATCATCTTCTGATACATTTGAGTTTGTATGTATGGTTCCTTATTTTCTTAATTGCTGCACCTTTATCTGTATTTTGTGTGTTGCTTTGTGTGAAGCAACTTGATTTCCACACAGATTTTTCTTCAGTTTCAATGTTAGAATTGTAGAATAACATCGGGGAAAAAAAAAGGCAGCTTTGAACTTCACTTTAATAGAGATCATGGAAATTCAGATGCAGTGGTCCAGTACCAATGGTGCCACCACTGTGATAAGCAGGAATAATAGCCACATGTAGATGTGCTTGGTTGGGAGTTTTTTTGCTGTGGACTCCAGATGCTGCCCTGTTATTGTCACTCAAATGACTTGCAGGACAAGAGGGATTCTTGTGCACTGCAAGCTGTGCTTCTGCCTTTTCCAGTTCCCACTCAAAAGAGCATGGAAATAAAATTGATATGTGCAGTTAACTTGATTTTATTCCAGTATCCACTAACTTTTCCTTGTCAGTTGTTTGAAAAGCAGTTGCTGCTTTTCTGATTCTGCTCAAGAAAGAATACTGCATTTTTTCTTTGCTTTTAAACTAGAAAGGACATTTCCCACATCCAGGCGTTAGAGTCTATATTTTGAGAGTATTTGCATTGTTACTTTCAGTTACAGGGAGTTGTTTCAGCAATTGAGAGCACCTTAGGAATTAATTCTGTGCTTTCTTAACAACAGCTTTATGGTATGGTATTTATTAAATACCTCTTAAATTCTTGCATGTACCTTCTCATCACTGCACTCAAAAGGTTTTAAGGTAAATCCTGTGAACAAAAATGTTCACCACCTATGCAGACTTGCAAGCACTAATTTAGAATTTGGGCAAACTTTCAGCTCTTTACTGTGGCTTTTTGAGTTTTTGCATGAACTTTGAGTTCTCTTAGGAAGAGGTTTTTACTTGACAGCCTATCATCATCAGCTCTCGCCTTGTTTTCATAAATTATCATGTTATCTTGCTCGTTTTCCCCCTGCATTTAATTAGAGGACACAGTCAGTCTCATCTGTGCCTGTATCGTCATTCCTTTTTGTTTTAAGGTTAGGTTTTTAAATGAGATTTTATCTTGTCTCATTCTGTTAGGTTTTATGATTTTCAGTTGCACATGCTTACTTTAAGTGTTTCTATGATAAAGATACATGCAGGAAAGACAGTTGAAGAGTTCTCTTGTAAAGTAAGAGCTATCAAGTAATAGGAATATGACTATTTTCTTTTTTTTTCTCCTTGCACTTAGAGCAGGGTTGGTGTTACTTAACCTACTACTTTCAAAAGAATTTTAAGACAAAAGAACTACTTCTAAATTAGTGAGGATTTCTCTCATGTGTTGTTGAGTGGATGCCAATCTGTTGGTCATCTCTTGAAAGAATACCCTGCTTGGTTGAATCGGATGGGTTAGTTGGTTCAGATATTGGTGTTGGCAGCTTGCTACAGGAAGGGAATTTTGAACCCATGAATTCAGCTTGCTCTGGCTTGTACTGTTGTTTCCTCTGCCAACAGCTGCTTTAAAAGAACAAGGTCTACTGACGCCAAATTACTTGCTGTTCTTGCAGAAAAACCTCAGAGTGACATCAGACCTCCTATAGGACGGGGAAGGATGCAGAATATCCATGATGGATCTCACCTACCTGCAGAGAAGCAGCTTGAACTGAGACTTAGAGACTTCCTTTTGGACATTGAAGACAGAATCTACCAAGGAACATTGGGGGCTATTAAGGTATTTGTAAATGGTAGCATGTAGGAACACAGTGGTGCCGTCAAGTCTGTAACTTAAATGAGAACTCTTGAATGCTGTGGTTTTACTAAAAGCATAATTAAATTAAATGTAGACAGTAATGGGTACTAAAAGTTTGTGTCCTTTGATTCTTTAGAAACCTCAAATTTGTATGTTTGCTTCAGGTTACAGACAGACAGGCTTGGAGAGCAGCCTTAGAGCATGGACGATATGAGTTTCTGAATGATGAAAACAAAGAAAATGGTATTATTAAAACTGTGAATGAAGAACCTGAAGAAATGGAAACTGATGATCAAGATAAGTTCATTGTGAAAGACAGGTAAGAGCTATAGCTTAAGTAATGGTTCTTCTCTTTGAGTTTTATAGCAGTGCTCTGGTTTTGTTTGGTTGGGGGTTTTTTGACCTTCAAATTATTATTACCCTCAAATTCTTCCACATGGTGATTTTTAAGATTGTGAATCTTAAAATGTGAGATTTTGCGTTGGTTTATAAGTCTCTAAATGATGCTGTTCTATTACCATGTAAGACTAAGGCACCAATTTTTACAACTTTCAGTAGTCAGATACTACACTGTTCAAAGTGAACATTAATTATCAAAGAAGGAACATGTGGATTCATTTTAAAATAATTTTAAGTGCAGGGAAAAATTAAACTGGCAATTGATGTTTTGTTTTCCAGAAGAACCCCCCCCTCCAAAAACCCCCCAAACTGAAAAAACCTCACACAAACAAACAAAAAAACCTCCAACAAGACACAAAACCAAAAACCACCAAACAAAACAACAAAACAAAAACTCCAATTTCTGAAATGAATAGGAGTGTTGAAAAGGAAAAATGGTAATAGCACCATATCGCTGGTTGAACTGGCCAGTGTACCTCATGAGTCACAGTAAGAACCACCAGGGTAACAGGCCATGGTCTGGATTAACTTTAAGCATGGCTGCGAAATGGAGATGTGATCTTACAAGTTTAGGAATGATAATACTTCTGTAGAGCAAGCTGCAACATAGTAAAAGAAAGGAAACCTCAAATCCTACAGTGTTGTAGCTGTTCTGTGGTGTTCTGTTTGGTTTTTAAACAAAGACTTGAGACAGATGTGGGTCTCTGATACCAGTTCTTGTTGTAAATCGAACTTCAGAAATCACGGAAATGGTGAAGATTTCCAAATTCTTAATTCTCAGAAGTTATATACTTCTCAGAAATAAAGGTCCACCTTAATATAGTTAATACATACAAAATTGTATGTCTTGATAGGGTGTGAATCTTGAAATACTTCAGGAAAAAAGATTCATTCAGGACAATCATTGTACTAACATACTGTTTGCCTTATGTATTTTGTGAGGCTTTCTGCTGTTAGACTTCTATAAAAGCTGTATTTCTGAGTGGACTAATGAGTGCTGTGTTGGATGTTAGGAATTTAAAGTTCTTCAAGTTGTTCTCCCGTTTTATTTCAGTTCTTGTTCATCACTCTGAATTAGAGTTTTCCTTTAAGACTGTCCTTTGAATCAGAGTTCTCTAGTTGCATGCAAAATGGATGGGGTCATCCTTTATATTAATCACACAATTTACAGACGTTTGGTTCCTGAAAACCACAATAGAGAAATAATCCACTGTTTTAACTGAGAAGCTGAAATTTATGTTTCCACTTACGCTGGGTACTTGTTCAGTGCCACCTCTCAGCTCAACTGCAGAAGTTTGTAGCTTAATTTTTTTCCATTCGATACTGACTCCATCAGAGTTTCTGAGTAAAGTCTACTCTAATAGAGTCTTGCATATTAAATCAGACTATGGAATTCTGAAATCATGTTACAGATTGCTTTTGATGCAGGGCTTTTTATCCATTTCAGAGCAAGTGACATCTCATTAAGACCTTGGAGTTTGACTAGTGAAATGTAAATAACTATGCAGCTTTCTTTCTGTTTGCTTTCAGGCTCTCAAAATGTGTGTGACTGCAAAATACAATGAACAGCTTTTAAGTGTGAAAAAAGAACAGGGACAACCAAAAGCATTGCTTATTCACGAGAATAAAGCAGAATCCAGACAGTCTTAATTAGCTGGTTTTTTATAAACCCCAAGTAGAAATTGAATTTTATTTTCAGTGGTGTGAGTTGCTCTCATACATGTTGCTTAATGCTTGTGGTTCAGAATGATTAACTACACTTTGAAATGATTACTTAGTCTTTTGGTCCTGTTTTATTGGAAAACGACCTCTTTGGGGTTTTGTTTGATTGGTTTCAGGGGGTTTTTAGGTTTGTTTTTTTTTATTGTTTGGGAGGTTTTTTTAGCACCCCTACATAAGAAGTTAATATTTTAGGGAGATCCTCCAAGGATGAGAACATACAAGTTAACAGTTCTTGATTTACATTTTTAAATTACTTTGTTTTTATTTTGTTTATTTCCTTTTCAAAAATCTTTTGAATTGTAGGGATCTGTGTACTTCTGCAAATGGATGTGTTCTAAAAGGATACACTTCACCACTGAAAGTGTTTTCACCGATGAATGATTGGGACTATATTCTTCACTGAAATCTGTCATAATCTAGCTGATGGAGGTTGTGTCAGATTTTCTGGAAACATTAATAATTGTTTTGAAATTTGTCATCCACATTTCTTGCAATTTAGATAACTGTTACCTAAAGATGATTTATCTGGGTGAACTAGGCTAACTGAGAAAACGTAGGAACTGGGATAACTAATGTGTCGTATCGGTTCATGTCCGTAATCCATGTGCATGAAGTTAAAGTAAGAAGCTGCTGTGGATACATACATCTGCAAATATCCCTGGTGTTAAATTCAGAGCCAAAGATAATTTAATACCTTTCTCTTTTAGACTTGTTGGGTTAAAAACCGAAGCTCCAAGTGCTGCATCAACAAGTACAAGTACTCCTCAGCCAGTCAGTAACGTGGTCCACTACTTGGCATCTGCACTGCTTCAGATAGAGCAAGGAATTGAGCGCAGGTTTCTCAAGGCACCTCTTGGTAAGTCTCAGAATTGAAACTATGTCTCTAATCCTGTGTAAGATTTTGTAACTAACAAACCAGCCAAGCACATCCACCCCAATACTGCAGTAAAACCCCTACCGGGAACCCACTTGGTTTTTTTGTAAGACTGGGTGCTTTAGAAGGACATCTTGGGGAAAAGAAAAAAGTTAACGCACCCACATATATATATATGTATATATTAAAAAAAAAAAAAGAAAAAAATATATAAAATGTATTAATTAACAGCAAATTTTACTCTTAAGTACATGCTTATTTAACATAGATTGTTTCAGTGAGTTTATGTGGCCGTACAGTTTTAGTGATGCATTGGGAGACAAATTATGCCCTTAGGCAGAAATGATCAAGCTTTGTGGGGGAATACTATAATTCAGAATTACTGTTGAGGCCAGTTCTAGGTTGTAAAAATGTGTGCTGCTTTTTATACCGTTTCAGTGAAAGCAATATAGGCCTGGTGTATCTGGATCACCTTGTTCAGCAATAACAGAATACTTATAGTAAGTGTAGGAAAGATTTACATTGCAAACTTTAAGATTCTTAGGTTTTGCATTTATACTGTAAAACTTGGAAATAAAAGGTTGCAAGAAAAATTTAAACCAAAGCTGGATTATAGCTTGACTTTGACACATATTCCTTACTTGGCTTCCTCTGATGGGGCTCCAGATGTGAGAGAGAGGGTCCAAAGTGCATAAAGTCACTTTGTTTTCCCGTGATCCCTCAGGTCTGGATTCCTTAGAATCCTTTTACAGCTCAGAAGTGGAGTTATATCTTAGAGAAATGTGTAAAGGTAGTTCCTACTTCCCAAGGTGGCTGTCTTAGTCAGATTTCCTGTCTGGATGGCACACTGGGGATGAGCTGTGCTCTGTGCTTGCCAGGCTGCTTTACCTCTCAGCTCTGGTTTGTCAGCGCAGCGCGCTCCAGGATCCTCCAGAGCACCAACTGCTACGCACCCTGATAGACTGATACTCTCCTCTCATAATCTCTGTGTATAAAATCCTTATGCTCTGGCAGACTCTGCCGTAGTAGTTGAAGACGAAGATGCAGGTTTTGGTGCATGAACACAAGATATTAGTGCCCTGTGGTGCAGTTGACCTGAAGTTGTTTCTGCATTTTGGCAGCTCCTGCATGGAGCCTGCTGTCTGGGTATCAGTTGCCACTGAAGATGGGTTTGTGCTAGATCTGTGCCAGAGACTGACACATGGGCATGGGTTCCCTTCCACAAGCTTTTGATATCGGTGTGATGACCTCTAGAGGAGGGAAGTGCAGCAAATGGTTGAGATGAAAGGGGAGAGCACAGGAATAGTTTAAACCACAGCTGTTTAAAAGCTTTACTTGGCTTAGTGTTCGGTCAACTCAGATATGTGTGCAATTTCTAAGCCAGGCATGATACAGCTTATTTCCTGCTATATGACTAGATTTGCAACCTGTGCAACAGTTAACTGACAGTACCTCTAGCATTTGTCCTACTTTTCATGTACAAGTTGTAAATACATTGTTCATTATATGCTTCCATTTCTACCCGGGGTGTGAGAGTGTTTTGCCAACAGCCCCCTTCTGACAGTTGTAAGTTTACTATTCCCCTAAGGGGAAAAACATGGTTATTAGAGGTTATGGCCATTGATCATGGATCCTGAGTTAGAGGAAGAAGACCAAAAGAAGAAAAATGTCCTAGAAGAATTGGAAAGAAAGTTTCTGTGTCTTTTTTTTTTGGTAGTTTCAACTCTACCATAACCTTACATTGGTTCATGTTTTTGCCTTACCTTTGGAATGATAGTGTTGTGTTGTTTTTTTTTTTTTAACTTGGAAATTCTATTCCCTCTTGGGTGTTTTATACTGAGTGACAGAGGGAGTATATAAGGAAAGCAAATGTACATGTTTTGCATGTCTTAAATCTCTGATGTTTGTTTACTGTAGTGTGCCCGTGCATCTCTTCTGCTGTGAAAAAATGCTACTGCTCTAAGATTACAGTAATGTATAGAATAACCTACATTGCTGAGGAGCAGGAAGGATCCCAGGTGTCCTCTGCTCTGGCTTACTGCCCTAACCATTAAGCGACGGTGTTGGGTTCCCTCTTCCTTTTTGGTGCCAAATATCTCATGTTTTCAGTTTCGTAATGGGCTGCTTTTAGCAGGAGGTGAATCTGAATGAAGGCAAGATTGCATATGTGTAACAGACAAAGAAAAGTTCTCTACTGAGCTTGGCAAGGAGGTGTTTATAGTGCTACCAAACCATTTAATGAAAAGTGGATGCTTCATTTTCAGGACTGTTATGTGCTCAGAGCTGTGACGCATCTTTTTCCTGACCCCTGTAGAGTGTGGCCATCATTATTCTTATGATAGAAATTAGCTATAAGTTTGTAACCACTGGGTTTTAGTTTGAGGAGTTACTGGCTTTGACTGTTCCTATACAGATTACTGTGTCTCTGCAGCCATTTTCTTTTTTTTTCTAACAGGAGGGGTGTTTTTTTAGTAGTTGTTCCAGTTACATAAGGGAACCAGCTCCTAGACAAAGTGCCTTGCATATCTGTTTCTAATTTTAAATCTCATAATCCCAACTTTTTTGGCTGATTGACTTACCATTGAAGCAAAAATATTGGAAGTCAAGGAAGTGCTAGGAGTTCTGTTTTAGTAGCAGTACGAGGGAACACTTGCATTAAAAAGTGGCCCTGCATTTCTGCTTTAAACCCCACTGAAAATGCTCTGTCTTTGTCATTGTTTCAGTTCTTGTTTTCACTGCAAAGTTTCTTTGCCCTCTCCATCCCCCCCTTTACTCTACTCTGTTCCTGTTAGAGAATGGAGCCATACTTAACAATTTTTAGTTTTCATTTATGGCTGCTAGTCCTAAAGCCAGCACACTGAAATTCCCTGCAGTCACTGTCAGGTTTATGCCGGTGGCCTCCAGGGTGCAGAGCAGACAAAGGGACCCGGCACAGCAATAAAAGGACCAGCTGCTCCTCCCAGCTCTGTTTTTGTCTGAGGCTCTATCAGGCTGCCAAGAGCCTTGCTGGTGATTCTGATAGGTTTAGAGTTGAGGTGCATACCGAATGTTCAAGTGGAAGAGCAAGAAAAGACTGACAGAGAAGATAGTGATGTGAAAGGAGATCTGGAAACCCCAGAAATGGCCCCCTCAGCCTCTCAGAGCTGCTAGATGCCCACTAATCTTCTATTGTCTGGTGATTAAATGTAACATGATTTGAATTGTATGCATTTCTTAATTTTGAACTGTCTTTTAGAAATCCTTTCATTAAATATTTAATATTATTATGAAAATTTGGTTTTTCTTCCTTCAGTGCAGCCCAAGGTAATGTTTGGGAAGAGTCATGGAAAGGAGGGGGTGCAGTTGCAGTACGTTGTTTTCCTGCAAAACTTTTGGAGTTAAGATGTAAAAAAGCCTTTTTCTTTTTTAAATAGTTGTTTGAAGGAAACTCTGAAGTGCTGCTTCTAAGAAAAAAATGGTTTGGGAAAGAAGAAATACAAGCAATTTTTGTTATGAATTTTGTTTCTTTCATGTAAATTTACTTTTCCTTACATTTCAAAATACTTTGTAGTGCAGTAATAGGTCTCATCATTCCTTTTACAGAGATGTGAAAGTTGAGGTATAAAATGATGAAGTGATTTGGTTGCCCTGGAGTTCAGTGAGGCATCCATAAAAAAAGTCTGCCTTCTGTACTAGTTCAGGACTTCAGTCATTTAAGCATCCTTCAGATTTCCACGCAAAAGGTTGGATTCTTAATTCATGGGAGCACCTTTGAGACTGATGGAGGGAACCATTTGCCTACTTTGTAACTTGTGCCACGCACTTCTTGCGAGACAAAAACCCCCAAACTAACTTTTTTTGCTCATTTTTGCTTGTCTTTATTCCATTCCTTTCTTTTTAGATTTTGATTATCTTTGTTTCCTCTACTCCCAAAGTTGTTTCCTTTCATATTTATAATTGCCCTCATAATAGCATCAGACATCTCCCAGCAGTATCCTGGGATGTGATTAGTGTATGCACATACTTTGTTCTCATGCTTTCATTACTTCCCTGCAGAGTTTCATGAGCAGAGGCAGCAAAGGTGGAAATGGGCTTCTTTATGATGAAGAATTTTTGTTTACTCTTCAGAGAAGACAGTCAAGGAGGGTGTCTTGTAGTTGGAGCAGATGAGGTTAACTATGGCTCTTCCTTCCTGGGAGGTTAATTTCATCATTTTAATGCTCAAGATCACTCCTGCACAAAAATACCCAAAGTGTGTTGTTTCAGGTGGACAGATGAACTAATTCTCTTGGTCCTTGAGAACTGTGCCCATAACCTGGCTACATTTTTTGAGATGTGAGGAGGTTTGTGGTAGCACAGACCAGACAAACTGTTTGCTGAGAGAGAAACCTGTGGTTAGTGTCTGCTCCTGTGGCCATTTTACCAGAGATGGACAGAAAGGTAAGGCAGGGTAGGCTTCAGAGCTTTCAGTTCAAGCCTTCTGTTTGTAGTGGGAGTCAAAGTAGACACTGGGATGTGCAATTCCTCCATGCACAGTACTGTCTTACCCTTCACTGTGTGCACATATTAGAATCACTGTTCAAGTCACATTTTTAGACTACGCAAGTGTAGAATATAAAAATTAATTAAAAATAATCTGCCATGCTTCAAAAAGGTATTTGAAATAACTCTATGAATTTAATGTTAGGTAATGCAGAAGATGATGAAAGGCACCACTGGGGGTATAAAAGGAGGAAGAGAGTGAAAGACAAGACTAGTCAGAGAGATGGTAAATTTTAAATGTTATTTGTATTGCTAAGAATTAGAAAGCATTGACTATTTTATCAGGTTTTCTTTTTTTATTGTTTTTTATTTAATTAATTTTGTAGCCAGTTCCTTACAGTGAAGGAATTGTGGTATTGAAGACAAAGGTTTAAACATGGGTACTGAAACAATACAGCTCAAATATTTAAAACTAAGAAAAAGATTTCTGCAACCAGAAATAAAGAACTGTATTTTCTTTTTACCACTTGGGGACCAAAATCTGCGTGTTCACATAATCCTGGGGTTTTTTTCCCCTTCCTTTTAATGTCCCCATTTTTTCTGAAACTTACAGCATTGTGCAACTGCATATCCTTTCTAGAAACACTAGAATGGAAAACCCTTCCCTGAACTCAATTAGCTATTGATAGATGAGTGCATAGATCTGTCAAATGACTTCATTTGCATTGTAGCAAGGCTTGGAGGACTTAGCTGACAGAAGGGTATCCCACTGTGCAGTGTAGAGCTGCTCAGACACAAAGGAAGAGGCCATTTCTCCCTCCAAGTTAACAATGTAAATGAGAAAGATGATGGATGGAAGAAAGAAGTGTTATTCTTATTTTACAAATTGGGATCTGAAACAGTGAGTGTTGTTTGGCTTGTTTGTTTCAGCAGCAGGACATGCTGAAGCAGGTTGTGGCCAGTGATTTTCATCTCTACTTTCTCTGCAAATTTGCAGTTGCAGTGTATTTGTTGTGTTGCGTGACGAACTATATTGGTGAACCAATCCAGGCTGAAAATAACCTCCAAATAAAAGTAATAATGCTCAAGCTGCCATTGTTAGCAAAAGAAATGCTTGCCAAACTATGTATGTGCTTAAGATAAAGTTCTTTGTAAGAGTTACAGTACAAACCTGCTTTAAGTGGTTTTAATTTTCGTACTGAATTTTTTAAAAATCCATGGAGGTATACTGCAGTGCTGTGAAAAGGACCTTGTCCGCTGTCTTCAGAAGACTGAACTTAACACCGGAAGCCCAAGGACTAGTAATAGGAAATGTTAGGAAATACAGGTTTGCAGTTCAGGAGTGGCTGTATTTTATTGATGAAGCTGTGTTGCCTGTTTTATCCTCTGCCTTCTCCCATCACTTCTCTTGTGCTGCTTGCTGCTAATGCAAATGTATGCAAAATTAGACAAATCCTGGCAGCCCGTTGATGAGAAGGCAGAAGGACCTTGCCAGGAGAGCAATTAGTCTCATTTTTGTTCTTTTTTTGTTTGTTTTAGATATTTTCTCTTCCTATTCCTGAGAATAAATCATTTGGCAGACCAGGTGCATCACAGGCCATTCGTGTGCCCACTGTCAGTAGTGCAGCAGGCAGGGTGGCATTTTATATTAGAGTGCATTAGTCAGCTGAGATCACGCAGCAGTAGCTGGACTGTCACTTTTAGAAGGGAGGTCTGCAGACGTTTCCATAATCAAAAGCACTGTTGTATTGTCTCTTCCTGTCCTCAAACCTTCTTACTTTAAAATGCAAGAAATAACTTTCAGCTTCAATAAAGAAATTAGCTTTCTGCTCAGCAGCAGCAATGCAGGGTGTCATTTATACCTTCTTTTTTCTCTTGGGTCCTCAAACATCCTCTTTGCTTCTCTAGTTCCCAGCTGCCCATTCCCATTCAGTACTGTCCCCCTCCCTATTCAGTCTGTGTGTTTGTTTGTGTGGCCACTTCCATGGCCTGGATTGCAAACCAAAACTATTTGAAAATACCATCTAATTTCCAACTATTCCCCCCCCACCATTTATTTCTAACATCATTAGGAACCCAGGTGTTACTTGGTTTCACACTTGCGTTCCACAGATTCCTGTGTGCTACATTGCTTAAAAGGTATTAAGGAAACAGTTATATTTCATCCAGGTCCGTCACCCAACCTGGTCAGCCACACAGAGATGCAGGTGCTTGTGAAGGCAGAGTGCAGGGCAGGAATGAAGGCACTGAGGCATGGGCAGAGGGCTGAAAGGCTCTCTGGTAGACTGTACTGGAGCGAGTGTGGGTGAAAAGTGCCCTTCAAGCTGTTTCTTGCCAGTGAAGTTTCAGGTACTTTTTAAACACTTGGGGATTTCCAAATGTAAATACAAAGGCAGGTAAATTGTACATGTGATCATTTTTTCATAATCTTAAGTAATCTTTTATATTTTATAAATTAAATCAAATTGTTAGGTTTCCAGGTTGATATCAGAGTTTACTGTTTAATTCATGACCTATGTATGTACAAGTTCTAAGTTGAATAGGTATTGAAGAGTAAAATCTTAAAGCTTTAGCCTCTTGGAAACTATGGAGAAAAAATACTCCAGTATTGAAGAGATAAGACAAAGGCTGAGGTATTATCCCAGATTGCTACTGCTGTCTGCTTGACAGTCACAATATTAACTCATATTCTAGAATAACCTGGATCTTTGAAAAACAAGTTTGATAATTCTGTGGGGGTTTGTCCTTTTTCTTATTTTTTTAAATCCCTTTCTTCAATGGAAGATGCCAGTGATGGTGGACGGTCCTATAAAACAGTTCTGGATCGCTGGAGGGAGTCACTTCTTTCTTCTACCAGCTTGTCCCAAGTCTTTCTTCATCTGTCTACATTGGATCGAAGTGTCATCTGGTCCAAGTCCATCCTCAATGCTCGCTGCAAAGTGTGTCGGAAGAAAGGCGATGCAGAAAGCATGGTGCTGTGTGATGGCTGTGATCGAGGATATCATACCTACTGCATCAGGCCCAAGCTGAAGGTATCTCAGGAAAAAGAAGTGCTTCCTTTTTACGCAGAACTTGAATAGTTCTTATAACTTAATTGCATATTGCTAATGCTTTTTCCTCTCCTTTTCCCCTTCTGTTTCTAGGTCATTCCTGAAGGAGATTGGTTTTGCCCAGAGTGCCGACCAAAACAGCGCTCTAGACGCCTCTCCTCCAGACAGAGACCTTCTGTGGAAAGTGATGAAGAGACTGCTGAACAACTAGAAGGGGAAGAAGAGGCAGACTACGATGAGATGGGACAAAGTGAGGAGGAGCATTATGAAGAAGAGCAAGATGAGGAGGATGAATCTCAAGAGGAGGAAGAGATAAGGTAAATAGACTTTAAAATACCACCTTGATCATTATGTGGAGTAATTGTTCACATAAGCATGTCTCTTGAAGCTCTAGTTTGAAAAAGATGTTTATTTTTAGACAAACGGCAGCTCTTACAAATTTGGCTCTTACCAAAGATTTAATTCTGACAAAAGCTTGAGCTCCTGGACTTAGGCTCACTTTTCAGGATAAAAATTCCAACTTTGGATGTATGGGTGAGAGAAGGCCATCAGAGCTGCAGTTCTGTACAGCTACTGTTGGAATGTAAAGTGGAGAGGGTTTCAAACAGTGAAGGTTTTCTGGAGAAACCCTGGAGTTAGTTTTGTCCAGTTTTGAATTTTGGAGGACTAGATGCATACTGTATTAGAACATTAGAGAAAGCAATCCATCGGAGGCCATGTGGCATTGGGAAGGCTTGTGAGGACTAATGCAGTAGCTGTTTAAAAAAGGCCAACAAACAAACCACACCACCCTTACCCCCTGAAAAAGCCCCCTAAAGCCATAACAACACCAAAACTAACAAAACCCGAACAAACAACCCAAGAAAACATCCTTGAAAAACAACCAACCAAGAAACCCTACACAATCAACTAAATAATACAAAGTGATCATTTCAGTAAAAATTTTATTTGATACACATGCCAGCAACATAAAAATGGAAGGAAACTTTTCTGATCTCAGTATTTTTCTTCTTTTTGGTACAGTCTTTTGAACTGACTGAAGCAAGTTATTTACAACTCTGACAGTTGAAATGCAGTAGTTGGAGAGAATGTGCATATCCTTGAGAAATAAATCTATCTTTGGGATCTTCTCTCTCCCCTGTAAAGGAAGGGGAGTCTTGAGTATTAGTTATAAACCCTGACCAGAGCATAACTCTTATATGTATCATTTTACAACTGTAGTTTATTTATGCGGCTGATAATAATGTTCAGAAATCCTAATAGTTAACACTTGCTGTGAGAAAGAACTGATTTAAAGAAATTGATAGCTGGTGCTCCAGTTAATGTATTCCTGTTGCATAAGTTGCAAAGGTGATCAGAATTCTGAGCATTTCTTTAAGGTATGTACACCACATAATATTTCATTAAGAGACCCCAGAGCAGTATTTAAGGTAATGGTAATTATGGGTGATGGGTAATAATGGGTGACTGCATCAGGTTAGAAGCCAGCTGCTTACCAGTTCAACCTTGGATGGCTGGGTTTCTTAAATGCTGAATTCGAAAACTGAGGGAAAAGAGATGAATGGAATTTTGGAATAAATAAACGTAACTGTTCACTTTGCAGCCCATCAAAGCAAGGAAGATCCCAGGTCAAGTTTCCATTAAAAATGAGAGCAGCCAAACTCAACAATCCGTTCTCAAGTCAGAACAGCCAGCGTCAGGCAAGATACGCTTCTCGGAGCCAGCAAATTGAATCTTCATCAAAAATAACCAGAAGGGGTTTGAGAAACATAAAATCAGCCTCTTCAGCAGTGACAAAGCCTACTTTAAAGCTTAATAGCCGGACCACTCGTCAGAGCCAAAGTTCATTACAAGCAGATGTTTTTGTGGAGTTACTTGGTCCTCGAAGAAGACGAAGAGGAAGAAAGAGTGCTGATAACACACTGGAAAACAGCCCTTCCAACTCCCTTGGATTTAGAATTGTTGATACAGCAGACTCTAGTGAACGGCTTAGGAAGTTTCCAGTTTCTGCTTCAAAGCTTTCTCTTCCTGTTGCTGAGCCCAAGAGAAGAGGCAGAAAACGACAATCCACAGGTTAGAGAAATGCGTTTATCACAGCAAAATCCATGTTCTGTTCCTTGCTAAAATATTTGTGTGGTAGAGCAAGGAGACTAGAAGTGGTGGTTGAAGGCAGTTTTGCCACTTCCAATGAGAGGTTTTTCTTCTGCAGTGACAGAAGTGAAAAAAATTTTTTTGAAATTAAAAATAATTTCAGCCATCTGAGATTTATCGTATCCATATTTGAAATTCCATATTTGCACCCAATATGCTCTATAATAAGTGGATAGAAAATTTGAAAATGCTTTAACCCACACAAATGCAAATATTTACTCATAGCTTTTTGGTTTTGTTTTATTAAAGAATTAAACAGTGAAGAACACAGATAAAGGCAAGTTAGTGAAATTGGGAATGTACACATGCAATGAGAAACTGCTGCCAGTAAAAAAATGTTGTCTGTCTGGTACAGGGCCAACAGTGTCCTTGCTTGTTAAGGCAATAGTTCGATGGTAAGGAAGTACTTGGAAAGATACAATAACCTTTTAAAAACAAAAAGGACCCAGTGCAAGACTGAAGAGTGTAAAAGAGCTTGCCACTCCAGTGTGGCAGCCTTGTATTCTGCACCATTTCTGTCCGTCACCATTCAGAATTTCTGAGCTTTTCCTTTAACCACCCTGCTGACTACTCTTGAAAGCAGATAAAACCACTCTGAATAGAGGTTTTGTGAAAGTAAAAGTTATGAGCAGGCGGCTTATTCTGGTTTTTCTCTAATAGGGCTTTTCTTCAAGTGTTTAACAGATTGTTTTAAGATTGAATTCAGTGGAAAAAATCATTTCCAAAAGTAACGCAATGGAGGAGGCACCCAGCTAAGTCCTGATACTTAGCATTTTGTATGACGAGAGAGACATTTTAGTAGTAAGACACAAGACTGGAGTATAGTTAATACTTTAGGCCAAACTACATGCCTTGTGCTTTTAAACTATAGTTTTAGTACCCCAAAATAATGGTGTTTCACTTTCTAAAATTTTTTTTTAAGATTTTACTTGTCAGGCTTTAATTTTTATCTGGTGGGGTGTTTGGTTGTTTTTTTTCCAGAATCTCCTCCGATACTGAACAGGAGAAGTTCAGGACGTCAGGGGGGAGTCCACGAACTCTCAGCTTTTGAGCAACTCATAGTGGAACTGGTACGACATGATGACAGCTGGCCTTTCATGAAACTGGTTTCCAAAATCCAGGTAACTGACAGAACTGTAGAGGGAATAGTAATGGCTGAGAGTCTTGCCTGCTGCCAGTAAACCTTGGGAATTTATAGCATGGTCCCAACAGGGGGATAGAGCTAAGCAGTGGGATGCAGGAGAACTCGTGCATTTCAGCTCAGGTATTTGGTGCCAGCAATAACTTCTACAATTGATAACAGTATCGGGAAAATTTTAAATATGCTTTTCATTGGGCATTTAAAAATGTGAAATGCTTTGGTTTGAAAAAAAACCTAACCAACAAGTACAGCACAGGACTGCTAAAGGTAAGCTTGTGGTTATTAATTAATTAGTTGAATTAATCTTTAATTTATGCAAAGACATTCTGAGAACAGACCTGCCATAAATAATAAGATAGAAACAACTTCATGCTGATGTTAACTATAATGCAGTAAAAAGATCTTGTAGCTTCATTCTGAATTTCCCTCTTGTTTAAATTTCAAAATATTGCATGATAAAGTGGGTACCCCAAAGTAAGTGCTGCTCCAGAGGTTCTAACTACAATAAAAGTTCCCAAAGCTGCTTTCTGCAGGCTCCGCTGGCTTGTCAGTTGTAAGGCACTGCTGGAACTATCCAACCCTGTCAAAGTGCCTGTCTTTTCCAAGCCCTCTGGGGCAACTTTGCACAGATGTTCTTGGTGATCTAGAGTTTTGTGTTTAAGTGCTCTGTTAAAATGATCAGTGATAACTGTTCAATGAAGATCTGAAACTCTGAATTCAGAGTCATAAATAGTTGGAAGGATTAATCTGTCTGGACAAAGAGAATGATGTACAAATGTAAATGAAAGAAGTAAGCATAGAGGAGGAGGAGAGGAATTTTGAATGAAATGGGAGATTCGTGATTGCCTACTAGAGTATTGGAATTATGTTGGGAAAGGCAAGAATCTGGTGAATGCAAGGAAAGATGGAGAATTCAACTTAATTTTGATCCTGAAACTAAACTGCTAGAATTCAGTGCATTCTGGTTTGCCTGAATCAATCACTAAGAGAGAATCTCTATATAGTTGGAGGGAATAACCCATACCTGACCCAAACTTTCTTCATCATGATAGAAATTTTGGTTTAAACTTTCAGCTGCCTTTAAGACAATGTAAAGAATACATCGAATGGTCAGTGCACAGCAAGCCAGAAAGAATGACTTTTCTTTTTAGTAATTACATAAACAGCACTTCTAAAGGGAAAGGAATGAAAAATGTCAATTTCATTCTGTTTCTCTACTCATTCTTCCTTTAGGTTTATTTGCAGGTTGCACTTGATCTGTAGTAAAATTACAGGCCATAACCAAAACCTTGGTTTTAAAACATACATGATGGTGCATGTGGGTATCACATTTGGATCAGATAACCTTTTTCTTTTGCTTCCCCCACCTCACTTTGTGAGACAGTCACCCTAGACTTGGTGCTGACTGGAATTCAAAATTGGAGCCAAGTGATCAGTACACTTAAAGGTTAGGCAGTCCTTTTCTCCCCTCACTCTTGATCACATCGATGTTGTTCTGGAGTGGCAGTTTGTCTCTGGTCCTTGCGTACAATCTCCTGCTTGCTGCAGAAAGGTTCACTACCTTCTCTTCAATGCGAGTAGATGGAATCTCAGAATTCTGAATGAATAGTGGTGGAGTCAAAATGGTCATTACTCAGGATTAAAGAGCTTTTAACATTGTAATATATTACAGGAAAAATAAATTTTAAATATTGGAAATAATTTTTGTACTTGACAGGTGGGAATGGATGGAACAGCATAGTGCTTATATGTTCAAGCAATTTTCTTACAGTTGTTCACAGGGCATTTAGGAGTAGATTTATTCATTTAATTTCTGGCTAATGTTTGTTGTAGTCTGCTATTTGAATGATACAAAAAAAGGAAAAAGCAGTGCCTGAAAACTAGTATTCAATTGAGGAAATGAAGGTAGTTGTGTAGGACTCCTGTGTTTATTTAAAAATAAAACATAAATGCTTTTTGCTGATACATGATTTCCTTAATGTTTTACATAGGCAGAATTTAAGCTTCCATTTGTTTGTCCATGAATCTTTTTGTTTGGATTTTTTTTTAGGTACCAGACTACTATGATATCATCAAAAAACCTATTGCCTTAAATATAATCCGTGAAAAAGTGAATAAATGTGAATATAAGTTAGCATGTAAGTATTATTTATTGAAGGGGGTATATTGTACCATGTTCTCTCACTTTAAATTCTTGTCCTAAAATAGAACTGCATCAGATGATTAGAAAGCTGAAATTGTGTTTGGTTTGGGGTTTTGTGGTGTGTTTTGGTTTTTTTAAAAGAGCAGTTACTAATTTTTTTTAAGTAAGATCTGTTGAACATAGATCCTTCACTACTAACATACATGATGGGTAGATAAAAAATGGGCAGCTATGAAACTTCTAGTAATTTCTCGAGCCTTTGATGTCAATGAGTGACACTGATGAAATAATTAGAAAAGGTACTGGTGTTCCTGTCTGATTTGTGTTTCCTGTACTGATAATCAGAGAAATTTTAGAATGTTTACATGGCACAGCACCGATACAATGATACAAACTCGATACACGTGAAGACATTTTTGTGTTTCAGCTCTGTGTAGGATCACTGTATTAATTTACTGATGTCATACTGCTTTATCACACTGCTGTCTGATGACTTGAGACATGCTAAATTAATTTATTTTATTCACTAGCTGAATTCATTGAAGATATTGAGCTGATGTTTTCAAACTGCTTTGAATACAACCCTCGTAACACAAGTGAAGCAAAAGCTGGAACTAGACTTCAAGCTTTCTTCCACATTCAGGCTCAAAAGCTTGGACTTCCAATCACATCTGGTAATGTGGACCACACTGCTCCCGTGGCAAAGAAGTCACGAATCTAACCTCTGCCTTCCAAAGGATTTTTTGAGGGAATTTATTACATTCATTAAAATGGATTGTTAAATTGCGCAGTCGTCATGTCTATTTAAAGCAATAACAACTGTTTAACCACCTTGAAGTGTGGCCTGCACTATATTCTCAATATAATATTAAGCACTCAGGAGAATGTAGGAAAGATTACCTTTGCTACAGTTTTATTCAGTGTCTAATAATTTTGATAGATGTACTGGATACAGTACTGGTTTACAGAGGTTTTGTACATTTTTAATACGTTCATGTGTCCAGATATCTTCCAGAAGTACTTTGTTTTTTCCTGCACAAAATAACCTTGTTTCATCCTCTAGATTCTGTGGGAGCTGTGGTATTGAGGGCTTTATCAACTCAGAGAAAATCTTCTGCTGTAGCACAGTTGAAGAAACTGTGTGTGTTTTTAAAACTTGTTTGAGCATATCTTCTCAACACTAATGAGTACAACTGCATATCTTTTCAAGTACTGTACCAGTGCTGGCTGGAGGTATTCGGTCTGAGTTTATTAAGTAGATATTTATTTAGCATCAAAGTAATTTGTGAATTTGTTTTGTATTTATAAAATTTGTACTTGGGGCAAAAAAAAAAAGCCCCATAACTTTTTTAATTTTGGGGGGTGGGGTTTTGTTTGTTTGTTTGTTTATTCCCCTCTGACTTGATGATCAATCAATAAATACTTTCTTGTGTCCCTGGCAGTTCTTCTAGCAATGAGTAAATTTGCAGGACTGTACTCGTAAATTTCTACATACAACTTTGGAAGTGTACAAATAAAATGACACATTTTTTCAAAGTATGTTGAGCTTGGACTTCCTCTTGAGTTGTACTGCTACACCACCTTCCCATTAACTTATGAGGACAGTCTGCTGGGGGCAACACAGCAGAATCTGGTTCCAATATGAGTACCCCAACCAGCACTTTGGGCAGCTGTAACCACTGTGATACCTGGCCTCTAGGGATGCAAGTGTCCATCAGTATGTACAGAGTAACTTAAGTAGTGTAAGTTATGTAGATCTTTAATTTGGATCTCTTACAGTGTAAAACCTCACAGATTTGCTCAGTTGACCAGCAGTTTCTTTAAGCTATCCTTACTATCCTTGATAGTTTTACTTTCAGTATTTATTAATTTAAATTTATTAGGCTCAGTTTGAGTGAATATCTTTAAATCAGTCCTGCCCTCTTGGAGATATGCCACACTCTGTGCAAAAAGTATGGAACGAAGTTTGGGGGATAGGAGAGAGAGGTAGGAAAAACTGAAACATGAGGCTTGCTGCTGCAGCATCTTTTCCCCGTGTTTATGCAGCTTGTGTTAAAGGGTTAAAACCTGAATATGCTCCTAACAATTGCTTGCTATGTAGTTGTGGGCTTTCTTTGGCTGCTGTAGTGCTTACCTTGCCTTAGAGGTGGGTAAGAATGGGCATTCCCTTGAGCCTAAGGAATGGGTGGCAGTAGATAGGAGACTGATCAGTTTGAAGCGTTGCAGTTGTGGGTTGGGGATTTTTAAAATAATTAAAATCTAAGAATAAGAAGGGGGAGGGATGTTGGTCAGAAATGTCTGCTAATACTTCAGAGTTTCTGTGGAAGCTTTCCTGTTAAGAGCTGACCTCTCTGTCCAGATTAGAGACATTTTTTGTTCCCACAAAAGAAATGCTCCCGGTAAAGAATGCTAAATTCTGCAAAGAATATGAGCAGCAGCAGACTTTTTTGCAGGGTATATGTACTTGATACCCCTGCATCTGTCCAGTCCCGAGAGGTTTTGAAAGTCCTGCCTAGCAGGTTGTGCGAACAGTTGTGCTTGTTCTTGTTCACATGAATAATCCCCATTGACTTGAATGTGAATACATTTTGAGGAGGGGCATGGTAAGCTGAATAAGTCTATCTGTGGCAGATGCAATTTAAATCATTTCTATCCCAAACCTACTCCCAGCTGTTCATTCCTGTCACTCTTTCCAAGGTTATTTCCTTCAACAGCATCCCTTCAACAATGCAACTATAATTTTGAGTCTGGGTAGAGCAAGTGGGAATAGTCCAACCCCTATCTGTGCTTATGACAATAGTGTTTGTGTGCTTGTGCTGAGCAAAGTTATAAATTTCCCATTAAGTTTGCAAGCCTAAGGCCTCATTTATGTAGACTGAAGGTGAAATACAGGAGGTAATATTCTGCTTTGAACAGCTGTGCTTAAAATACTCCTGTCTCCCCTATGTGCAGTTCAGATCTGACTCTCCTTTGCTTTAGTGGTGCTTGCAGGGCATGAACCAAGTTCCTCAAAGCAGACTGCCTGAGCTGGTACTTTCCTTGAAGCTTTTTCAAACTTCAGTGATGCTGTTTCTGAGCTATGTCAGGATGTCTTTTTTATGGCCTTTGGAAAGAGGGCAGTTACTTCTATATCCCTCCTTGTCTTAGGGGCTGAAATATTCATGCTCCTCATCCATCTTTGCCCCCTAACAAATGTGTGTGTTACCATGATCAGCCATCCCACTTGATCTTACCACCAGGGTAAGGCCTATACAGTATCTGTCAGGGGCTCCAAGCAGAAGATTTTCACAAAGGTGTCAAAATGAATAGGGCAAACAGCTTCGTCTTGGATTCAAACTAGTGAGGCCCTACCAGGCTTTTAAAAAAAACAGGCAGTAGGCTTCCTTGAGCTTCAAGTGCAGCACCTGTTCTCTAAGCATTTTAACAAGCTGCAACAGTGAAAGTCTTGCCCTTCTTGGTAGCTCCAATATATCTTAGCCCTGGCATGTATCCAGATACTGCTATACCAACTGGTATAGCAGTACCTGTGCAAATTCTGCCCCTTTCATTCATGTCAGAGCTGAGTAGCTGCCCTAGGCAATTTCTTCTGATGTTTTTTGTACATAACTCTTTAATAGCCATGGAATCAGTCCCTTTGGGCTCCCAACCCAAAGGATTCTCTTGTCCAGGAAACACCAGCATTTCCTCAAAGACAGCTTGCTCACCTCCTGGCTGCCACAGGCTCCCAAAGATTTAGACCAATCCTTACAGTAACTGCAGGTATTAGAAGCAGCCCTTCCTACCCAAGCAGGATGAGGTCACAGGAGAAGGCCTCTTCAAATGCTGGCTGTAGCCTTCTGTGGTGGCTGCAGTCAAGCTGGTACTGGCTGTTCATGTTTAGTCCAGTGTAGCTAGGACTTGTTGTATCAAGTCCTTTCACCTGTATTAGGAGGCAGGTGATCACCTTAACTGGCATATCCAGTGTCAGATTCACCTGCTGGAAGTCTAATGTCTGGAAGCCTGTAAAAATGCTGGAAAGCTTGTGTTTGCTTTGGTCTGGCAGCTCACGTCATAGATGTGAGCTAGCACTCTTCTTTGTAAGGGGTTTGAGCTGGGGCCAGTTCCCCAGTACCCACTGCTGGATGCCTCTTTTGTGGCAGGGTGAGGTTTTAAGTACTTGGGAGAGAGCACTTAAATGTTAGTATTAATAATAAAGAAATACAGTCTTAGCAAATGTGGGCATTAGAAACCAGTAAGTAGCAGCTGGAAACCTATATAGTTATAAGGGGGCAGACCCTGAACAGCCCCATTCCACTTGCTGCAGTCACCAGCTGCCCCACAGCCAGCCATCCTTGCATCTGTCACAGTCCAGAAGTGAAGAGTCTTCATGGACACATGCAGGGAGCAGGTCTCTGGGGACGCCAGACTGCACCGGAGTCCTGCCCAAGACCGTGTTTCTGCTGCACTGGTAATCTAGTGCTTTAGGATTTAGGAGATTACACTTGTGGTTTATGAATCGTTGATGTAACCACTGAATTAACCCTTACCCTGCAGCGATCTTATCTCTTCCAAGTTTTATCTGTTTGTATTCAATAAATAATATCTAGCACTGGTCATGTTACCTATTGTTCATCACTGTGATAACTGATCACAGCAATTCTAGATAATGCTTCTTGAGGTTACCAAGGACTATTTCTACCCTGCAAGAGCCTTCTCACTCTAAAGAAATTGCCAGTGTCCAGATTGTTTTGTACAGCAAAGTTTTTTGTACAGCATTTGGCTGTAAATCCAAGAGATCTTCCCCTTGCATTGCTAAACTGCCTTGATCTTCACAACAGCAGCACAGTCTAGTTCTGCAGAGGTGCTCCTGGTGCTTTATGCAGCTTGCTGCAAGGGGATATTCTGAGATTTCTCAGCCTGCTACCAAGTGATGTATTCTTCCTCCTCCCCTTCATCAGCTACCTACTCCCCTTAATTTGGTGCTTCCTTAGACAGTGCTCTGCTAAAACCTTGCCTTTGAAGTGCTCGACTCTGTATGTGCCCAGTATCAGGCCTGTGTAAAAACCCTCAGAGGATCTCCAGTTACCACCAATAAGAAAGCTTCCCATTTTGGGGCACTTGGGTTTGAAGATGATGTCTGGATTAAGACTGATGCAAAAGGTAAAATAACTTGTGCTGCAAATCAGAAGAATTATAAAGACAGGTAAGTAAACTGATTACCTTGTTTTCCAGTAGGGATGCTGATGTAGCACTATCCCTGAAATATGTTTGTGTATTTGGGGATATGTATGTATGTACTTGGGCAAAGTTTGGGATTTTTAGCTGCTCTAAGTCACTGACTATTAAAACAATGGTTATCGTTCGTGAATCATTCATTTATAGAACTCAGAGAATGGCTTGGGTTAGAAGGGACCTCAAAAAATCATCTTGTTCCAACCCAGCTGCCATGGGTAGTGACACCTTTCACTAGACCAGGATGCTCAGAGCCCCATCCAACCTGGCCTTGAACATTCCAGGGAACACTGCCACAACTCTTCTGGACGTGTTCCAGTGCCTCACCAACCTCACAGTGAAGAATTGCTTCCTCTTACATAATCTAAACCTGCCCTCTGGCAGTGGGAAGCCATTCCCCCTTGTCCTGTCACTCCATGCCCTTCTAAAAAGGCTCTCTCCAGCTTTCTTGTAGGCTCCCTTCAGGTAATGGAAGGCATTTTGGAGTGCATTAAAATGCTCATCAGTACAAGCTACACGTGAAATGTTGTCAGGGCAGAAAGCCACAGACTGCATGATTTTTCCAAAAAGTGCACTGAGGCCAATTTTAGGTTTGTTTCTTTACCGTAATGTATCAGTTTCCTGGGTTTGCAGTGCTTCTTTCCTGGAAAATTGCTGAAATTATTTTAAATATATTTTTTTAGGTGCAACTCAATCCTTTAAATTTTTTAGGTATGAAAGAAAGAAAAAAAGTGTTTCCTGTGTCTCCAAAGACAGGGCTGTATCAGCCACTGCCCTGCAAGAGGCTCTGGGTATGGCCAGCAGCCGGCCAGGCTGGAGGTGCTCAGCCCACGCAACGTCCCACAGCCTTTGCCAGAGGGGGGAGAAGGCAGCAAGCTCCAGCATTCCGCCTGTGCCTCCCTGCTTGCTCACAGCATTTATCCAGCTGTTCAGGTCACTCCCTTTTGATGAGAGAAATGTTTGATTGGGCCAAGTTTCCTACAAGGATGTTACATGACAGCATACTCTCCAAAATGCTGGCCAACGGCCATGGAAGATCAGCTTTCACTTCTTTCTTCTCTGCTGTTGTTCGTCTATTTCCTTAGATTGATTTCAAAGAAAGGGTCTTTATTTGACTAACAGAGTGCTGCTGCACCAGCATCGTGTCACAGCATCGTGGTCTAGAGTTATTCTGGTGCTTGTGCTGCCTGCTTTAACCAAGCCATGTGGAGGGACTGAAAATGGCATGCTTGTCCCATAATTTCCCTGTAACAAAGTTAGAAGGAATCCTCAATAGGATAACACACAGTCCAACTTCAGCTTTGTCAATTTGCTAGTCTTATCTTACCAATTTATTTAGGATTTATATTGATAGTTCCTAGGTTAACAGTCCTATAAGAATTTATGTTATAATCTATGTACTTTCCAATTTTTCTCCATCGAGTGCCCTACAGATGAAATTAGCTTGGAGAGGAAAGGAATGAAGAGACAGGCAGTGCTGTGGCTCAGCTGCTGTGAATCCTGTGTTCAAAACGGCAGAAATGGAAGCCAGGATGCTAAAATGTTTGGGGTTCGGGCGGCAGTTCTGCATTTGACTCTGGGCAGTGTGGGGCTTCATAGTTGCCTTTCATGAGCATTCCTGTGCAGATCCCACCATCAGTCACATGCTGGGCTCTGCAGTCCTGGCACAGCTTGTGAGCGCTGCTGTCACCAGAGGACACTTCTGCACTGACCGACAGGTCCCACAATCCAGCAATGGTTATAAATATTCCTGTGCTTCAATCATCCTAAAGCCCATCCTCAACCACCAGAAAGTGATCTCAACTCATGTATTTAGCATGTTAGGCTTAGCTAATGTTTTATTTTTAGATTGTCTGAAACAAGAAAAACTTAGGGGTTTCAAAAGGGACTATCAACTTCGTAAGCACCATGTCTTCTGAGGGGGCTTTGACATGCTTGAATGGATTTAGACTGTGCATCTTTTGTTTTCATAGTGGTTGCTTTTAAGAGGTTTCTTAGAACCAATCCTTGGGTTCAACCTTCATCAAACAGAATTTCCTTTCATTCAGATGCAATGCTGCAAACTGAGTCCGAGATCTGTCTGGAGCAATTTTAAGAGTATTAAAACTCCAGAACCAAAAGTGTCTGTCCTCTTTTTTGTCTGACCTTTACAACTTCCAATCTAAACAGGCCATATGAATTAATCTCCAACATTTAAACACTTTTGTCATGGCTTCCTCTATCTCTTGGAGAGTATTTGATTCTTTGCTGGTGATTCTTTCTTGTATTTAAAAGATGTCTCCTTAAATCAGACCTGCAATGTCATAGAAGTGCTGATCATGATTAGAAACAGTCCATTTTCCAAGGACCTTATTCCAACATGATGACATAACCCCAGCAGGAAAAAAAGCCCAGAGCAATGAAGGTTAGTAGCAGAATCAGGCCAAGCCTGGAAGACTTGAGATTAATGCCTGAAATCTGTGTACAATCTGTGTATAGTGCTGCTTTGCACTTGTCCAGGCACAGAAAAACAAGGATTCCTTGTCCTACCAGGAACCCTGGCTGTCTCAGGGAGCCCATCTTTTGGGGGGCTTTTCTGTAAAAAAGAACATAACAAAGTTGAATCATTATACACCTTATGTGTCAGCCAGCCCCAGCAACTTGAAGGTCTGCATGCACCTATCCTAAAGGGAAAGAGCTTTTAGAAACCATCGCCACCTTTTCCTGGAGGTGCACCAGTTAAATTGTGCCGTCTGCTGAGATGGCTGACTGTGTCCTAACCTCTGGCACTTGTCCTGCAAACCAGGCTGAAGCTGTTCAAGAAATGACTCTTTCCAGCTGTCATGCTCGTCTGCTGAGAGGAGTTGCTGCTCTGTGGCTCAACAAGTTTTCAGAAACCTAAACAAGATTAACTCAGTGTTAGGAGAGTTGTAGATATGCACTTTGGTAACATTACTGTTGTCCTTACTCCTTCTTTGTGTAAGATCTATTATATTTAGATATTAAATATAATATGTAATGTAATATAATATAATTAATGTAATATTGTGAGCAAAGAACCAACTGTTGAGCCACAACACAGGGTAAGTAAAGAAACCTCACTTTTATCTCTGTTCTGATTTTTAAAAGAAACAAAAACTTCTGCTTATGTGCTGTGGTAACTGCTGAAATCCTAGCACAAGAGGCAGCAGAATTTGACTTTCTAAGCTTGAGGAGAGAAACTTGGAGACTCCCAGCATATGGACTATCACTCAAGTTGTAAGACATGGGGAAAGTGTAAAAATTGCTGAGTGCTGTCGATGCATGTGCATAGCAAAAGGACACTGCAGCAGTTAGGCACATTTTGCAGGGCATACAGGAATTACAAAGGCTGGCAGGATAAACAGTAGTTATTTCTTCTAGTGCTGCAAATGTACGAACCTTTGTGAAAGTCGAATATGTGCTAAGTATGTAAAGAGCGAAGTTTCCCTGTATTTTAGACTTTAGGGGATTTTTTCGTTCTGTTCCGCCATTATTTTCTATGTTTCTCTCACAGGAGGAATTTTTATTTCCTTTTTTTTTTTTTTCTGTATTTAAATGCCATCCCTAACATGATGTCATTACAAGACATAACATTTTAATTAAATCTCTCTTTCGCTGTCCATTGGCAGGCCCGTGGCTGCCCGGTGTTGTGATTCAGTGGCACGTGTGAGTTACCAGCACGGCGGGAGAGGGGGAATTCCTCCGTGCCCCGAAAACCATGTGGCTGCTGCTCCTCGAGCATCCCTGCTGGGCTTACGCTGCTGCCGCTTCCAGCTGCGTCCTTCTGCCTGCTCTTCTGGCATACGGCCATCAGGTCAACTCGTCCAGGGAACGCGGATGGTTGACGAGCTTTGCGGGGGGGGGAGGGGGGGGGATGGGGAGAGAAAAGGAGCTTTTCCTCAGCCGCATCCCTGCACGGGCTAAAAAGAGCCTTCCCCACTTGGCAGAGGAAGAGGCTGCTTTACCCAAGTGAAGCATGACAGCCCTCAGGCCGGCATCGCCGCCCGGGGACCGCGCACCCCGCCTCTCGCAGCGCATCCCCGCGCTGCGGCCGGAGGGGCGGAGCGGGAGGCTCCCGGAGCCCCGGGTGGTGGCTGGGGAGAGCGGCGGGAAGGCAGGCAGCGCTCCCACGCCGGGGGCAGCAGCTGGCGGGCCGGGGCTGTGAGGTGGCGGCAGCGGGAGCAGCCGGGCCGTGACTCACCCGAGGAATGTCCTGGCACGGGCGGCCGCGGCTCCCGGTGAAGGTGACGCAACGCGCTCGGCTCGCCCCGTCCCCGCCGCGGGCAGAGCCCACCAGGCGTGACCGACTCCTCGGGAGCCCGCAGCCCTGCCCAAGCCACTGCCAAGTGGAACGATAGCTCGGAGCCCCAGAGGGATTTTGGGACAGTATCGGTGGACGAGGCTGCTTAAACCAGCAGAAGTGATCCGTGGAAAAGGGGTAGTGGAGTTTGGAGCTTCCCTTATGGGGCTTGCTGGGGATCCGTGCCTCACACTAGCGCAGGCATCCTGCTCCTCGCTTCAGGCTCCTGGAATCAGCTCACAGGGAGGCACTGCAAATCTTGCTAACTTGCAGCAAAATCGTGCCAGGATCCACAACTTAAGAGTCAAATATATTTACTGTATTTTTTTGTAAAGGAATGTATCTGCAGTGTAAGGAGAGAGAAAAACTCAGAGTTAGCATTTCACGGGTTTTCTCCAATACTCTTACATTACCAAAAGTTAGACTTTGTCTGGCATTCTTTGCGCTCCCACTGAAAATACAGAACTGTTAGAGGGAAACTTGGTATTTTGCAGGGGTAAACAGGACATCAAAAGGGAAAAAGAAGTGCCCTGAGCAACAGATCCCATCAAATGCAGTTTCCTATGGATTTCTCTCCCTTGACAGGTTGATTTTTTTGAACTAAATGGTATTAAGACTCTGTTATTTCAGTGTGCATCTATGGAAGTTTCTCTGCTTTACCCTTCTCTCTGCTTAGTCCTCTTCTTGAAGGTAATCTGGCTACATCATAAGAGCTCCGATGTCTCCTAGCAGAAACAAACAGGTTCCTGAATTGAACTGGTAGACATATAGCCCCACTTTCTTCTATCTCAAATGAAATATTTTATAAAATTTAATTAATTAAGGATCTTAATTACTTTTGTGACCTCTATTCTTCTGTCAGATTTAACTCAAATAAGCTAACAAGTTAAAAAGTCACTGAGACAAGGACTAGCATGAGTGAGAGAGGGAATGCCTGAGGAGGCCGAGCAGAGGCCCTGCTTCCATGGGAAATGAAGCTGGAATGGTAACACTGAGTTCAGCGAGGACGACAGAGAAGCAAATAGGATGCACAGCATACTAAAGGAAAGGACTGCGATACCAAAGAGCTTCAATGCATAAGGCAGCTTAGTCCATTATAATAATTTCTCACTAATGAGCATCCAGGAGTTGAATCCAAACAAACAGTGCCTCCTGCTTCACGGTGAGTCATTGCTTCCATCCACAGAGGGTGAGGGGAGGCTTGGAGGGCTTCCTCAGAGGCATGCACTCCACAGAGGGTATCATTCACAAAGCTTTTAGTGCTGCTGCTGCTGGGCTCTCTGAATCATTGGGCTATTTCGGTGTTGCCTGGTGGGATGCAGGTCTTGTGGCATAGGGGTAGTGAAACTCGATGCTTCCTGAGTGCAGTGAGATGCCGAAGTAGGAAGCAGCTTTGTCTGAGTGTGCTCCAGCAATAAGATTTGCTTGGTCATTATTGCTTTTGGCTGGATACTGGCCATTTCTGTGGCCTCTAAAGTTCACCACTGGGCTCTATCACAAGTTCTTCCTCTGATCACTGCAGTCACCAGGAGTTCAAAATTAATTTCCTTGAAAATAAGAAGCTCCTTTCTGTTTACCTGTGACCTGTTTTTCATCTCTAAGAAATGCTCTCAAATTCTGGTAAGCTCATTTCTGTCTCAGAGATTTCTGTAGTCAGAAAATACTCCTTCAGCTGTGCTGCTTCTGTACTCTGATGGCTGCCAAGTACCAATCAGTGATGTGCAGCAGCAGCAGCTCTTAGTGCCTGGGTACCTCAAGTATGCACCTTGTGAGGTGAAGAGAGTAGCAAGCACTTCTGATTCATTATTCGGTTTCCATGGTGTTAAAAACAGAGGGTGAGTCATGCACAGTTTTGGAGTTGTCATCCCTGGAGTACACAACTCTGGAGCTGGTAACTCCCCACCTTTCATTTTAGGAGCTTGGGATATGCAGTGCAGAGGCCCCATGTGGGTGGCTGAGGGTGCTCTGCAAGGGCACGAGATTAGGGCACTTGCACACAGCACACCCATGGTCTTGTGCACATGTTAGAAGAAGTTTGCTGAGCCCACAGCAGTGACTGTGGTCAGCAGCTCTGGAGGATGTACTGTGCACGGGCACAGCTACACCTGCTTGCCGAGGTGAAGGAACTCCAAGCTGCCATTTGCCTCCTGACATTGTGTACGGCTGCAAGGACCTCTGTCTGGGACACTGAGCAGAACATGACACACAGCAGGCCATGACACAGCATGCCAGTCTGGGACACACAGCATGCCATGACAGCATGGCTGCAGTGCCATGAAGGCTGTTTTGGCATACATTAACCTATCCTGACGATGAGGATCTGAGACCACTTAACTCCACCCTAGCCCATGACATTGCCCAAGAGCAGCAGGTGCCCAGGAATGGGGCTGTCAAGACATTCTCATGGACTTACGTTGATTTAAGCCAATCATAAAACTGCGTCTTGACAGTTACCCAGTTTAGGATTTCAGCTATTAATTCCCTTAACAATTTTCACCTCTCCTAACTAGTCACTTGTTTGAAAAAAAGACAGCATTTATTGTATTTGAAAACTGAATTGGATAATGGAGGATTCTTTGAATGCAAATATACAATTAAAGGTACTCCTTCCTGAATCCCACAGTGCTGGCACTTGAACAGACAGTAAGAGTAACCGAGTGGCCAGCATCTGGAAAAAAAAAAGACTTGAGTCTAACAGAGCTCAGTGGCAGCAGGAAATCCTGAATGTGTGGCTGTAAGGAGCTGAGGCGTAAATATAGCTCCAGATTAGTGATTTCAAGGCTGATGGATCGAATTTTGAATATTGATGAATGCAAATCAGTGAATTCTGCAGCCAGAGGGCAGGATGTAACTCAAAAAGGATATTGGAAACATAGTGTCTCATCTAGTCAACATGGTAATGTATAGTAATGGAGAAAAGGTGGGGGGTGGGGAAACATCAACACACCCCTCACACAATGCAGAATGAATATGTGTGTGTATATATATATGTATCTAAAACACATAGATGTATCTAATACACATACATGCGTGCTGACAAACACTGGCTAGCCGGCTTCCACCACCATACTAGTAGCAATTAAAATGTTTTGGGGAGAGAGAGCTGGCTGGTCACAACGCACGCTGGAGACTCACAGGTACAGCTGCTTGCAGCCCTCGATGTTTAGGATTTCTTGGTTTTCAAACACACCACTTCAAGGTGCACAGGACTGAGAATCCTCTTGTCCACTTGGATCGGCTAGAGGTAAAATGCTCTGTGTTTGTTATCCTGTGCCTCAAGCTCTGTCCAGCTCAGTATGGAACAGCACAACATTGTCGAGAGAGTTGTCCTTGTTTTCCTGTAAGTCATTTTCCCATCTTTTAATGCTGCATCTTCCGCCCTATGTGCTGTGTCCCGCCTCACTGTCTGAGCAGCTCTTCCAAGACCCCAGAAAGAGCAGTCTTTGTGCCAGGCCCCTTTGTACCCAGGGCCTTTCCCTACAGAGCCCGGGGCAGCCGCAGCAGCAGCACAGATCCTCTTCGAGCGGGGACAAGGCGGCGTGGCACACGGCAGCGACACAATGCCTGACAGCGCCCGGCCACGAACCGCGAACAGCGGGCAAACCCTTTAGAGAAGGAGAAAGCGCCTCGGCCAGGGAAGCAGCGCCGGGCAGGCGGTGCGGGCCGCCATCGTGCCCCGGCCTGACGCTCGTGCTCCAAGCCCAGCGAGGGGCCGCACTGCCCCCTCAGCAGCCAGCCAGCCACCCCCGGGGCCGGCTGAGGGGCCGCCCGGGGCTGCGGGGCCCAAGGCAGTCCAGCCCCGGGCAGCGCTGACGCCGCCTCCGCCCGGCGGACGACCGAGCCCCGCCGCCTGCGGGCCCTGCCCCGGGGGGCCGGCCCAGCGCGGCCCGGCGGCGGCACGTGGTGGCGGCGCGGCCCATGTGACCGGCCCTCCCCGGCCGCCGCGGCTCATCCCCCGCCCGGCCGAGTCCCCGCCCGCCTCGCCCCCAGCGCAGCGCAGCGCTCTCTGCGTGCAGCAGCCCCGCACCGCAGGCAGCCGCCGCCGCCCCGGGACCCGGCGCCATGGTAAGGGCGGCGCGGCGCCGCCGGCCGGGGAGGGCGGTGCGGGCGGCTTGGGCGGCCCGGCGGAGTCGAGCGAGGCTGAGCAGAGCAGGCCCGGCCCGGCGCGGCCCTGCGGCCTCCGGCGGCCATTTTAGTCTAATTTTAGCCGGGTGCGGGGGGAAGGGGCCGCGGGAGCGGCCGCGGGGCAGCTGCGGGCGGCGGGGCTGGGCCCGGGGCCGGGGCCGGGGCTGGGGCCGGGCGCGCGGCGCAGCGCTCCCTGCGGCACCGCCCGGGCGTGCGAGTGCCCCACGGTGCGGCGAGGGGCGGCGGGCGCGGGGAGAGAGGTCCCGCGCTCCTCCCGAGGAGCCGCCGCGGCGGCCGCCTGGTGCCCGGGCCCGAGGGGCGGCCGGGAGCGGCCGTGTTGGGAGCGCTGGGGCCGGGGCGGGTGTCGGAGCGCAGGGCCGGAGGGCGCGGGGCGGCGGGATTCCCTCCGTCCCCGCGAACAAAGCGGGGAGAGGGGCCGGCGGCGCCCCGGGGACAAAGCCGGCGGCTCCTTGCGAGCCGCGCACCTGCCTTTCCTCCCCGGGCAGCCTGCGCTGGCAGCGCCCGCCTCGGCAGATAAAATTGCTGGACCGAGAGCAAGGGCGCTGCAGATGGGCTGAGCTCGCTTGCTCACTCGCAGTGGGGTTTGCTGAATTATTTTCATTTTGCCTTGAGCTCCCCGGTTGCCCTGCCGGCGTTTTGTTTCCTTGCTGCTTTAGGCTCGTGTTTTGAACGGCTTGCGAGCCTTATGGGCAGCTGTACGGTTGTAATTGATATTTTTATATGAACGAACAGTAGTCAAACAATACTCCCGCAGTAGCATGAAGTAAAATTCGGGAGTTCTTAAGGCGCAGTGTTGAAGCTGACACAATGCAGAAAACATTTTTGCTGCTTGTAGAGCCTTACCTCACCCAACAAAATGAGAGTCATGACAGTGCTGGATATGAGCTGCTGCTGTAGCGTTTGTTCTATGAAAAAAACCCCAAACCAACAAAAAACAACTCACCAAAACCCCACCCTCTCCTATCCCAACCGAAAATTACAAAGTTCTCTCCTGTGTTCAGTTTCTACCCCCTCATCACTCCCTCTTCCCCTCCCCCCAAATAAGCCAAATGCATGATAAGGTAAACTGTTTGAGTAGTACAGTTGTGTGACTAGTTGTATGAAACTGCTATTCAGAACTGCAGCAGAAGATGCTGAGATCTACAAGAAGAAACTACTGATTTTACTCCTCCTTTATATCTTCTGCTCCAGTCCCACAAATATTATTAAATTCATAGTGTGATCAGGTTGAGTATAGTATTTTTATTCTTATGGGGGCAGGCAGACTTCTTTATCTAGCACTGTGGGCTATCATCTTTTTCTAGTGAGTGTTAATTTTTGCTGTTCAAATTATTCCTTTGATCTCATTTTACAGGCTTCTGGAGTAACAGTGAATGATGAAGTCATAAAGGTTTTTAATGACATGAAAGTAAGGAAATCTTCAACCCCAGAAGAGATTAAAAAAAGAAAGAAAGCTGTTCTCTTCTGCTTAAGTGATGACAAAAAACAAATAATTGTAGAGGAGTCAAAGCAGATATTGGTTGGTGACATTGGTGATACTGTGGAGGACCCCTATACAGCCTTTGTGAAGTTGCTACCTTTGAATGATTGCCGATACGCTTTGTATGATGCCACATATGAGACAAAGGAATCTAAGAAAGAAGACCTGGTATTTATATTCTGGTGTGTGAAAGCAAAGCTTGCTGTTAAAATTGAATATTCTGGAGCTACCACTGGAAGATTTAATAACTGTTCTGTTGTGGCTTTCTTTTTTCTTAAAGGGCTCCTGAAAGTGCACCTTTAAAAAGCAAGATGATCTACGCAAGCTCTAAAGATGCCATTAAAAAGAAATTTACAGGTATAGACCTGAAAATGTTTTTCTCGTTAATTACAATGCCATTTAGATGTTGAGGTTCTCACAAGCATATTGTCCATCTGTCTTTCAGGTATTAAACATGAGTGGCAAGTAAATGGTTTGGATGATATTAAGGACCGTTCAACACTTGGAGAGAAATTGGGAGGCAACGTGGTAGTTTCACTTGAAGGAAAACCCTTATAAAAAGACAGACAAGTGCCATCTGGATCTAAGGAGCTTCCATTTCTGCAGCTCGTTCAATTGGAATAGTATTAGTCTCCCCATCCCCTCCCCTCCTCAAAAAATAAGACCCTTCCCCACCGCCCTGAAGGAGATGTCATTGTTAAGCAGTCTACCAGTGATTGCCATTAGACTGTTTAATCCTGGTAGTTTTATGTAGGATTCAAGGAATGCTTTCACGTCATACTCTTGGCCAAAACTGGCGTTGCAGGCATTCCTTGCAACATGTACAATGAATGTGATAGTTAATGTAAATAGTCTAGCAGACAGCAAAGGGTAAGCTAATTGAATGCCTTGAAAGTATTGTCCTCTGGTCGGATGGTAGACTCTCTACAGTATTACTTAACAGGTGCACTTGATTGCAGTTCCATGAGGCTCTTGTGCATTCATACACCTCACCTGCCTTGACAAGCCTATTTTTGTGACATGGCAGCACACAACACTATGCATTTAAAGCACTTTTTTGTAATATGTTTGACCCGCCCCCCCCAAGGAATGCCAATTAAGTTGCTGTAACTGTGTCATCAAATTATTGTAGTACCTCAGTTTCATTCCTGTTACATGCATATCTTTATTAAATGAAGTAGCTGTTACGATGCCTTTCGTTTTCCATTGAATGTACACTACTGAACAGGAGTAGAAGTTCTCCGTTTACCATGTGAGTCTTGAAACACTAAAGTTTTGTAAAACATCAGTCATAGTGGCAATTTCTGTATTAAAAAGAGCCTTAAATGGAACATTGTTTTTTGAGATCAAAAACTGGCCACGTTGCAATAAAACTTGTGGCTTATTACAGAATGTTGCCTTGTTTTCATTGGAAAATATAGTTTTTAAGTGTTTAAGCATATTTCAAATAACTTCTGTGGAAAGTATTGTAAAGGTAAACAATCATTAATCTCATCTTCAATAATGCAAGTTTTTAATACTGACTTAGGCACTGCTTTACAATACTTTGTGGCTCTGTTCTGGCCATTGAATAAAGGATCTGCTCCTAATTTACCGTAAAGTAAAGAAGCTACCACTACTGGAGACCGTTAGTTCCATGAAACACTTGTGTCAGAAACTTAAAAATACAAAGTAATTAACCATGCAGTGTGTTTCATACCTGAATGTTCTTAAAGTTCTACATGCCAGAGTAAAACCTTGCACAAGTTTTTACAGCTCACGTCTCTCTCGGTAAGATGATGTGTGATGACAGTTACGAGCAGAATATGAAGCTGGGAAATAATTTTTGTTTCTCGAGTGTTGCAGTTAGACCGACTCGGTACAAGAATTAGCCTAAATGAACTGTTCTACTTGTTAGCTTCTATGTAAATAGAACTGGAAAGTGTTTGCCACTACTGAGGCTTGCATAGGGGACGTGTTTTGGCTGGGAGCCAAATAATGCTCTCCTTATAGAGAATTTGATCTGCTCTGTGTGAGCAATCCTCCGTTAGCCAGAGCTATTTATGGCAAACACATGCTTTTGTATCTTGTCATCGTTATCCAGAAATGGCAAAACTGGACATGATTCTCCTGGTATGCATAAAGGAGCGCTGTTAGGCAGCCACTGGCAGCTGAACTGTACATGCTGCTAGAAGGAATGCTCTTTTATCATTACCTTATTTTAAAAAGTTGGTAGAGTAAAACTGGGGGCTTTTAAATACGGGCTCTTTATGTTAAGTCCATAGCCCTTTTTCAACAAGGAAGGAGATAATAATCCAAATACTTTCTCTTCTTTTTTTCCCGCAATAGTTTAAGTAACCTAGTGGTACTGTGTTTAGGCTCTCTTGTCCTGTAGAACTTTAAGACTTTATTTCAGGCTTCTGGCTGTCCCTATGACTTGCACACCTCATTGTGTTAGCTGTTCTATGTAGACTAAACTTTATTAGAATTTAACTAAAAAGGCATGATGACCACTGACTTACTAAGTGTATTAATCAGTCTTGGTTTTGTTCTACAAAACTCTCCTTTCAGGTACCTTTTAAGGTTGCGAAGTAACTGATGGTATGCATGTTGTCTAGATTAAAAAAACCCCACAACTTTTTATTCCTCAAAATAGTCTATTTCTGATCATTCATGTTGTATGCAAAGCCCAGTTTAATGTAAAGATCTTTGTGCTTTATGTTTGACTTGAGTTCGGTACAGTAAAATGAAATTATCTTTTAACTGATTTTTCACAAGGAATAAATTGTTTCTTTAGAAAAAGCCAAAATGGAAAATGTTAAATTTTAATAAACCATTTGAATTTTCATTTTAGACAGTAAACTTTTTTTAAGGAGTACTGTGTTTAAATTTATTGTTTGTCTCTGCTGCAGTCTAGAAAAATGTCTGTGGCTTCTTAGTTGAATATTATAGGTTCCTTTTTTTTTTTTTTTTTAAACTAGCTTAGGTGTATATTCACTCAGTCCCAACTAGCTATGAAATTGAAGCACAAACTGTATTTATGTAAGATTCCTACCAAATTAAAGTTTTGGATCCAAAAGGATCAGCCTGCCTTCAGTTTGTTCTTGAAATGAATGACTGACTGACTGATGTGAGGTCCAATTCAGATGGCTTGCTTTTAAAAAAAAAAACAAAAACAAAAAAACAAAAACCAATAAAGTGCTACAGAACTGTTACTGTTTGAATTATAAAACAAATGGGAGACAGCTGGCATCTGTTCCAAAATGGTTTGTCAGCTGTTGTTTTCTGTCATTATGCAAAATGGTGAGGGCCTCATTGTGATCGAGAAGGGGAGGAAAATCCTCTCAAGTTGAATATCTTCTGTGTATCTCCGTGTAGACGTGGCTTTTGGATATCTTGGCTTCAGTTATTTTATTGATAAAGAAATGTTAAATAAATTTTTCATGAGAGTAGCTTGCGCAGAAATGGCATTTTTCTTCTAAAAAAATACTTCAAAGCCAGCAGTTTTGTTTGATTTGGTAAATCCTGGAAGAGGTATAGATAAATGGGACTGATTTCTCTGAAAAGGGAAATCAATCCCAGACTAGAGTGTGTTAGTGAGGTTTGTATTTTTGGTGTGATATTAGAAGTGCAAAGCTTAAATTTGTATGGACTTGAGTGTAAAAATCACTTCTAGTTCAGATCATGAAGTGGAGTTTGAGTATGCTCAGTTAAAACCCAAAGTGTTTCTTTAAGTGGAAGAGTTTTCCTGCTCTACCATTCCCTCAGAACGAGTGATGGAATACAGCAATTGCCACAATTTGATAATAAGCTTTACTCTCTTATGCCAATTCCAGTATAAACCAAATTTTCATGTCTGCCTATTTTTTATAAACTTCTGTAAGTCCCCTTTAGTTTGTGGTGGTGAGTTAATGATTGTAGAGTGAAAACACGGCACTAATGGTGGATCAAAGATCATCAATGTAGCACCTGTCTCTGAGTATTGAATTTCTTTGAAATATTTCTGATTTTGAAAACCTGGTATAAATAAAATTAATTTAAATGTCTTCAGTTGTTGAGTTTGTTTGTGTGCTAGACAGCACCTACACTAATCGCTTTGTTGTGGTCTTTGGACTGGGAGCAGCCCAGATACTGTGAAAGGAGAAGTAGTGGAATACCTGGGTTTTTCTAACAGGTTTCATCTGCTACCTCTTCAGTTCAATATCCAGCTGCAGCAAAAGCCAGCACCAGTTGCTCTGGAGATGCATATAAAGAAATTTTTAGTGGGTTGGTTCTAGATAACCTTTTGCTTTTGTTGGATCCCAGCTGATGTGTTCAGAAAGTTAGATGGATTTTATATAGCAAATGTAGCAAAGAAAGTACATTTACACTGGCAAGTCATTTCTAATACAGGGAAGAAAGTGAACGGATGCAGTGTGAAAAAGTTGACTCCATGAAGAAAGATCAAAATATTATCATCTTGGTACCAGTGGCATCTCTCTTGTTAATATAAAATTTCTTGGATCTAGGAATATGTTATCTGGAAGAGTTAATTTTGTAAACAAAGAACTGTCAAGAAACAGCTTCATTGGATTCCCTTCAGAAGGCAGACTTTTACAATGTACATTAAAAAACCCTTTACTGTTTACCTAACATAAGCCTTCTCTGTGGCTGTGGGGAATGTACATGAGAATATGCATTTTAAAAAAGAATTAAAGGTCTCATTCTGAAGTTTTCTTAATAGAAACTACTGTTTAGTTAAAATATGTTCTATTCTTACTAAATTCATATCCAGTGCTTGACCCTATTGAATTTGGACATTTCTCTGCCTCACCTCCCATGCTGTTAAATCTACAATAATCCCCATACATCTTACTCTTCCTTGCATTACTTATCGATGCATTGTACTAGTAACATCTGAAAAATAAATACAACAGTAAAAATGAAATCTTTTCATAGGAAGTTCAAACAGGTGACATAATTTATGTTCATTTGATGATTTCGTAGAGTTGTCTTTTTACATTGTAGAGCTTAGAGAAAAAATGTGCTAATTGGAGGTACTGAAAGTAAGTTTGACATTCCTAAGATTCTGTGATTGTCTTTTTAACTCCTCATTGTAGGTTAATGTTTCTGTTGTCAGCTTTGCTTCGTAGTTACTTAGAAAACTAAAGATTGGAAAAGAAACTTGAAGGTGCTGCTAGTTATTTTCAGAAGTTTCTAAATGCCAGTTCAGACTATAATATACAAACTTCAGTTTCCCACTGCTAGCCTAATTTTTATTCTCGTGTGTGTAGGCTTAGAAATGTATGTGTAACTGTAATCATGCCTCTCGTCTTCCACTTCTTTATTTTTAAAAACAGCTGTGTCACTGCAAATCCCTACCATCTGCCCACCATCTTCTCTAAAGGTTTACAGACAATCTCCACTTGTACCTTTTAGTATCTATTTTTCCCCTCTCGTTTGTGATTGTAGGAGTTTGATTTAGAAAAACTAACCGCTGTAATACTGTGCTCCTCAAAAGCTTTTCTATTATGCAGAAAGTTAAAAGCATCAGTTAAGTCTCCGGTGAGCACAGCTGCAGGGTGTACATTGGCTTGAAAAAAGAGATGTGATTTTGAGAACCAGTTTAGAGAGCCTTATTTGTGTCTGCTTCCTCTTAGTGGCAGCACTGCTTTCATCTGTGACCTTCTATTAAAGCTGATGTGAGAGCTAAGCTTTTCTTCCATTTTGGCTGTTTCAACAGAAAATGGAATGTGCTTGTAGCAAACAAGGTGCAGAGAAGCAGAGAAGGTTTAGAAGCAGCAGTTTTTCATGGAGACCTGTACATCTGGTGGGGGGGAAAGGGTTACAGCAGAGGATTTGTTTCCTTTTAATTTCAGTAGGAGCTTGCAGCTGTAATGACTAGGCTTATGTTATCTTTTGCTCTGCCTGAACATAAGTGATTCCGCAGTCTCAACTGTCTCAATGCTTTCATGCAATGAAATGTGAACATGCAGCTCTTTATCAGTGAAATGTGGTTTACTCCTACAGAAGTGAAGCCCTGCTACAACAGGGCTCTTGGTTAGCCATGTCATGTGGAGAGATGCACCTAAGCTGCATTTGAACAGTCCTTAAAAAATGTGTGGGTTTTGATTACACCAAATACAATAATTAAGCTATTGCACAGGGACTGAGGATGAGAGGGTGTAGTTCTTAATTGGGTGACTGCAAGTGACAAATATAATTCATGGTCATGTTTTTGAACCTTAGCCCTGTTATTTAAGCATGATTTAAAGACGAAACACTTCCCAGTCCACAGAATTCATTGCCTGCCTAAATTCTTTTAAGAAGCAGTAGCATAATTTTAGCTCTTCACTGAATATACTGATGCAGAATCTGTCACCTGAGGGTTTTTAGTTGTCTGCTTGACAAATTCCTTTTGTAGTACTGCATTATTTCTCTGCATCCACGCTTCAAAATCAGTTCCCAGAACTCCCCTTCCAAGTAACCAGAATTCCTAAACAATATTTATTCTGTGTGACTAAAGTAGAAAGGCATCTTGTAGAACACCCATAGGAAACAAATGCATGGTATTAGTCTGCGTGGCCACTGAACATGTTTGGCCCTCCGTGCCATCTCTGACTGTTGAGTTATTCTGATGAAAGGTCAGCTCATTCAGGTTTGCGTGGAATAGCCCAACACAGAAAATCTCTGGAAACAGGAAAGAATGTTTTAATTTTGCTCAGATAAAGACTTTATGAGCTGGGTGTGATAACCACTTTGTAATTTTTTCTTTTTACCTGTCCTGACAGAAACACCTGGCTTTGATTCTAGCCAGTTTTATCAATTTAGTTCGACAGGTGCAATGGTTGGAAATATCTTCAGGACAAGCTATATTTAGATATATAACCTTTTGATAATTCTGGCAGTTGCTTTGATCTCATTATTTTAATTCAGTCACTTCAACTCCATTACAATTTTAACTGCCTAGAGTTCAGCATTGCCAATGTGATCTCGTAACACAGCTTGAGGAACACTTAAAAGTAGTCATCATCAAAATTATTAATAATATAAATCCATTTTATTTATTTATTTTATTGAGCTAGTCTCAGTTTTGCAATGAGGATGACAACTCTCTTAAAGTTAGGTGGTCTTCCAGGGAGTTCCTGGTTGAACACCTGCCATAGATCTTTGTGTAGATTGAAGAAGTGTTGGAGCATTCCTATCAGAGCCGTTTGCTTTGCTTTCTTGCATAGCTGGATGAATTTCCTCTCCTGGAAGATGTTGAGGTCACTGTGGTATCAATGTTCAAAGTATTTCACCTTCTATTTCTGAATGGAATGGACGGATTGCAATTACAGCTTTTTCTTAGGGTAATACAGTCGAGGATCACAGCTATGAGTTTCATTTTTTTCTTGATTACCAGAAGGGAGAAAAGAATGTGTCTCATCCCACTGCGTAGCATAAGGCCAAAATTCAGCACTCAAATTACATGCAGGCCTCATAACTGTTTTCAGCTATTGTACCTGCAGGAACAAAATGTGACCTTGTCAAATGAGTTGTGCATGGTCCTGGAAAACTCCAGAAAAGAGCTAAGGTAAGAGAAAATACAAAGTTGGGATACTTCCAGTAACTGCTTTGTGCACTTCAGATTCAAGAAGCATATGGCCGGCTCTGTGTTTATCTGCAGTTATTTAGTGCACAAATAATGACACATAAATATATATTTAACACTAATGGTAATTCAGAATGTTATGTTAATTGAACAGCTGTTTTCTATGGAAAATAGTGAGATCGTACCTGGTTTTTTGTTTATTTTTTTTTTTAAGCAGTGGTGTTACTAACCAGTTTTTCTGCTGAAATAGCTAACTGTGGAAATGTGAGAAGAGTTATTTCTCTTTGCATCAGCATCTTATGTTGTGTGCAAATACAGATCCTCTCAGTTTCTTCTTAAAATAGTGTTTGGATAACATTCTGTGGTTAATGGACAAGAATCTAGGATTTTTGTAAGCCACATTTTATAGCATTAATGTGAACATGCACATGTTTTTTGAGCTATGAGATAAAAACTTTTAATTAGAAAAGGGCATCTTTTGTGAGAAAAAATTAGTAACTTTTTAAAGCTTTTATTTTCCTCTGCTATCAGTTTACTTTTTATTACTTAAGTTACCCATTGGGATCTGGGGTTTTCTTTGGTTAGTTTTTTGGTTTTGGTGGTCTCACTTTCCCCACACTGCATCATGTTTCAGCCTAATAAAACTCAGTATTAAATTGTTCTCAGAGGAAGAAGGTATTATGTATGTAACATACACAGTTTCTGTAGGAAAGAGTAAACTCTTTGCTTGACCCGGTTTTATGGGGCTATTTCTTTCTACAGAGATGGGATCACAGTTAAGGAAGAGGGACAAATGGGTTTGCTGAGAGTATTTAGGAGCACTCAGTGGGAATGAGATTATTATTGTAGTGCTTAATCCTAAAATAATCATATACCATCTCATCAACCTTGCATCAGCATCTGAGAGAGATGAATATTCTAGCTACTTTGTGATATTTGTCTGAGATCATTTTCTATTACTATAAACTTGGAGCTCTCCAGATAAATATAGAATATTTCTACCTGTGATCAGTGTTTTGATGTTTTCACAAATATATGTTGTGTCTTTTAAAATATGATTTCCAACTAGTGGAAATGTATTTCTGAACAAATACATCTTTTATGGGTCTGAAAATTAAAATGAAGGTTATAGAAGCAACCACTTCACTTAAACTTTTTGGGGGAATTCCTATAATGTTATCAGGCTTCCTTTTCCATCCATTGGGCACAGTATGAAAGAATGCACAGAAAGGGGCTGTTATGGTAACATAGTATCTGTCATCAATGACATTAAATTCATTTAATGGTAGTGAAGTTACAAGTCATGCTGAATGTAAAAGGAATAGGAACTATTCTCAGATTAGAATTTGTCATTTTCATAGACAGTAACATTTAGTTCCCTTTGAACAGGTGTAAGTGTCCTGCCGTGTCTGTTTCCTTAAAGATGAAAATGACAAACCCAAGCCTTTCCCCTGCCTTTGATTTGCTTTAAATGTCCCATCTCCTCCAAAGCATTTTCCCTCTTCTGCCCTACATGCAGATATTGCTCACTTGCTGCCTCTAATCCTCTTATTTACCTCAGTTGCCTCAGTTTCACTTCCTTTCATCACCTTTTCTCTCCCTGCTAGTTCTGATTTTCCTCTGGTCCTGTTCCTTCATATTAGAAGTCTTTACCATAAACAAAGAGTGCAAACAAGAAAAAAAACCCACACAAGCCCAACCACTTTTGATCCATTTACTGTTTTCTTTTATTAAAAATATGAATCTTTATGAAGAAATTATTCAAAGTGTAAACCTGACTACAGTTTACCAAAGTGTCAAACAGTTTGAAATAATCTCTTGAGATGTTTGAACAGTTCCATTCTGCCCACGGGATTTAACTCAGAAATCCAGACTCCACCACTTAGATGGGAAATTGCCATATTGGGTTATTTTATGCTCTCAGTGCCAGAAGCATGAACTCTTCTTTTTTTTTGCAATCATTAAAGCATCTGATTTCAGCTGTTAATTTCCACGAAAGTGGTTAAGTACTTACAGTGTGAGGAAATGCTAGGATGCATGAATTTATGATATATTGAAAACCGAAGCTGTAGAAATAGTGTGAAATAAACTGTGTATCGAGACAGAAGCTGGAAGTTAATTGCACAGCTCACTGGTTCATTGCCAAATGCACTGGTTCCTAGTAAAATCAAGAAAAACTCAGTATTATAAAACATATAGAAAACTGCTACAAGAATTAGAGCCCATATTACATCTTAAAAAAGATTCAATAAATTTTGAAGTAACCTTTTGTATTATCAGAAATTATATTAATACAATACCTTCTAAGAGTTTTCATCTGCTTTCTTTTCTGCAACCTTGTATTAGGCTTATTCATCTCCTTGGGCTTTTCTCTGCAGTCAGGAGACTAGAAATTGACAGCATTGCAGTAAGGATTTATTTCCTTTTCCTGATCTTAAAAAGAAAGGAAAAATGTCTGATGAAGACATATGAAGTAGGGCCATCTGAGGGTGCTATTTGACAATATAATGGAGGCACTCCAATGACATGAGTGGGCTAAGAGGGGGATTCCTGCAGATGCTGGGCTGAATGCCGCCTCTCTTTTCTGGTGCTTATATCTGCCTGATCAGGCAGTGAATTTAGGAATCTACACTCCTCACTTACTTTGGAAAAGTTTTTTCTTTTGCTTGTTTAGGAAGGCACAATGCCTGAAATGTTTCAAATGTTTCTGAGAATTGCCTCGGTCAGCAGCTGGTATGCAGGGTGTCCATGGAGGAGCTAAACTTAGTGTTCATTGAGGTGCTGGAGCATGTCCAGAGGAGGGCAATGGAGCTGGGGAAGGGTCCTGAGCACAAGTCTGATGAGGAGCTGCTGAGGGAGCTGGGGTTGTTCAGCGTGGAGAAAAGGAGGCTCAGGGGAGACCTTATCACTCTCAATAAGTACCTGAAAGGAGGTTGTAGCCAGGTGGGAGTGGGTCTCTTCTCCCAAGTAGCAGGACTAGAGGAAATGACCTCAGGTTGCAGCAGGGGAGGTTTAGATTGGATATTTTGAAAACTTTCTTCACCAAAAGGGTTGGCAAGCACTTGAACACACTGCCCAGGGAAGTGGTGGGGTCACCATCCCTGGAGGTATTTGAAAGATGTGTAGATTTGGTAGTTGGGGATGTGGTTTAATGGTTTAGTGGTGGGCTTGACATCGCTGGGTTAATGGCTGGAATCAATGATTTTAATCCCTTCCAACTCAGCATATTCCATGATTCTAGAAATGATTTTATGATTCATGATGGCCACCATGCTCCTGCATGTTGCTCAGTGTATTTCCAGGTGATACCAGGCTCCTGTGTTACATATATCTTGTACAGTAAGTCCAGTGCCTCCAGGAAGAATTGGACATTCTCTGTCCATGTATCACACAGCTGATGTGTATACTCACAATGTATTTAACAAAGATCAGAAGCACCAGATGTTTGGGTCTCTGGTAGATAATGAATGATTCTGACATCGTCATGTTGTGTCTTTGCAGGCAAACTTAGGGCAAAACTCTGGAAAGTCCAATGATCACTGGCATCTCAGCTTCTTGCTATGCACATACTTTAAACTGTGTATTCTTCAGCACTCTGATTCCTGTAGAGCAGTGGTGAAATCCAGTCCATCAACTCTCAGCTGGTGATCATCCAGCACAAGACATGTAAAGGCATTTCGGTGTGTAATTGAAGGTGAAATTCGGAGTTACACTACATCAGACATGTGCATGCCTGACTGCAGCTCTTGCTTCCTCCCTTTACTCCTTTTAACAGTGTTCCGACCACCCTTCCCCCATGAAGATCCATGATATGAATTAACTGAATTCCTCAGATTCTGAAGTTCTGACTACAAGCTTTCAGAGACTGGGAATCCTGCCATACCATAGTATTCTGAAGGGTGTAGGCAAGCATGCTCCGTGTCCAGCACAGTCACCAAACTTTGAATATCTAAGGGCCAGCACTTCTAGAGAGTTTGGGTTTTGCTTTGTTAATTTAATTAGTGAGAAAAACTTTGTTTTTTCAGCTTCATCTTCCTGTTAGCATTCCAGGTGAATTGAATTGGTGGTGTTTTAAGTGGAAAAGTAAATTAGGAATTTACTGTAGACTAATTAGAAAACAAAAACAATAGGCGAAATAGCTGACCTGATGTGTATTTGGAATTCAACCAGTGCATGTATATGCTAAATATCTATGAAGTTGGAGGGAGTTTTTGTCAGGATTGGTGTAATCCAGGCATAATTAGGTGTAGCTACATTAAAATCAGCAGAAGTTAGAAATGCATATTATAAGTTCATTACTGTCTGCAATCATTAGAACAGCATGGTGTGATGTTAAAGGCAGCAGGGAAATGTTCTGGGTGTACAGTAGATGAAGTCAAACATTTTACCAGCATTATGCATATTTCAGGGCATGCAACACAGATTTGCAGTTTTAGACAACAAAGATGAAGAATCCAGACTGAAAAGTGATAGGTCTCAATATATACAAGAAATGCAGGTATGGTTCTTTTCATCAAAGAGTTATTCTAAATATACATTATTAATTTAACCTAATAGCACTCACTTTTTAAATGTACCAAGTGCAATGATAAATGCTGTTGTTTTGTCATGTGGCCATTTATACTTATTACAGCCTTTTTTGGATCAGCAGCTATGTACTGTCTCTTTATGTTCTTTGTATGTCCACAGAAGAACTCCTCATTTTTGTGAATATAAGTTCAGAAAACAGTATGAACATCCAGGGCCATTCGTAAGGCAGAATCCGGACTCTCCTGTCCCAGTCTCCCCAGCGGCCCAGTGTGGTAAGGGCACTTTAAATGTGACTAGCACATACTGACAGCACTAGATTCAGCAGAAACAATGCACAGCCCAGTCTTATTGCCATATTAATTAATAAATGGGTGAGTTCTCTCCATTTCTTATACAAAACTGTAAGAAAAAACATTAGAAAATCTGCCCATTATGGAAGAAACCTGAATTCATCTCTCTTGTGACTAGTTATGGTTCTAATTCACATGTTAGTGCCCTAACTAGGTCTGAAGACTCCAGTCTCTGTTTGCACTGCAGGTAAGGGGTTTCACTGGTGTTCCTGTGTGACAGCCTGGTCTGATGGTCAAGACTCACCCTTTGATACTGCCAAGGTACAAATCACTGCTTTAACACACCCTCGCATTGAATGCAGCATAACTTCACATCTTGAAGGACACTGGTTATTGGTATCTTGCTTGCCTAGTTTCTGCCTCCAGAACTGTTCAAATGTTCTGTGTTAGTAAGAGATTAGGGAGCAATCATCTAGAAATCAGACACACTGATGTCTGTATCATCGTGGTGATGATGTGACATCATATCTAGCTCACTTTGCACTTCGTAGATTCAGCTCTTAGAGATCATAACGTGAGCATCTCCACATCTAACACATGCCTTACTCATGTTATTTGTCTGTTTAGTACTTCTCTTTAATAAGCCAGGTGGGTTTTTTTGAAGAATCAGATTCAGTTGTCAGAACAATTCTTTATTTGTTTTGATGACTTAACATCACTGTGAGTTTAATTTAATTCCTTCAGGAATCATCTCCTGATCACTGTCTTTGATCAGAGGTAAATGTGTTTTTCTCAGCCTAAGCTCCAGTGATGAGATGCCAAGAAATATTTCCATGCACTCACAATCTGGGAAGTGAGACAGGCATCCCTGTAAGTTATTTCTATAAAAATCAGTTACTGCTGTAAACACAGTGCTCTCCATGTTGCCAGGGCTTGCAGAATGGACTCACTGAACAGGTCAAAGCTGCTTGGTTCACTTCTTCTCACATGGGAATTGATTGGTCTTGTGCATTGCTGAAGGATAGGGCTGCCACAGCCAAAGGTACACAGGTTCACAAAGGCACCCATATTCCAGCCATATGGTGTTCCACAGCACCCAAAATGTCTGCAAGTCTCACCCTAGAGCTCCATAGCTGCAGATGTGGTACAGGTCAGGACTTCATGCAGTGCATGTGAAAGTCTGCACATTGTTTTTCTATGCAAATCTGCCTGACAGAGAATAGAGAATCTGGTCCCATCCAGTGGGGCTTTCATTCCAGTCACTGGCTATTGCCTGCAATCAAGCCATATTGCCGCTCTTCTTCCGCCCTCCTTCAAATGTAACAAGTGCAACTTAAATTTTTTTACTTTCTACTGCTACAATGGAGATGATGTTCCAGAATCCTGCTTTGATGCCTTGAGGCCTTATTTTAATACCAGCCTAAATGTATTCTTGGGCATTTTGTTTTGCACCTGTATTGTTCTTTATCTACAATACCCTTCCCTTCTCCCCTTTTTTTTTATCCTCTGATGTTATATTCCCTTCTTTTACATGTTCACACCAAGATAGTTCCAGTAAGATAGCCTTCTTCATCCCCTTCATTGTTCTAGCAGCACCTCTTGGTACTTGGTCCAGTCTGAATCTATCTTTTCAGGACACATTTGACCGGGCCTTAACACTACAGGTTATGAAGATATTAATGCATTGCTGTCTCTGCATCACAGGATCTTGTGCCTTTTTCCATAGAAGTCTGATTATATCATGTGACTGGTACATCTAATTATTTTTTCTCCTCTGCTCTTACAGAAATTTTTTTTGGCCCATTAAGACTATCACTTTGAATTATTCACTAAAAATTCCATCCAGTTGCTGTTACTGCCGTCCTTGAGGTCGTGAAGGTCTTCCTGTGTGATACTCCAATCCTCTTCTGTATCAGAGGTACCCTCCAGTTTTTTGTTTTAGCAGATTTCACTTGCTCATTTACCTCCTATTTTTTGTGCCAAGGTCATTAATGAGAAGATTAAATAAGATTGTTCCCAAAGTGAATCTAGGAAACTCCATTAATAATTCCCCTTTCTCCTGACAGAAGACTCTTCTTTGGTCAGTTTCTTTTATACTTTACAGTTCATATGTTAGTCTTGATTTTCATCTTAATTAATATTATACAAAATACCTTCAGGAGTCCAGCAAGATCAAGTCTATAGTCTATCTCTGTAAAGAACACAAAATCATACTATTAAATAAATATATCAGACAAGTCTAGAATAACTTATCTGTGACAAGTGGGTACTTTTATCCTACTTCTGATACTTCTTTATCTTTTATTATATTTCCCTTCCAAATGTGTCATAAAATCCTGATCATTATTTAGCTCAGAGATACATGCTTTGGCAGCTGCCTAGTTAATTTATTCTCTTTCTTGGTTAAGTCTAAAAACTAATATTAAGAGATTGATATCTCACTTTTATTGTTAATAAATTAAGCCACAAATATTTGGTGCTTCATTCAAAATGAAAATGCTAGAATTAGAACATATTAAGTTATTTTCTAATATTTTGTTAATAATTATTAAACAGTGTCTCAGAAATGTACGAAGAGGGGAAATATGAAAACAATGAAACGGTTATAAATGTTATTGTGGATAGCATTCACAAATTCTGTAAACATCATATAGCCAGCTTTCAATTAAGGAACTGTTATCTCACTGTGGAGCCCTACATGACTGCCTTGTCACCCAATATGAATCAATCAGACTCAGCTGTGACATTGCACATCCTTAAAATAAATTTCCTCATTGATGTGTTTTAGATTCAGAACCAGATGTAAACTGCAGGTGACCCAAAGAGGAGGGGGTTAGAAAAATTGGTAGAACGTTAGGATGGGACTTAAGCTGAAAATGTGTAGATTTAACAAAGAGCCTTACTGAACCTGATCGAACCTTACTTGTTCTTGTAATTTGATTTAGTTCATCACAAAGTTTACAAGTCACATACAATCACATCTCAAGAGCAGCCAAAACATTTTATGATTCATGTGGAAATACGAGACCTGTGTACTGTAGGCCCTTGGTTCAGAGGCATTGGAGAGGGAAGAGTGTCACCTAATGAATCATCAGTATGGCACATTTTAGTGTTCCTTCCCATGAGCCTGTCCCACAGGTACTGACTTGGTGTAACTCAGTTTTGCTTTGTCTGCAGGATTCAATACAATATTGTACCACTACAGAACACTGGTGTGTTTTATGGATCTGAAATGAATGTGTACACTGAGGTAAAGTAGTCATGATTAAGCAAAATTTTTAGCTGTTGGTGGCTCAGAGCTGATTCTCTGACTATGTGCCTGGGACACAGGATTACATGAAGTCCAGAGCTAAGAAAAACCAGCCCAGACTGGAGGGAGAATCCATTGCCAGGACATATCACTGTAACTCCTCAGTCTTCAGTGCTACAGCTTGGTGATTATTTGAGATGTAAAAAAAGAAATACAGCAAATAAAATGTTTCTGTGAGAAGTGAAAGGCAAAATTTAACCAAAACTTTTATTTGGTGCATTTGCAAATGAACTTTACACTGGTTTGTAAAGGCCTGCCTTTGTCCTAAGTACTGATTCTCTGGGTGGGGAGAATTCAAAGTTTGAATTCCAAGAATAGCATTGCCTTAAATGCTGGAAAATAAGCTGCATTGCAGGTTTGGTAAATCTGAAGGTTTTGTTCAGCCACTTAGTCATAGCTGCCCCCTCAAGCAAGAGATAAAAAAAGGATATATTTTTGAGAAGGTGGGACTAGAACAAATATAATGACCTGAAACTGCATGGGTCCTTTGTGTTTTATAAAAGAAGCAGACATAAAAGATTTCCTACTGTAGAGTATTATAAAATGACTAGAGCCCATAAACTGTACATAATGATTTTGACTTCATGTAATCAGCAAAGCTCCATTGACTTTAATGGAAAAACATTGATTTGCACTAGCAGAAGAGCTGAGAGGAAGGAGGTCCATTACTGATTGTCTTATTAATGTGGGTAATATTCCTGAAATAATTCTCAAAAATAGAAATAATTAAGAGTTTATGTTTCTCTTGTAGCTCCATTCTGGTCCTTACACTTTCAGTGCCAAAGCTGTAACAGTACTACTGCACAAAGTGCAAGGAACACATTCCAGAGGGGAGTCTGAATTTATCACCTTTTTTTTCCCCTGATCTGTATGAGGATCCCTCACAAGTCCTGAGGCACAGCTCCCCTCTACAACTGCTGGTATGTACTGCTTTGTGCACTTGTACAGTGTCTACTCTTATCTCAACCCAGTGTTTTTACCTTTTTCTGATTCTCCTCCTGATCCCACTGGGGTGGGGAGGGGGGAGTGAGTGAGCAGAGAGGGGTACCTGAGAATTCAGCAGCAATGAACAGGACACTCAACTCCTTGCCTTTTTCATGGAGTCAAAAATTGCCATGATTGAAGATTTTTTTGGAGTCCATGTTATTTCATGCATCACCAGGATTTGGCCCTACATGTCATGGTTACTGTGATAATTGTGGATGGATCTGGATATAGCAGTTAGGATAACACAGCTGATATTCCCAAACCCAAAGTAATGTTCTGGATTTGGTTTTGTAGCTTGGGAAAAAGTGACCTTCATCCCAGTGGGAGGACTGGCAACATTTCCTAGGCTGGTTCAATTTCTGTTTGCAGAGCCACCCATGTGGCTTTGGCCACATGAAAAAATTTCAGTGAGGCTGGTTCACCATCAAATCCACCCACTCAGATGCAAAAATCTGTAAGTCAAAAGGCATTAACGTGGAAAAAGAACAAAAAAAACTCAAAGCACCGGTGCGTTCCTTCCTTCCCTCCAACACACATAATCCAGCTGAGACAAAAAGCATCTGTAACACTGCTCGGCTCTTCTCTGAAGAGCTGATCCTGGAGCTGCTCATTACAAGTATCTCTCTGTCTGACCACATGCAGTACAGGTCAGGGGCTTAAATACCAAACATTTCAGTTCCCCACATTGCAACAGAAGGCTTGTACTCAAATACACAATTACAGTTTTGATTTCTACATACAAATACATAACCTCTCATAGTATTGCATTATTTTTGCCTTGACATCAGGACTATTGCAACTCAATAAAGTGCTAATGGAAACCCTAATGTTATTTCATTAATTTTCATTCCAGATTATAGCCTGTCCTGACAATATCATAAAGTTGTGCTGGCTAGAGGCTGATGGACAAGTGCTTTTGTTATCGTTAGCCATGCATGCTTTGTGCAGCCCTCCCTTGTCATGAAAGCTATCCCAGCTGGATTTGTGCTGAGATGGGCTCTGTGTTTGCCTGATGGCACATCCTGTCCGTCAGTGAAAACCACTGCACTACTCTGAAACACCACAGTAGGAGCCGTGCAAATTTTTCCTGGTGTGCTTACTGGATTTTCACAGTAGGGTACTTTACTGTAACATACCTGAAGTGCAGGTAGAAATACTGTGTTAGCAATGCCACAAGAGGTTTCCTGATTGGTTTGAGCCAACCTAAAACTGCACTACTGCTAAAAAGCACTGTGCTACCCTTAATACACTCCTTATGTTCTTATTGTACTGCCTCAAGTGAAGCTGGTCCTTCAAGATAAACAAGTAAATTGGATCAGCTGGAGTTCAGTGATGACAATGAGCTTAATCCCATCTGCACTCTTGCTTGTTTTACAACAGCATCTCCAGGTCGAGAGAACTGGCCTGTCTGGAAGCATGGGCTGCAGCTCAAGTGCTGGTGGTCACACTGTGGGAATCAGTTACTCAGTGCAGCTATTATGATCGACCTGCACATCTTGGCTGCTTGCAGTGAGCACCATCAGTCGAGTCAAGCTGTTTTAGAAGATGCTAACTCAATAGCAGACAGCTGGAAGTAAAACTACAGTGAAGCAAAACAGTGAGTGCTTTCTGTGGCTGCACTTTAACCCATGCCTCTTACTGCAACTGGCTGTCCAACACAGTTTAAAATTAACAAGCATCTGCATCTCCACAGCTGTTAAGACAGAAAAAGAGAACAAAGAAGGTGATTGGTGATTGGGCCAATGTCTACATGGCCCAATTTTTTCTTTTCTGACTATCCCTAATGCCTCTGGCTCTGCAGATACTACACAGAAAGGAACAATACATAGAATTTGGATGCAGCATAGAATTATTTTTTTTACTGGACCTCTGAGCAAGCAGGAGTTTGAGACCATAAACGAAACATAGGATGTGTCTTAGGGTGGCTACTCCCATGCAGCTGTGCTGTAATATGAATGTCACAACACATCTACCTGGAGATGGAAGCAGCTTTGCTTTTGAGTCAGCTATCATCACACTTGAAGAGCTGTTCCTGGCTATTAAATAATGCATCCAATGATGGCTGGTTTAATGCTGCTTGATGGAATCTATCAAACTAAGCTTTTTCTCTGGTAAACATGTCAGGAGTAATGTGTTCGGGTTTTTTTCTTGATTTATCTTTGATGATTTTGAATGAGACCACTTTGGTCAGAACAGCTTTAGAATGCTGGTCAGGTAAGGCTCACCTGATATGTGCAGAAGACAAAGAACACACAGTTAGTGTTTGGCCAGCTTGTGAATGTTGCCTTAAACAGAACATGTTAGTGGTCATAACATCTTCTCACGCTACAAGTGATGCCCTACTACTACTGGCTTTCAGAGGAACCACTGGGAGACATCCAAGGTTTTCAGAGGAGGACTCAGAAGAGTGTCTCTTTCAAGAGCGCAACAGTGAAAAACAAGTGACCAAGAAGCCAGTGAGGAGCAGAATAGGAAAACAGAAGACTGAATCTAAGACCGAGAGTAAGAAGAGACAAAAATGGAATGAGCTGATTACACAGAGGACCTAAAGGTTTGGGACTGAGGGGAAAGTAGTCATTTTGCAATAAGCTGGAGAGAACAGACAGCTGCCCTCAGTTGAGACCAAAGGAAATTTGGAATGGGGTGGTCCAACAAAGAGAAAGGAAGAGACAGATTGGAAGGAGAATAAGATATTAGGAAGGAAAAATGCTAAATATTAAATAAGAGGTGAAAATAATCAAAAAGAAAAACAAAAAGTATTAGGATAAAAGGAAATAAGATAACAGGGAGCAAAAGACTAATAGTCCCCAACAATTCTGATATATACTGAATTAAGCAGAAAGCATCATTCAGTCTGTTCTGACAAAATAAGCAGCACTGTGCAGTGCTTCCTGATACCCACTATTGTACCAGTGACACGACATGACAAGAGCTGCTTTGTCTTCCCTGCCTGGTGCTGCCCTGCTGGGGCAGAGCTGGCCTTTGAGGAATGACGTGTATGAGGTCAGTGTTAGCAAATCTGCTTTTTATCCTTCTTGGTCACACTTTCATCAATAAGGCCTTATTTATACTGAGGGGTTTCTTTTTCTATTTTACTATTGCCTAGCTGTGACAAGCAGTACTGTAAATGGTCTTCTGGTATTTTTACCTTAGACTCATCTCAACATCTGACATGAAAAGAATAATAACACTGCTTTGGAGAAGTCTCCCATAGTGCTTTTACCATTGCAGATGATTTACAGAGTTAAGACTACTGTGAGGCTGATATCTCAAAGCATTCTTATTGCCCTCCACAGTGCATGGATTAAACCAGGCAGCTCTAAAATTAAAAACCTGAGAACCAACATGGGAAAAGATTTTCCTTGGTTCCAGCAGTCATGTCACCCAAAAGGTTTTTCTTTTTCTGTTATAATAATAAATGTTATTACAATAAAGAATTAAAGAATTTTGTGCTAGTATTTAGTACAAGTAAAACCTTTAGTGTGGAGCAAAGGTGAGGCAGGAGATTCTGGCTTTCTCTTAAAAAAAGAGACATATTAAGAATGAGGAATTGGGAAGAATGATCAAAAAGGATTCTCTCAGAATATTCTCTGAAGTACTCCACATTTCAACTGGTTTATAAAGAAGGGACTGGAGTTTAGGAAAAGAGATGAGTTCAATTGCTTTAAATCCAGAGTAGGCAGCTGAAATGCTGATCAGTCTGTGACTTGTTTATAAACATTTCTATGCATCCCTGTGAACCAGGGAGGAGACAACTTCTTTATAGGCTCCTTCCTAGACAATCCTATAGGAGCTATGGGAGATGCAGTCTCCTTTTGCATCCATTTGTAATGAAGAATTTGTGCAGAGCAGTGATTGCCTACAATCTGTTATAGGAATATGACGATTAATTTAATAACAGTATGCAATCCAAAGAAGAAAAAAAACTGTCAAAAGGTTCAGAGCTCAGAATAAATGAGTTTTACCTGTGTGTACTGCATAATATATTCTTCCCCTTATAGCTTCTTGGTGGTAGTTCATGGCACTGGTGAAAAATGAAGCTTTAGACAGTTCAACTTTCTTCATCAGTGTAGCTGTATATGGACATTAAGTCATTCATGGCAGACAGTGTCTATACTGCCATGTAAATGAATTTTAAAAAGAAAGAATTTGATTCTTTCCTGGGGAAGAAGTGTGATGAATTGCATTACAATATATCTGCATACATATAGTCAGCATCTTGCACAAAGAGGCCAGGATTTTTGAAACTGCAGAGTGAACCTTTTCTGGGTCCCTGCAGTCTGAATAGAAACCCACACATCCTTATTATTTGCATATGTCCCCATTATGCTTTGGAATTCACAGAAGACTATTCCACACTGAGAAACAGATATTTTTTTTTTTCTTTTCTTATGGAAATTACTGTTCCTCAGAGTGTCTAGAAGTTACTGAGCTGTGCTAAGCTATGTTTTTCTTTCTTCTCTATAATGTTATACAATTTTCCCTGTCTGTTCTTTTAATCCTACATATCACATCCACTTTGTGTTTCTAAGGAAATATGATCAGTTTGATAGTAATTTTTTGCTGTAATGTGATCTATCTCCATAACAGGTAAGAAGCCTCTATTGCTAACTGAGCTTTTTAGACAGGTTTTATAGTAAGGTTTTGAAGCCTTTTTCTCATTCAGCCTTAACCTTCTGAGAACATTACACTTAAAACCCCAGTTTTCCACAGAATGTAATTATCTGCTCTGTCACAAAAAAGAAAAAAAGCACCACCATAAAGCTTTAATGATACGGTTCCTTAATGCAGTTTCAGTTAGCATCGGTAAAGAAAATCTTAAGTAAATATGTAAGGGAATGAAGTATTTTCATCTCAAAGACAAAACGAAAGGAGGAATCAATCTGTTACTGAGATACAAGAAAGCTGGTCCTTAGAACCACAGTTTGACTGCAAGGTGCCGTATTTGAGCTTCACATGAACAATACTTGAGGTAGTTTGAAGGAAACTTTGAGTAATTAGGTTTAGAGAGGGAAGTCGAGAAACATCTCAAAAAAGAAAAAAGTGCATGAAAAATAGTTCCTCACACTTAAAAAAAAAAAAAAAAAGTTTCAGCTAATGAAATACCAGAACTACAGTTCCTGCCTATATCAAACTCTTGCATCCATTGAACCACTCCATGATGAGTCATCCAGTACCGATAGTACTGTATGACATGATGCCATGGAGTGAGAAGCCTTTAGATCTCCCCAGTGATCCTCTGATAAAAGCCAAATATTTCTTAAATTCTATGGCTTCTGATTTCCCAGGGATAACACCCTCAGACACAAAGGAAATGTTATTGGTTGGATAAACCTCGGCCGAAAAGAATTCCGAAAAATATGGATATAGCACCATCTACTGACATTATGGGTCTTTGCAGGTGGATGTTTTTTAAAAATCCTAAGACCTACGGGTTACAATAGCGCAGCAGCGTTCCCCTAACTGACAAGGGATCGGTTCCTCTTTCTATTTACAGCTCTGTAAACTCAAGATAATGCTGATCCTTGCCTCAAGGGTTTAGCAGCTGAAAATGAGACTGAGAAAACATGGTATATGAATAGAAAAAAATGAGGAAAAAAAAGGAGGGAAAATGGTACCAAAAATGAGTAGCTGAGTGAGTCAAAATGTGTTCTGGAGCAAAAGTAGGATGTTGCTAGCAAAAGGAATAATTTCTCAAGATGTCATTTGAAAGCCCCAAGACTTTCCTTTATTTTGGTTTTGAAGTGCATTCTCCTTTCGGCCATTCATATAGTTTATCAGAGTCAGTGCAACTCACTGTTAAAAGAGTTTCCCCCTCCTTTATCCCATGTAATTTTTCTGCTGGTGAGACAGGCTGACAGGAATAGGGGCCTGCTTGAAGACCAGAGTTGGTGTAGACAACCAGGTGTGTGGAGGAGGGCAGGAATGCGGTCGAACCGAAGCGCTGTCAGATTGCCTCAGTTACAACTTGTAATTTCATTCTTCCTCAGTTATATTTAGTTCATTGACTTGATTTATTATTGCTATGTAGACATAGAAAAGAGTGTGCAAACAGCCAAGATGGAAACTCATTAGGTGGGGTGAGCTCCACTGTCAAAGAAAACTGATCCTTGAGCTGCAGAGCAGGTTTATTGGGTCTTGACAGAAGAGCAGTGACAAGAAGTTCGTCTCCTGCCAGAATGCTCTTCTCCCACCTCCCAGCCAGAGTGAAACCATGGCATATACGATCTGTCTCAGCTGCTGAAGCAGAAACAGCCACAACATGCATTACTCTGCCAGCAGGGAGGAGCATGGAGAGAAAAGTAGGGCAAGACATGGACCTGGGATAAGTTGATCAGGGCAGGACAAAAGATTAATACTTTTGCTATCAACTTTTGGTATCAACTTTTAGAACCATAGCACTGCTGCTGTTTTGGAATATCATAGAATCACAGAATCCCAGAATGGTCTGGGTTGGAAGGGACCTTAAAGATCACCTAGTTTGAAAGCCCCTGCTGTGGACAGGGACACTTTTCACTAGACTAGGTCCTTCATGAGTCTCTGTGCCATCCAAAACATGACCAGACTGCTCCCAGAGTCACACTGGAAAGCTATATAACCTTATATTTTTGTAAATGCAACTGAGATGGTCATCCTGCTAGACTGATTCATACCAGTCAGCTGATCTACTTAGCACTCCCCCATAAGAAAAAATCGTGTCATTATTCCTTGTGAAGCACTTCCTCAATTGTTTGACCTGGATTCTTTGGACCTAATAAAATGTATCAGCAGTAAATAATAAATATTAAAAAAGGAAACTCAATCTGTGACCAATGTTTTCTTCCATAAAAACAGATGTTTGCTGAGTGGAATGGTATATGACACTGAACCCAGACTGTGCACAGAACAGGATGCTAATGCAGGTGAACCCCCGAAAATCAGTTTCCTGTGGGACTTTTTCTTTACCCCTTCAGCATGACAAAGTTGGTGTTTAACCAGAGGTCACATACTCTTTTCTCTGTACCTCATAAAATATTTTTATTTCACTCAAACTCAGTAGTAAGTCAGTATTTTGGATGATGTTGCACATGTCTGTATGAAAACAGAAACAGGCTGCATACATGAAAATTGTTTAAAGAACAGCTTTTAAAATTATTTACAAAATGCATACTCAAATACCTTTCTCCATACTAAGAACAATTTCCAAGAAACGATTTCTTTTTCTGAATTCCAAAGCACACCTCTAAACAGTAGAGAGTTCAGAAACCATTATGTTCACTTATCTGGAGGCTACACGAACACCATTTCCCAAGGTGCAGTTTCCTGATGAGCTTAATTCCACCTAAATATTTGGTGCTGCTGTGGCAGGCGGTGTTCCTGTCTCACTAGTGCTCGTGTAACTAACTATGGACTTGGCTAGGGAGCCAGCTGGGATGGAAACTACGAATTTGTTGCACGATTAATTTGCAGGTCGGATGGTGCCCTCCTCCGTGTGAGTGCAGGCCCACGGGAGTGCTGATGTCCACACCTGCCCGCATCCCTCGGCAACACCGAGATCGCAGTATGCTGATCATGAAGCCCCACCCTGAGGCTGTTTCTTGGCCGTTCTAGCTCTGATTCACACAAAAATGCAGTCTCGGGCATGGACTCCCCCCACGCTTACATCCGGTTTAGTGTGCGGATGCTGACCTTCTCCACTATCATTAACAAATCGGCATTTAAAGGCTCCGTTCCTTACTGTGAAATAGGCAGATGTCAATCTTAAATCACGTAACTGCCCATAAATCAAAGCCATATTATAAGCCTCTTAATTTCTCGCTCACTCATTGCACAGTTTCACACTCAGGTTTGCACAAACGTGCGAAGCCCATCTCCCGCACCAACGCCGGGAAGCAGCGCAGGACAGCGCGGCGGCCCTGGCCGGCGGACGGAGCGGCGGGGCACGGCGCTGCCCGCTGGGCACACCCCCGGAGGCTCGGCGTGCTGCTCTCGCCGCCTCCCACCGAACAAAGCCGCTCCCCCGCGCACGGGGCACGCCCAGCGCCCTCAACACCCGCTCCCCGGCGCTCGCCAGCCCCAGCAGCGCGCGGCAGCAGCGCGCCGCAGCCATACACACAGAACCGCCGCCCTGCCCGGAGCCGGCCCCGCTCCCCCTCCCCTCCCTCGCCTGCAGCCGCCGCCGAAGCACCGCCCGGCTCCCTCCCCTCACTTCCCCTCCCTCCCCTCAGCGGCCGCACCCTCGCGGCAGGAGCCGCTCGCCGCCGCTGCCGCCGCCGCCCCGCCCCGTCCCGCCCCGCGCGCCGCAGCCCCGCCCGGCCGCGGCTCCGGCGGGCGCAGAGCGCCGCGAGCAGCCATGATGGTGGGTCCGGGGCGGCCGCGGAGCCGGGCCGGGGCGGGGCGGGGCGGGCGGCGCGGCCGGGCACTCACTAACCTGTGCGCTTTGTCTCCCCTCACCCTCCCTGCCGCCGGCCGTGCCCCTCCGCGCCCCCCGCCCCCGCCGCCGCCTCGCCCCCAAGCAGGAAGGCTCGGACGACGGCCCAGATTTCCTCTCGGAGGAGGACCGAGGTGTAAGTGCTGCGGGGAGGCGTCGGGACCCCGGCGCCTGGGGCTGGGCGTGGGGGCGGACAGGGTCGGCCTCTCTTCAGGGGCTTCCGGGCGCTGTTGGCCCGAGCCCGCCGCGTGGGTGCCGGAGGGAGGCGGGTTGCCGGGCGGCGAGCGTCCGGGCTGGCTGTCTGTCTGTCCGTCCGCCCGCCCGCCGGGATCTGCTCCTGGCACAGTCTCCCGCTGATATCGGCGTCTGTGTGCGTGTGCTCTTCATTATTCTGTCACCTAAGTTTTGGAAGGACAGTTCTCTCATGCTGTCGTTGGAATAGCTTGGGAGGGGTTGTGCCCCGGCCCCCTCCCGCTGCACACGCCCGGCGGGGCTGGTCCTGCCCAGGTTTACCAACCCTGGGGAGCACCAGGTTCCATCGCCAGCCGCCATCCAAGGCCTGGGAGATGCAGTCCTGTTCTCCCTTCTCCCTTCAGGCCCGAGGGGCTCTCCCATAGATAACAATGGGACACTTATATTGCAGACACATGCTGCATAACAAACTCTTTATTGGAAAGAAGTTCTGTTGTTGGGACAGGATGCCACAATTATGTTTCTTACTGAGAAAACCTTTTTTTCCGCCCTCCTCTTTCTGCCCTTAGTTTCTCTTCTATCTGTATCCGTATTTCTTTAATTTGCTTGCCTCTCTTAAGCAACAAATCAGCTAATCTAGTATAATTTAGTCAGACTGATTACTCCTGTCACTTAGTATCTTGAGAAAGACCAACTGTGAGCAAGGTAGGTGAGCAGCTTCAGGGTCACTTAGGTTCCCTTGGCTGTTGGTGGTTATTGAAGTGACTGTGTACAGTGTATTACTAAAAATACAAAAATCTGAGAAACACTGTGATGGTGCATGTTTTATCATGCACACCACAGTCAGGTGTTAAATTTAGTGCATTTTATGTTCCAGTTTATGACCAGAAATGTAAAAAGGCATTCTAATATTGTATCATGCCAATTCTGGCCACTGTAAAGCTTTCGTCTTTATGTATATAGCTACTTTACTAAGAATATTGAATAAAAGAGAGAGGAGGTAGAAATCGTTGTTGTCCTTTGGGTGTCTTCAGAACAAGGACTGCAGAATTTACTAACTGTGGAATTTTAACTACATTGGTATTTTACATAGGTTGTCCCTGGTACTTAGGAACGGCCTTTGGTGCGCACAGTTAAGTTGCCTTTACTGAAGATGCAGGTAGAACATAACAATGCAGATCTCACCTCGTGTGAAACTTGTTTGTTTGGCTGGTTATTAACCCTCTAAGGCTGCAGGTCGTTAAGAGTTCACAAGGTAATTTGAAAACCTTAAGAAATCTCTTAGCAGTCTTGTTTGTACTGTTGCACAATATACCATCTCAGTTGGCCAAGTGTGGTCTTTTTTTACTGCATCTTCATCCAGTACTGAGGAATTAAACTAGAACAGTGTCCTTATCATTTCCCTGATTTTTTTTTTAGGGTTTCTTATTTCCAATCACTGGTCACTGTGGGGCTTTAATTTTTTCTCTTCTGTGTAAATCTCTGGGGTTAAAACACGGGTTGTTATCTGCATGATTTTGTTTGTGATATGGGAAATTAATCAGAAGCAATATGGCAGTCTGTTCATGAATGGATTTGCTGTGCTCTAATCTTCAAAACTGTAGTACTTTTTTTCTTACTAGTAAAAATAAATATCTTTTCATAACATGATTCCCTAGTTCTGTTTTGTTGTCTTCCTGTCCTTGCAATTAAATAACGAGTAGGTCAAGCCTTTATTTGAAAGCATGGATGGCAACTTCTGGTTGGAGTAATTGAGCTTTTAGTTTTGAAAAGCAATATTCTTGCCTTTGTTGAATTTAGATATTGCTGTGACAACTGTACTTTTAATGCTGCAGGAATTTGTTGGCTACAGTCGTGTTAAGTTTAACGTTAGGGTGATGGGATGAAAGAGGGCTGGAATTTATGCTGATGCCACACTGAAGAGTAATTCTCAAACAATTGTGTTACACCATATGGAGCCTTTTCTGGAGAACTGTAAAACAGAGTACTGAGAATCATCTTTGAGGAAGTAGAAGTGGGTGGTCTGTAGAAGGAACTTATTATAAATGGTCTGCTTAAAATCAACTTGTGGGAATTGCTTTTCTGAATTTCCCTTAGGAAGACTGGATTGAGTTTGCTTGGTGTAACTTGGGTCCTATTGAGATTTTTGTGCTCTCTCTAACATAAACAATACATGCTTTGAAAAGTGGTGTAGTATTGCTCCATTAGTACTGTCTTGTGTATCGTATAGCTATATAATCTTTAGCTGGCTTGGCTGACACTTATTCAGAGGAAATGAGCTATCCTATAGAACAGGTCTGCTGGAAACTTAATGCTGTGAAAACACTTTGAAAGCTTTTGTTGTAAAGGTATTCTTCATCCCCTTGCTCTGTGTATTTATCTGCCTGTAAAGAACCGGCTGAAGAAGGGGTCCTTCTACTCTAACATTTTTGGAAGAGCTCAGAGCATGGACATTACTGTTAATGGATGACATTACCTAGGAATGTAATACTTGGTTGTTTCCCTTGTCTCTACCAGATTCCACCCATTATCATTTGAAGTTTAATTGATCCTTAAGCAAGAGCTTAGATGTTAAATCCTCTCCTTGCATTGTGTTGTCTTTTAGTACTGTAACATCGCTTGGCCTGGGTTTGGCTTCTGGTGTTTTCTAGACCCTTTGAATAGAACAGGGACTTTCTTGGTATAGCATAGGAAACTGTAAAGTAACAAAATTAAATCAGTTTTTGTTTTGCAAGTTCTTCAGCATGGATTTAGATTACATGTCTAAGCATAAAATTATTATGCGATATTGTATGTATTAGACTTGGAGGGGGCAAGATAAAAAGGGACAGTCCTATCTCTATTTTTTCCGTACTTTAAGGTGCTTTCATTTCAGTTTTCTTCGGTATCGGACTTCTTTTATTTTTTCATTTTCTCCTTCCTTTGTGACTAGAAAACCATCCATTGGTGGCAGTTTTATTTTGGAACTAGTGATGCAGAGTTTGTTTAAGTTTGTGATGTGATGATGTTGTTTGTGAATTCAGTTTCCAGTAATGCAAAGTGAATTGTTGTGTGACACGAATACATTTAAATTCCTTCAACTTTCTGATTGTCTTTGACACCTTTCATAAATGCTGCATTACCATTGCAGATGAAAACGTTCCCTGTTGGCAGTCAGGCTACACAGCATAATTTAACATACGATTAAACTCTTCAAAACTCTTACAAACTTGGTATAAATTAAACAAATAGTCCTGTATAGTTGTATGTCATAGGCAAAGTCATAGGTAGTTCTTAATCCTATCTCAGCACAGATAGGACTTTTGTATCTGAAGTTGTGAATAGTGCATATAGATCAGGCTGCACTGCACTGGATATGGTCTAATGACAAACTTTTATCAGCTGTTATACCAAATTTTAGAATTTTACATGGTACCACTTTGAAAAAAAAATAAAAAGAGGTGGAAAAGTATTTTGGTAGAAATATTTGTGACCTGTGAAAGACTACAAAAATACCATTTAGACAGTCCAGATCATTTGCTGAGATTACTCAGTCTGTTAACATATGCTGGGGGGACCGGAGAAAAACACACAGTACCCCAGACAGTGTAACCACAAAAACCTTTTTACACGCTGAAAAATGTGGTGTCATGACATAAGGGAGGCATTGGTATGTCATTATATTTTTCTTTCCTAAATTAGATGGTAAGCACATTGGAAACTCAGTAGGAGCTTGGAGGTTCTGCCTCTGAGAAGTGATCTGCAAGGAGCCATTGCATGATAATATGCCTTTGTGTGAGGCAGTGACCCCCTAAACCTTGGGAAAACAAAACAAAAGGCAATGCCTGAATCACGTGTGTGAATATGTTACTGTGCAGTCATTTTAATGATTTCCAACTTCACTGTAAGGAAAAGCTATTACTACTTGTGTAAGAGCTATTGAACTGTTATATTTTGCTAGCCTTAGCACAATATGCTAGAGTGCATGATTTTGGTTTACTTTAATACACTAATTCTAAGATACATGAGTCTGGTTGCTGCTACATAGGCAAGAGTTGTCCGTGCATCGAGGTTAACAGCAAGACTACAGTAGGATCTGACCACTGTGATTTAAGATAAAGGTAATTTATGGAAAACAAGATTTGGCAGTGATGCTTTTGTCCTAGTGCTTTTCCAGTGCCTCACAGCATTACCTTCAAAATCTGCTCATATGTAACCTCTGTACTATGTGTTGTGGATACTTAAAGCATTTTTGTACTTAAGTATGGACTTAAAAATGCAATCCTGAAAAAAATTAATGGAGAAAAAGTCCAAATCTCTGTATGGTAAAGCATTTTTTATACTGTAGGATGGGATATTGGTAGAAAAAATGCAGCATCAAAGAAAACACTGTGTCTTAGTAAAAAGTATGCCGTGTGAGTGTGATGTTGAAATATTTTTTGACAATGTGATTGGAAAAGATTTCAGAGTTAGCCTTAGTGCTTGTAAAAACATTCCAAATGTCTGTTGGTCATGATGATGAAATCGTCATGAGACAAATTCCTCCAAATTCCTCTAGAACAAGGGTGCAAGAGCGAGGGGACTTGAATTTCCAGTTGGGGTCTCGATGAGGTTAGTTACACCAAGTACTGTTGAATGAAGCCTTTGGTCCAGTTACTGCCAAATATTGTGGTGCTCAGATAATACTGCAGTTTTGCTATATTTTATCATTGTCTCTTTTTTTTTTTTTTCAATGTGACTTTGGAATTATTTTGTGAAAGAGTTCAGGTTTCTTGTCTTGTAGAAAAAAATATGTGTATTTCTTGCACTTTTGCCATTTCTCATGCTCATTTTGAAGACATCAAAGTCTTTGGTTTGAGTTTTTTGCTTTGAGCTTTTTCAGAAAAGTATTTCCAAGAAGACTTAGTTCTGTGAAGTTTAGGATATTTTTTTATGCTTTTTCATTATATGATGAGAGATGTTGAACAGAAGAATAGTGGAAGACAGTGTGAGTAAATCAGGTCTATAACAGCTCTTGCTTCTTTGAAATATAGAACCACTTTTCTCCTTAAAAGTACCTTTCCAACTGTTAGTATCTTTATAATTACCTTTACATATATTTACTTAGGACAGATTATTAGTTCAGAGGAGTGGGGAGAATAAAGAGAAAAATCTACCAAACTTGTTGCTATCGGTAAATGTACTTTGTCTTGAGCATCTCAATTACTAGCAGGTTAACAATGTACAGAAATGAAATTAGTGCACTAACACGGAGTAAAGGAGCTTATTATTTGTATGGTCATTTGTGCAATGAGAAGTACTACTGGATTTCCTTTTTCTGCTGGAAAGAATCTTTTAATGTTGGGGGGTTTTGTGATCTGTCTTGTGCAGTGGAAGATCAGGGTTCATTTCAAAGGAAGAATAATAATGGAAATATAGTTTACTTTTTTTTTTTTTTTTTTTAAATTTTAAGCTAAATATATTTTTCTCTCTTTAGCTTAGAGCAATAAATGTAGATCTCCAGACCGATGCTGCTCTGCAAGTGGATATCTCAGATGCACTCAGTGAGAGGGATAAAGTAAAATTCACGGTCCATACAAAGGTAAAAACCTGGGTTTGTACACGCAACAGTTATTAATTATATACAAAAGAGAGTTTGCTTAAACTGTTTATTGAAACAACGTGTAACACAGTCCAGAGGAAATGAGAAAGTAGAATTATCTCCTGTTTAAGAGGCTGTGTAGCTACAGTGCATAAGAAAAAGATGACTAAGAGCTAAAGAACTGTTTAGAAGAAAGTTATGTTCATTTTTTTTTTTGTATTGATGTGTTGTCATGTCATTTCCATGCTTATTCATTAGCCTGTTTGCAGGTAGAATCTTTACTAGACATGAATATACTTCAGTATAGTTTTTTAAATTAAATTAGATTTTATTGTAATTTCAGATTCTAAGAACATGTGTTGTAATTTTACATTCAGGGATCATTTTTAATTACTATTGTTTGACTTTTTTTTAGATTTGAATGTTTATTGACTGCAGAGTGACAGAATAATTAAAGTTGAATAAAGTATCTGGACATCATTAAATCCTTATCTCCTCCCTCACTCTCACCATTAAATTAGAGTGTGTGAGAGCACATTGCTCAGGATTTGTCCATTTGGGTTTTGATTACAGAATCATAGAATCACTTAGGTTGGAAAAGACCTCTAAGATTGAGTCCACCATTAAACCATGTCCCTAAGTGCCACATCTACACGTGTTTTAAATACCTCCAGGGATGGTCACTCAACCATTGCCCTGGGCAGCCCCTTCTAAAACTTGACAACCCTTCTGGTGAAGAAATTTTTTTAATATCCAGTCTAAATCTCTCCTCGTGCAACTTGAGGCATTTCCTCTTGTCTTGTGACCTGTTACTTGAGAGGGGAGACCAGCCCCCAGCTGGCTACAGCCTCATATCAGATACTTGTAGAGAGTGGTACGGTCACCCCTGATTTTTCTCCAGACTAAATGTCACCAGCTCCCTCAGCTGCTCCTCATCAGATCTGTGCTCCAGACCCTTCACCAACTTTACTGTACTTCTCTGGACATGCTCCAGCGCCTCTATGTCTTACCTGTTGTGAGGGACCCAGACGTGGACTCGAGGTGCGGCCTCACCAGTGTCCAGTACAGAGGAACTGTGACTTCCCTGGTCCTGGCACGTTATTTCTGATACATGTCAGGATGCCATTGGCCTTCTTGGCCGCCTGGGCACATGCTGGATCATGTCCAGCCACTGTTGACCAGGTTCTTTTCCAGCTGCTCTGCCCCAAGCCTGTCACACTCTCTGGGGTTGTGACCCAAGTGCAGGACCTGGCTCTTCACCTTGTTGAATCTCCTGCAATTGCCCATGGATCCAGCTGGTCCAGATCCTTCTGCAGATCCTTCCTGCCCTTCAGCAGATCAATACCTTCACCCAACTTCAATCTGCAGATTGACTAAGGGGCACTTGATTGCCTCATCCAGATCATCGATAAAGATACTAAACAGATTAAATTGATAACAGGATTAAACTGATAAAAATATTAGAGATGTCTATGAGAGCAGACACTCCACAACCTCTTTGGGCAAACATGCCAGTTGATTGCTGCACTAATTAAGATGAGGGTACTTACTGTGGTATGAATTTTTGGGGACATTTTTGTTGTTCCTTCAAGTTTTTTTCTCATCTATTAATGAAAAACATTGTGGGTTTTTGTTGTGGTTTTCTTCCTCCCTACCTCCTTCCCCCCCATAACTCTACCTCCTTTTACCCTTCCAGAGTTCCTTACCAAATTTCAAACAAAATGAATTTTCTGTTGTCCGGCAACATGAAGAGTTTATTTGGCTTCATGATTCTTTTGTTGAGAATGAGGACTACGCTGGCTATATTGTAAGTACTGATATTCTTTTGGTTTATATGTGCTGTTTTCTGTGGGCTGTATCAAAACTGCTTGAGACTGCTTTTAAATGCAGTGGAAACAGGAGGTGTTCATTCTGTATAAAATCAGATCAGCTTCTCTAATACTTAATTTTATGCAATTACACAAAATTAATGGTTGAAGCAAGCTTGGAAGAAAGCTACTGTAGCTGTCATACTTTCTTGCCTTTTACTCCTAAGGAATGAGTAGTTTAATTTGTCTCCAAGTGTATTTTTATGCCACCGTGTTAAAAGTGTGGGAGAGAGTTGAACTGTGTGACTTGGTGGTATTGTTTTTGCAAGGTAATGTTTAACTTAGTTACAAGTTCCATGTTGCCTGTGTTTTAGCTGGAATGGCAGAGTGAAGTAACTAGACTTTTTGAGTTCTCATTATAAAGATCAGAATCATTTTTCCATAAATAAGAGGAAGGAAAAAACAGTTTAAATACCATGTGGAACTACAGGGAACCTCAATATGTAGTAACTTATGGTTTGAAGTTTATTTCAGGCCTTCCAGGAGCAGAGGTTTCAAAAGAGGCACTGTATGATAGTGCATATTAAAAATGGTGCTGCTCTTCATATGTTAATTGCAAATAGGAGTATTTGTCATCTTGGTGTGAAAGTTATTCATTTTGTGTTGGGGGAGGTGTTTGCTGATTCAGAGCATAAACAGATACTTCTAATTGATTAGTGGGTACATTATAATGAGTATAATCTGTGATGTGTCATACTATTCTTGAGCTAGTCTTTTCTTAGTCAGAAAAGCTATTTGAAGTGACTAGACCTTCAGTGTGGTAATAACTAGTTTCAAATGGTTGACCGTCTAGATATGGGATTTTTTTGGTTTTTTGTAAGTGTTAATATAATGGGCCAGTATCGGTAAACTAAAATTTAAACTTAGTTTAACTTTGTTCTGTGTTCCTTTCCTGACAACAATTCAGGATTAGTTTGACTGTGGTGTTTTCTCTTTCAGTGTTAATATACTGTATTATAAAATTAACCTAGAGACTTGTTGACTAGGGGCTTTGTTATTTAAACACGTGTCTTTAATGTCAGCAGTGCTGCAAGAAAGAGCTAGTGTCTGCAAACAATAGGGAATGGTTTTCTTGGTTTAAAGTTTTGGGGAGTTATAAATGGATGGTGTGAAAACAGTCGTGGAATTCTTCTTTTTTCTTTAAACAAGAAGTAATCCTTAGCAACTAAGCTAAACCAAAACTAATTAAAAAATAATTACTTCAAGTTTTAATTCATTGTCATGGGAAATGAAGTATTATTTGGTTTCTGTTGTAATTAAACTGAAGCCATTAGTTAATACTCTAGTAATCTTCAAGGACGCTTGACCGAAATTGGTATAGTAATGCCATGTGTATAACTCGTGAAAGAGAGACTTCATCTAGAAATGCTGTAATGAATGATGAAAGAGAGAAACATGTATTAAAAAGCTGCAGGCAGTCTACAGTTCCTGTACTGTGAATGGGTGTTGTTTGACTGAGAAAATGAGAACTTAAAAAAAATTGGATTCAATTCCAGATTCCACCAGCACCACCCAGGCCTGATTTTGATGCCTCCAGGGAGAAACTGCAGAAACTTGGAGAAGGGGAAGGATCAATGACTAAAGAAGAATTCACCAAGATGAAACAAGAACTGGAAGCGTATGTAGACTTTATTACTACTTTATTTATTTATATTCCAAAACTTCTATTGCTGTTTACTGTCCCATGTTTCCAGTTTCACTGTAATGGTTCTCTGTGAAATACAGACTTGAGAATCCAGGTGTTATGTAAACAGGGTTAATCTCAGTGATCATGATCAGTGCCATTAGGAAAATTGTAGAAATAATTTCATGGAAGATCATCTGAAACAGGAAATACATCAGCTTGTTCTTGAGCGTTCTTTTATAAGAAATAAAGTACTTAGATGCTTTTCTTCACAGAACATCTGCAAAGGGAGGAGATAACCTCTTTTTTAGTTCTGGTGTTCCACATTTTATAAGCATAATGAGACTTCAAGGTTATACATATAGTGATTGGGAGTAGGAAGTTGTGCATATGGTTGGTACTGTAAACATGGATGCCAACCTTCTGTTCCCCAAGAAATACGAAGATTACTAGAAAATTACTTTTTTGACACTTTAAAAAATTTTTTTTGCACAAGGAGAATATACTTCCTGAAAATACTATTTTCCCTTAATATGAATTTAATTTATATTGAAATATCTGCTCTGAAGCTTCTTGTTCCATATGGAGTTACACAGTGAAGTTTCTCCTTGCTTCGTCCATTTTATCATGCATTCACTTCTTTGATCTTTTCCTGTCATTGGTTTCAGTTTTCAAGTGTATATTTACGCTGCTTCTAGACTGCTTCTATCAAGAGCTCTGAATTGGCAAGAAAAGTACATAGAACTGTTAGAACTGCTGCTTTCTCTCCGAACTTCAGCTGCTGTGAGCAAATATCTTAAAAAGCTCTGTATTAGTGATATGTACAGCATAATTTATAGCAGAGTAGATATACACTTCATATGCAGAAAACTGGAAATGAGCAAAACACTATAGATTTTAAAGAATCTGGTTTTCCAGCGGCCCTGATCATGATTCTCTTGTGGTCTGGTTAGGGGTTGGATAACACAGAAAACTTTGGGTTTCTTCTACTGCCACCTCCATCCTCTGCATCCTCCTTTTTTGTCTTCACTGAATGACTACTATCACTGAGATCAAACATCTCCCAACACTGGCCCTGCTGGTTTGCTGGTATGTAAATCTTAAACTCCTTGCACATAGTGGAAGGAAAAGCGTTGATTATAATTTTGCTGTTTGACCTCAGAATGGGAAAAAGAGCCCTTTCCTCATTTTTTAGATGAGTTGCATCTTACTGAATTTGCAAAGCACAATGAATTCTAGCAAACTGGTATTGGTAAGAGTGCCTTCCTCTTAATTAAATTGCAAGTGAGTGATTGCTTTGAAGCTGAGTTGGCTGAACTGGGCAACTGTGTGATTATTATGGTTAAATGTGATTTTTTTGTTGTACCTACCAAATGCAGCTCTTAATTTCACTTTTAGAACCACGAAGTGAGACATCAATGTAAGCTTTGGCTCAAAAAGGCTAGGTGCTTTAACACGAAATAAAAGACTGGCTAATCAGCTAACAAAAGTATATGAACTATATAAATAAGTAAGGAGGGTGCAAATGGGCAAGGGGATGGAGATGGGGAGGAAGGAATTTGCACATCAATACATAGTGCCTAGGGACTGTAGTCTGTACCTCAGTTTCTTGATTTTTGGGGTGCTGGGGAAAGGACAATGAAATGAGGTTACAGTTTCAGCAGACCCGCATCTGTTAGCTAACCATAAAAATTAGAGTGTCTTTGTTGACTCTTCATTAAAAGTCTCTCTGTAATGTGTTTGGGCTTCAAATTTCTCCCTAGTATTAACACTGTACTATTTATTTATGTCTCTATCAAACATTGGAGTGATAAACTCCATTATATCAGCTTGTAATTTTGTACCCTTCCTTAGGGTCTCTTAAAGCTGCTCACTAGGTTTATCTCAAACTTAATTGCTTCATACAAAATTCTTATGTCTGTCTTATTTCTTGTTTTTAGTGAATATTTGGCAATATTCAAGAAGACAGTTGCAATGCATGAAGTGTTTTTGTGTCGCGTGGCAGCACATCCTATTTTGAGAAAGGACTTAAATTTCCATGTATTCTTGGAATATAATCAGGATGTGAGTATTGAAAACTGAATTGCTGGTGAGAGAAATCAAGATGTACTTTTATGGTAGGATGGAAAATTGATTAAGAGGGAATTACCTCCTGGAGGAAATTACATCAATTCCTTCATGCCAGACATATTTGTGTTGTAAAAGTTAGAAATTAGTTTAGTCTGTAGGAGTTCATTTTCTGCCACCTGGGGAACCAAATGCACTATATGCTCTAACCTCGGCATCAAAAATATTACTGGAAATCCAGTATATTTTGGATTTAAAAGCTGAGCTTTTGGGTGATTTCACATGACAGTATACTTTTCCACTCTTTGAATTTTTTTTTTTTTTTTTGCTATGAGAAAGAATTATGCAACAAAATGGAACACTAATTTTTAGCATTTGGAACTGTGGTATAAATTCTGTTGCTAACAAAACTAGAGAGAATTTCTAATGAAATGTTCTGATAAATAAAACCTTTTTGTTAATGATGGAAATGAAAATGTGGTTAATTTTTTTCTAAGTGTTGGACTAGTGTGGCTATCCATATGTAAATACTGAATTGAGGTAATGGAGAGTACTTTTGGCCTCGTAACTCTTTGGCGTTGGAGTTAGTGGTTGCTCGTATTCTGCAAAGAGTTTCAGTTACTTTTTAAAATTGCGGAATCAACATTGAAAGAAATTATTACAAAGACTGGTTCAACTGCATACATACTTAATTCAAAATGTGTTACAGAGGTTCCTCTGTTGCTTGATGTACAAATGCTTATGGATTCAGGCAGTCAAAACTGGGTGAAGTTAGATGGACAGGAGGAGTGTGAGGGGGCTTAAACCAGCATTATCCTCTGGAAGTCAAAGATCTGCCATTCACTGAAGGGTGAAACATGGTTGTATTAACTATAGTTACATCAACTCAGCTGTACTGTGCATGATAAATAGTGTGTTATTGATAACTGAAATGTACACTCTGTACATTTGGTACTGTCTGTAGGTGCTAGAATGTTGCTGATTTTTTTTTTTTTTTTTTTTGCCTAGAATAGTATTTTAGGTGATGAGCAATCTAGTAAATGAGGTAGTCTTCATTGGGGATGCAAGGTGCCCTGTCCCCATTAGTGTAGAGTGTAAGAGTGAACAGAGAACAGGAAAGTTGCTTTAGGTGTAGCAAGCAGGGGTATGTAATTCTGTGATTTCTTTTTTAAAGCTTGTATTGCCTCCAGAAAATGACTGAACTTGGTAAATTAATTTGTTTTTCAGTTGAGTGTTCGTGGGAAAAATAAGAAAGAGAAACTTGAAGACTTCTTCAAAAATATGGTTAAATCAGCAGATGGTGTCATTGTTTCAGGAGTAAAGGTGATTACTGCTTAACATAGCAAGATTTAAAATGTATGAACATTGTTGTTGTCCTTTTAAATGAAGCAGAATTTTACATAGGTACAAATATGGGATTTTTATAGTGATGTCTAACTTAAGAATTAGTGGCAGACCATGGGTGAGAACTTGTGGCCTGGATGCAAAATAATTGAGAGCTTTCTTGTGGGATTGAGAGCTTTCTTGTGGGCTTTCAGTACTCTTTCTCCTGTTCTGTGAAATTAAGCTTTTTTTTTTTTTTTTTTTTAAATAAACATAGATAATTGATAATATGGTTGGATTTTTTTGTTCAGGCCTGCCATTTTATGTAGTGGAAAGGAGAACTAGGTGTGACAACTGCTTCAGTTCAGAAGTTACTAATTGAGTGAATTTTCCCAGTCTTGTAGAATCCTTTTACTATTTCAAGGCTAGAAGCAGCAGTAGAGGTTATATGATTTTTCCCAGTAGATGTAAGAATGTAACTGAGGGGGGAGAAAAAGAAGAAAATACAATTTAATTTTCACTTTTCCAAAAGCTACAAGATTGCTTTTATAACAAACAGAAGTTCTGCAGAGGATAATTTTTAATTTCTTTTCTTTCTAGTGGTAATAGCAATTTTTACAAGAGTTAAAAGTTTCTAGGTTCAAAGTCTTGGTTTTTGAAACTGCTGGAAAGTGGATATAACCATGGATTAAATATGACTTGGGGAAAAAAAAAGTCCAAATAACTACTACATTCATAAGAACATTGTTCAAAGCCCATGCTGTAGGCTATTTCATGGTATTGAGCATCTGTGTTATTTTAGAGGGTTTTTAAATATAAGTATTAAACCAATTATGTCAAGTTATAATACAGAAAATACTAACAATTACCTGTGTTTACCAAATTGACAGAAGTATGTCATTAAGATCAGTGTTCTGAGCTAGGAGTTCAAATCATCTCATCTGAGACCACAGCCTCTGTACTGCTGGGTGACTTTCATCCCTTCTCCCCTTTTTCTAGGTAGATGCTTTTTTAAATTAAGTACTTGACATGTATTCTATTTCTGTCACCCTTGGTGACCCTTTGATGTTCCTTCATGTTTAGTAACAGACCTTTAGAATGCTTGTTGCAAATTCTTAGTTCTTGCTAAATTCTTAATAGAACTTAAGATCATTATATAAGTGGAGAAGAAATCAGTTTACATAAATGGTGTTTTAGACAATAAAAATAGCTGCATTTCCTGTCACAGCAACAGTGAAATGTACAAATTTACTCTGCAATTGCTCTGTAGAGAGTGAGTGAAATCCTGTTTTTTCAATTGTTCTCTTTTTTTTGTAGGATGTGGATGACTTCTTTGAACATGAGAGAACATTCCTTGTAGAATATCACAATCGAGTCAAAGACGCCTCTGCCAAATCTGATAAAATGACAAGATCACATAAAAGTGAGGTTTTTTCCAGGGTGAAAATAGTAGTGGTTAAAGTGTACAGAAGTTGTTAATGAGGAGAAGTAATTTTTAGTTTTCTTTTTGCATGTGAAAAGTGAACTAATTTCTCCAAGAGTAGCCTTCAGAGTCTAAAGAAGTTCAATCTGACTTTCTAAGTTTAGGCTTTGCTGCAGTAGACTATATGGGGTAAGAACAGCCTGGTGCAACACTGAGGATACCTTGATTCTTCATGCTGTCTGCTTGAAAAGAAGTACACTTTAAGTATTAATATTCTGTTGAAGTCTGACTTAGTCATTTATGTGTAGAGGTGGGTAGTATGGCAGTACATGTGATTTTACACCTAGAGAAGTTGTTATTGACTGGATGTGCTTGATTCCACCAAATGCAATCTCTTGGCACACTGGGCATTGCATTACCTTGCTAACTAAGTACTTTTGCTTGTAGCAAGCTCCTGTTTGGGCCATTGTTCTAGACTAGATTTCCATTTTTTAGTTGTTTAGATTGGAGGCTGGAATGTGTACATTCAGTGGCCTGGTTTGCAGGACCCCTTTTCATACTGAGACAAGATTTTCCACTTGCGTGTTGATTTGTCTTTGTGAGCTCAGTGCTAGCTAATGTGATTTCTGAAAGCTCTAGATGGTCTTCCCAAGTGCAGTTCATTTATTTGAGAAAATGAAAAACCTTTGGGTTAGGACTATTGTGTTTGATTTAGGATTACTGTGTTTTGAGAAGCTCAGAAAAAATTACCTATATTGCCCTTGATTATAAGTTTTTGTGCCTAGATAAATCAAAATTGATCTTCCAGATTCTGTCTGCTTCTTCAGAGTTTGGGTCTTATTTACAGATACTGTCTTTGCTGTCTAAAGTAATATAGTTCGCACAAGACCAGGTCACAAACGTTTTATGAATCTTCATTGATAAGATCTCTAAAGTGGAGTTTGAATGAGACATTAAACCAAGGATTTTCTGAGTTCTTCAGACGCTTCTCTTGCTGTTGTATGAAGACTGAGTCTTTTGTAGTTTTGGTATCTATGGTAGGAGGTGGAAAGAGTCAGTTATGGCTCAGTGAATTACTAAGGGGCCCTGTGTCTGCATTCAGTACCCACGTGAAGTGGTTCCTGGTGTTTTTGGTTGCTTTCCTAAAATGAGAACTGAACTTCCTTCATAGTAATGAAGTGCCAAGATTTATTTACAGAGTGAGAATGGCTTTTACATTGGTTGTAGAACCAAGAAAATCCTTTGAAATGAGGTTTTGAAATGAGGAAATCTGACGGGAAACTCATGACAAAGCTTCGTTGGTTTCCAGGCTCGAATCACATAGGATGTTTATTGACAACTTTTACCAAACTGTGAATTGGGACAAATGGCACCTTTGGAAATTCTAGCTAGAGGAGTAGAGCAATGACCTGGGAAAGCTGTTTTGGAAATGGGCAATCTGTAGTTTATGGATAACATGATCAACAGAGAGGTGCAGGGCTTGAAAATACACTGACTTACTATTTCCAGCAGAAAATCTGTTTTTATGTTGAAATGGGAGGAATAGAAGGGGAGATTAATAGCTTCCTAATACCATTCTTCACTGTAACCAACTGCACTGATGACGTGTGGAGTAATGAATTGTGTGGAAATTGACCCACTCAATCTCTCAAGGTTGTGTTATCAAAAAAAAAAAAAATCTGCTTAAAGGCATATAAACTTCAGAAAAAACAAGCAAATGTATTTTCCTGTTCATTGCTTGGATCTGTTTGTTTTCATCATTCATTGATTTAATACTTAAAGCTCTTGAATAAAAGAAAGAAGAGGAATGAGATAGTAAAACAAGTGCTTGTTTGTTTTTCTAGATGTGGCGGATGACTATAATAGAATTGGTTCTTCATTATATGCATTAGGAACGCAGGACTCCACAGACATATGCAAGTAAGATATTGTTAATAACCTGTGAGATAATTTGCTATGTAGCAGTCTTCATGGTGACCTGCTGAGATTGGTAGCTCTTGTTAGGAGAAAACCAGAATTTCTTACAGCTGTATCACATTAAGATATTTGCTTCTCTAGTATTTCCTTTCTTTAGCAGACTGCGCTTAATACTTCCGCTTTAATATTTGTCTGTAAAAAAATGCTGTTTTCTACAGTCTGTAGAAAATTACACAGATGAGATGGAAAAGTCCTCATTGAATAAGAAAAAACCACAACTGTTCACCATTTTTTTTAAATGTTACAAATGCTTTTTACATGTGCAGCAAGTGCAGGTCTCAGTTGGAGTATATGCATTTTTTTAAGTGTACCAACATCTTGAAGAATAGTTGTGCTGTTCTGGCAACTTTACTGCCCTTAGGAAAATAAAGCAATCTACTGAGATCCCCAGAAATTTGAAAATAGCAGGGGGTCTCTATGTACAGATGTTTGTCCTTTAATCTTTCAGATTTGCTTGAAGATGAAGTCTAGTGTATCTGAAAATAAAACTTAGTTAACTAGCTTAAAGATGTCAGTGGTTATCAACATACACACATAGTTCATTTGTGTGATGTTGGTGTCCGTGTGACGACAGGTAGGACATAAATGTGAAAGTTAACTTATTAATTTACCTGAATTACAGTGACATACATCCAAATGTGGTGACAGCTTATATACCAGATACTTTGATAATAGTATGGATATTTGTTGTAGTCTGTTAGGGTCTGTCAGAAATCACATCTGTCTTCTGTCAAAATAGTATAATTTGATTGTAATTCAGTCTGCTGTAAGACTGAAGCCTTGTATTGTCTCCTGCAATGGAGATGTTGTGACACTGTTGCTCAGCATCCCTGAATTCCAACTAGGACATACGTCGTGTTTACTGGGTGAAGAAAAGTACATTCAAATTTACGTAAAGCACACTTGATAATAGTGTAAGACCATTGACCAGGGTGCTGGTGTTTGGGGTTTAATTCACAGAAGAATAAAGAATCCTTGAGGAGCTGAGCAATTATTCTTTACTTTAAAATATCCATCAGTTATGCTTTGTTTGTCATTTGCCTTTCTTACATTGCACAGTTCCCACATGTTTGAAGTTTCAAACTAGTATGTTCTCTGAGTTTTTGGATTATAATCCTAAGAAGTGCCTTTGCAGTCTTTCTTGCCAGATGCAGACTAGAGTGTGAGTTCTAGAAAGTAATTAGACTGTTTAAAACAATGTTGTAATATGGGCTGTTTCCTTTGCACAGGTTTTTTCTGAAGGTGTCAGAGTTATTTGACAAAACAAGGGTATGTACTATGAAACAGACCTCATGTGCCAACAAGGCATTAATAAGTGGATTAATATGTGAGCTTCTAGATGGAGCGTTTAAGCAATGTGTAGTATGGAATGAGAAAACGTAAGATTTCAGTCATGTGTTTTGTAAAATGATTGAACCTTAGGACTCTTCGGTTGACTAAACATTTCTAGGCAGTCTCCTGTAATACCCTTGTAAAGCTGCTCTTCCTCTAAAATGCACAGAGATCTTCCATACTTGTTACTGGGAATCACAGAACATGTTATGGATAAAAGAAATGAAGAAATGTAATCCTTTATCCAAAAAAATGGTGGCCATGCTGCTTTTTTTCTGGAGCCAAGATCGGTTTCTGCAATTATTTGACTGAGAAGTAGAATTGCTTATGCTTCTAATCAGTTTTCAAATATCTCTTCTTTTGCCTTACTTGTTTGGTTTGGTAGAGAGAAGATGTGGGCCATGTATCAGGAAAACTTTCAAATGAAAAATGTGTGTATTCCCTAAACTGACAATTGTATCTGCACAAATACATACTTGAAAGAAAATTAACAGAATTACTTGCTTCGACTCAAAATGTCGCATTTTAGAAATTATTTTTTTAAAAATTAGGGTTTAAATAATGCGCTTGCAGACTCTTTCTAATCTGTTTCAAATACAAGCAAATTAGTGTATTGGTTTTTTAAACCATTTAGTGCATGCAGTTACACAATTAGTCTGCAAAGGTGCCTTAAAAATTTGTTTTCCTTTGATTTCAACAACAACATAAAACTACTTGTGCAACTGTTAATATAAATTTGTTTCTCTGCATTTTTTCTAGCATATGATAAATATAATTGCTATTGGGAAAAAAGCAGTGTTTAATGTAGAAAGCCAGTTGTCAATTACTGCTCAGAGAGTAGCTTATTGCTTACATTTTAATACAAAATCCTAATATTGCTTCTCATTTTGCATCTTTTAAGTATCCTGTCATTAATGCCTGATCTTAGTTTTTGGAAAAGACTATCTGTCATGTACTGTATATTTTACGTTGAATTTGTATATACAAAAGAATATCCAAAGTTTGGATGTTTTAAGTTGATCCTTTTGCTTACTGGTTTTTTTTGTTTGGTGGTGGTGTTTTGTTTTGTTTTTCCAGAAAATAGAGGCTCGGGTATCTGCTGATGAAGATCTTAAACTTTCTGATCTTCTGAAATATTACCTTAGGGAATCTCAAGCTGCTAAGGTGAATTTATAGGTTTTTGTTCAGTGTTTCTTTTATACTGTGTTTTTTTAACGTAAAAAAAAGAGCGAGAGAAAGAGAAAGTGGTAAGAGATCATCAACTCATAATATAGATAGATTAAAATGCTGCCACCCTAGCCTGCAATTTCTTCCTTAGCTGTAGAACCTGTCTCTGGTGCATATAAGGAGTAACAAAGCAGTTGCTGATGTGGGACTGACTGTGTGGAACTGAGTGAGCCACTTGTCAAGGCCAAATCATGCAGTAATGAAACACATTGGAAGGGCTGTTTGTGTGTTTGCAGTGTGTTCGGTGCTTGTAATTGCAAGCAGTTCTGCTTTTTTTAAAATATTAAAATTGGGTATTCCATATAATCTACTAGTGCTGATACAAAAACGCATGGGCTGAATTTGATATTCTGTGCTTACAGAAAATTTCATTCTTACTGTTGTTTGATGTGACATGATTAAATAACGTCACAGAATGAGCAAGCATTTCACAGAAAATGTCTGTAGTAAGATCACAAACTGTTGCACCAAAAATGTTACTACTGTTTCTTGGGCTCTGTGTGTATTTCAAATGCATAATGTAAATGTAGTTTGTTTCTAATCTAAGAAGCTGTGAAATTTCCCATGATTTGCCTTCTTTGGCTTTCTGGAGTTTGATCTAAGCCGTCTGTTGCTGGCCTCTGTCAGACAAGGTGGAGACCAGACAGTATTATGTTTTGGATCTGATCTAGTATAGACAGACATTCCTGTGACTTGCAGAATGAAGTAAAGTGAATGCAAATAATTTAGTAAGAACTGAAATACAGCAAGAAGGACTAATATTAATTTGATTTTTTAATTGTATGGAATACAGTAAAATCCTTGGGTAGAGTCTTATAAACTCCATATAACCTTTGTTTTTTTAATAGGATCTCCTATATAGAAGATCTAGGTCACTAGTGGATTATGAAAATGCTAATAAGGCATTGGATAAAGCAAGAGCAAAAAATAAAGATGTGCTGCAAGCTGAAACTACTCAGCAAATATGCTGTCAGAAATTTGAGAAAATTTCTGAATCGGCAAAACAAGGTATTTGGGTGGTCCTTGATCCTATGTTACTACTTTTAATTTAACATTTTAGTATGTTCTTAATGAGAATTAATGTAATTAATGAATATAGGTTTTTGTACTGTTTCCTAAGCAGGAATATTATCTTTTAATGATTATTTACTTATTTTAGAACGTTCAAATTGTATTTTTCTTTGGCTCCTCATAGCTCTGATAGGCAGAGCAAAGTCTAAGTGCAAATTACTTGTTAAGCTTTTTTTTCACATACATAAGCTGGGATACAAAATGGTAACTGCTAGCAGTAATAGCAAACAAATACTTTAAAGTGTTGTTAAAATTCCCCTTTTGGTTTTGTGCTTTCTTCTGTGAAGGCACCAGTCTGTCACAGATATGATACTACATTAGAGAAGGGAGAAATAATGAAATGAGATTTCACTGAATTACAGAGTTAATAGAGAAAAGGAACCTTATTTACATGTTACTTTTCTTCTGGAAACTTACTGTCTTTTTTAGGTTAATACTTCAGTGAGTTAGTAGTTATCTGACTCATGATTTGTGGCAGATCTGTTCAAGGTTTAAACACCATGCTCTTTCGTTTTTATCACTGAAGAGTTGTTTGAGGCTGTAAATCTGGTTAATGATTCCTGTAAATGAGACAGTGGAGAATGAGTGATCCTGTTAGCCACAAAGGTATATGCAGAAAGCGCACTGTTGTTCTTCCTAGTTTTAACTTTAGTATATTCCTTAAAGACTTCCATTTATCACCCTTGAAAGAACAGTGCAGATGGAATAAGAGAAATAAATATTAAAAGCATTCATGTGGCAGTCTTTTTTCAAAAAAGCTTTTTGTCCTCAAAAGGTTCCTAGAGGTGAGGAACTGCAGTGATGGTTTGCTTTCTTCCAACTGTGTAGCAGCATTTTTGAGCCCAGAATGTGCTGAGATTAAACTCAAGATTTTTCTTTTTTCCTTCTCTCACCCTTTACCTCTTCCATCCTGAAGGAATGTCTGTTAATCACTGAGGTCACTAGCAGGATACTGTTACTGAGTCCGTTTCTATTTTCTATAGAACTGATAGACTTCAAGACAAGAAGAGTTGCAGCCTTCAGAAAAAATCTGGTGGAACTAGCAGAACTGGAATTAAAGCATGCTAAGGTAATTATGATCCTTTTTGGCCTATATTTCAAGTGATTTTGAATATTATATGCTTGATTAACCAGAATGGCTACATTTGTTGTATGATACTTCACATTCAGGAAGGGGAATTTTAAGTTAAGCATTGTTCAGAAAGGTGAACTTTCTTTAATAACAGAGAAGACAAAAAAGTACAAGTGGAGCGTGTCTCTCTGAGAGATTGGTATGCTTGAGGTGCCTTTGGAAAGCACATATCCTGGAAGAAAATTTTGCCTTCAGTTTTATGTTTATTTGGCTGTTTGATATTTACATCTGCAGAGTTTGAAAACTTGCCTATTTTTAAAATTTCATCTCACCATTTCACTTAGGAAGTGGTTTCTCCTGTTATCCAGATTTTGGGACTTGATGTATAGGATGTTAAGCATGAGATCACACTGGCCTGTCTGGTATGATGAGTATGTTTTTGAACCTTTTTGCCTTTAAACTCTAAACCATTAACAAAAGAGGCATGGTGCAGATAGCCTTTCCAGGAAAATTAATTTTTGTAGGAAAAGAACTTTTAAGGGGCCTGGACTGTCCTTAAATTTCACAATGTATTTGATTTCATGGACAAGTACAACACTCTCTTATTTGAACAATCTTATACCTGGAGGCAGTTTTCTTTTAAAAATTAGTTCTTTAGCATTTCTCTTCAGATCTGAAACTGGATTGGTTAGGAAGCTGTGAATTAACTCAGAATATATCTGTTGAAAGGACTTGTTAAGAGGTATATTGCTGCTTTACACTCTTTTCAGTAGTGTTGATGGTGTCATTCTTCATTCCCCTAAACCTATTGCTTGCAAAACTAATGCACTGTAAAAAAGGTTTTTTGGGGGGACTTTTTTTTAAAATCTTGGTAGGTATAAGTTCAGCTTAATGAAATATTTATATACTGCTGGTAAAGCAATCAGCCATGTATGGAACGCATGACTCCTTATTAAGATGAACAGTCCTTACTTTAAATAGTCCTAACAGTCTTTCTTGCAACAGTTCTTATTGATTTGCCATGTTGTGCTTTAGTAAGGGAATGAATCCACACTGCTCCTGTCCTGCTTCAATCATTGACTCTTCATCATCTCTTGTAACTAACCCTTGCTGAAGTCTCCACATGGCTTGAAGTGGAATTCTTAGACAATGTCTCTGTCTTCTAAAGTATCCTTAAAGAATCACTTCTTTTAACTATACAAGTCACAATCTTGGAGTAATATTCTCTTGAATTTTGACAACTAGTAAGTGTGGAATGCAGGTGGAAGATGCCTAATTTCTGTAGCTTTCAACTTGATATGTACTTCCTATGTCCTCAGTGTACCTGGAAGTGCTTTAGTTTTTGAGCTTGAGTTTGTTGTCACAGCTTGTGTTTAACATGCATTTCTTTGGACAGTCTATCTGTGACTTACCTTGTCTTAGTAAATTTGCTAACAAGGAGTCCATAAAGCTGTAATAGAAGCTTTAAATTGTAGTTCTGTTTTTGAAGATGAATTGTTTTTGCTGACCCTTTTCACCTACTTCATCATGGAGCAACAACATTCACTAGGCAGTTTTGAATCTTTAAAGCTTTACAATAATCAAAGGTCATTTTGACTAAGAGTGACAAATCTTGAAATGTTAACAAATACTGTAACCTGTTGAATAAAAGGATGTTTTGTTTCTCACTAGGTTTGAAAGTTCTGTTTTCTCAACACCACTGTTTCATATTTAAAATAAGCTAAGCTACTACAGGTGGATCAGTTTGGTTACTGTGCTTTTCTTTCTGTGAATTCTGAGTTAGATTATTACAGAATTTACAAGTACAGTAGATTGCATTTTTCAACATTATATAATGGGGAATGTTCTTATTAGTGCTGTAACTAAGGTATTTGAAGAGAGCCTTATGGATAGGTTTTTATTAGTCTGTACAGAATATTGAAGGATGAAATGGTTTGGTGGACACTTTCTGAGTTAGTTCCATAAAAGGAAGAAAGAAGATCTTAAAAGACTTGTTTTTTGGGTTTTTTTTTTTTTATGTAATATGGTGCCCTGATGTGGGAAGACCAATATTAGGGGAATATGAATGAAATGAAATCATGAACAGTGCTTCCATTTCAAGGACTAGGGGGCCCTGTTTTTGACTGGGCTAAGCTGGGCTGTTTCTAGATGCCTAATTCATCTTGGAGTACAGCCAGAGGAGGACTAGTAGAAGCAAAAAAGAAAGCTATGTTTTTCATGTAGGCAGTCACTTAATTACATCAGATCGAAAGCCCCCTGCTTCTAGGTTCTGGGCAAAATACTTTGCCTGATGCTGTGGCAGTCCCTGTCTCTGTGCTTTTGCACCTGCTGGAGGCAGGCATGTGAAGTTTTAGTAGCAGCAAAATGGCAATTGCTTGGTCAGTCGTGTGTGGAGCACAGTGCCTGACAAACTTTGCAACATGACCTGTTACCTAAGTCTAAGTGTTTCCTTCTGGCAAAAATGCTAAGTGGGGAAGAGGTCTAGGGACAATGGAAACCCACTGCTGTAGGCTTTTACTAGAAGTCTTCTATTGTGGGTTTTCTTTTTCTGTAATGAGTGCCTCCACACTAGATGCCATGCAGATGGATCTGTCTCTGAATCAGTCTAGCCATGTATTACAGCTGGTGGAGGGGGTCAGTGGCTCTGTCCCAGGAAGAGGTGACCGGTCCGGGGAGATGGTCCCGAAAGGAATCGCCTTCCCGAGGTCCAGTGTCTTCCCTCAGCTGCTGGCAGGAGGGCCCTTGCAGAGGCTGTCAGCTCTTTAGTGATTATCAGCTCGTGATTCCAGCTCAGCTCTGCAGGGCAGCCTCCAGACCAGAGAGAGAGATGAGAAGGTTCGTGTGGCTGGTTCCGCACGGAGGTAGCTTTATTGTGGGTCCCCTCCGCGAAGGGGGGAGCCAGGGACGGGAACCCTCTCTGGGAGGGGCCCCAGGGAGCTTGCTTTTATAGGGATACAGGGGATCAGTAGGGGACCAATGGATTACAGAGGGTCTGGGATGGGTACAGGCCAATGGGTTACGAATGATCTGCATAGTGTCTCCTAAAGGATTGTGGATCTGTCTTTCCTCGCTGTGATCACAGAAGTGGTTGCCTTTCCAGGGAGTCCTGCTGGGCGATTGCGAAATCTCTTATCTCAGCAGAGATCCCTCCAGGGCAGGGGCTGGGCATACCCCACAGCCATGTGTCTTCTGGACTCGGAGCTGCCTCACACAAGAAACATGGAGGTGAAATATGATGTAGCACTGGGTGCTGGAAACTCACTTGAGAGGCTGTCTTTTGGAGGAATTCAGACACAGTGAAGGCTGCTGCTTGACTTGCTGTTTGAAGTTACTTGCTCTGTGTGGAAGGAAAAACACAAATCCCAAAATACAGAGGTGGCTGCACAGAAGTCAGAGTAACCAAAGAATTGAGAGAAGGTTCTGAGGCGCAGCTCACATTTTGTGAGCTATACCTGCCTGTAGCTCTAGAAGACTCGAGAGCAATAGGGAAATAAACTTTTAGTAAATCAGGGACACTGTATATACAAATCCTAAGTAAACCCTCTCTGCCCAGTTACATTTATACTACTTCCCTATAAAATACTTCTTGGAAGTATTGCTACTATCCTCTTAACCTTTTGGTTTGCAACTCAAGACTTTTGAAAAAGCTAAAAATCCGACTGTGGGTTGAGTTTAAGTTGATGAAAGGGCAGACTGTTGCCAGGAAGGATGATGATGCATGATTCTTCCTTTCCCTTACGTTGGCACAATTATGTGTGCAGCTGCATAGTACAAAGAAGCTTAAAGTTGCTCTGGGTTTTCCTAAGCTTTACTTTGTCTTGTTTTCACGACATCCCTTGTATCAAAACACACAGTTTTGGCTGGGAGGGTCTGGCAGTAAAAGAGAGCTGCCTTCTTAGCAGCAGCATGTACCCTAGATTTATTTAGAATAGCTGCCAAACTGAAGCTTTAGATTGTCATTGGTCTCTGACCTACACTAAACATACTGATGTTTCTTTTTCTATGGCCATTCTGGCTGTTTATCTCCCTAGGTAATGCTTTAGCTTCTGTTTTGCTAGCTTTTGTGTTTCTTCATGACTTCATGCAGCTGTAACTAATGTAAGACCTGAGTAAGTGTTTGACCATTTTGGTGCAAAAGCTGCATTTGGTGTATTGTTCAGTATTTTAAATGGTTGGATTTTGAGGTACTCCTGTGTTGGACTTCATGTTCAAGAAGGGAGGTTTGATAGCTGGTGAAACTGCTAAGGTTGTAATCATATACTCAGAGCACTCATAGCCTTGGCTGTACTTTTAGAATCTTTTGACATATGAATTGTAACTGAGTAAGATAGCCACTTCCTTCATATAAATAAAAAGAAACATATATTTTCCACAAATATTAAGATGTACACTCTTGCCTCTATGGGTTTTTTGGAAAAAGAATTTCTTGTGTTACTAGCAACAGATGTCTGTTTGGAACTGACAGAACAAGGAAGTGAGCAAAATGCAGTGCTAAGGGATTTGATGAAATGTTTTGTCAGTAATTCTTTCTTTCCTGAAAAGGATGTTTCTGTCACTGTGGTTCTGCCAATAATTTTAGTATCTACAGCTTAGGAGTGTGAGCTGGCAAGAAACACTTTTCTGAATCTGAAGGTATAGGACTTTCTCAAGCTGTGCTGATGTAAGTATGTCAGATACTGCAGCCACAAAGAGTAATGGCTCACAGCTTCTATTGTCCTTGATTTATTATAATTTAAATAAGGTGGTTCTTGTGAATTTTGTAAATCTGATCTAATGAAAATGAATTATGTGCTTATTTGGAAAAGTTTAGTAGACTGGCTGGCTTAGTGTGGAAATTACTGAGGTGTAAAGGATGTTGTGGTGGTTGAACCTCAGCTGGCAACTAAAAATCAGAAAAGTGAGAAAACTTGTGGGTTGAGTTAAAGACAGTTTGACAGGGAAAGGAAAAACCGTGCACACAAGCAAAGCTAAGCAAGGACTTTATTCAGTGCTTCCCATAGGCAAGGCAGGTTGTTTAGCCATCTCCAGGAGAGCAGGGCTCCATTATGTGGAACAGTGACTTGAGAAGACAACACTCTGAATGCCTCCCTCTTCCTTCTTATTTCCCCCACCTTATATACCAAGTGTGATGTCCTATGGTCTGGAATATCCCTTTGGTCACTGGGGGTCAGCTGTCCTAGCTGTGCCCCCTCCCATGCACCCCCAGCCACTTTTCCAGTGTGCCAGTACAAGGAGCAGAAAAGGCAGAGTAAGAGCTGCTTGGCAATAACGACATCACCTCTATATTATCAACACCATTTTCAGCACAAATCCAAAACACATCCCCATATTAGCCACTGAGAAGAAAATTAACTCTACCACAGGCGAAACCAGCACAGATGTCTTGGTAGCATCTTTTTTTTTTTTTTTTTTTTTTTTTTTTTTTTTTTTTTTGAGTGCTACATAATGGCCTGTAAATTACAAATATACTTCATGCTTCTGTAATAAGATGGCCAAATGAGTATTGTCACACTTCAGATATAGGTAACTTGTGCAGTCCATAAGTATAGAAGTCAGATTGAAGTATTCCATTTGAAGACTGAAGACTTCAGACTGAAGTATTCTTTTCAATTCATTAGTTCATTACAGTCAATAATCAGCTTTTCAGTAACAGAGACCTTAGATTTATGAGTCCTGTATACCACAAAGATGGGCCACCAAGTCCCCATGTATCTTGCTTTTATATAGAACTTACTAATGTCACTGAATTACAAGCCTTCTGAAAAATAGCTTGTGACTGTCCTCTGCCATAATAGACATGAAAAGACAAAAAAGCTGCTGAAGTTACTGAAATTGCTGCTTTCTGGATAAGACTGAGAAGGATTTAGTAGGCCTAACTGGGAATCTGCTTTCAAACCTTTAAATCAGTTAATTGCTTAATCTGGATTATAAGAACCCAAATGGGGCATAGAATTATGATTTACCTTTTGGGGTTGAGGGATGAATGTCCTGCTTATCTATCACAGGTCACTTGGAGTGCTTCTAACTGAAAAATTTACAAATTCTTAAGGACTTCTGTGGACTGTTTATGAAAGGCATGCAAATCACATGCTTTGGTGTGTCTGAAGTTTTCTTTATATGTTTCCTTTTTGATGCAAAAATTTTTTTAGAAGTCAGCAATTCCTTCTGTGTTCATAACTGGGCATTCAGACTGCTTTGTTCCTGCATTTTATCTGAACCTGATATGAATTACTCTTAACACTGTCAACAGCCCAACATTTTTTTCTTACATAGAGATTTCAGATTTGGGAACAAATCTAGTACAGGTATTTCATAGTGAATAGCTAGTAGTTTTAAGTGATGGAAACATAAATGAATGCACATACGAATACTGGGTCGTTTTGGTTTTTTGTGGTAGTTTTTTTTTCCTGCAAAGTAAATCCTGGCTTGGTAGTCACATTTGCTAAATTCACAAGGGTATCAGTTCTGTAGATTCATTCAGATACCTGAAAATCAGTCTGTATATTTCTATGGTAGAGTCAGAATGCTTTAAATAAGATTAAAAACCGTGTTTGGAAAGAAGGCCAGAGCTTGGCTTAGAGTTGAGTTAATGTTCTGATAATTACTTCTAATGACTAAACTCAACTTTGATGGCTAAATCACCTGGCTAAGCATGTAAATCACTCTGCTGCCTTTCTGACAAGGCCTCCTCCTTGAACAAAGCTGTCAGCTCTGATGGCTGCTATAAGTGAGGAGATCCGGAGTGCTATAAATTGTTTAATACTTGTCAATGAATACAGTATTCAGTGAAACACATGAATACTTAAGCTTTTGGAGTCTCATTCTAGAGACAGAGTAATGGTACTTCTATATAAAAAAATTTTAACTTTGCAACTGTGAATTTCATTGCTGAGGGTGCTTTGCAGTGAATAGTTTTTGTGGCCAGACTAGACCTCTAGGAAGAAACATAAAAGGCATTAAGTGCTTATTTTTGAATCTCAAATTGGCTCTGTTAATTTCCATGACACAATATATTTTCCCATAAGCTTAAATCCTGTCTGTTCTTTTTTAGTGGTGTCATTGCTATTTAAAAAACATTGTTCTGTTACAAGCATAAAAGAAAGAAGACAAATGTGGTGATATTTTTCTTTATTTTTACAGGGTAACTTACAACTTCTGCAGAGCTGCCTGGCAGTGTTAAATGGTGACACATAAGCTACGTTCCGTCCTCCCACTAACAAGGGCTGCCCTCCTCTGGATTTTGTTTTCATGACTTTAAATAGGCATTTACAGTTCCCTGGAGAAAACATTTGACAAAGTGCACATAAGCAAGCTTCTTCTTTCAAAAGAATTAAACACCTGAAAGTAGCTCCAGACTATATGAACAGCATACTTGTTATACATACATATTCATGTTTATTTAATCATTATATGCTTTCATTGTTCAGAAACCAAATGCTCGGGTTTTGTGAAAATAGCCAATATAATAATGTTCATGTTACAAATATTATGATACGGCTGCAATCTTATTTACCTTTGTAAGTAATTTCTGAAGTTCACCATTTGAAGCACATTGTTCAAATGGCCTAAATATTACCATTAGATATTTGAATATTGTTACTATAATGACATTGTATACACTGTCTTAGTTTTTTTTTCCATGTACTTATATCAAAAAACTTATCTTTTTTTGAATTGTGAACATTTCTTAGAAATTTTGGAGAACTTTGTGTAACCTTTATAACTATGATTTAAAAAGAAAAGCAGATGCATTAGTATGTTTGCCTTAACTTGTAGACTAATCAAATTATTGTAAAATAAACCATGAAATCAGTGATTTTTCTAAAATCATGAAGACACTGTATCATCTGTAAGCTTAGTACTTTCTAGTAAATTAGATTAATTTGTTTTTTTCTTGATTCACCATGTAAAAACCTTTGACTAAGTATTGGATTGGTCTGACACTACTTGCCCAGTACTTTTTCACTTGCATTCTCAGGTTTTATCTGTTTCTCTGTGACTTTCCAGTCCAGTGTACCTAAATTGTTTTGAGCTTAGTGGCTGACTCTGCAATTTCTTTGGCAGAAATACATTTGAGAGAACCTCTTGGGTTTCTTCCCGGAAAGGGGAAACAGTAGCAGAAGGGAGTTGAGAAGGTGCATAAACTATCAGTGAAAAGTAATACTGCCCCACTGTGATACAGATAAAACATTTTGCTTCAGGAAAAAAATGAAGGTATCCCCTATAAAGGAATGTGTGAAAAGAATCTCATTCTGCTAACTGGACTTAAGACATAGAGCTGTGAATCCAATATCATTAGTTGTAATGATGGGCCTCTCTTACTTGAACCATGAACTTTTTTCAGAGGTGCTGTTATGCTGTGTAATTTCAGGATGTCATAAAATTAGGCTTGACTTGATGAATCGCTCTTCACAGTGGGATTGCTGCTTTGTGTGTGTTTGTAGGCCTTCAGTGGAGCATCGAATTTTGGGTGAATGGTATGGTTGGAAATGCAGATCAGTGTAAGTCATTGTCTCTGTGATTACAGATGCCCTGTACTGCCACACACAGGTGCGTGGTTTGTTTTGTTTTCCTCAAATAGGGTGCATTGCAGTGTAGTATACTTACCCTGCTGCCTTGCACATTAAAACACTGCAAAGGCAGAGAACTTTGCATTGTGCGTTTATTTGTGTACTCATCACCTCAGGCTTCCATGACCAGTGCCCAGTGGCTCTTGGCAACTTACCTAGTACAGAGAGTATTCCCAGCAATCCCTACTACAATACTGTGCTGTTCATCTTCAGATATAACAGGTATAATTCCTAAGGAACTCATCTATAAATAGACTATAAGGGACAAAGATGACAATGTATATATAGTTAACAATATTGTAAATATTTTAAGTAGGATGTGGGAACAGTTTTTAGATTAGTCCTCGCTGTTGAGTGTTACTAAATCATTAAATTTTTTCCAAGCCTCTTGGTATTGGGTGTGTCTCTTAAAGCTCTAACTCCGTAACTCTGGAAAAAAGTGCTTAAAACGTGACCCGAGGACTTGCAGCTCCAAGGAGAAACGGGAGAAGACCCGCCTGCCCGGTGCTCGCTGCGGGGCGGCCCGGGAGCCGCCGGGGCCCACTCTGCGCCCGGCCCTTGGCGGCGGGGGCGCCTTTTCCGGGCGGGGCGGGGCTCGGCCGCCGGAAGTCGCGGGGGCGCCCGGAAGGGGCAGGGCTGCGGCAGCGGGCGAGCGGCGGCGGCGCAGCCATGAGCCGCCTGCGGGAGGAGGACGACCCGTACGTGGTGGAGGAGCCCAGCGACGAGGAGCGAGCGCTCAGCAGGTGCCTGGAGCTGCCGGCCGGGGGGTGGGCTCGGGCCGGCGGCGGCGGGCCCCGCTCGCCGCCTGGCGTGTCCTGGCCCGGGCGCGGAGCGACGCTGGCGGTGCCAAGCCGTGGGTGCCGCGGCTCTCGCCCGACCCTAGGTGCCGGCCCCGGGCTGCCTGCGAAGTGCAGGAGGATCGGCCTCGCACCAGCCGTGGCGATTTCCTTGAAACCGGCGTATATTCCTGACCGCACAGCTTCCTGTGCCGAGCGAGAGTTGCAGGGGATCGCGGCAGGCCGCACGCAGTCGGCTGAAGCTCCTTTGCGTTTAAACTGGAGTTTTAATATCACTAAGCTAATAAAATGTTTTAATATGTACGTTGCCAATAAACGTAGGAATAAATGCTTTCCAGCCCCCACACAATTCAGATATTCGTTCTCCAAGTGACTATGTCCACGTTTTAGCCTATTCGTAATAATTAGGTGTGTAACACTTAAATGTTTGTAGCTCAGAGGATGAGGTGGATGTGCTCCTACATGGCACTCCTGACCAGAAGCGGAAGCTGATACGGGAGTGCCTGACTGGGGAGAGCGAGTCTTCCAGTGATGATGAGTTCCAAAAGGAGATGGAAGCAGAACTGAACACCACCATGAAGACTATGGAAGGCAAATGGAAATCACCAGAAATGGGTAAATCACGCTTAACATCTGGTTGCATATGAAATCATGAATTATGTCTTAGTGGCCAAATCATCTTTACGTTTTGGTTGTGCAGTTGAGAGTACGTAGCAATATTTACACCACCACATCCATACAGCACAGAATAGCAGTTTTGTTGCAAAGTGACTGTGACTGCTTGGCAGTTTATCTAGGTCTTTTTTGAACTTCTGTGGCCCTGAAATTTTGGGGGACTTTTTTTAGTTAATTTTATTGTAATCAAAGTTTGTGAAACAATGTGCCACACCTGTACTTCTTTCATGTGAGTAAAGATGTCTTGTGTGTATTATGTAGGGCAGAGACAGGCATATTTAATGTAGTGTCCTCTGTGTCTGAAGGGAGTGTTGGGAGGAACTTTCCATCAAACTGTACCTGAGGTTCAACTTCAAGGGAGGGGGAGCAGCTTTGCTCTGAGAATGGCTATAAATGAAGTAACACAAGTGATGTGAATGACAAGGGTGTGGGAATAATTTGGGAGAGCTGTTACTTAACACACCCAGGTAGAACAGAGCACTCTGGACGGAGTAACTTGAAAGTAAAGGTTTGTTCTGGGCTATATACTTCCTGTCATTTTAGTGGAGTGTTCTTACCACTTCTGATTTCACTTGTAGGTACTTCCTCAAGTACTGGGCTGACTGGATCTGCCAGCACTTCAAAATACTATGATGACATTTATTTTGATTCTGATTCAGAGGATGAAGATAAAATAGGTAAATGATAGAGGCGAGAGGAGGGCATCTTTATAGTACCACTCACTCTCTCAGATCCTGTAAAATCCTCTTGGGGGTGTCAAGAGGCTGTTTTTGAAGGCAGCATTTTGCTGGGTAATTACCAGCCTGTATGATCTCAGTGTAGTTCCTGCAGTTTTATTATGTATCCCAGTGTAATGCTTTGGTGTCATGCACTTGGAGGAGCGATGAGCCAGGCCTTTAAGTTTCAGTTTAGATTTATTGCAAGGATGGAAAATGAAAATTGGAAATGGTATCTTTTGATAATTTGTGTCGGATGGTTGTAACACGTTCTTGCACAAATTTTTCAGATACACAGGATGTCCGTAAAAACAGAAAACATCAGCAACGCCGGATTCTTTCCAATGATGAGCTGTTGTATGACCCAGAAGAAGACAGTAGAGACCAAGAGTGGGTAGATTCACAGAGGAGAGGGTAAGCAACCATAAATACTTGAATTGTAAGATGCTTAACATCAACTGAAAATTTTAAATGAAAATGGTAAATACAGAGAAAAAGCCAATGCTGTCAAGTCCATGCAGTGGAAGTATTTTTTATATATAACTTACAGCATAGGAAACTTAAAAGCCTGTAAAATGGTTTAGGTGTATGTAATGGAAGTTGAGTCTTCAAAACTATACAAAACTTCAAAACTTTTAAAATCAGGATTTCCAAATTCTGTAAGCCAGTTTTGTCTGTAGATCTCATCGAACAACCATGCTATGAATTAAAATATTGCAAGATAATTTGATTGCTGATTAATATCTGTTTCTGATAAATACTGTATTTCCGGTTTTGGAAAACTCTGAATTTAGCAAGCCACAGAATGTTCAGAAAAAACAGGAACAATACAAAGCTGCTTTAGTGAGGGTTTTTTGAAGGTTGAAGTAGAAAAATGTTTGTTTCACCAGAGGTAAAATTTTCCACATAAATATATTGCATAAGATGATGTATGTTGCCTGCAGAGATAGCACTTGAGACACCTGCCTTGTTAGAGGAGAGGGTTATTAGGCACAAATTCTCATGCCAGATGTATTTGTCTCACCAAATGAAAATACTCTGTAAATGAAATGATACTGGTATATTTTCCCCTCACCTTATCATTTATGTTCTTTGGGTTAATGAAAAAGGTGTCTAGACGGAGCCAAGTATTAATTGGTGTACTTTAATGCAAAGAAAGGTTTGACAGTTGAATTGATATGACCAGCAGCAAGGGCATGTCATTTCACTTTTTGTCTCCCCTTCCTCCTCTGTCGAACTGGTAGGTACCGTAACCAGAGAAGAGCACCGCAGCAGCGGCAGGCAAAACCTGCACCTGTTCCAAATAGCGATGCTGTTCTGAATTGCCCTGCTTGCATGACAACATTATGCCTGGACTGCCAGAGGTAACAACAGTGAACAATAAGGGGTCTTTTTGTAATGTCTTTTTTTCGGTAGTAGTAGTATTAGTTTATTCAGTTTGATCATGGATTTTTATCAATTCCGTCATGCAAGGTTGCCCTAATAAAGAGAAGGCAGGTAGATGTGAATCAGATTTAGGGTTGGATGCTGGTTTGTAAGAATGATGATCAGTTTAACCTGCAGTGTGGAGATGTGGAAGAATAGGGTGGAATGTTAACATAGTGGAGAAGGTAAATTTTTCAAAAAAATAATAACCATGGAGACTCAACAGGCATTTTAGGTAGATTGGGGTTTTTAGAGATACTTACTTATATATATTTTGGCTTGATGTTTAGAGGCATAAAACTATTCCAGGTTATTTTTGTCTAAAAGTGCCTTGTTAAAGGAGAATTAAGCAAAATAAAGATAGCGTATTCATACTTGGTTTGAGTCTTAGCAGTTACATTTAAAAGTGTCTTGAGTGTAGTTACATTTAAAAGTGCCAGGAAGGTATTTAGGTGAGGTATTTAGGTGAGACTCCACAGTGTGTTTTGCCAGTCTTCAGTGTCTGACTGCATTGCAGGCCTGGTTAGTGCTGCTAACCCGTGCTAAGGAAAGGACTCTAGAACTGGGAGTAAAGTAGAAAGAAATCTTCTGAAATGAGGAATAAACTACCTGTCATTTATTGAGTATTTTTGGTGATTGAGGATAAAATTCCACAGCAGCCTAAAATCATCTAAGTACTGGTCCTGTTTTTTGCTTTGCTGGCTCTGGTACTTCTTGACCCTGTTCTATAGTTAAGTGTTTCAGTTTGCTATGATGACAGAAAACTCCCTATTTTTATTGTCAGACTGGTCTTTCCTGGGTTTAATAAACTGAAATAGCTCAGCACAGTGTCATACAAGCAGTAAGCCAGCAGAATTTGAGACTGGACTTCTATAGCCACTGTTATGTTGGTTTAGGCTGCTGTAAAGTTGCAGCCTGAGGGACATAGCAATAAATTGACCTACAGCACTGAATTTTGCTACATACTCCAGATATACAGTTGTTAAGGCTGACGACAGCTGAAATTTTGTTTTATGTTTTATTATAGACGTGTCTTCTAATGTGATGTGTCAATGTTGTTATTTATAAGTAAGGAATTTCAGACTTGCACGACATTTTAGGATGTCAGTGCCAGTAGTTGAGTCATTTGCACTCACAGCTTCCTGATCTTTTGCCTATTATCAGCTATACGTAGCAATGCATAATTCTGCAGTACCAATACCATTGTACTCCAGAGTGTTTCTTTCAGCAACAGCCAGTATTTTTTTAAATGCCTTAAAAAAAAACAACAGATGGCTGCAATTCTATGTTTTTATTATTTTTGTAGCTGTGACTTCTGTTTATAAAATTCCTATTTATTTGGCTTTCAGCCCTTTAGCATGTTATTTCCTATCTTTAATCCCATTTTCAATGGTGATAACAGATTTCTTGGAAGCAGAGTTGTGTAAGGTATGACTTGCATTTTCTTCCCTTCTCCATAGACATGAATCTTACAAAACACAGTACAGAGCAATGTTTGTGATGAACTGTGTTGTTAACAAAGAGGAAATACTGAAATACAGAAAGAAGGTAAAGAGAAGTAAGAAAATGAAGCACAGCAAAGAAATTGGCTCTATACAATCAAATCAAGAAGAAGAGGAAGTTTATCATCCGGTATTATGTACTGAATGTTCAACTGAAGTAGCAGTAATGGATAAAGATGAAGTTTTTCACTTCTTCAATGTTCTGGCCAGCCACTCCTAATGTGCAAATGCCAGGGGAAAAATCCTGTGCTGTTTTTAAGAGCATGGGAAGTGTTAGAAATGCAGGCATGCTAGCCTTTTTAAAATGTGGTCTTGTAAATGTACATTATCATCTGAGAACTTTATAATGGTTGGACTTTTTGCAAAGTTTGTAAAGGGCATATGGTTAACTGCATGTATTTGAGAGCAATATTCGTTCCCACCATCAGGCAGTTGAATCATTGGGGATTAAAAATTTTGTAAATACCATGTAAGATCTGTATATTATGATCATTCCCTGTATATATACAATCCATTCATTATCTCAGTGTGTATTAGAACTGCTTCTTGGAATAAATACTTTATAGTAACTGATTTTCCACAGCTGCATTGGTTATATTTATAGCAAGGGATATACAGCTTTCAGTCAGGATGTTTGATGTGCTTAGGCTGTTGTTCTTGGTAGATTTGCACACATGTAATCTGTGTTACGGTTTTACCCCAGCTGGCAACTAAGCTACACAGCTGCTTGCTCACTCCTCCCACCCCCTCCCGCAGCGGGGAGGAAAATTTGGACCTGAAAACCCATGGCAAGAGGAGCCCACACAAGAGCAGGTGTTCTGGTAGAACTTGTGACCCTGTGGTGGACCCATGTTGGAGCAGGCTGTACCTAAAGGACTGCACTTCATAGAAAAAGACCTACATAGGAGCAGTTTGGGAAGAACTGTTGCCTGTGGGATGGACTCATGTTAGAGAAGTTTGTGGAGTACTGTCTCCTGTGGAAGGTACTCCGCACTGGAGCAGGGGAAGGACTTCTCCTGGAGCAGTGGCAGGAACAATAGGTGATGAACTGACTGTAACCTCCATTTCCTGTCCCCTTGCACTGCTGGTGGGGGAGGAAGTAGAGCCCAAGAAGGAGGGAGAGTTGGGGGAAAGTGTTTTTAAGATTTATTGTATTTCTCATTATCCTGCTCTGATTTTGTTAGTAGTAAGTCCATTTAATATCCCCAAGTTTGGTGTGTTTTGCCCATGGTGGTATTTGGGGAGTGAGCTCTCCCAGTCCTTAACTCATGAACCTTTTTCTGTATTTCCCCTGTGCATATGCAGAGGGGAATAACAGAGCAGCTTTGGTGGGTGCCTGGTGTCCAGCCAGGGTCAACCCACCGCAACAACACAACTGCTCACCACCTGCTGACCGACAGCCAGCTTGTCCCTGAACAGCAATCATGTGCCTTCCAGGTAACTCTCCCAGTTTATATACTGGGCATGATATTCTAGAGTATGGAATATCCCTTTGGCCAATTTGGTCACTTGTCCTGGCCATGCTCCCTCCCAGTTTTTTGTGGAGCTCCTCACTGGCAGAGCATGAGACACTGAAAAGTCCTTGACTTATCCTAAGTACCACCTAGTGTTTTGCCAGTGAGTAGGGTCAGAGACACAGACACAAACCAACACCAACTTAAGGAATAGTGTAAATTACTATAATGCAAAACTGCAAAGAATCACAAAAGCATAGACTAAGCAATGCACATAATCCTTAGGAAACAATTACACAAGGCTAAGCAATGCACCTAATTGTTACTATGAAAGAATGCCTATAGTGATTTAAGAAAGATACATCACCAGTTACCCTAATACTTGACCATCATCCAAGCCCTCAAAACATCAGCTGTGGGGCAAAGGACTGGAGAACCAGGCCCGGTAATGGAACTCCAGCGGAGTGTCCACCTTGCAGGCCACGAGGCTCCCCCAGTTTAACTGTGACAGTAGCCCAGATTTTGTACTGTTAAACAAACAAGCTGACATAATTTCTGATTTCATTCTTCTGTTTGCTTTCCCCTAAAGCCCCACCAGGGCTCCAGGAGGAACCAAGGGAGTTGTCTTTGACCCCATACCCCTCTAGTAAGGCCAGATGTGGCCTTATCTGGTTTCTAGATATGGAAAGGTAAATAAATGTTTTGCCAATAAATGAATACATATAACAATACTTTGTTAATGAGCGAATATATATATAACATTTGGTTGAAATGTTCATCTAGAGGTTAACTTTGGCTCAGGGCCTGTTGTTTGGACCTTAGTACTTAATTTAGCAACAACCAAAACATCAGGGTGTTCATGAGAACATTATTCTCATACTAAATCCAAGCTACTGACAAGAATATGAACTCCATCCCAGCCAAAACCAGGACACTGATAGATTGTAATGATATTTGGATTTTTTGGTTCATTAAGCTCTCAAAAAAATGAAACTTTCCTTTATACAGAGTGGAAGATGAGTTTACATTGATTTTGCTGGCATGGACTGTTCTGCCACTGATCGTGTAAATCAACATATTAATGCCCAGCAATACAGCTAAATGTTGTACATGTAAATATGTATATGAAGAAAGTACTGGACTTTATTGTCCTTTTTCCTTACGATGACACATTTTAAGAAGAAATTTACAGTCAGATCTATTACCATAGAACTAGTTTGTATGCTTTTTCTGTTTCTTTAGTAGATATACAGCTTCTTTATGGAAGCACGAAGAGCTTCTGCTACTTGGTATTTATGTTTATGAAGCCACTGTATTTTTAATACTGGATTTTCCCGGTCTCCATTCAGGTGTGTGCCCAAGAGGTGAACTCTTGTTTTTTATTAGTAATTAACATCTCTTTATAGCCTGATTTTTTTTCACTCTACTTTGAATAAGGGTCTGTCTGGGAAAAAAAAAAAATCTCATCTTTGTGTTTTTTCTCGTAAGAGTACTGGGAGTAACTAGTTATATGTGCTTTGAGGAATTGTCAGAAATATTTGAACTTAGGAGATAGGAACCTGAATAGCATCTTTTGTGCCTTAGATTATAATAAAACCTTCTAACTCTTTTGTTACCTTTTGTAGTCCCTGGTGTGGTATTTTACTAATCCACACATACTCATTCTATGCTGTTACATGAGATTAGGAAGAAACAAACATCCTGGTTCTTCTGTCAGGATTACATGAGAAAAGCACTGAATTACTATTATCAAATCAGCAGAAACTTAGCCTCTGCCTAATGAAGTAGAGGACTGTTGATGCAGCTGCTGAACACGTGGTTGGTCACTATGATGTGCCTTCCTCTGCATTTGCAACCTATGAACAAAATGGAGCTCTGCTGGTTCTGAGGCTTGGGGTATGCATGAGACAAGATTTCAATCTCATCTTTGCTACCTACATTCAGACTCATTAGTGAAGTATCTAACTTGCAGTATCAGCTGTGGGATCATCAGAAGTGGGATAAATTCTTACTGTGTGCCACGAGTCAAGAGGTGTATACAGGAAATTTTGAATGTATCAAGAACTGTTTCTTGGTAGAACTGTGGAGGAACACATGTAATAGGGAGTATGGTCTGTGCTCTAGAGCATGCTGGCCTCAATTTAGCTCTCTTCACATTCCAGGTGAAACACAAAGGCTGTCTATAGTGTCAGGTTAAGGATGTTTGCACTGACCTGCTGGAAACATGAGCACGTGAGAATGTAGTTCACAGGCTCAAGTGTCAATGCAGGTGGTGTCACAAAAATCAGTTACATGATGACAGTCCGTAAGCGGGGGTACAATGGAGCTGGTGAAGGAGGGGAAACTATAGAGGAATAATGTCCAATTTCCTTAAGGGGCTAACTAGCAAAAAAACTCTGATGAGTATTCACCATACCAAAAAAGGGGCTGCCTACTTGGTAGGTTAGGACAGATGTAGTACATTTTGAAGCTGGCATGCCTCTAGGCATTACCTTTCCTCTCATCCCAGGTCCTTTCTTGCTGCTGCAAGCATTTTGCTTGCCTTACCACTTGAATTGCACAGCGTTTTGTTAGGAATCACAGGAACAGAGAGGACTGGACCTGTTTGCTCCATGTTGATAATGTTCTTGCAGCTTTGAATTGGAGTAATGCTTTACTTGTGCTGAATACCCCATTTGTCCTTGAACTTTGGACATGTTTATACAGAAAGGCACCTTTCGTGATTACCACCATGTGCTCAAGCAGCAACACCAACACGGCACTCCTCCAACAGCAACTGCAACAAGTAACAGCAGACTTGGATAGTGGCAACAGCTCCCGTAGGCATTGTGTAGGAGTGTTAACTGAATGCTCTCATTTCCCCTTGTGTTGAAATAAAACTGCATAGATAAGGTGTGTCTAAACGTCTTCAGGGTGAATTAAATCCCATTTCAGATTCCTGAAATAGTACACAAAATTGTACAGTCTTAAGTTTTGCCAGCTGCTTTTCTTTTTCACAGTTATCTCCTGGTCCTGTGGTTGTATTTTGCAGCTGTATAAGTAACTCATACGTGCATTCTCCTGTGGTTGTATTTCCTTATTTTTCATTGGATAAATAGTACAGGTGAAGGTAGGGGTGGGATGGCTAAAAGGACAGAATCACATTGCTCAGTGACATAACTGCAAATTGATTTACTAAGCAGAGTAAGTATAGTGGGTCAATTCCAGTTTCTAATCTATGCTGTGCACACTTGGAATGTGTGGTCTGGACCAGTGGCCTGGCCCCAGTGCCTGGAAGTTGCAACACATGCTCTGCTCATTTAAGGCCTGATGATTGTGTACATCCCCTTCCAGTGGGCTTTCAACACCTGTCTTCTGGAGTGTCAGCATAAACTGCCAAGGGCCTTCCTAATCACCAAGTTCCAAACCAGTCTCTGGGAATTTCTCTTAGGCCAAATAGCAGTCAGGGCAGGGATGTCCCACACCCTCTGGTTTCTGTCTCCGAGTGCCTTAGGGTAGTGCAAAGTTAGGAACAGTCACAGTAAACAGTTGATTTATCACTTCTTTGTTTTTCCTATTCATATGGATTAATCTCGCCAGAGCTGGCCTATCTTAAGGTCGCATTTATCCGAGCCACGTTTTTAGGTGGGTTTTACCCTCCGACAATTGAACGAAACTGAAGACTCGTGCAGATAATTTTTAACATGCCTCCCTTAGGCCCTGCCAAGCACAGGCTTTGACTCTTCCGTGATTCCCAGAACGTCAATTTAGATTAAACAGGATGAGAGAAACTAGGTTGCAGCACCATCTCCTCGGTGTGACTCGGGCCGGGAGGTTACCAGGTTCAGGTCAGCCGTATAATTTAATCAGCTGGAGCCCGATGTCGGCGTTCAGCGGGGAGGGCCGGGGAAGCGGCGTGTGTCCCCACCGTGCTCCCCGGCTCTGGGAGCGCCCGGAGCACGCCGTGCCGACCCCACAGGCCGCGGCGCCTCCTTGCCGGTGGCCGCGGCCGCCCGAGCACAGGGCGGGGCTGGGGGAGGGCGGTCCCGGCTGCACCGCCCCATCTCTGCTCGGCCTGGGCCCGGCGCGGGGCCGCTGGCGGGCGGGGGAGCGCCATGGCGCTGGGCTCGGCGTGGAAGCAGATGTCGTGGCTGTACTACCAGTACCTGCTGGTCACCGCGCTCTACATGCTGGAGCCCTGGGAGCGCACCGTCTTCAGTATCCTTCTGCCGGCCGGGCCTGGCGGGGGGGGGGGGGGGGGGGTTTGTGCGGGGCCGGGGGCTCTCCCCCTTCCTTGCCGCGCTGTGTCCGGCGGTGGCTCCGGGGCTGCCCCAAGGCCTCCGGGCGGGTGTGGCGGCTCCGCCGGCCCTGCGCGGGGCTCGGGGAGCGCCCGGGCCGTGGTCGTGCTGAGGGCGCTGCCGCCGGCGGGGCTTGCTGGGGGTGGAGGAGAGTCGGGCCGGGAGGGGAGCCGAGCCGAGCCGGCCTGAGGCGCCCAGCGCGGCCAGAGGGGCGGCTGTGTCCGCTTGGGACCGAGGCTTGGCCCCACCTTGCTGGCGGGGACTCAGCTCCTCACCCTTCCAAACTTACATGCTGCCCGAGCTGGGAATAAGCCTCACTGCTGTTTTCGTATGTCGTGTCCGGGCGCCTGGCAGCCTAGTCCGTTTCTCCTCCGGTGTAAGTTTTTATCTCTAGAGTTGTGGTAGTTCTGTCTCTTGCACTGAAATCCAGAGCTTTCTGTTAAGGATGAGTGTCTTTAAAGATTTCTTTTGTATTTTTGCCTAGAGGAAAGTAAATGTGCACGCTGCAAAACCTGGGAAGCCTAGGGTTTCATGCTGCTTTGTCACATAGCTTTTATTACATGGGTATTTAATCCTCGAGCTGGTAAATTTGCTTGGCTGTTTCAGAGTGGAAGAACTTGATAGATGCTCATGTAAAGGCATCTGTATAAACACTATTTATAGGTTTTCTTCTTTACCTGGCCCTTTTGTACAGGCAGTGCATTTTCTTAAGTATTGCTATGGCATTGCAAGTATTTTTCTCTGAAGTGTGACTGTTTTGATCTTGACTTAAAATGATGTCTTAATACGAATGACCCTGAGACATCTCCAGTTAATGCTGAGAGGCGGATAGAGAAATTAATTGAAACATTAACATAGAGAAGGGTATAAGCAGTAGCAAGAATCTGCTTTTGCTGAGATTCTGCTCAGTTTTGTAAAGAAACTCATATTTGTTGCATAAAAGTGGTTGCCCAAGTTACAGTGCTGTGGTCAGTCATTTTATTTTTCGTGTGCCAAGTCAGTAGAAATGGAGATGACTGGAAAAGAGGAATACTATGTTTTTATAGACTTACTGTGCACAATTGTTCAGGTAGGGGTTCTTCTGTTGTATTCCTTGTTAACATACGTTCTTCCTTTTATGCCATGCTTGCGTTATTGAGGAAACCTAATTTTTGTTTTCCCTGCAATTATATTAATCATCATTATTTTTTTTCCTTTTTGCCTTGTGCAAAATATTTGAGTAAATGAAAGTGTGTACATGCTTACTTTCATAAAATGCTCATATTGTAATTGCCGCATAGTGTACAAATGTAAGGAGTGGCACATGTATCACTTCTGATCTCAGATCACCAAAAATGTTTTTTGTCCTCAAAGTGGATGCTTTGACTGTAGGTGGGCCATGTCTGCCAGGTGCTGTATGGATGCAGTGCAGACACAGTGGCCTTGGGAACTAATGGTGTGTGGCTGTGCTGCGTGTCATGCTGCTGCCTGTGCTCCAGTATCAGAAGTGAGCACTGATATGGAAATGTGGATTTATGAGTTGACCTTCATTTTAGTATCTCTTGCTGTATAATCTTCTGGGACTATAAATACACCAATCAGCTCTAAAAGGCACACCTCATAGCTCTGCTCTGCCGTGGGTGAGTCGGTCATAGAGCGCTTGTTATGCTTGTGCTGTGGAGACTTGATTTCAGGAAAGCGCAGAGCGTGCACAGCTCCTCCGGTTTCACCTGTGGAAACCGAGTACTGCTGTCTGTCTTATCGTGCTTGTTAATCTCCAGTGTGTTTTATAGTGTTTCTGGCTAAGTTTACTGAATCTCTGCAGGTAGTTGGACGAAATCAACAGTTTTTTATTAATTTTGAGTACTTCCGAATTTCTGAAACCTTAAGCTTTTTGAAACCATAATCTTTCAGTAATCTGATGCCGGAATTTGTTTAGATAAAGCTTCAAGAGCCGCTAGAGCTTGAGAAAAATACAGCTGTACATATACTTTATAAGCTATTGTCTCAGTTCTCTATATAAGTTTTACAAAAGTTCCCTGTTAGGAGGTCAACTAATAAGGTGGTCATCTGAAGACTTTTTAGCTGATAGCATCATGTGAAGTTTATTTTGCATTGTAATCTGCTATAGTAAAGTACTAATGACTGTGTTTAAGTACACACCTTGAGTCAAAGCTATGCTGATGCTCTGAGGCTTTGTGAGTGAAGTCGTTAGAAAACATCCAATGCTGTCTGCTTAAAAAGGAGGTCATCCACAAATAAGAATGGTATTATTCAGTAAATACTGATTTACTTAGAAAGTAATTTACTGAGTAAGTAAACTACTTTTTCAGTAAATACTCATATTATTGTAGTTTTGTTTTGTTTTGGATTTTTGTGGTGGTTGACTTTTTTCTGCTTGGCTGAATGGGGCTGGCTTCAGCAAGACTTGCTCAACATCTAAGAAGATGAATGTGAAAACGTGTATTTTCTCAGTGCCCACTTTCTGTTCTCCCTCACACTTCCCATGCTCTGGCGTGTCCTCTTGTGTCACTGACAAGGCAGTGGATAACTTGCAAGGCATCCTTTGCAATTCAGCTGATTGCTTCTACTGGCATTCTGGTTTTCAGTGTTCATTAGGTTCTTCTGTGGCTTATAATTGCCGAATACAGTTGATCTTGTTGTTTCAGAAACATGATGTTATAAGATAGTAGCCACTAAAATTTTAATGCTATAGTTTGTGATGTCTTGTGCGGTTTCTATTTCAAGTGCTTTTTTCCTCAACTGTAATTCAGATTCCATGTTAGTTTCCATTGTTGGAATGGCACTGTACACAGGCTATGTGTTCATGCCTCAGCACATCATGGCAATATTGCACTACTTTGAAATTGTGCAGTGATGAAGAACGTATTTTCAAGAAGTAACTGGGCTTTGAAATCTGGTCTACAAAGAAGAATGAACCTCTTAGTTTTAACAAGATTTCTACTGATGTCCGAAAGACACAATTATGACTCTGAAGACTAGGAAATGAGATATGTAGAGCAGGGACGTGAGATGTCCCCTGTGTTGTGTTCATTCCCTTTAATTTTACAAGATATGCCCTTGTATAGTAGTTTTGTCTACTTTAACATTGTGATTGTACTTTGATATCAGTATTTTCTTAACTTTGTGACAGTTTCAATATTGCACTGTGAAAGCTTTTCTTAATTGTAATTTTGAGTAAATCTTAATTGCCTTCTATTTTTAATCAGAAAGTCATCTTATTAAATGGGGCTTAAAGCTTTTGCTATTGTATGGTATGTATTTGCCTGGATATTTCTATTAATGCTTTTTGTAAGAAAATACATCTAGATTCATATTAGAGACATGGATATATTAGTCTAATGCTATTTACAAAAGTTAGTTTGTATGACTGAACTCAGGTGTACTGTTTGCTGTCCAAACTTTGTTCAACAGTATATTTGTGCATATCACCTAAATTTGGAATTGGCAGTTATTTCAAGTTTCTGTATTCTACCTGTTGGAGGAGGGAGGGGGAAATGAGGCATTCAAGCAGAGTGAAGACTGCATTCGTTATGTTTGAAGTAGTGCTGTGGTTCTGGGCTCTATCTGGGTGGGAGGAGAAATAGACTTTCCTTTACTGGTATTGGCCCACATAAGGTTTGGGATAGCACTTTAAATCAACCCTGTTTTTCTAGCTACCAATTTAATTGTACTTTTACAGGATGCTTTATTATGTTCCAATAGCTATGGTTTCTGCTGATTTTCACTCAACAGTTTAACTATGTCTAGGTTTTCAAGGGGTTTTCTATTGCTGCTAGTGTTCCAAACATGTTTTCGCTACAAATGACCAAAACATAGGGGTTTCAATGGACTTGAGTTACAATTACAGCAATAAGTAGCTGAATATTTGGCTGAAGTCCTGTCTTTTTTTTAATAGGGATTTTTTTCAGTTTTGTATTCTGAAATGTAAGATGGTGACAACTTAACTTTCCTAAGTGGACAATTTTTTTGTTGTTGTTGTTTAAAAAATAAAAGTTAAAAAGCAGAGCTTTGATGCGGAACTTTCCTGGAGAAGTTAAATGTGTTTCCGAGTGCTGCTTGCTTTTCTCAGAACTTTCCAAAAGTGATACTTGACCAAAGAACTGTGATTTTAATGGTCCAGTAATAATAGGTACTGTTATGTCTTTTATGCAACGTCTGTTGACATCAGAAATTGTAGATGTCCAGTATCTATAGAGATATTGTCTTTTATTTAATTTTCTCAAAGGTGTATTCATGAGAAGAGAGTGTTTTTTCCTGTATTTAAAAACTTCATATGTATTTGATTAAAAACCCTGTTGTTGTTTTGGGAACTAAAAACAGTGAGCCTTAAACTTCTCAGATGAACCTGAAGTTGGTAGGAGTCTCCCTCAAATTCAGTGCTTTCACTTATTAATAACTGGCCGACAAAACATGGGTAGGTTTTTGGGATTGTGTTTTTTGTTATTTTTTTTGGTGGTGTTTTATTGTGGTTTTATTTAAATGTATCCAGAGTTGTATGTGAGCGTTTTAAGTGTATATATGGAGATAATGATAAGTCCAGTCTCTCTGTGGATTAAATTGATACTTGATTGTGATGTTTCTTTGCAAACTACTACCATGATTGATAACCTCTTTCTCAGCAGTAGATATGTTATTTGTATGAGGGTGAGAAAATCCCTTCAGTGTGGTGGCATTAGGAATGTTAAGCATGATTTTTAATTGTGAAAGGTTTTATAAAAGGGCTTTGATATACTGACTTTTATTAGCTGTCTGCTTTTTGTTGAGGAAAAAAAGAGTAACCACTAATTTCCAATTATTTGTGTTATGTTGGCTTGATGATACCATACTTGAATTCAATTTGCTAATTTGAGTAGTCTTTTTCAGTATTTCTTTTAGTATAAATCAAGAATCTTACAGTCTTGGATAGTTCTTTTTAGATTCTGAATACTTTGTGAAAGATGGAGTACTTTCATTAATAAAATACGATGTGTTACTAAAGTTTAAATTTCTAGAAGAAAGTTTTTGCTGTGTGTCATTTTGTTAAGGTTGAGCTAGTGAAGAGATGGTTCAAGTGGTGATTATTACAAAGCAGAGCTTTCTTTTTTAAAGTAAGGGTATTGGTAGGGATTTAATTAATCATTACATTTGAATCATAATAAATGAATCATAAGGCTACCAAGTTGTTTTCCCACTGCAATCTGCCTTATTGTCTTATTAGTTGGGGGATCATGTCCTCTATGATAGAACCATAAGCTTTTTCTCTGCAAGCTGGAGGTCGAAGGTGCTTCAAATACCATTTGGAGGCAGCTGGTCAATTATGCTTTTGTTCAAACATGTTGATAACAATTGAGGCATTAGTAATTTAGATGAAATTGGAAAAAAACATTTGTGAGAAATGAGAAAAAAAAATGGCCTGAGAGACCTGCCAAGTGGCTGTATGTTAATCTTTTAATAGTAATAGCTCTTGGGGTTTAGATTGTATCTTTAGAAATAAGCATTTAAAAATGCATTAGGTGTGTCATATAGCAGAACGGATAATTCCAGTTCCTGCCAGGCAGACTGAGCTGGGGTGACTTGCTGTGCTGGAGGCCCTGGGGCTCCCAGAGCCAGCTCTGCAGAGGCTTCTTGGCTGCCTCCAGGGCTGGGTACTGTGGAATTATTTATTAAAAACCTGTGCAGAAGGAGCTGCTCTAACCAAAACAGGCATTGTATTGCAGGATGATGTCAGGCTGGAGCCAGAAACAGATCCAGGACCTGTGTGGTGTATGTATGGCTTGAATCAGTTTTATCTTTTTATGTACATATGTACACACATACTCTGGTCTTTAAATGTGTGTGTGTGTATATATATATATAAATACAGTTTATTTCTTGTAAAAAATTATTACATAGCAATTAGTTTGGAGACAGAGGCTGTGGGGTTTCTTTTCTGGTTTCTTAACGACCCTATGAAGGAGAACACCAGAGAATCTTGAAGTGAGACTTCCTTGACAAAATTTTGCAATAAATATATTTGTGTATCCATCAATATTAAAAATAAATAGGTGTGAAAGGAGCATAGCACTGTAAAGAGATATTGTGTGATGGGCATTGTGTTACTGCAGATTGGCTCCAGCTGGTGTGGTGCGAAGCATTGCCATTTTCCGTTCAGGTGAAGAAATGAAGTGTGCATTATAAATGCTGAAGAAGGGGTACTTGCTGTTGACTAACACAAATAAAGGTTATATTGGGGTGAAGAGACACAACTTGAAGAGATTGGGTACCATGGGCTGTGCACAAAGCTGTGGACAGAGCAGCCATCCTCTAAAATACCAGAGCAGTGGAGTCTGGAATTGGCACCCCAATAAAGGTTTTCAGTGCCAGAAGTTCCTTGTACGTGCTTATTTGCTCATGTTTTCTACGACTGCTATCATAGGAAGACAGTTTTTCCCCTCTTGCTGACATGTTTTCCTGATACCAGTGTGGTGCTTTTATCCTTTTTTTCCCCACCCCCCCAGACAAAAGGAAACCAAAACTTTTATGCATTGTTTCTCTATTTGATCTGCTAGGTCAGCCTTAAACAGCCGTCATCAAATAGCTGCTGCCTTTTCTGCCTTTTGTTTGTGTAGTGATGATTTAAGAAGAAAATCTGGCATCATAGTCCAGAGCTGGATCTAGAGATGAAACTCTAGGTCTGATCTAGATTCCAGTGTGGGATTTGGGCAGAAACTCCTCTGCTTTTCATAACCTTCAGTGCATCACCACTAGATCCTAAATCCATCTTAACTAGCATTGCATGATTGAATACTAAGAAGTTACGAAGAACTTTCCCTGAGAGTTTAGCTGGACAAGAGTTGAACAGGCCTTGATATAAACCTGAGTCAAACACTCCAATTTCTAAAGTAAAAGATCTGTCACATAGTTGGAACTAATAGGTGATCAACACCTTGATAATCATGTCTGATGTATCTGGTTTGTATTTATGCCTGTATCTGCAGGTGGAGTTGTCTCAGCATGTCTTGCATTTTGTGTTCTCTGCAATTTGAGATAGCATGTCTCAGGCCCAGATTTTACAATGACAAGAGATGCACTACAAAACCCCTAAAACAACTTCTTTGGGAAAAAAATTGTCATGGCAATGATTGATATTATTTGTCTTTTCTGTGAAGTTTGTTTGTGTCTACTGAGGCAGAAAAGGTAAGTAGTTATTTTTACATTGGAATTTAAACCAAAAATCTTGTCGCCAAGGTTTATGTTCTTTCCCACTTCTGTAATTGGCTGTTGTCCTCTCTTCCTTCAAGATGTTTTTGCTGCAGATACTTCAAAAAGGAAGAAATGAATGCCTCAGAACACTTTGCTCTGTGTTGCTATTTAATACACACTGGTAAGGTTACAAAATTCTGGAAGATGTCTCTGAATAATATTTTTGCTGGAATAATAGGACTGTCCTATCAGTTCATCTGAGGCATGCATGCACTCTTAATTTGAATATCTAGTTAGTATCTAGGTGCCAGACTACTGACAGCTTTTTATTGTGCTCATCTTATATCACCACCTCAAAGTAAGCATTTTTGAGAGAAAGCCTCCTGTGCCACATCCCAGAAGCCCAGAAGTTTATATGCTTGCTTAGGTAATACTTCCTGAATTTTAATTAGAGTTAGCAAATAGTTCCCAAACTCAGGATAGAATTGGCTGGTGATTATATGAAGTGGGGTATGTTTTGTTGTTACACTTGTTTAAAAGAAAAAAAATCTTCAAAACCCCTTCTGTGTTGTAGAGTATTTCAGTAGGTTGGTCAAAAAAGTAGTGCTCAGCTCAGCGTGACTGAGGATGAAATGTTCAGTCTGTTTGTCTTAGACCACAAAGAGGGACTGCTGAACTCTTGGTTTTCTAATCAAATGGAAAGGTGGAGTTCACTGGAAAGGGATCAAGGGGCTATCTGTACCCAGAGAATAAGAGACAACATCTGTGGGTGTGAGGCTTTCTGGGTCAGGACACAGCTGCAGGGTGTGCCTGCACTATGTGATGGTGCCTAATGCTGAGATCAGAAGTACCCTGCAGAAGGACTTGTGCCACTTCTCTGCGTTTCCTTGAAAAGAGAGTTATATTAAGCAATGCTTACATTGAAAAAATTTCAAATGTTAGTGAGGAATCATGAAGAAGTTGAAGTAAAGCATGCCAGCTCTGGTCTCTGCTTTGTGCTGCGTGGTGTGATGCAGACAGCTGTTAGGTATCCTCATGACATACTGGGTTTCCATACTACCTCTGCTCAATGTCATGTGCACATGTGAGCACAAATGTTCTGTCTTGTGCTTTTTGAAAAATCATAAGGCTTGTTTAGGAGAGTGACAAGTGTAGTTCAGGTCTTTTGTTCCTCCTTTGCCTGGTGACTGCAGTCTGGGGAGCAGGTGCTACACTGATTGGTAATCTCTAATTTGATAGATGATGGTGATATTCATTCCTTTTGAAGCCAACATATTATGTATCCCATATATAGATGGGATATACCAATGATTTGGATGTCTTTACCTGCTTCAAGAAGCAGTCTTGCTGGAAAACCCTCTTTTGTCTGACATTTCAGCAATGTTGGAACTCTACATAAAACTACTGATAAACCCTTTGCCTTGTGTGTTAGACTGGTTTCAACCACTGGATGCTTTCTTAAATAGTTTCAGGCCTAGACAGGACAGTAGACATAAGAGGTAACAGGGATAAGAGAAACTGAAATCCATCCATGTCCATTTTATTTCACCTGCGAAGTTACCAGGTGTGTTTTGACAGTTGGAGACTGGAGTAACCAAGGTAAAGCACTAAATTACACTAACAAAGAAAGACAAGACTTAGAAAGTAACAGTTGTGATGCTGTGTTGAGGCTTTGCTCAGATGTCTGGCCTGTGCAGGTGAATTATTTTTTTATTTTTTTTAAAAAAGGCTTACTTATATAAGCTAGACAAGAATAAGTTCTAGTGTACTAGAAGACCAAAAAAGAAGTGGAAATAAGTAAGGACAGGCTATAAAGGAGATGTGTAAAAGCATTGGTTAGACAACCAGATGGCCTTATAAGCTTGAATACTTGTTATGTCAGTTGGGGCAGTGGTGGCTATTCTCATAAGTTGACTTTAGAATGGCTTCTGACACATTCTCCCCCAGTGTTTGCATGTGGACCAGAGGAACTATGAGTAAAGCGAATGGGCTGGTTGGTGGCTTGAACTGGATGGATCGCTGTACTCTCATCAGTTGCTCAATGTTAATTTGTGAAGTGGCTAAAAGTGGAGTACCCTGTAAGGTGATACTGGGGCTGATGTTCAGTATCTTCATAGCTGACCCTAATTATTAGACAATGTTCCTCTATGGGAAAGAGAATTAATATGCTGGAAGATAGAGCCTGGGTTCAGAATTTGGCTGACAGAAACTTCATGCTGTTTGACAAGAAGTGCAGAACTCTCAGCTTTGCTGAGAGAGATCCTGGGAATCAGTGGTATGTGCTGAATGTTAGCCAACAGTGAATTCACAACATGAATATGGCAGCCTGGATGCCAGCCTATGGTAGGAGAATGTGGCCACCAAATGGAGGGAAATTACTGTCCTCATCATGCTGCTGAAGCAGCTGCTGCAATACTGTGTCTGGTTTTGCGCTCTTTGATTCCAGAAGGATGGTAAGAAACTATCCAGAAGAGACTATATAGTTAGGAGTTAGGAACAGGGTTCCTACAGCAGTTGTGAAACCTTTCTCCTTGAAGGTTTTCAAGACTTCTCTGGACAAAGCCGTGACTAACCTGATTCGAACTAGTGTTGGTGTTAGTCCTGCTTTTAGTGGGAGGCTGGACTAGGTGATCTCAGGAAGCACCTTTGAAACAGCTTTTCTATTGTTCTTTAAAGACCAAGGAAGAAGTCAGGTGAAGGAGTGTGAGAAAAAAATTTACATGGATCATAACAGCAATGAAGCAGTAGGCATTAGGAGAATGATATAGAATCCAAAGTGTTAGAAACTCATAGGATGACAGAGTGAAAGTATAGGGAAGGTGCTGAGATGACAGTGGTGACATGATTCCAAGATGATCTTTGCAGCAACACTGCATTTCCCTCTATGCTATTTTTAGTCAATAAAACATCACAGTTAGTAAGACTGAAACCAACAGAACAAACTATTTTCTGAGCTTGAAATGAGAAAAAAAAAAATCAAGAGAGGCATCTGCTGCAATATTTTGCAAGTATGTTTCCTGTAAAACTGAACAGCTTGCAAGCTGAGCAGAGTTATTTACCTTTTAATGATCTCTGTTTTCAGAACAGGTGTCTCATGGACTTGCCCTGTACTTTGTTATTATTTTTGCCTTGGAATATGTGTCCTGAGTTGTCTTCTGGGCTTAAACATTTATTCATCCTTACTCATATTTGAGGACTTTTGTATTTGAGTCTTGAATGACTCTGCTGTTAAGAAATCAAAATATTTCCTCTCATTTTCTGTATAGTATTGTTTCTGGAAGAGAACAAAAAGAAGAATCTAATTTCCACTGATTCAGTTTGAGGCTTTTCCATGTGGAACTTGAAAATGGCTTATTTCTGGGGGCTTGTTCTTCTCATGAAAGGCCCTAAACTGTAAACCAGGGAAAACAAGCTTGTTTTGCAGTAAGTATTTATGGAGTAATTTTTTCTTTCCTTTTATTATAGAATTGCTATTAATGTTCTTTTGTGAATTCCCGAATGATATGTGGTTAAGAATTGTTAAAAAGGAATGCTCTGTTGTCTCCCAGCCCTGGATCTTCCTTAGCAAGAAAAAAAGTACCCTGTAAAGAACTTTTTTATTGTAGGGGTCAGAACACTTTAAAAATGCCACTTAGATGTGTTCTGTCAGAGAGTAGCCCTTTATTTTTTGTCCTTTTGCAGTAGCTGAAAAGAGAGAGAGCTTTTCTTCTTGCTAGAGCTGATTTTTAGCTTCTTTGGACTATAAGGTCTCAGAGATCTTGGCAAAAATGAGGATCCCTGTAACTGAATTCCTCCCATCTCTATGTCCAGTCTAATGGGTACAGGATGCGGTTACCCTTTCTAGCTGAAGTTAATGTCAGCTTTACTTAGGTAGCTAAAATGCAGGTCACTCACCTGGGGGAAACTCAGCTTCCAGTCACTGCTTTCACATCCAAGTAAATTTAGGAGAGTATCAGGGAGACTGTAGCATCCCTCTTAGCACGTGTCCAGGTTAGTTTGGCCTCAAGTACATTGGCTTCCAATTTTTCTTTACACCTGATTGAAAATTTCATTCTGGGAATGAGACAGATTTTTCCATTGGCAACTCAGTTGATATACCTCAGGGCACCTTTACCTGATCCCTGCAATTCTCCTGGCAACCACAGGACTAAATTCAGTCACTTATTTTGAATGTCAGCACTCCAGGAATTACACCTCACCTCTACAGTGTGGGGTGAAGCTTGTGAAAATAATCCCTGCTCTCCATTTAATTAGCCTGTTTGTCATACCATCTTGATGTACCGGTATAACAAGCCAGGATGTCAACTGGATTAAAAACATCAAACAACTGCTATGCTTCTAAATGAGCTGTAAGTCTAAGGTTTCTAGTCAAAACAACCTCCCAAAGCCATCAGCAAATGACAACCTGCAAGAATTACTCCTTAACAAGCGTGCTGTCAAGTGAGCTGTGGAGTTTACACTAGTGAAAAGCAAATGGCACCTGTCTATCTGCAAGTGGCTGATTCCCCAGCTGCTCCCAGCTGTGTGCTTTTGCAGAACTCTGTTCCAATTAGAGATTAATTTTGGGGACTGCTAGCACAGAAAAATGCAGTGCATGGTTTTGAAGAGAAGGGAGTCTATTTTCATGATCAGTGGGGTCTTCTATAGTTTTGGAAGCTAAAAAGTGGTCTGATTGTTCTTGTCCCTATGTGTCTTTTCATGATGCTTTTGTATGTGTCATATGCTTGTGCAAATAAAGAAACAAACCAGGTAATCTCTTGTGGGGTGGGGTTACTACCCTTCCAGTTATAATGATTTTCCTTATTTCTAACCATAATCCTGCTTTTCCTTAAGCTTGTTGCTACCTGTCTTGTCTACCATGTGCAAAGATGGGTGATCTTTTGCAACAAGTTTTTATATACTTCAAGGCAGGAGGGACAAGGGAGGGAATTAATAATCTTCCATAAGATAAATTGCCTCAGATACTTTCTGAAACTGGATATTACTTCATCTGAGGCCTTCTCAGTGCCAAGTGAAGTAGACAAATTGTATCCTGAAAACCACATGAAATAATCCTGTTCATACATCCCTGTCCAATGTTTCTCTTTTCACAATGGCGTTACATTGACTTGTGTTTTGTTTGGTATCTGCTGCCTTCCCTTCCTCTTAATAGCTGTTACCTTGCCAGCCATTTCCTGTCTCAAAGTCATTAATTTGGGAGTTATTATGAAAATACAGTGCTTGACATTAATTCCTGCTTGGTTTGTGTCCTTTTTCCTTTTCCCAACTGCTTTCCAGTTTGTTTATGTTGAATTGTTTGCCATCCAGTGTACTTGCAGTTCTCCCTACTTTCTCATGTGCAGATTTAATAAGGTTGTTTATTCTATTGTCCAAATTATTAGTGAAAGCACTGAATGAAGCTGAAGTGGTGCAGTTATCCATGAAATATCCACCTCAATGCATTTTCCTTTTTTGAAAGGGAACCACAGATAATTATCCCTTAGGAATAGTGTCTGATGACTTTTGCAGGCATCCTATGGCGGTTTGATCTAACCTTTGCTTCTGCAGCTTACTTACTTACAAGTTTGTCATACTGGGTAAAGTCAAAGGCCTTTACTGAAAGTGAGCTTTGGCATTGATTTCTTCTTCCTTGTCCACAAGGCCTGTTGGTCTCTTGTGGAAGGAAAGTAGATTGGTTTGGTCTGATTTGTTCCCTACCATTCATCTGCTTTAGTACCTTTGGTGGGTTTACAGATGGTATGATTTATTCCAGTAGTTTGCTGGTAATTGAACATGACAGGTTTTTAATTTTCTGCTCCTCTTTTTTTTCTCCCCTTGTTAGAGGTGCTGTAGATCTTCTCCCTTCTAGAAACTGCCCATGAGTTCCTCAGGATGGCTACCAACACTTCCTCTGGCTTTTTATTATTATCCTAGAACAGACAACATCATGCTCTACCAATATGAAAAAGGATGGCCAAGTTATCATAACCTATTGTTCTTATTGGGGATTTTGACATTAAGTGTTGTGGACTTGTGTAATTTTTTAATATTTTTCTTTTTTGAATTCCTAAGCTAAATTTCCTATTCTTCTAGCTGCCAGAGTGTATATGTTAATGTTCCTTCTTAATTGCATCTCACTTTGTCTTACCATTCCTGATTTTGTCTCTAGGCACTCCTACTATTCTTTTACATTCATCTTTAACTAAGACCTAGATCGTTTTCTGTGTATTTCCCTGTTTTTATCGGAGGTGAATAAAGAGCGTTGGTGTAATTTCTTTGAGGAACTGGCACTCTAATTCCTCCTTTATGTTTGATTTTTAAAAAAATTCCTAAATACAGAATATGAGTTTGTAACAGGCATCTTTCTTTAAATGTACCTTGTATTGAAGGTAATTTTCTTAATTCCTTTTACTCAACCTTCCAAAGGATCAGTCAGTCTATCATTCCTTGGTTGCTGTCACTTTTGCTTTCCCAGGTGATCCCTCCTTACATGTTAGCACCAGATCTAGCAAGGCTTCCTCATGTTCCTCTACCTTCCATGTCAGAAATAATTTCTGTTCTCACCATCCACAGGGCTGTGTCCTTCTGTGCTCCCTTCCCATGTTGATATGGCTGGTTCTCCATTCTCTGAAATGGAGAGCAGGGCTTTGTGTACTGAGGCTGGGAAAATCATCAGATTGTCATCAAAACTTGAAAAGCCAAAAAATTCCACAGAAACCCTTGGTGGTTTTGTAATGCTCACTGCTGAAAGTCCCCCCTTTTTCCTAAAAGAAACTGAGCAGGGACAGAGAAAATGGTACTGTAGGGTATACAGATCATAGCAGCAGACAATAATTTAGTGACTCTTCTTGTTCTTTACGTTTTATTTAAATTCTATCTGGGGAAAATATGTCGTAGCCTGTTTTGAAGCTCTGCTGAAGCCAGGAGGGTACAGCCTGTCACTTGGGGCCCTTCTAAGGAAGGGTGCAGCCATTGCCGCCCTCGGCTCCCGTGTCTGTACGCGCGGCTGCCGGAGGTGCGGTGCCTCGGCCGCCGGCGCGGCTCTGCTCTGCCTTGGTCCTCTGCCAGCCCCATGCCTTAATGGTAATGGCACAGCAACAAGCTGCAAGTAGAAGACAGGCCTCTGGTTGTCTTGAGCCAATGCTCTTATTTCTCTTGTTCTGCTCAATTTCCTAGTTGTCTTCAGATAGAGCAGGGCTTAGGGTAACTCTGTTGTTAGAGTAGCAATTAGCTTGGCCGAAATACCGAGGAATCCCAGCCCTGTTCAAGTCAGTGGGATTGCTATCACTGATGTGCCAGGATTTCATCTCGGTGCGTCTGGACTGTTGGGAGATACTGTGCTACTTTGCTGTATTGCATGCTGAGTGCAGTGTATTTAGCACTTATTTATTCTCCCTTTGTAAGTGGTTACTTAAAATTCAAACCTTAAGCCAACTAAATCCATTGTAGTGAAGCTGAATATTTGTGAGAAATAAGTGAAAGTCTATTCCCAAAGCATTAACACTTGTATTTTCCTTGCACTGAGTGTAAATGCTTCTGTAAAGTGAAAGTAGCGCTCGTGAAGGGTGCCGATTTGAAGGCTTTAAAGCTGGAGATCTCTATCTTCAGGGCAAATCAGCCGGGAACTTCTGAGGCAAGATCCTTGGCTGAACAGTTCAGCTCTGCACAGGGCTGAGAACTTCAGGTAGCCTGAGCTGACTACAGTAGAGCAAATGGTTCAGTCTGTGGCAGCACAGAGCAGTTCCATGAGATTTTTTTTACCTTATTGCTTATAGTTAGGTACACTGAACTGCAGTGAAGAATAAAATTAAAATATCCTTTCTGGTGAGAGTCCATTTGCTGTACTTCATAAGGAGTATATCTCTGGCAAGCTGCCTAAACAGCTTCCCACAATTTAGATTGCACTTTAGGCTGTTCTTGGGGAGTTGTGTGGAAAAGGCTTCTTGCCTTTCCTGAGATGGTGTTCAAGTAGGGCTTACATCCATAAGCTTTATGATACTGTTTCAGACCTCTCAAAGCCATATGAAACTCCACCTTATCCTTAGTTAATGCCTCACTCACCCTTTCTTAATTTGGGCATTTGCACCGCCACCTCCATGCTGCACCACTGGTGATGGTGCTACCCCACCTGAACCCTGCAGTGCAACCCAAATGTGAGGGGTGGGACTGGGACGGTCCTGGAAAACTGGGAACAAAGATTCCTACTGCTTGTCTTCTGCACATTGATTTCCACTAGTTTTAGCACAGAGCTTGGCAGCAGCTGAGGAAGTGGAAGGTAATTAGGGATAACTGAGAAGAAAAATGATCAGATTTTTAATTCCTGCAGACCTATAGTAGTGCTAGACACAATCTCTTTTGACATAATGAAGGGCCAAAAATTGTGTAATCCAATCAAATTAATTCCATACCTTTTTCCCTGCATCTGGTAGGGTGATAGGATGATTCAAACCTTATTTGAAGTACAGGCCATTTTATATGATTGTAGTGGTGTTGGTTCAAAATATTCATTACTTACTTATTTTCCTTCTGTGAGATAAGAATTAGGAGAAAAGCAAAGCAGGCACAAACCTTAAACAGTTGCAGTACAATGAAAGAGTTTTATTGCTAATAGAATTAAAAGTAAAGAGACAATAACAAAACAAAACTAAAGCAAATCCCCCCCCCACCCCAGCACTTCTCTCCTTTTACCTAGCTCACACAAGGGATAACAGAACATGGGATGTTAGTCAGTGTTCCAGTTCTTGAAGAAGTCTCTCTCTTATGCTTAAGGGAAAAAAGGGTTTTTCCTTCAGTTGCACGTGGTTCCCAAACTGCCACCAACAGCAGATCCGCCCGGAAACAAACAATCTGCTGTGTGTAGAACATCTCTCCCATGAAAAATCTCACAGTTCCTTCACACTGCAAAACATGGGCCATCACATGGGGTTATTCATCTTTTTTAAGGATAAGTTCTTTTGGCCTGCACACAAAGGCTCTTCTTCGCCACAAGTCTCTAACAGCCTCTTACTACTATATAGCCTGGCATCGGGCATTCTTCACAATCTTCACAGGCACACGAAGATACTCCATCCCCCCATGTTCTTCAAATGGATTAAAGAGACAAACAGTTTGTGGTATTACAGTTTCTTACCACGGCATGCAAGAAGGTTTCTTTTAAGCTGCGCGCCAGAATCGCGGCACCGCCCTCTTTTCTCCCGTCGCCATTTCCAGCTCCGTCCCATGTGACTCACTTCTCTTTCTCTCTGACTGACACCGCCATGCTGAAGAGTGTTCTTGTTCGGCCTTTACGGTGGGGAAAGCCTCGCTCCCTTTGTGCTGCTGGCTGCGTGGTGTCTTCTTCAGTTCAGCACGAAGTGTGCTGGCTGCAGACAGGAGGTTCTGCCGGCTCCCGTTGACTCCGCCGGCTCCGCGTGGAGAGGAGAGGGACCCGCCGGTCCCCAGAAGCCGCGCTGGATGGGTTTAGCTGTGAGCAGTCCCTGGCTGGTTTTAGCTGCCTGTGGCTCTGAGGCAGTCCCCCCCAGCCACCCAGGGTCCGTGCCACAGCGTTGGGAAAGGGGGAAAGGGGCAGTGGCCCTGGCCCGGCGGGGCCGGGAGGCTCCGGAGCCCCCACCTCCCAGCAGGCGAGTTCCGACCAAAGGGGAAGTCCCGCCTTTCTGTGCGGTTTAAATATGTAAATTGTGAGAAGCGTAATTGGTCTTAAAGACTGTCCATCAACTCAGGGTCAACCCAATACAATGATACAATATTGAAAAACTGGTGATAATCTGAAAGATGGGATTACCTGGTGTTGAATGTTTCTGTCTTCCTGAATGAAGCGCATCATTATGACAGTAACACTGGAAATAGTTTCAAAATTTTGATCATTAAATAATATTTTCATTATGAGCCACTATATATATACCATTGATAATTGCAACAATTATCTGTGTCTGAAGTCAACAGTTCCTGTTCACAAAGTGTTTCTGAAGGGAGATGCAGCCTTCCAGAAGGCATTACTGATTCCTTTTGCCTAGAAACCCTTTCTGAAGGCCATGACCAATGGGCAGCTGAGGAAATTGGTTAACTGGGTGTGCTGAGTTCGAGCCAACCCTGTGCTGGACAGGTTGTGCTAGAGGGTTTGTGGGTTGTACACAGTGGTATGATTTGCTTTGGGAACAGAAGGGACTGACCTTCTGTTTTATATTGACTTATCCCAGAGTCTGTATCTGTTTTGTTGGTGTTTTTTACTATGGTAATTAATTTCTGCATTCTGTAAGCATACCGTTTCTATGCTACATCCTACCATATACACATTTGCTGCCACATACTGGCTGTCTTAGGTCTCTTTTTATGCACAAGAAGCTGAAATAACCCTTTTTCTACAGGATCTTCTTAGTTAGCCACCACCACCTTGCTATCCCTGGCCAGCCTCAACTCCTATTTAGTTTTCTAGAACTGGCTTCAGAGGATCTTTGGGGACTGGGAAGTGTGGGGTTGGTGTCTGTGCCAGCACTGCAAGTCAGAACTGATGGCCTCAGAGCCAGACCTGTTGTGTTGTTTTCCTGACACTTGTGAAGGGTGGGAGGTGTGCTGCATAACAGGATGGTGACTTAGGTGTCTTTTTATTAAGGATCTAAGTATTTGTGGTCAAGCCTGGGCAAGTAGGCAGGAATGAGAACCTAGGCAGAACGAAAGCATGGAAGTACGTAACATTGCTTGGTAAGGAGGAGTATTGAGGTGAAGAGTAAATATCCTGGCTTCGGGACTGTGAGTTTAGGCAGATGGTATTTGTACACTGTCTGTAATTGTGCTTTTATCACAGCCAGTGAAGCCTCAGCAGGAGAATATGGAGCCAAGTAAAGGTCTGTGCTCTGAGGATGGTGGAGCTGAGTGAGGATGGCCTGTACCCACAAATGCACTCAGCTATTGAGCAGTGGCAGAAGCACACTCCATGTGTATTTTCTTCTGTGATGCACAGAGATCAGAAAGATTATGATTATTTTATGGCTTATGGGTTTAATGAAAGCTTTGATAAACCTGGTCTTTTTAATCCCCACTTAAAGCTGACTTTCTGTCATTTTTGGTTTGAAAAGAGTATCTGCATTGAAAAACCTGTTACAGGGGCACAAACCCATACTTTTAGGTGGTTGATATTTCAAGTCAAATATGGACATAGCTGCAGTGCTTAACGGTTTGAAGCTAAGGTTTGAAGCTAAGTTAAACATGGTATTCTTTCACATCTTTCTCCTTTTCTTGATCTGCCACGCAGTAAAAGGGAGACACAAGAATGACTATGCCTACACACAGCACAGAAGAAAATACTCCAATCTCATCACCATCTCCATTTTGCAAATACATCTAGAGCACAGTAGTGACAAACTCTTATTTACCTGGTTACTAATTCCCCTTTGAAATATGTTACATGCCAGAGTTTATCTGGAGTCTCCAATGCCTCATTTTAGGTCCAAACAGACATTAATTAGAGACATTAAGCTCTCTGCTGCTCCTAAGCTTTTCATGCATCACAGCTGGAGTTTGTTCGTATTGCAACTCGGTGCCGAACAAGGCACACCCAAGTGCAGGCTCTGCACACAGTCAAAATCTTTAATAAACAAAGTGAGGTGAAGCCCATTCTTTATTTAAAAAAAAAGAAGAAAAAGGAGGGGGGAATCTTTTCAGTCTTGAAATACGGAAGGTTTGTTTGTTTGTTTTTGTTTGTTTATTTGTTTGTTTTTTGTTTGTTTTGGGGTTTTGTTTTGTTTTTGTTTTGTTGTTGTTTTTAATTTAATGATGTTTTGGAAGCAGAATTCTTATTTTTATGAAGATGAAAGTTGATGCTCTTTTCTGTCGTCCTGCTTTTGTTCTGCTGTTGGCCCTCTTTCCCCTCTTTGCTCACTTTTTACACTTTCAGTTCCCAAGCTATTTTAAATTTATGCTCTTTCTGATTGTACTGAAAGTCTGTTTCCTAATTCATCCCATTTTCTAAGTGTTTGATTGGTTATACTTTTCCTTGTTTTGAGGCTATTGAGGCAAGGATAGTAATACTTTAGACTATGGATATCCTCTCCATATTTATTACCCTACTGTTCTGGTTTTATTTGGTCTGCTTTTTAGCATACCCTACAACAAATAAAGCCCAGGACTTTAAGTTTTCTCAACATTTTGGTTTACACTTGTGTTTGCTGAAGGCGTTTTCATACAGTAGCTGTAGATATTTTGGTTAGAATAGAACTGTGGAGTGCTAGTTACAGATTATCTAGGAGCTCCCTTGGTAAGCCAGAATCCATATGTTGTTTTGGCTTGGTTTGCCATAAAATTACTCCTGATTATTACTTAATGCCTTCTCCCAGCCAGAGCTTCTGGATATTAATAGAGGTCTAATTATTAATAATTGATATTATTAATTATAAGTAATAATTGTGAGGGGAATTGGAATTAATAATTGGGAGTTGTCAGGGAAGGCTTGTACAACCAGGTCGCCGACTATTTTTATCAGAAGTGTCTGGTGTGGGGGAAGAACAAATACCTGCTTTTGTACTTTTCAAAAGTCCATATAAATCTTACCTCCATGATGAAATGTGGCAGAAGTAGGTGGTTCTACTGTGTCAGATGCATTTGCTGGCCACCAGCAGTGCAGGTCTGGCCGGGGTGTACTCCTACCACACCTCTAATTGTGCTGTGGTTTTATGTCTAATCTAGAAAGTATGTTACCTGTCTGCTTGATCAGAAGTGTTTCAGCTACTCTTGGGCAATACGTCCACATTAGTTATTGCAGATGGGACCAGTGAGTGACACTGTTCCACCCTGTGCTTTCGGTGCTGAGGTGACCTTGAGCAGACTGGCCAGTGCAGTCCCCTTTTGTTGCATTTCTTCAGACAGTGTAATGATCAGCTTGCCAAGGGTCAAAGTCAGATGTAAGGGGGAGACAAGTCTCACTTCTCTGCACGTTTGCAGGTTTTTAGCCAGTAAGTTGTTTGTTTTGATGAACAGACAAAACAAAAAGAGAAAGGCAGTGTTAGGATAGCAAAATCTGAGTTCCACAGAAAAAGTTATGCTAGACATGGCTTTGCTTATGTCCCATCCACATGCAGGATCGGCAGCATCCACTTTGTTGAACTAGACTGATGGCTGTCTGACCTGAGACATCACCAGTGCCAGTGATTTTGTAACATCCCTGCTCTGTCTATTCCCCTGCACAGGGGAATGTGAATTTGTTAAATTAATGAGTGGTTATTGATTAACAACCTTAATTAACTGACTGACTCCAGTCAGTCACTGACTCCACTGTCACTGTCCAACCTCCTCTTGGATTTTGTGATGGACATGGAGAAGGTAAGCAGATGTGGGTGGTGCCGTGCCTGAGCAGTGCTTAGCTCTTGCAATCCCCAGGGATGGGTGCTGATGCTACATGCAGGTGGCCTGACTGCGGTGCTCACAACTCTCAGCACTGCAAAGAGTAGGTTGAATCTGCGCTGGCTCATGATTGTAGATGGTTATTGCTTTCCAAATTTAATACTGAGGGGCGGCCAGCTCAGTAATGATGAACCTTGCAGCCTGTCATGGAGCCTATGTTCTGGAGGCAGATAGACAGCATGTGCAAACACTCGTTCCTTGTCAGCATAATAGCAATAATGGGATTACAATGTCAGCAACGCCAATTGATATTAAAACAAAGCCAGGTGTGTAAAATACAGTGCAATAATCTAGAGCCAATTAGGATTTATTGTAAACTGACAATGAATGTAGCTGCAAATTATTCAAAACCTCAAACTAGTTACTAGTTGGATTAGTTTGTTTGCATTACTAGATCACTGTATGTATCAGGCTGGCATGAATAGACTAGTTTTGTCTGAAAAAACAAGCAGCACTTTCCTAAATTTGTCTTTGGTTCTTGATTTGTTACTCTTGAATGAGACCCACCAATTTTCAAGATGGTTGAAAAATATGTATAACTTCCTTGGCAATTTCTCACATTGCCTAATTTTTACTTTGATTAGATTGTTTATATTCAGACAAATCCCCATTCCTAGGTTGTACTGGATGTACAGGAAAATAAAAAGGGAGATAGTAATCCACAGCCTCTAAATGAGATTTATCTCATATAACACTTTAGATTTGAAATATACTGCTACTGTGGGATACTGAGTTTCTGACAGTTCTTGCTCTTTCCTCTTTATATAAGTTGTCACCTTTCTGTTCAGGTGCTAATTCAGTCACCTGACATAGTGCTACGGGACAGACCCATCTAAATTATGGTGGAAATGCTTAATTCCACTGTTTCAAGTTTAGCAACATCATGTTTCTCTCTCAGTCTCACTTGACAGTTCATAAGGCTTTTAAAACAGAAGATGACATCTGTGACTCATGGCCAGTGTATCTTGACATTTACCCTTGTGAGGCGATTTTTGTGACTCATTTTAGAACAGGCTGAGTTGCCTGATGTGCAATCGCTGTACCTCTGAGAGTGAACCTTATCCCTCTCAAAATAGGTTTCTATACAAATTGTTCCTGTGAGAAGTGCCTTAGTGCTTGGGTGACTCAACAATGAAAATAGCAGTGGGTACAGAGCCCGCTCAACAGTAAGTGCCATAAAGACTGAACGTCTCTCTGCTGATGTTCTGCCTCATGCTATTGCCAGGAAAGGGCTCCCTTGATAAAACTCCAGGAGACACCTGAACTATTACTTCTCAAAAATATGAGAGGCAGCTGCTTACCAATAGATTTATCTAGACTGCAATACGTGTCATTTCTTCAGAGTATCAACATGTCACAGTGAGCAAAATAAGAACAATTCGTCTTTCCAAAGATATGCCAGGAACAGAAGAGCTTGCCCTTAAATGAGCACCTCTTACACTGAAGGTCAGCCTAAGTCCGTAAGTCGTACAAGAGGTGGAACAGAGCTCTTCCTCATGTTGACACAGGCCACTTTTTGTCATTACAGCAAAAGTGAATCTTTTATGGTGAAGCAGTATTGGTGCTAGGCAGTTGTTTGGGCTGAGTGGTCATTGCAACTACCTAATGCTGTTTTTACCTTGTTCAAATCCTGCAGTTCTATTTCCCTCTCCTCCCCTAAAAGTATTTGTTCTGACCTCAGGCTTCTGCTCATTACAGCTTCTGTCTCTGTGCTTATAAATCAAGCTCCATCACAAATATCTGCAGTTTTAATGCTGTGATGGTAGCACTCCTGACATGTTGTTATAGCAACAGTGCATACTGTATATCTCAGAATATCCCACCTTATATCACTGAAATGAAATATTTTGTGTTCTATCAGGTACATAGAATCTGTGGTGTTTTAAAGGATATGTTGTAGCACCCATCTCCTTTCTTAGATAACAGCTCCGTTTCCTTGCACTTGCTCTATCCTTCCGGGGTTTCTAATCAACCATAACATTTGTCCCAGAAACACTGCCAGCACTGATGTATCCCTTTTGTAATGGAGTGAGCAGAAATGTGTGTGTGCCTGTGGCAAAGAGCGGACAATCGATTTATACAATGGCAGCAAAGGAGCCACTCTCTCCTGGAATAAATGTGTGTAAGAAAATAAATTAATGTTTGGAATTGAAATTGGGTGAGACCACAGGAAAAATAAGCTTATTTCAGGGGAGGATGGGTTGCATGGCCCAAAGTTCACAATGTACTGTGAATTACTGGGATGAAGCAGGACCTCCAGTGCTCTGAGGAGGGAAGATGAGAGGAGGTCATAGTGGTCCTTCCTGATTCTTCCCTGTCCTACCGTGAGAGACCTGAGGATTTGTTTCTGCTTAAGACCTTTTTTTCCCCCTGCAGCTGTGTAAGTCTCCTGGCTGTCAGTCCCGGCTCTGCTCAGCCCAACACAGCCCTCTGCTGTGAGCGAGTGGGAAGCCTAACAGCCTGGCTTCAGCTCATCTGCATGAGCCCGATTTTCAGATGCAGCTTTTAGGGATGTTGCCCACCTACTTTTCTTTTTTTACTGCAGGCTGGTGTATCATGTTTGCATATTAGTTCAATGCTACAAATGCTTTTCTTGGTTTGAAAATAAAAAGAATCCATAGATTCTCTCACAGATTTCACAGATGAACGTTGTCCCTGCTTCACCCCACCAAGAACCTCCACAAGGGGATCCTCAGCCCACACTTGTATGAACACATGTAAAGGACATGTCTGACGTGGTGGCTGTTTTTACAGGTTCTATCAAAGTACTCTCAGGGAAAGGAGCTGGAGTTGCAAATGGGGTATTTCCGTTTACAGAAAAAGTGACTTGAATTGCTGCAGTTTCTGGCAGATAACACCTAGTGGAAGTACGACCTTCTCAATAGTTTTACCATTGACAATCGACTGTGCTAATAAATAAATGGATTTACAAAGCCTTCCTTTGCGCCTGCCTCTGCATGTTCACTGTCGAAGGGTGATCCCCTCTGTATGTTTATGGGAATTTGCTGCAGCCTGTTTCTCATGGTGCCATATGAAGACACCTTGTTTTCTCTCTGGTGGCAAAAATAGAAAAGGATGAGTCTGGATAAGTTAATAGGCTAGAAGGCTTTTGAGTCCTTTGAAAAGGACGCGCATGAATACCTCCTGCACGTGTTCTGTTTTGCATGCTTGTAACACAGAGATTAGAAATCTGCAGCAAAGCAGGGGATGGACTAGATGACCTGCAGAGGGTCCCAATCAACCTCAGCACCTCTTTTGTGTAAGATGCCTATTGCTAAAGTCAACACAAAGTGATGGGGGGGTGGTTGGGGTATAATCTCATATACATGCAGGGCTGGGGGAGGAGGGTGAAACCAAAAAGGAGTGAAACTTCCCCTTCTTTTTTGTTTGTTGCTTACATTGATGCTATTAAACCAACCAATGTGTGCTCCTTGCAGAAACTGAGCACAGAATGGGAGACCCTGTTGTTAGAGAGAAATGAAGGGCTGGTTTCCAGCAAGGCACATACATAATAGTGCTTTCCCCTCTCCTGAACAACACATACTACTGTGCTTTCTTCCCAGTGCCTGTTTGAGGCATACTGAACTCTTCTGTAATTCACTTCAACTCGACATCTTTAAAAGGTCACATCAACAGCAGGCAGTTGTGTGAAACTGGCAGGTTTTGCATAGGATCAGCAGGGGTATTTCAGACTGGGCTGAAGAAGTGTTTGTAGGAATCTGATTACAAGTTTATGTGGAATTTGTTTATGTCATTCCAATGCTAGTATTTTTACTTTCACAAGCATTGCAATTAAAAAAAAAAAAGTGTAAGTTAAAAAAAAAACCAAAACAAAACAACGACTGCCACAAAAACCTCTGCAAAATAGGGAATATCAAAACCTTGAATTATTTACTACCTGGGTAGTAAGTATATACTTTCCTCTTCATGGCCTTTGTTAGGTAGAAGGCTGTAGTAGCATGCAGTGTCTTCTCTCTGAATGACGCATGACAGTGTGGTCTGAGCAGCAGTGTGCAGGCTGCATGGGGCCCACGCACACTTCTGCCTGTTTTGTCGCTCAGACACTGCCCACAAAGCCAGATTCCTGCTCTGGCACGCACCCAGGCTAGAGCTTCATCTGCCACCTCTCCCAGTATAGGTGGTCAGGAGGTAGATGCTTCCACATCATCTGCAAACTGCTGTTGCTGTGTTTCCCAGTGGTGGGATAAATGCTGGAGCATCTCGGCAGGCTCTATGAGGCTGTGTCTGAGGGAGGGAGAAGGTGCAGTGTCTAGATGGTGCTTGTGGCTGTAGGTGTGTGTGAGTCATGAAGACATGTTTGTGTCTGAGAAAGGAGTTGTGGTTACAAGACCATTGCAGGGACAGCCTGGAGCCACCTCTGCAGTGAGAGGAACTTGGCAGAGGTAGTACTCTGAGTATTCCAGCAGTGTTGCAGAGCTCTTGGACTAGAAAAAAATGGGTAACCACAGACCTGCAAAGACAGTGAAAGGTAAGCTGTCAAATGTAAGGTTCCCTGGGATCAGTTAATTAATACTAACACGACTGGTGGCGCCTTTGAATTTACATTGCAAATGGATGCTGGGTTTAAGTCCTGCAGATAAGTCCCTTCTGCATTTCAGCCTGATCTCTACTTGTGCCTTGTGTTGCCTGCAACGGTTGGAAGGGCTCTGTAAGGTCTTCAGGCCTCCTCACTGATCTCAGTGGCACTGTACACTTGTAATATAGATGTCATTAGCATGATGCATAAAAAGACTTTGGAGACCCTTGCTCTTATGAATTAATCTTTGCTCCAGCTAAAGGTGGACCGAAATTAGAACTTGGACTTTTAGTCCCTCTAAATTCGGGGGAAGTTTGAATTTTGGCATGAATCTGGTAATGTGGTCTCATTTCCAATCCCATGATTTAGTGGGCTGGGAGTCCTAATTCTGTATCTCTCAAAAGTTTGATTTCCTTTGTGTGCCTGGCAATCTGGGCAATTACTGGATCTGTTTGTTTCACAGTCATTTAAGGTGGTCAGTAACAAATGCTTTGGGCAAGATATAAGAAGCTCTGTAATGGAATGGCTCCCTAAGGCTCTTTTTGACCTTCAATTTAAAAGTTTAGATGTGGAGACTACATAGCTACATAGTCCTTGCTGCTCAGTGATTTTTTCATTGGAATCAGTGGGACCTTGATGGGTCTGTGGCTCTGCTCACTCAGCAGTCCATCCCCAGGACATACCTTGCTTGTTCTGTGCCCAAATTATTTCTGCATCCTGCTGTTAAACATCTAACATCAGTTTGCTTCAGCAACAATAGAGAAAAAATGTCTGAAAGGTAGTTTATAGAGGGAATGAATCTCAGGCATTGTTGCTTTTATTGCACATCTCTGTTCTGCATATGGCTTTCAGCATCTTTATTGGTTTGTTATGTGGAGTAAGTTTCTGTGTGCATAACCCCTGGGGCATTTGACCCAATAATTGGACAGAGTTGTCTTGTGCATAACAAGAAACTGAAGAGAGTAATGATTTATTAGTTGCCCTACCACAATTTCAAATTTTATAATGATGATAGGAAATGTCGTGATTCTCTAAACCTGAACAAGAACTGAGAGCAGTTTTAGAATACATCAGACTGCAGTCAACAGATGCAGTTTTTTCTGCTTTTCTCCCCAAAAAACTGCTGTTCAGCCTCATGCACATTTTAACAGGATAACTGCTTATATAAATAGAGCAGGCTAACAGCTGAACAATTTCTGGAAAGATTTAGCAAGTAAGATAAATACAAACCACCGATATTAATTCTCTGAATAACCTTATCCTAAGATCTGAATTACTTATGTTTCTGCTGTATTATTTTATTTAGGTGAGATCCACTTTTAATGCTTTGTTTAGAGAGTATGTTGTCAGAAATTCTACTTATTGTTAATAAATACATGAAAAAAAATGTTTCAACAAAAACCAGATTAAGCCCAGTTTCTTGGGAAATGCTATTAACTCCTGTCAACAACTGCTGTCTGTTCATGCAAGATAATAGGTACCCTTCCTGGATTGTTTTTAACTTGCTTTGGATGTACATTTTGTGAAATAAGATGGAATTTCAGCTTGTGGCTGTAGGATATTATCTTGGTCTTTTTCAGCTTCTTTTTGCTTCAGTTATCATATTTCTTGTTGCTTTTATTAGGAGAACAATCAGACCGCTGGTTAAAACCAGACACGTGTTCCTGAATACCCGCTCACAGCTTGAGGGGAATCTAGCAGTGGTTTTGACAAGAAAACCATTATTCATCATGCCTCATTTAGCAGGCATCAAATTTTACATTTTCCCTCTGCCAGCTATTCACTCTCCTGCCCCTTCTCATCAGTCAAATACAATTAATATCACCTTAACTGACTGTTAACTTTGATTATCCAGTCTAGTACTATTACTAGTTTTGTTTCTTGACATTAGCAAACCATGCGTAATGATTTATAAGCCAGTTAAAACAGTGTTCCTGGCATGTCCATAGACCTGAGTTTATATTACTTATTTTTTTTCCTCAAATGCCTTCCAGAGTAATTTCTTATTACTGTGCTGTTTACTTATGCTTTGGCTCAGTACTTCTGACTGTCTTTCACTGTGAATTCCTTTCTGCCATCAACTCTTCTGCACAACCTCTTGCTGACTGCTCTTCAAGGAAAGTTCTATAATTTTTCTTTTTTTCTTTCCTTTTTTTTTTTCAATTTCATTATCCTTGTTGCTGGTATATCTTTCTTGGGAGTTTCTGAAGTGGACTCTGACCTCTAAAATAACATAATCTTTGACATTTAGTCAGCCACTTGTACTATCTCAGTTTAACAGAGTCCTTCAGCTGGTGTTCCCCACTGCTCAGAAGCATCAAAGAAGGAGAGCTGTCAGTCTCAAGTAGATGGTTGCTGAGATTAAATTATTTTATTTGCTGGACCACCTGCTGTTAGCTGTTACTCTACTTCTTCAAACACACATTTTTGCTGTGTTTACCCTGAATGCTGAAGATGCTCCTGAGGTATCTGAGTAGCTGTTTGGCACAAATTGGCTCTGAGAGATCATTGCTGGAAGCAAAAAAAATTAGATGTGGGAAAGGCCTGAAGGAGTGTTTACGTTCCTCAGGCTGCAGCTGAAGTCGGGCTGTTCACAGTGATCTGCTTCCTTGCTCTCTGTCCCATGGTGACACCCTCTTTTCTGTGCCTTACCTGGGTTTTAGAAGCAATGATTCCTGCTGTAACATGTAAATACTCAAAATACCCAAACCTGTTGTTGTAAATCTAGGAAGAGCATTGAACTATCTCTCTTTGAATCATGATAGTCATCCAGCCCTCCTGGAATGAGTTTGTGTAGTTGTCATGGAGGACTCCAGTCAGGAGCACTGGAGCTGTGTATTGATTTATTTGTCTGATACTTCTCAGTCTGAACTCCACTTTGTCTTCTGCAGCTTGCTTGCTGTGGGCTTGCAGGGTTTCATTTTCCACTGTAGCACTGGTGGGAGCCCAGCAGGGAGGATTCCTCTGGCTCACATGTTTCTGTCTTCCACAGTTTTTGTGGCTGACTGACTGGCAGAAGTCCCCTCTCTGCATTGTTACTGGTTTTATTGGCTCTTTAAAAAAAATTATTACTTTTTCATCCTGTTAATTTGTTCTATCAGGTATCTTCTTGTAACCACATACTAATGGGTGAAAAAGACAAATTTCATTTCCTGCAGGAAAGTGGTATACTGCTATGCTCATAAAACATGGGAGTAGCAATATCCTGTCCTCAAAGAAATGCATGTTCTAGAAACTTAAAAAGAAAGCTATGCTCCAGTGTCTGGTTTGAACATGGCTTATACTGTCTGCAATGCATCTTGCACTAAATGACTAATTAATTGTTTTGTAATCAAAGTTTCTGAAACTTTCCCAGAACCATTGGAAAAAACAAATTATTTTGTGGAGATCTTGCATCTATATTTCCTCAGCTCATCTATCCTTTTGATGGCTACCAGATATTTTATGACAGTAGTTTTTTATGTATTGGGGGGGGGGGGGGGGAAGTAACATTCAGGAAAACTTCTGAGATCTTACAGGTGGCTTTAAACACAACAATTAACATTAATGAATTCCTACAATCGAACATCAAAGTATTCATTAGAAGAAGAATTTGTTCCTTTCTCTTCAGTTTAAGCTTTAAGGATGTAGCTGGGCTTTCTTTTGTTCTTGTGGCCCAAGGAATATTTAAGTATTCCTTGGAAAAATAGAACAGCTTCCATCTGGTCGTTTTGACACCATCCTGGCCCTAGATGCTGCACACCTGTGATGTGAGACATGTGAGTTTGAATTCACAAGGGACATGAGGGAAGCTGTACCAAAATCTCTCTTTGGTAGATGTGACTTGTGGCCATGGGTCCATCATAAAGGGTTAGCTCCTTAATGTAGGGGAGAGCTGAAGGTTGTGCATCCAGACCAGAGAGGGGCAGTGCTTCTTATAGCAGGTCTCTGGTTTAAATATGCAATTCTCTTTTGTATCTCCCACCTCATGACACCTACTTGCATGTCCATGCCCTGTACAAGGCAGAAGTTGTGGGGCTGTGGAACAGCACTGCTCTGCTTGAGCAGCACCTGGGCTCCTGGGCTCAGTACCTCCTTTTTAGACATAATTTGATATTTAGTGACAAAACTGTTTGAGCCAATATAAAACACAGAGAAAATCTGTGACTGTGCATGCTCTGGGGTAATGTGCATGCTCATGGCTTGTTGAGCTTGTCATCAGACACCTAAAATAGCTGCAGATTTGCCAGGGAGGTGTGGAGACCTGCAGGGTCCCATTAATGCTTCATAGAATAATAGAATCATCAAGGTTGGAAGAGACCTTCAAGATCATCCAGTTCCTGACTAACATATTCTTGGTAATGTGTTGGCATTGGTCTGTCATCCATGCTGCAATTGCTTCTGCCCAGGCCAGCAGAACCTGAGCACCTGATTTAGGACTCCCAGTTCTGTAAGCTGGCAAAGTACCTAGGAGTGCTGGGAAACTAAGTACTGTATTTCCCAAAGTCTTTGGTGAGTCAAGCTCAGAGACTCTTATCACTTGTATATTTTAATTTCAAAAATTTCTGGAGGCCAGAGGGAGGATCAGGATCTGACTGTTTAGATGTTACGCAGACATGTAGACATCTAGCCCTGAAGGTCTTTCAATCTACATACAAGAAGATTAAAGATTAGAGAAGCAGAAATATCATCAGAGACAATAATCAGATAATAAGTGGTAAATGTTGCATTAGTTCCACATTAGATTTTTCCCTTGTTTTTGTGTTAAATTCCTTTACTCTTCCCACCAAAGATAAGAGGTAAAGAAAGAAGAACTGGTGCTTTCCACTCCTTTTAATATATCTCACCTATGGCAAAAGAGCAACTGGCATTTTTGTTGGTCTCTGGTTATTATGTTTAGTTTTGGGTTTTTTAAAATCAACATTTATTATTATTAAAATATTACCATCAATAATGTTATTTTTTTCACTATTATGGTGCTCAAAATCTGCAGCGATAGGGGCCAAATTGGAAAGATGCTCTATAAGCAGAGGAATAAATCCACCTCCAGCTGGTTCAGCAGCCCTTATTCAGCTACAAGAAAATGAAGATACTTTTTAGAGAAAAATAAAATTTTAGTAATTAAAGTATCATCTCCTTGAGGCCTAGCCCTCTTAAGGGACAGAAGAATATTGCTGTCAGGAAAGGTCTGTGTTTTCCAGCTTTATAGCTATGGAATGATTTTTATGCATAGACTAGTCAATATGCTTCTCTGAAGATTTTGTTTCACTTAAGTGAAGTACAGCAATCAGCTGTCAATACTGAAGCCCTGTGTGAAAGGCAGTCAGTTTTCTTCCTATGTTCAGCTCTATCATGCTGCCTATAGCTCCAGTAGATTGCATTATTTGGCACACCTCTGAATTTAGTGAAGTGCAGTACATATGACAGGAGGCTTCAGTTAAGTTATATCAGCATCTGGCACTTGCCATGATGAGATGTAGGAGGATTGAAAGAAATCATAGTCCCATTGAAATCAGCAGTTACACTCGTACTCCAGTGAGGACAGGATTTCAGAATGTGTATTGGTAAGGGCCTGTCCTTGGCTTCTCTTAAATGGTTCCTCTTGCAGAAATTGTCTTTTATGTCCTAGGTGGAGAGGATCTTAAACATAATTTCAGTTTATTATTGCTCAGTGTTCTGCTGGGGAGTAAATCTAACCAATTTATGTAATGACAAGGTCTCAAACACCAAAACATGATTGGAACACAATCTTCAAGAAGTTAAAGGAAAGAAAAACCGAGCATCGAGGAGGCTCAGTGATACAAATCCTTTTCCTGATACAATTGAATACTGTGTAATCAGTGTCAGAACCAAAACTTTTGCCATTCACTTTTGTGAAGAACTGCAAAGGGCCCTAGGTTTTCTCGTGTTTCTCTTGCTGGAGCCCCGCGCTCCACATCCTGAGCCAGAATTTTGCTTGCCTCACCTGGAAGTCGCATGCCTAAATTGATCTACAGGCTCATTCTTCAGCAGGGTTTGGCTTTAGGGAACACGGCTCTCTCTGGGCAGCTTGGAAAATGACTGCGTCTCCTCCCTGCTTTTCACAGCTGGCACTAGATGGTGCTGCGGCACCGGGCTTCGCTTCGGAACACTCCGGCAGCGTCAGCCTGCTGCTCTCTCCAACGCATCCATCTCACACTGAAACATGGGGACAGTAGAAAGACCCTTTTCTAATTCTAAACATGAGCAGTTTTGTGCAGGGTCTGTTCCAAACCTGGACATCGTTCAGCCCAATCTACTTGTTTCCTTTTCTTTTGGAAATAGCTCTGCTCTTCCTGTAATTCCTTGGTCCGTGTGGAGTATGTGACAGGCATCAGAGACCTGCGGTTACTGGTAACCACAGTATCCCATTAATCTGTTCCTGTAATTCCCCATCTCCCTCCCTGCTCCGTATATGCTCCCATTTCTTAACTTAAATTTTCAAAACCCCTTTAAACCTGCTTCAAACAGATCTGCTTAAAGCAATTTGCTGTATTTTTCAATTAAAAAATGGATTGGATAGGTTCAAAAGAAAGAAATCAATAATCTCCAGCACAGAAGACAATGAAGGCAGGCTTTTCAGTACAACACAGACAGTGCTGTACAAGGGCCATGTAGAGAGACTCTTGAAGCATCTCCCATTTTGCTGCCTAAGTGCTTGAGGTTTGTCTTGAAATGCTTCTGCTGCTCTCTTCCCAAGTCTGCTTTGAGCCAATTCTGATGACCACATGAATGAGGGTAGAGGCCTTTATTTGAATCCCTTCTATTCCCTGCCTCCCACCATATGATTTCTGCTGGTGTGAAATACCAGGCTTCAACGTTGTAGTGAGATGCTGTTGTAGGAGAGATGTCGACTTGTGTTTGGTTCAGACCAACATGGTCATAGAGGTTTTCCTCATGCAGGTCGATGTGACCCTGGATCCAGCTGGTGAAGGAGGAGAGACATATTAAGGGTTTATGTGGTGCTGTTGTGAGCCTTCTGCTGGGAGCATGGCTAAACCTCTCCCCGATGATATCTGGCTCCTGGTCTGGCTCTGGGCATGGGGTTAGGCCAGCCTGTTCTCCCCAGGAGACTCCTGGAAGTAGGCAGTGGGCAGCTGTGGGGGAGGAAACAGCTCTTTGAGGTCTGGCAAGATCTCTCCAGTCTGTATCTCAGTAGACTTACTGCAGCTATGGATAAATTAAAGGATGATGATACATAACAGAGTCTGAGAAGACCATTCTCTGCTCCTGTTCAATCCAAGGATGAGGTTGAGCCCTGGAGAAGGGGCTGTAGTATCCAATGTACCTAAGAATCTAAAGCAGTGGGTGACAAACCTGATCTTCAGCTGTCCATTTGGGTTTCTTCAAGGCTTTGCTTTTGTGTGTGTAATCCAAATATGTCTATACCTCCAGCAAAAAAAGCATGCAGAATGAGAAATGTAGAGTTTAGATGATTTGAATCTGTCTCTACTCCAGATCCAGGGGAAATGTGAAAGCTCAGCTGGAGATGAGAGGGATCTCTAGGCCCGATTCGTTCCTCCAAATTTGTTTCCTCAGTCCTTGAAATTTTACATCCATTTAGGGTGAAACTTTGCAAAACATAGTGTAGGTGTCTGTTGTAGCTCCAAAATATCAATCAACATGAGAGTATTTTCTCATTACTGCTGACTGAGGTCCCACATGATGTTAGTTAAAATGGATAGAAAAGAGCCATTGAAATGGTCTCAGCACAGAAGTTTGGTAAAATGTATTGCACTATGACCATTATATTAAAGAGGAGGAAAAAAAATGGAAAATTTTCTATGACAGAGACTGTGTGTGAGCTTGAGGTGCCCCCAGAATTACTCAGGCAAAATTCAGCTGAACTGTATATTTCAAAACCTGAGACAGGAGAAAGAATGGCACAGATTAGTCTCTCATTTGTAGGAAAATAGTTAAAATGACAACAAAGACAAGAAAACCTACATTTCAATTTCAATACATCTGTTTGAATTATGGCTATTTGGTACTTTTGAGAATAAATTGCATTTGAAATGGAATCTTTCTAATGACTTATCTTTCAGGCAGGTATTGTGCACACCTTTTTAATGCATCTTACATGTTTGGAGGGGGGAAGAAAAAAGATGAATTATGAAGAAGTTAAGAGGAAAATAATTTCAGGAGGTAATGGATGAGCTCTGTCTGGAAGATTAATCAAGGCAGTTGCAAGAGAGTGCCAAAAGCATAACTGAAGTAGAACTAAATATCTGATTGTAATTAAAACTTTAGCCTTCTAATGGCTCCATGAAAGATATTTTAATAAACGTGAAATGCACTTTCTAAATGGCACGCTAACTTTTAATGACTTGGGTGTTTTGTTTGATTAGTAACCTGGACTGTTAAATTAAAGCCAACTGCAAATGCATGATAAAATATTGATGGTTTCAGGCAAATGAATTGGGGGAGTTATGCTTGACAGATTTTTGGTATCATTAAGGATTTTAACTGGTGGAAAATATATATTGCTGGTGCTTAAAGATAGTTAAAGAGGATCTCGTCATTTATATGCCCTAGTTTTAATTTTGCAGTAATAATGGGAAAAAAAATCTGAATTATTCACAGATGGTTGGTCAAGAGAGGTCACTTAATTTAAAAAGTGTTATTTTAATTACACCTGTTTCTCATTTCCGGCATAGAAAATTAAATATTTGGTGGTATTTGGTTATTTATTTTATTCTTAGAGTGCCTGGCTCTTTCTTGAGGCTTCTGTGTGTTTTGTGTGTGTGTTAAAGAAGGGAGAGTGACATGGTAGAAAGAATTTTATTGTTTCCAGTATAAGCAGCTTTACTGGAAGTTAATTAAATTAAAAAAAAACATAATGGTGTCTGCAGGTTCAGAAATAACACATGGGATTTCCAAAGGAAATGGGGATGATCCCAGAACTCAGCCTCTTTTAAAAACAGATTTATTGTATTATCAAATTTCAGCCTTTCTGAATTATATTGTATTATCAGCCTTTCTGATATCTTCACATAACTGCAGAAGAGAGTTGGAGGATTGTGGGGAAACTGCTGGAAGTTTGCCTGGCTCCTATTAGTTTGCATCAGCTACGAACAGGTTCTTACACCTGAGATGTGTTCTGCTTTTATTGTAACGCCTTAGACTTTACACAGACTTCATTTCTACGGTACTGTACTCTACTCTTCATGCAAAGAACAGAGATCAAAATAAGGCACAGCACCCAGAGCAGGGTAAATAGAGCAGCTCTTCAGAGTAGTTCTAATAGGTGAGATTTCACTGCAGAGGATGGGAGCACAGTATCTTTTGCAGTCATGTGCCAGAGTGGCAACTGGAGTGAAATCATACTTCCTCTGAACTCAAAGGATGCCTGGTCAGGGATTTTCTTAGGACTGGGTGTTTCCTAAAGCTCTGCATCACTTTTACATCTTCTGGTCTCCTTCCCTCATTCTGGTTTCTGCTCCCCATGCACAGGCAGCTGCTGGCTGTGCTTTGGCTATTTCCATGGCACTGTTCTTCTGGCCCTAGGAACCTCTCAGGCTCTACGGCAGAACCTCTACCTCATTTTCTGCTTCTGAGTTTCCTCTTATAGGCAGTGGCCTACAGCAAAGAAGCAGGAGGCAAAAGACAGGTCTTTGGATGGCTGAAAGTGGACCTAGAGTCAAGAAAATATTAAGGGAGAGATTTGGTGAGACTTTGGCCAAATGTGAGTACCTCAGTGGGATCTCATGGAAGAGTAACTGTCCCTCTGGCTTCCCAGGGATCCCAGACCTGGGTTAGCACCAAATTCAGTCCTTGATGAGAGAGAGAGAAGGTGAGAACACAGCAGGTACTGTCCCCTTCTGAGGAGTGTTGGGGAAGACATTCAAAGAGAAATGGTGCTGCCATCTAAACCAGAATGTGCAGTCATGGGAGTATTTGAGATGTCTTAAAATGCTACATGGAAGTAGTGGGGAAATACCACAGCTGAGGTACTACTTGGAAGCTCCAGGGCTAAAATGTTTGAACCTACATGTGGGAAACAGGAACTTGCCACAACCTTTAGGTAATGTCTAATAGTCCTAGGCAGAGGGCCATGAACTGGTTTGCAGTCTTTTGGCCAATATAGTTTGTCCTGTAGAGGAAGGACTTGTTAGTTACTGAGGGGAAAAAAGTTGTCATATACACTGAAAGAAAGCCTTGGAGACACTGACTGCTGCTGCGTGTCTGATGACAGCTAGTTACCTGCTGCTGGTATCGGTTGCTATTAGAGAAGCCTCCAGACTGCAAAACCATGATGGTAGTTCTTCTGAATTTCATGTTATGTTCCACTTGCTTTGTATCTCCATGGACATTAGACATCACCCAATACACCAGACACCTCATATTAATTTTATGCCTGTGAATATTTCAACCAGAGCATTTCCAAAATTCAGTACCTTGGATTGCACACTCATCAGGCCCATCTTCTCATTGAATCATGTGCAATACTGAGCACACTATTGGTGCACAACTGACAAATTCTAAGTCCCTGGAAACTCCCATTTGTCAGAGAAAAATGTATCCCTGTTCAATAAAAGATTCCGTCCCTCTTTTGCTGTTTGCAGCTCTCTCAGATTTATATATACAGCTGATGATGAGCCATTCAGTTTGATGGGTGTGATGTGTCTTTTCAGTTGGATGGGATGACCACAAATGTTATTAAATTCCACCAGTCTGCTGATGGAAGACAAAATCTGTTCCCATACAATATCAGTAGTACCAGCGTAGGAGATAATGCAATATTTATTTATGTACAGGAGGCCGTAGATAAATTTCCCATATTGTGAGCCTTGCAGAATGCTGAACGCTCATAAATGATGTACCAACTTTGTCCTGGCAGAACTGGCAGATATAAACACGATGATGTTTCTGACTGGCTCAGTTTTACTGTCGTCCAAATGGCTTAGTATATAATGTAAAAGCATGTCTGAGTCAGTGAATGCCCATTTTTGAGTGTAGCCAGATGGATTTCTACTGTGCAGGCCCTTGTTTGATGTCTAAATTTGTCTCCCACACACTCTCTGTATCAGCATGCTTGGAAGAAAACCTTGATTTAAGCTGGTTATGGAGGCTCCATGCTTGCGTTTACAAATTTTCTGACGTTCAGCCAAAATGCTGGCTTTATTCCTCACCAGGTGGAGAGAAACACACTTTAAAATTTATTTCTCTAGAAAACACAGACTAAGTGGGGAGTGGAGTTTCTACTCTTTGGTTTCAGCTTGTAGGTGGTGTAGGCAGTGTGACCTTCTCTTATTTCTTTGCATCAGGGAGGTGGGTTTCTCCAGCTCTTCTCTTTGAGTAGCTCATCTGGAATTTTTTAAAACTACCCATGCAACTTTTTTGTCACTAGGTATGTACCCACCTCCCTCTCAAGGATGGTGGAGACCCTTAGATCCAGTTGGGAGGAAGCTGAGATGTTTCAGGGTCAAGCAAGGATATCATCAGAGCAACCTTTGAGGAACTTTTGAACCTCTCAAGCTAAGGGAAATGAAATTCACAGATGGGATTATTAAAGTCAGTGTTTTTTTCTAAAGTGCCATATTGAAATGTTGATAGGATTTAAAATCCATTATGTCTATCCTGAGTAGTTCTTGCCCCGTTCTTTTAGCCATACTTTTCTTTTTCTAGATCCCCCTGCCTTTCCTTTCACCCAATTATATTTTCTTTCCGTTTTCCTTTCTGTGCTAAATCCATTTGTTACGGATGAGGAAAAGAACATGGTAAAGTTACCTGTCCTGACTCATCCTCCTAAGCATTGGGTTTTCTTTTCTGCCTGATCAGGAGTGTCTGTCTGCACTATCATGTATTTTTCTCAGTTTCTGGAAAAGCAGAAGGAAATAGGCCCTCATTCGGTCACATCATAGTACACCTGAGACGGTTATAGGATATGGTGCCAGTATTGTTAATATTTTGCTTTGTTGAGTATTTCATTCAGTCTCCCACTTCGCTATGGAATTTGTGTAAATTTCTGATTGTGATCTTTTATCCATTTTTCCTGTTGCTCTCACCTATTCCTAGCATATGTTTCTTTCCAGTTAGATTCCTCTTCATTTTCAAATGGCTGAATATTTTCCCTTTTAGTTCTAATATTTTTTCACTTCTCCTTCTTGGGCTTTTCTCTTTCTCTTTCTTTTATTTCCTGTGTCCTGACTACTCTTTGCCAATGTGTTTCATCAGCTTGGCCTTGCTTGTTATCATATAGATGCTGCAGTTCACTCTTCCTGTTCTCCAAAGTCCTTCCACACTTACTTTGCTGCTGAATACATTTTCATTCCCTCTGCATCCTTGGCATAAGAGGATTTGATCAGGCCCTGCAGCCTTTATCTCAAAGATAAAGAAATGGCTGGAGCGGGGGTGAGTGGTAGGAGGTGAAGGTGGATCAAAGATCTCATCTGAGCCTGGGGGAGGTTTTGGGGAGTCCCAGCCTCTGTGAGCAGGGACCTGCAAGGAGAGATGCCAGGATTGACTGTGCTAGGTATGACATGGGGAGCTGAATCCCCTGCCTTTCTTTAGCTCTTGCTGCCTAGGGACACCCAAGCATGCCAAAACAGGGCAAGAGTGCTGTATTTTAATATCATGTGAGTGATGGTGATGTGATAAGCATCACATCTGTTCATTTTGTTTTGCCCAGACTAGAAATTCTGCCAAGACTTAGAGCCAGGAACCCAAGTCTAAGTAGTGATGGGATCTTCCCTGTTAGTGCTTTTTAACCAACATAGTTTGGGTGTATTAGCATAAATCGTCACTGTCCTTCCTGGGTTGCATTGATGCACTGATAGACCCTGTATTACTTTCCAGGCTAATCAGTGCCCAAGGTAATATAAATATTGTATAAATATAAATATTGGTGACTTGGTATACCTTATGGACCCTGTTTTGCAATCTGAGGCTACTCTTTTGCTTTCATTTGGTAGGACTGTGAAGCCTCAACTAAATAGCTCATCTCAAGTCTCTGCCAGAACCTTTTTGCATTACAAAGCCGAAGGCAAATTCATGAAACACATGAACAAAAGATGTTATGATGGTGGCTATTCTCATGGTGAGACTATTCCTAAGAGACAATATCATTCATCACATTTCCAAAATGGCCACCAAATTTTGATATGTACCACTGGGTTGTAAAGATTGAAATTAGAGGAGACCTGTTACCCACCTTGCACAGTGGCAGCCACTTACCTACAGAAATTGAAGATTGCTTCTGCCAGTGAAAACATCTGGAGACAGTGAGAGGGCAATATCTGAGGCCAGAAAAGAGCCTATAATGACAGCTAATGAAGCCAGAAAGAGACTTCTTCAATGAGCTGTAACCTCCTGTCACCCCAGTCCATGCTGTGTGACTAGAACTAGAAAATATACTTTGGTATCTTGTCAAAACTGCTCTGTAATGTTTGGACTGAAGCTGCTTTGAAGGTGTGATCCTTTGTGGGATTTTTTTTGTTAAAGTAGAATGAAAAATGTTCTGTCACGTTCCAGGTTACAAACTGTAGCTGGAGTAATAAAAGGTCACTTTGCCATTCAGCATCCATTTCCTATTCCTTTGAAGTCCAGCATTTACTAGCAAGTAAACCACGATACTTCAAAAGTTTCGTAGCAGTGTGGTGAGGCAGAGACATAAGTACATGAGTAAAATAACTGATTATCTGGTACTGCTTTTGCTGCTAAGCTAAATAGAGCCTACCCTGGTTTTCTCCACATTTGTGCTCTGTGCACTCTTCAAAGTTGTCTCTGGCTGCCTGTACTGTATCTTTTAAACAAGGGTAAGTATCTTTGAAGTGTGTGGAGAGGGAAAAAGCACCTTCTTTCGACATCTCCTTTGCTCTGCTGTTTCATTTGCTTGGGGGAATTAGAAAATATTGTATCACCTATTCTTTGTCCCCTTCCTCTTTTCCCCTCTCTTTCCACAACTTTTCATGTTGTGAAAAGAGAGGAAATACCTAGGAAAAGGTGTTCGCTGTCCACAAGCAGAAGAAAAGACTACATGAGGCTGTAGTGTTTCTTAAAAGATAATTTCTTTTGCCAAGCTCCCCTTGCAATCAAATAGAATCATATGGAAACAAACAAGCAAACCAGCTTTCTGTGGTTACAGCCAGGAAGGAAAATGTTATTAAAATGATTGCAGAGCCTTTTCTCGGGGATTGATTTTATGCACCGTGCCATAATGTGAGGCCAGCCCTGTGCTGAGGACGATGCAACCCGTGGGCTGCAGGGGGCAATCCAGCACAACTCAAGCTGGTCTGTCAGCCCTTTAAATAACTGTTTCTGACAACAAAGGCCAAAATTGTGCTCACGGTTTGGGGACTGTCAGGCTATATTCTAGCGCAAGGATCAGTCTCCTTTGTGCTCTGATTATGTATTGTGCAAAACCCCCTTCATCAGCTGCTCCTGCGTGTCTTTTGGGTGCACTGGAGTTGCCTGTTTTCTCACCAGCAGTTTGTTATTTGGGTGGAGAACTTGTACTGGTGCCGACGTGCTGCTTTAGAGACTGTCTGTCCTGTCGAGCTCCTGGCCAGTGCTCCCGTGCCGTGTCATCAGGAGGCTTGGTTGTCTGGGATTTTGTTTCCTCTAGTCACAGCCGAAATGGAAGGTATTTGGCAAATGAACTTACAGTAAGCACAATTGCTCGAAACAGTTGTGTTGGGTCCCAAAGAGTGGCCAAAGCCTATTGGTACAGTGGGACACTGGTGCAAGGGTAAACGTGTGAGAACTGGTGAGGAGAAGTGGGGGAGCAGCTCTGACAGCATTTGGTTTTTCTGTTTTAGCCCCTGCCACACTTGATGCAAGACAGTGGAGAAGTGTCTTCTCCAGTTTTGCAATGGGATGATTTAGTAGTGCTCTGGGACAAAGTGGCTGTGTCAAAGGCAGGGCAGCCATCTGTGCTAGTTTCAGATGGGGTGGAGTTAACTTTCTTCTCAGTGGCTGGTATGGGGCTGTGTTTTGGATTTGTGCTGAACACAGGGTTGATAATATAGAGATGTTTTTATTTTTGCTGAGCAGGGCTTACACAGAGCCAAGGCCTTTTCTGCCATGCTGGCAAGGGGCCTGGGGGTACATGGCAGGCTGGGAGGACACACAGCTGGGACAGGTGACACAAACTGACCAAATGGATATTCCAAAACATAAAACATCATGCTCACTATATAAAATGAGGGGAAGAAGGAGGAAGGGAGAGACATTTGGAGTGATGTGATTTGGCTTCCCAAGTCACCGTTACGTGTGATGGGGCCCTGCTCTCCTGGAGATGGCTGAACATCTGCCTGCCCACACCTGTGGGAAATAGTGAATAAATTCCTTGTTTTCCTTTGCTTGTCTGCATAGTTTTTAGTCTTCTGTTAAACTGTCTTTATCTCAATCCACAAGCTTCGTAGCTTTTACCCTGCCAATTCTCTCCCCAGTCTTGCTGGCGGGGGAGTGAGAAGGTGGCTGCACAGGGCTTGGTTGCTGTATGGGGTTAAACCATGACACCATCCCAGTGCTCTCCAGAGACTGAAATAGAATTAGGGCAGGAGACTTGCTGAGATCCTCCTCATCTAATTCCCTTGTACAAGATTGTTGAGAGCCTTCTCACTTGTTCAGTTTCTACATCTGCATGAGGATTGCAGGCAGCTTTCTCCTGAGCTGTTGCCCATCTGCTGCCTCTGGGCCACCCTGCCTCTGATATCCACTGATCCCCATCTCCTTGTCAAAGGATGTTTGTTGTTGCAGGCCCTGGCTTACTGCTGCTTGGTTAATGTGCTGTACCATGTGGGCACTGCCAGTGGAAAAGCGTGGTGGTCATGCTGCTGCTTTCTCTCCTGCTCACAGCACAGAGCAGCCAGCAAGATGGTTTGGTGCCTGGCAGGATGCACAGGAAAGTCAGCAGTTCAGGGAGAGAGAGAAAGCTAAAAAAGGGACTTTGGACAGAGGCAGTGGGCTCATCCTGATGGCTCTGGCTCCTCAACCTCTGCAGCGTGGGTCACTCTGGGCCGTGCTGGAGAGAGCCTGGCTGGGCTTTGGTCCTGAGTCATGGGCTGCTTTCCACAGAGGGACCACTGGGGTCGGCCACGATCGCCTGCAGCTGGGCTGTGTGATTTCCCCTGGCAGCATGGTCCTTGGGTTATTTGTTTCACTTGCCTTTGCTCCTGAGTGCTGCAGGTGTTTCTGGTGAGTGCTGGGCACACATCTCACCATCACTCCTGCTGGTGGACACAACCAAACGTGGTCAGATTTTAATTGTCCATAGAAGTCCCTGCCCAGTCTTTGTATTTCCTAACAGTGACATCTGAAAAGCCCTGCATGAGACTAAAAAGCCTTTCTGATGGCAGTGGAGAGAATGTTGGTAAATATGATCTTCTGACCCTGAACAGGTTGGATGGTGAGAAGAGGAGGACTTGGTGCCTCCTGGGTGCTTCCCACCTGCACAGGGGGAGTAGAGTGGGACTCTCTGTTGCAGTCCTTGTGTTGCGAGGTCAGTGAGCAGTGGAATTTGTTGCACTTCATTTGCATCTCATGGTGAGGCTCTATCCTGTCCAACGGAGTGCAGAGATTGATCAAAACTTGTCCTGTAGTTACAGCATGTATAAAATATCTCCAGTGTAGATTTTCTGACATCCAGTGATAGTTTTGTTCCCACTAGAAATTTGTTCTAGCAGAAGCAGAACGCTCTTGTCAGATTTGGTTAAAACTGGACAACAGGTTTGACATTACTGGAAGGAAGTAGAACTTGGAAATTCAGGCAGCACAGTCATATCAACTGCATCACTTCAGGAAGTTGGATTAAAAATGAATAAGTGATGTTTTTATTAAGACCCTTAACATGCAATGCAACTGGAAATATTGGCAAAGATGAAACCTAATGTTCAAGGTGATAGGAGGCCAGTAGGTTTTTCTCTGGTTATTTGCGATAATCAAGCAATGCAGAAAAGTTAAGATTAGTGCTGGGGTTTTTTTTATGACAAAGAGCTTGTCTATTGAATAACAAAGAAACACTATTCTGTTTTTAAATAGGAGGAAATAGTTTTATCTGTTTCTTGTGTGTGGAAAGATAAAATCAAAAGAGAGATTGTTAGAACTAGAATAAACTAGAGTTTATCATCTGTAGGCAAGCCAGGCTGCACTGACACAATCTGTGAGGAGCCCAGTGTTCTCATCTAAAGTTTTCTCTAGTCTTTGGAAGTGCCTATAAAAGAGAAAGGATTAAATTTCCAGAGTTAGATTCAGTAATGAGACATTGATGTTACTGTAAACCTTCCAACTTAAAAAGAAAAAAGAAAAGCAAAAAATAAGACAGGTTCTGTAATTTCAAACCCCTTGTGTTGGGAAGCATGTGGGACGTGTTGTCCAACTAAGTCCTCTCCTCACCCACCATCAGTGAGTGGCTCCATACCCATCCCAGGACCAAGTGATGTCCGTGTCTCCCCTTGCTGCCCCTGCTCCATGCTGGGAGAAGCAGCTTGCCTGTCCAGCAGGATCCTGCCACACTCCTCCTGGGAAGCAGTCACTTTGCCTCTGGTAGTGTTTCTGCTTCAGGTTTCATAAATTGCTACCATCCCTGCACAGGGCTGGCAAAGTGGAGCTTTTTGTTTTGTTTGCCCTAGATACAATTTTATTATTAATCACATCAAGGGAGACTCAGAGGTTTTTAGGGCTAGAAGAGACCATTACTGTAATCTAGTTTGGAAAACGTCTTCCACTATGGTTTTGGGTTTTGTCAAAAAGAAAAATGTTATTTGTTTTCCGTTGCCCTTAGGCCTTAAAGTGTAATTTAAGTTCTTATAAGCCAAACAGAATGATAGAATAATCATTATCATAGTATTTTTAAAGGTTTTTTTCATTTACTGAATAAATTTCTCAAAATTATTTTTAAGTATTGGAATAAAAATGACCCTGGTTTTAAATGGAGGAAAACCCCTACTCTTTCTGGTTAAAACACAGAAAAACTGATGCCACAGAGAAGTCCAAGGATGGGGGCATGGACACAGCACAGCAGGATCTGTCCAGGGAAGCTGAGGAGAGTTTTATCTGTATGTGAATAACAAGCTGAAGTAGGCCATAGAGGAATTCTGTTCACATTTCTGACAGAAGCAAAACTTCCAGCTATTCTTGATGTTCAACTCTCAGGACTTGTTTAATATTCAACACTGGTTTCATCATCAAAGAAATTGAGGCAAAATTAAAAATTCTTTTCCTGGGTCTGTTATTTTCACAGCTTCTACTTCCTTTCAATTTTGATACTGCCATCCATTTTGATAAAAGAAAATGATATGTGAGGAACAAGGCAGGCAGGAAGAAGACAGAACGAGAAGTGCTTTTCAACACTGACTTCACCTCTGCAGAAGTTTATAATAAGGTGTCTGCAGATCACTCCCCGCTGAAAGCTTTCACAAATAACACCCTGTTACGGAAAGTGAATTTAACCAGTCCAGCTACGCATGACTGCTGGGGAGCACCATGGCACACTCTGATCTCCTCACAGTTGGTCTCTCTTGCCTAGTGCTGTGCAATTTCTTTCTGCTCTTTTGTGTTGAGCACGTATGACTTCTGTGTTGTTTTTGTGTGTATCTTGTCTCCTCCCTTGCCGAGAGCTTTTTGTTGGAAGAAAAGGCTTCCAAAAGCTCGTTAGACTTATTGATCTGGATTGACTCCTGGGGCTGGCTCTTAGGATCCAGAAGAAAGCTCTTTTCAAGATGTCTGGTTTGGAAAACATCCTCTCTGCCATTTGTTCCCCAAATAAATGGGTGAAGGCAGAGCTTGGCCTGTGTGGGCACCTCAAAGGGCAGCATGAAGGTGGTCTAGGCCTTTGGGGGGACCACCTGAAGCTCTGCATTAGGGTCAGTCCTGGCCACGTCACTGCTTCCTAGTGTGACCTTGAACAAGTTATTTGGTCTGTTCCTGTGTGCTGTGGTCAGGAGCTGCACAAAGGATGTAATACCGCTCTAAATTACACTCTCAGACAGCATTTGTGCTGCCATCACCAGGGAGACACCTCCATTGCACCAGCCTGGCCAATGCTGGTAGCAGCACAGCTGAACCATGATGTGCATGGATTTCTCTTTTGGAACAAGCAGAGTGGTGGTGATGGCCACATAGGCAAAGACAGCAGAAGGGGGTGAAACTGGGAGATTTTCTGTGACAAAAGGAAAATTGAATGAATTTGTGCCAGTGCTCTAGACTTCAGTAGGCTGTTAAATACAAAAATCAATGTTAATGTAACATTACAGCTGAGCTATTAAACCTGTTAGTTAACCTGTGGAGCTCAGCCTGTAATCTCACAGCCCCTTTTTGAACTGCACATAGGCCAATATCTAAAACACTACTTGCACAGAAAAATGGTAAGGTACTTTGCTTTTCTGTAATTCCAAAAGAGTTTTGCAAAACACAAAGTAAAGTCTGCCTAAGAACAAATTAAACATATGGGAAGTTTCGCTTTAGGGACTAAAGTTTTCAAAAAATTCCCACATGTTTTCCAGAATACATAAAGCAAGCCAGCTCCTGTCTGTTAGGTGTTTGTTAACACTGGTATTTCTCAAAGCACTCCAGCAGAAGAGGGTAGATCTCTGAATGTATCTTTGGATGAGATGCTGTTTAGATTAAGAATGTCCTTCTGTGGGCATACATGAATGGGGATGATGGGATGCTGGTCCCAACCAGGCCTCAAGGCATCACTGCATTTGCTAGTGTTGCTGTTGGAGTCACTCCTGTTGCTGGCAGTTAAAAGTTGGTTCTGTAATTGTAGTGCGTGTTCATACTCCATATGACTCTCAGAAGTTTTGCAAATTCTGTTCTTTACATGGTGCCACTCTGTGCATAAGAAAAAATGCTTCAATTTACAGTCTCCGGGGGAGTGGCAAACAAAACCTGTAGCCTGATTGTTTTTCCTGTCATTACCTATTTTTCTGAGAACTTCTTGTGTGTCACTTTGCTCATATAACCTGATACTTTATTGCAATTAATAGACATGAATTTACTAGCAGCAGAACATAGTGGGCATTTGTTGTTCTAGTGACCCTTATCTTCTCTTCCCCTAATAGCTCATGCAACTCATTCAATCCCAGCTGAAGCTTTGGATTCTCTGAGACTGCAGATGAGATAAAAGGCTGTGTAGCAGCTCAGAAGGGTGTGCTACATCCCCTTTAATGTGATCCATTGTGGGAAAGGGCCCGGATGCACTTGCCTGTGGTTAAAACAAGGAAGTATTTTTAAAGCTGTGTAGACATTATCATAGCTCATATGTACAGAAGGGTCAGGCTAAAGTTGTCATGGGGATTGCATCTGAAATCCTGGTGGCACTGAAGTCTGCCAGAGCTTTGACAGCCCCATTAATTGCGTTTCTATGGTTGGTAAGCCTTCTTTCCTAATGTTATTTTTAATTCCACACAGAAAAATCAGAATGCAGTGGAGTTTCCAGAAGGGGACTGAAATGTCAGTGCCCCCATGCCATTCGAACAGCTGTGATGGGGTGGGGAGAGAGGGTGAGGGGAGATTCTCCATCCTGGCTCTTAGCTGTCATGGGCTGGGAGGCTGCTGGCATTGCTCCAACCTGCCCAGTGCCATTGGGGAAGCTGCTGTGTGGGAGCTGGAGGTGGAGGCTGGATGTCATGGCCCCATTCTTCCCTTCACTGGGATGTGTGGGGATGCAGAGCCCTGCGGGGTGGAACCTGTCCTTCCTACTACAGTGGCTGTTTTTAGGGTGCTATAGTTTGGACTTCGACACGTGGACAATCTGTGCAGCCCTCGGGGTTAAGGACTACATTAGCTAGCTGGTGGGTACCCAAGGGGAGGCTCCAGCTCTGAAGGGATGTTGTACAGTGGCTTCCTGTTTCTTTCTTCCTTGAATTTAAACTCCTTAAAAACAAATCCCTTCATTTCTCAAATAAGCTCTTTACTTCTGCCTTTCAACCCTAAATAGCTTAGCATATAAGTAGCTTCTTTTGGGAAAAAAATAGTTGACGCTGTCTGTGTTGCTGTGATCAGATGCTCAGAATGAATTTCTGTCTAATCCTAGTTTTGAAATTGATTCAGCACAATGACCGTAGGCAAGTTACTTAACCTCTCAGTCACCCAGTTTTTCCTTTTGTAAAATAGAGAGCAGAATACCCTTGTGAGCTGGGTAAACACCTCCTGAAGCTTAATTTAGATATGCCTGTTTTAGAGGCCTTTGTGGTTAGAAGCACAATGGAAGAGCAAAGCATGCTTCTCGGTAGGGAGTTTAGTCTCCCAATGCACTCTGTGGGTCTGGTGCACAGGCCAGCCCAACCAGAGCCTTTCTGTAGCTGTTAAACATAATGTCAACAGGAGGTTCATGCTTGCTAGGAATGGTGTTAGAGCATCTTAATCCCACCTCTGCTGGGAGAGGCGGTGGAGCAGCCTTGCACTGCCCCAACTGGGTGCTAGGTTAAGGAGGAACGGCTGAAGAGGAATGTCAGGTGTACTTGACCCTCCTGGTTTCCAGCCCTATTTGGTTTGAAACATGACATGTGCAGACTGGATGAATTCTGGAAGTGAAATGGAAGTGTTGGCATGCCCATTTGCATACTAATACAACCCGAATGCCATTATTTTTCCAGCTTCCACAGCTGTGTTATGACTGTACTAGAACTGAATTCTAACAACCAGGCAAAAGGTTTGTTTGCGTGTATATGTGCACTGAGATTTTGCAAGCAAAACTGGAAAGCTTTCTAGTTGTTGCAGTTGTGGTTTTTTTTTTTTTTTTAAACCCAGCACACTTTTGTGCTTACATTAAAAATTATGGATCAGCTGTATTTTAACAACTGTCTGTTCCCTGAATTTATGCAGTTGATGGCCTCAGAGCTCAGTTTGAAAGGTTCCCCCTCTGTATTGCAACTGGGACTTCTTCCATAGATTTTTTTTTCAACAGAAACAGTGTTTTATCTTTGTATCTTTGTCTCATATAAAAGATAAAAATCTATAGTAATCCTTTCCTATGTAGACTGCTCTATTTTTCCCGTAAAACACTCTTGCAAATAAGTCTGCAGATCTTTCAACACAATGCCTAAAGCATCACACATGATAAATCCTTCCCTAGTCTCAGTTTTCTGTAACCTTCCTCATTCCTCACAATGACACACACTTTCTCTCATTCATCTTTTATTACAATTCAATATTGTACTTGAATATAATTAGGTTTTATGCAGTATACCCTTCCCCCCATCCTTGGGTGTTGTTTTTGAAAAAGGAAAAACTACTAGTTCTCATGCACATTTCATCTGGAAATTGACTTCACTGTTATAGGTTCCAATATATTTACACAACAGGTAGGGAAAGGTATTGGGAAAAAAAGAAATATTTTTAACATCATAAACCTCTAGCAAAAATATGTATGTAATAGAATCTGGTACTGTGGTATTACACACATTACAACTGTCACTGTGACTTACAGCCTTAGTTTAGCTGAAAGAAAATCTATAACCCTAGAAATGCAACAATGTCCAAGTCACAGTTCAGAGTAATAAATGTTTTTCACAGAATAGTGTAATCCATATTTCCAAAGCTGATACAACAAAGGCATTTCTACTAGAAATCTTTCAATTTCATGGGCGGAGGCTCAGAGAGGGAGAGAGAATGGTTAGGAGAAATGATAAGCAATAAAACGCCTGTGTTCAGAAATATTGCCCCTTTGGCTACTGCCTTTGGTTGATCTTTCTTGCCCACAAATTGCATCTTAATAAAGTATCATCTGTCTTTTGATACCAGTACAAAAAATCAACTTTTAAAATTCCTGCTGTCATTTCAGGGTGGCGAGGACATCGGGTTGCAGGCAGCTGTGCACGAGCACCTTGGTGTGCTCAGCATCATGGGAACTCTGTATGGTAAGCACTGGTCCCTCTGGGGCAGATGATGCAAAGTGTGCTTTAGTGATGAAATGGGCTATTTTGTCTGGCCAGGGCTCTTGGACATGCTCCTCTGTGTCTTGGTGCTGGGAGCTGCCAGCTGCTGTGCCCCTTTGGGGTGCCAATAATGCAATCTCTCTGTGCACCCACTGCTGAGCCCTTCACCTCTGGTGCTGGGATGAACTGATGGCTTGATGGGTAGATTCAGATTCTTTGCTTGGGAACTTGAACTGTGAAGTCTTATCTCAAATATTAGTTTTTGAATCATCTCAGCTATCTTTTCTCTAGGAAAAGTGTTCTCAGCCAAAGGTAGTGAGAGCCTTGGAGTGTCCTTGTGCCTCTGGCTTTGGTTTGACTTTGTGTGTGGGGAGAGAACTTGACGATATGCCAGAACAGTGATGATATCCTGGCAGGCCTTCCTGCCGGTGACAGCAAACAAATATATCACGCTACACATTTCCTCTCTCAGAAGGGTATAGTTTGAGTAGCTAAGTAGCTTGTGTTTTGGACTCCCAAGACTTTCATTTGTTTCTGCCTTCAAACTTCCTGGCAAGCTTGTTAATGTCTATTAATTTTCTAAAGTCCATGAAAGCAAAAAAAGAGCAAATTGCATTAAAGTAATCTGTAATCATTTGAGTTACAGTATGAGTGAAATACTCTCATAGCTGAGCAGTTAAAATGGAAATGCAGTATTGGGATGCTACATGTGCCATAGTTTATTGCCCACTATATGTGTTGCAGAGTGTCAGGTTCATTCCAGTCAAGGTTAGTAAGATGCTCGTGTTTGGTTTCAAGTTAAAAAAAAAAAAAAAAAAAGGCAAAAAGAAAAAAGCAAAGTAAGTGGTAAATGGAGACACTGGTAATAGGAAAAACAACTGTCTTCTCAGGCCCTTCATTTGTTTCTTCTATTTCCTGGTGGGGCTGAGAAGATATGCTGGCACCCAGGACTTCTGAATGGGGTGTGTTTTGCAGCAAGCATGTGGGTGGCATGGAAAGGCCGGTAGGCTGATCTGTGCTGAAGAACCAAGCTTTTAATCAGACGTGCAGAAGCTCAGCATATCTGGTTGTATTACCATCTTGAAGCAATGCAAGTGCTTGGTATAAACAGCACTAATATTGTCCCTACTATGCTGAGACATCATGCTTATTTTAATGCACAGTACTAAAAATTTCAACTTCACATAAATTAGCTTTATTAGCTACTTTACTTAGTCATCATTCCTATTACTGCTTCATTTGATAACTGATTCATAATCATTGACTTACGAAGAACAGATTGCAGAGTTTTCTCCTTTCCGTCTGCTCCTCACCTTCCCAGGCTTCAGTGTGCATTCAGACTAATGCAATAGTACAACTCATAATACCAATTCCTTTTGAATCTTGATGTGGGACAGCCTGAAATGCTCTGTCCTTGTAAAGTTGTGTTTCTCTCAGACCTACTGTAGCAGACTCTATAATCTTGATTGCAGTGTCTGACTCACAAGGATGAGCTAATTTTGTTGGCAAGTTCCTGCTTTCTTGAGCCAGTATAATCATATTTTTTCTGGTGTTCAGGTGGCTGTGATAGGAGTCTGAAATATTGCATGTGTGTAAAATAGTCAAGGCATAAAAATTCCTCACAAAGTGGTGAGGCTATGTACAGCTTATGTGCCCTTGGTGCACAGGACAGCAGACACTCCCAGGGCTTTTTTCCATCTCACCAAGGTGAAGAAGCAGTTATCATCTGGCATTTGTGTCACGAGACTACATGGCTCTGAGACCAATTGTTACATCCACTGAGGCATGACCTTAAAGCTGGGTGCAGGATGTGGCCTTTCTGCTGAAACACAGCTACCAAGCAACTGGGTTCTCAAGAAAGGTTTATCATGCCTGTTCCTTTGGGTGTTACACTTCTCGTAGGCTTTGGGAGCAACTTAAAGCGTGAAGCTGGATGTTTTAAAAGGAGAAAGTAGGAATGTCTTTGTGAAATAAAACTGACCTTTCTTTATATTGCTTTTATTTGCTGCTATCCTTTGTTATTTGATTGTTCTGTTAGCCCTGTCTTCAAGTGCTACAGAGTTTCTCTAGTGACCCCTAACTCCATGACAGCGTATGTGTCATACCAGCAGTCCATGTGTTTCTTGCTTGGAAAGAGTGGGCTCTTACCAGTTCTTGCAAGGAAAGCTGTGCTTTTCCCTCAGAGTTCTTGGGAGGAATTTCCTCCATCATCAGGCTATTCTTCCACAGTGAAATGGGAAAGTTTGGCTAAAAGACTGTTGTATAGTATATATACAGAAAAGGATTCTGCTGCAGGGACATGAGCATTGCACAGCATTGCAACTCATCATGTCTCAGATGAGAGGTTCTGGCCTCATGAAAAGGTTCATGCTGGTTTCTCTTGCAGCAATGAAGAGAAAATTTGAAAATCCCAAATGCCTTGTAGAATTCCTATGACCTTTTGGTAACTTTTTAGACACATGCACTTGCTAAGCTCTAATATGCATGTGGTCACTGAACTGGCACTCCTCAAAATTAAATAGACCTAATGCAAATTACTAATAATCTGAGAAAGCTTTGTGCTAAAGAGGCTGTAGTAAAATTTCACAGGAGAATCCTCTTCTGCAGGCTACATTAAATGGCCTTGTTAGACATTTGAGTATTGAGTGTCATTATGTAGTGATTTGAGAAGGACAGAAAAAAATCATAAAACTGCTAGTAAGATTCTCACAGCAGATCTATTATGGCTAGTCTCACTCGTAATAATTTAGAGTTTTAATTTCCTCAAGCGTCCCACAGGTTTACTATAACCAGCCAAATGCTTCACGGACAAGTTGGCAGAATAGAAGTTTTTTATGATCTGTCCCCACTGGTGGCTTTTAAAGCTTCACCCCCTCTTCCTCCATATTTGTGTGCCACACTTATGCACATACACCCATGCACATGCACATCCACACAGACACACACAGAAGTCGTCTCAGGGAGACATAGGAATTTGTCAAGTCCTGCACAGTTTTCAGCTTAATTCACACTGCTCAGAAATCATCAGCATCTTGATGCAAGGGCTCTTCTTCCCTTGGTTTTAAAACCAAGGGAAATATGAAAAACTGAAACCAAAGGCAGATTAACTGATACAGAAGCTCAAAGAGAGACAGTGGGTTCCTGATTTGAATAGTCTTCCTGAAGAACAGCGCCTCTGTCTCCGGGTTTTACTCATCAGTCAATATACATCTGTTTGAAAAGTGATGAACCTGTTAAAAAGCTGGTAAGACCCCTGGCAGAGAGTGTAAATACCCTGAACCTTGGGACTTATATCACCAAGCAAGGGGAAAAAACACTTTTTTCTACCTAATTGGCACAATGCAGACTAAGTTATTCATGCTGGGTGCTCATCCGAGATGATTTGGATCTGTTGCTGACAAATGGGGCCAGGAGAGTTTATGCCTTGGTGTCTTGGCTGTAGGGATGCAGTTAGGTGATGCTCCTTGGGCTGTGGAGGAATGCTGGGGATTTCCCAACCCCTGCTGACCCCTCCCATGAGCAGAGCTGGCCGCAGGTGTGGAGAGACGGGAATCCTGAGCCGGAGATTTTAAATGGAAGTGTTGAAATTAGCTTCAACATCTGCAAAAACTCTTTGACAGAGCCTCTTGCAGCAAAGTCCCCAGAACATGAATTTTGACAAGGAAAGAGCCCATTATTATCAGTGATGTTTCAACCATTATTTTATGAATATATTCAATGACAAGAACTAGCTTGTTTCCAAGACAACAAAATTCAAACCCGATTCATGATTGCTCTAAAGGAGGCCTCCTGTCATTTCGTTCCTTTGAAGAAACTCACAATTTGATGGGCAAAATGCCAGAAATAATTAGACAGAATAGCACCATAAACCCCAATGGAAGCAAAATATCTGCTGTAAGAATTTCCCACCAGAAATCTTGAAAATCAAATCAAAGCCTGGATAAGATCTTTTCTGTTGAGTATAAGAATGAAGGAAAAAAAAAAAGTGGGTGGGAGAAGACAATCCAGTTTTTTACCTCATCAAAGGGAATACTAAAAACTGTCTTTGTGACTTGCTTGTGTCTTCTTGTGAAATAATAAGTGGGCAGGGCAATCAAATTTAAAGCAGTATTCCCCAAAGCAAGGTCAAAACTGCTAGAAATGTTCATTTCATTTTTATTTGCTTTTCCTGCAAGGTACACACTGTGGCTATAATTTCCCATTCTTTATGGGGAGATCAAAAGATTTGTGCTGTGCCGTGTAGGAATCAATTCAGTCATCCTGGCAGCACGCCAATCTTTATTACATTATTTGTTAACCTGCATTATTGCAGAATGGAATAACTGTTCCCTGGGATAAACTAGGGAGTTCTCCGTGCTTCCTTGACCTTGATTTCCACACTCGCGCCTTGTCCTCTCAGCACCCACATGCAGATAATGATTGTCTGTGTTAGAGTGAATGAAATATCACTGCAGATCCTGTGCCGAAGCAAATCACTGAATTGGTGGCGTGTAAGTGAACCAGAAGCCTTCATTGTCTGCCTCTGCTTTTGCAGCAAACGGAGTCTCAGGTATTTCTTACAGTGGGAGTCTCCTCACGTTACCAGCAGAAAAAACCAGCCCATCTGACAAGAACTGTATTTGCTCTTTTCTTCCTGCTAGGCCATTCCTGTAATCTTCAAAGCTAAATGCATCAGTCAAGCCATCCTTCTTGAAATATTCCTGAATTCTTTTCAAGAATCTTTTCCATTAAGTTGGTGTGAGCAGTGATATATTTTGGTAGTTTTGGGGACATGCATTAGGGGCGTGCTAAACCTAAGTTTTTGAGTTCTGCCCAAGTAAGCATCACAGTTTCACATGTACCAGTTCTGCACTGGGAGTGTTTCACTACATTTTCTTAGCAGAAAAAAGCAGGCTTTACACAGTCATGTTTTTCGTAGAGAAAATGGAGGGTAGGTTCTGTTTCGCATTGAACTGGTGTAATTCAACATGTACTTGATGTCAATCAAATTGTGTAGCTTTTGGATTGAATCAACATTCATCTGTGTCCTGAAAAGTGCTGCAATGACCACTGCTAGTGGAAGTTTGACTTTCTGACTGAAAGAGCTATGCTGGAAGTCATGGTTTTTGTGGTCATGCTGGGGCACAGAGCATGGTAGGGGAGAAGGAGCAGCCTGGAATGAGATTTTTAGGAGTCTAAGACAGATCTGAGGCTTAATTTCAGTGAAGGGCAGGGAACACTGTTGATATGCAGTCTGCACTGTGAAATGTCAAACTGGGTTGAATTCCTCCCTGGCTGATGTAATTCAGTATAAAAAAATCAGATTTCAGTAAGGAAATATTAGTAAGGGAGAGACAAGAGAAACAAAACTTACAGATTTTTTCCCATAATGCTCTCCACTGCTAAAAATCAGATTTTTATTCCTATTTTGAAATAGAAATGTTTGTTGAAATCTTAGGATTTTTTATAAACAAGTATCCTCCATGACAACAAATCCCAGTCACTAAGTTGCAGACCAAAGTTGATGGCATTAGTTGATGCCAAAAAAGTTCAAAACACACAAAAATGGAGAGTGTGGAGTGGACCAGGCTCTGAGATCAGGGTGTTAGTACATGCTCAGAAACAAAGAAGAAATAGCTTTTTTGAATAGTGTTTTGTTGTCCTTCCCCTAAGAGCCAGATGGTGGCTGGGGAGGTCTGGGAACCAGTTGCAGGGACAGCCAGAGAAGGCCAGGGTGCTGCTGGCCAGTGCTGCAAGTCTGGGCAGATGCAGTGGCAGCGTGTGGGACAAGAGCAGGGACAGGGCTCTAGGGACCTTTCAGGTTTTCTCCATTTGAGACTTGTCTTCAAGGCTTTGTGCTGGGTCAAGTACAGAAGTTGAAGGTCACCTACCTGCCTGTCAGGTCACCAGGGTGGTACTCAGCTGGTCTGCCAGGTCATCCCCCTGACTGGATCCTGCAAACCTGCCAGAGGAGTCAGGCTGGAACTCAGGTGCTGTTTTCCATCATGACAGTCCCAGTCCCTTCCTGATGAGTTTGGGCTCTGCTGCTTGAACCGAGTGGAGCAGGGAATCCAGAAAATGTATTTAGCCAGACTTTGTGATGGGAAGGACTGGGGGAAAAAAAGAATTTCTACCTTTGCTGAAATGCTCCATATGCTGCTTTGCAGAAGGATTTTTTCCTCCCATTCTGCTCTTCCATATTCTGATGGTATAATCTGAAAATACCTCTGCCTCACAGTCAGTTGAGACAAAGGTGTTTACAAAAGCACTAAGCCTGAGAATCCAGCCACTCAGCATCAAAATAGGAAACTTAAATTCATAAGCTCCCTCCTTTAAACTGATGGAAATGGATCCAAACAAAACAAACCAAAACAAAAGCAGTAGGTAAACATGTTGGAATGTACAGTGGATAATGGATATTGAGGGATGATCTAGTCATGCATGCTAAACAGATACATTTATGAGTTTAAATTTAATTAGCATGTGGAAATTAACAAGGCTAGAAAGAAGGGCAATGTGTTTTTAAGTGAAGGCGATGAATAGGTACTGTTAGGTGCATATAGATAAATGAGGATTTAATTTGTAAGACATAATGAGCCAGGTGCCTATAAAATAATTTGTGGGGGTTTTTTTCTGCTGGATATCACAGAAGATAATGGTGTAACACTTCAAGGTCAGTCTGTATCCCCCTGTTCATTTCTTTTTCGGGAAAATATTTTTAAGAATAACTAACTGAAATTGACTTCCTTTGTAGAAAACTGCTGGGTGTTTTGATTTTTTTTTTCTTAATTATGCATAATTACTAATTTTACATTCAGAACCCAGCCGGCCTTTGTTGAAGAAGGCTTTGGTTGCTGCTCTGATTTTAATTTTTCAATCTGTACATTGACTGAGACAGGTTTCTGTGGAGAAATTCTAGTCCATGACTGTGTCCCTTACGTGTGCCATACGGGGATGCATTTCTGGAAGAAATGATATTTCATAGTGCTTGAATCTGAAAAGATTTTTTAAAAACCAAAGCATCGCTTTAAAAAGCCAAGCATTGTTTTTAAACCAGGACTTATTTAAAGAAAAACAGTTAAACTGAGTCCCGTATGATGCTATGAATTGCCTTTTCCCTGTCACCTATAGGATTTTCATCCATCTCCTTAAGCATTTCAGCAGAGACTACTACCACTTGAACTGAAAACTAATGATAGCAGGAGATCCTGTTATCCCAGTGATGGATAGGACTGTAAAAGTTACTTGTTGGATCTTGGTGATGTTCAGCAGAGTGAGGAAAGATTATGGCAGCCTTTTTTTTCTGTTTTTTCAGATTTCTGGGAGTGCTTCTGCTGTCTCTGGGTGTTGGTGGGGTGTAAGCTACACAGACCATGTAGCTGGGTAACAGTCAGCCTCTTAGTCTCCCTTCTGCTTTTCCAAGTGCTGCAGCAATTTCTTGGATTTCCAGCAAAAAATTGTGCTGCTTGCTTGTTGCTTATGCATTTGCTTGTGGAGCTGCTATTCCTCAGAAAATGTAAGCCAGAGAAGAGAGGTTTTGCTTCTCAGCTGTTGGCCAAGCAAAGCACAAGTGAAATTTTATGAAAGAAAGTAAAGGCATTATTCTTCAAATCAAATGTCATAGGTCTACTGCGAGTAATAGCTGCATACAAATTTATTCAGGAAGAATGATTTCTCTCTCTCTTTCTGTCGCTCTCTTTTATAAGGAAAGGTGTTAAGTACCCTATATAGGCATTGCTCCCAGTATGTCATGCAATCAGTAACTAACTTTACCTTGAACAGGAATGAAAGGGATTCTGCCAGGAATGCAAAGGATTTGAGGAGGATTAGTATTTTGATCAATTTTTGAACATACAGTTTTGGATTAACACACCGGTGATGAAGTTATCTGCTTTAAATGGGCTTGTGGTGGATGGGGAAGACGGAGCACCCTCTTACTGACAGTTCTCTGCATTGTGATAAATTTAATATGGCTGTAAAGAAGGGTTTATGTTTGTATAAACGCCTTTTACAAACAACAGTTTCCATCCATTTAATAATGACCCTGCTTTTCTCACGAGAACAGCGCCATTACCAAGCTGTTGGTATGGCTTCTGCCGCGCCAGGCAGCTCTTCCTGCGGCACTTAATTGCCCAGCCCATCTGCGGAGCGCGGGGCTCGCCGGAAGACACCTGCTTCCTCAAATGTTGTTTTTAAGGATCAGACCCATTGCAGCTGATTGCATGAGGCCTGTTACTTTGGTTGTGTTTTAGGAGAAAGATGGGTAAGAGCCAGGCTTCCTACTAGGCATGCAACTTAGCAAAAACAGCCTATAATGAAATACCCAAAAGGTACATGCACCAAAAGTCTACATGCAAACATCTCTCTTTACATAGAATATTTAAGTTCAGTAAAGGATTTGTCATAAATCGAAACTAATGGTTAATTTGATATTGCTTTATGCTCTTTTGGATACAAAGAATATCACCTAGACTTGCTAGGGTCAGTACAAGTGGGGAGGGGTTGGACATAGTCGGTGGCTTAGCGCATGAGATATTTGCTTTATTTCACCTTTTTTTCCTTTGTTTGGGAAACCCACAGAGTTTCAGGACAGACTTAGGACTGGCAGACCAGTTCTTGTGTTTAGAAATGATTCATGGCTTAAGCTCTGTTAAACCACTGTTGTTTTGCCATATCCTGTCAGTCGAGGAAGCCCACACCAGCCTCCTCCCAGCCCCCCAGGCACTGCTGGCCCATGCAAAGGCACATGGAGCTGCTGGCAGGCCCTGGAGCCCCTGCCTTCACATCTCCTGGCAAGGGGCATTTGCAAGGCCACCTGAGTTTTCCTCGCAGCTAATGAGCTACTCGCTCTCTTGTCATAAGGCTGGCTCCAAAGAAATGCTCTGGGGAGGGATTTGCCAGAAGACCTTCCCAGGCTTGTCTGCCTGTGGAAAAATCTGATTACAGGAAAAGGGAGAAATTTCTCAGGGTGGTGCTACAGGGTCTGGAATACTTTGTGTTTGCTCATCAAGGCAGTAACAGCAAATTTATTCAAGGGCCTGACCCAGGAAAAGAGTTTGTGGCCAAGAAATGGGAGTGGCTGTGGACTCCTCGTCCCAGTGTGCAGCCTCTGCCACATGGGTGGCATCCCCAGCAGCTACAGCATCACAGATGGCTGCTGATCCTGTTGGAAGATGCTGAGAGCTGAGCTGAAGGAGCAAGGCACCCAGAAAAAGTGTTTTATTAACGGCCACATCAGCTGTGTTGCTTTCCTGCAAGTGTGATTCATTTCCTTACGCCTTATAGAGTGGGAGAGGGCAGGTTAGGTGCTGAGGTCTGCTTTGCACTTCCGTTACACTCGTGGAAAGGATATTGGAAGGCCAGAACTTTGCAAATTATCTCTGGGTTTTTTTCCCCCTTATAGTGGCATTGCCTCTAAACATGTGGCTAGCCAGAGGGATTCCTGAACTCTGCTGTGGGGAGCAGAAACACTTCAGTCTGCCTTTTGCGAATAAACGTTGTAGAAAAGGTTTAATCTTACTCAGTGTTTATACCATCCTCACTGCTGTTTGAAGAATAACCTACACCTCTGACCCCCAGTCCCCTCCCTTCTAAAAAAACCACTTTTATCTACAAGGTGTAGCTTACACAATTACGTGTGTGAATTGTTATGTGTGGTCCCGAACATTTTCATGCCTTCACATTTCCTGGCTAGGGACATTTGCAAGACGCCTGAGTTTTCCTCACAGCTAATGAGCTACTCACTCCTTTGTCATAAGGTTGGCTGCTGAAACTACCTTTCATGGAAAAGGTAGCTTCTTGCTGCTAAGAATGAAGATTTTACTGACTTATGGAAACCTGGAGCAGAAAGTTAAAAGAAAATCTGAGAAAGAAGATTTGGATGCTCAGTTGATGGATTTTTTTTTCATTTTCTGTTGGCTCAGATTGTGGGCAAAGCTTCAGGAACAGCGATGAATAGTCTGTGTAACATAAGGTCCTAAAGCAACACTGTGGCACAGACCAGTGCTCCCGCTGCAGAAGGCAAGGTAGGACCAGGCTGGTGGCACTGTCCCTCTACCAGACCCCATGTTATGGAGGGTCTGTCCCCTGCCGAGGTCTACCACCCAAAAAGGTTGTAACAATATAAATAGGTTCATCAATGAACCACATATGCAAGCATCTGATTAACTCCATTAAAAGAAAGTTTAGGGTTGACTTGTTTGTAGTTTACAAAACAAAATTGAAGTTAGCCAAATTCAAATCAAATTCATATAGGTTGCAGTGGGTTTCTCAGCAGTAGTAATTCTTAAAACCTAGATTGTATGTTTCTAAAAAGCTATTATTTAATTCAAATGCAATCCTGAGAAAGCCTGTGCTGTTTTGGGAAATGACAAAAAAGAGGCCACATCTATAAATTTTAGCATCTGTGGTCTCAGATGAGTTGCTTGCTGGCTGGTCTTTCGCAAGCGGGAGAGATAGGAGCATGCTGAGTTTCGTCACTGTAGGAGAATACTAAATGCATTATTAATGAATATTTAATAGTTCTATAGGGAGGTAGAGGGGTGTAAATGGACACAAAGGAAACTAACATTACCTTAGTCTATGAAAGAAGCAGTATGGTAATACGAAATAAAGGGCTAGTAAATTGAACTTCAGTTGCAGTCAAGTTCCTAGAGATTTTGAGAGTGGAGGTCACAAAATACATGGGGAAGTGTGCTTTGATAAAAGTTACCAATGTGCCTTCAGAGGGAATAAGCCTTATATGGCAAGGCTAGAAAAGTTATTTTGTGGAGCTCATTGAGAGGCAAAAAATGTGAAGGAAAGGAAAAGAAAGCAAATTTTGCATTAGATCAAATAAGTGTCTAGAGTTGAGAAAAGAGACCCATTTCTGAAGGTATGAGACCCATGTGATAACCACACAAAAATAGTAGAATAAGAGTGAGTAAAGAAGTTATCAGAGAAAGTAGAAGGATGATCATTAAAAAAGTAATTTTCTGTTTAGTGTGCTCAGGGTAGGTTCAAAAGTGCTTTGTGCTAGTTTGTCCTCTCCACACTGCTGGCAAGTGGAAGGTCATTGTTAAAGGAAATGCTGTCAGATCAACGCTGAGAATCAACCTTTGGAAATTCTGTGAATTGTATCTGGATCCTGTGAACTGAAAACACATCTCATTTTGCAAGAAACATGACTGTAACCTAGGAAAATGACAAGTACGGAGGATTTAGATTAGCCTTCCTGTACAGGTATACTGAATATGCAGCAGGTGCAACTCTACCTTAAAAAAAAATCCATTGTATCCCCTTCTCAAAAAAACCCTCAAAACCAACCAAGAAAAGAACCCTCAAACAGAACTGCCGCGCAAAAGGTAATGGGTAGGACACAATGGAGGGAATTATAGATTTATGAGATGTTTATCAGATGTCTGCTGAAACAAATTCCAGACTTCTATTTTCTGCTCAAAATTTACAAATAAATTAGAAGTAGTATGATTGAATAACATTATACTAAAGACACATCAACGTCTTTTACCTGACATTAGAGTTGTCCTACACTAGAGCTGATCTGTGGAAACCAACAGAACTTACATGAATCCCCCTCCAAAATGTTGTGTCCTAGTACTAAATTCATCAGGTTGATTCCAATTATTGTGGTTTTCCAGTTTTCCATAGCAGAAGCTGTTTAAAACCAGGGATATTACTACAGACATTAATGCTCATGGTTACAAACTGAATCAAATTGCTGATGGACTTCAAATCTTATTCCTACCCATTTTATTTCTTTGTTTGTATCTCCACCCACAATCATGTTCATAACAAAGACCTGTTAGAAAGCATTGCGGAGGGAACTAGAGGAAGTCTGGATGTGACAGATTGATCTGCAAAGTAATTGCAGTTCTGGACAGTGCATGCTTAGAGGCAGACAGATTAAATGTGTGTTGCCTGCAAACAACCTGCTTACCACTCTTCACATTCTCTTTCACACAAAGGCATTGCTGTGGAGAGAGAAACTTTCCACCCCACTCGTGGCCAGGACGTAACCAATCCCTCTCTGGCTTCTTGAGGCTGTTGGTAGACACTTTACCTGGGGTCTGGCAGCATGGTCAATGCTGGAGTGGTGATAGGGAGACATTCAAACCAAATCACCTGATTTACTACAGTGACATGGCTGTACACTGCACACACTCCCTGGAGCAATTATTCAGGATCCTAGTCATCTGCAGTGAGTATGTTAAACCTTTCTGAATTTTATTTGGACCATGTTTTACCAGTAGAAGCTCTCCATCACCGCTTTCATTGCCCATGCCTTACAGGGTCCGTGAATTTGTGCGTCATCTGTGCTCTGTGAAGCTGTGGTGGCATTTCTAAAGCACGCCTGTACTTTGCCAGCATCGGTGTGAATAAGAGACCTGTGTGAAGTATTATCTGCATTACCAAGTCACTAAAAAGAAGTAAGCACAGTCTCAGCCATAACATATAAAAGCTGATCAGGAAAGAGAGGATTAGTGATGGCATAGCAACTGTTATAGCTCTGCAACCAAATCACTGGTGTAGGAGCACATTGCATATGTATATGTATATGTATATGTATATGTATATGTATATGTATATGACTCCTTCTCTTATGGTTGTCTTTTATCTGTGGAGCAACATCCACACAAGTATAGCTGAAACCCAGCAGAATATGATGCTTGGCAAAGCTACCCAGCTGGGGAAAAGCAATGAGTAATACAGACTCTGTATTGGCATAAACACCACTGCCTCTCTTTCAAATTTGAACAGTATTTTGACCTTGTCATCACAGAACTTTCACTGACTTCCTTTATAGCTTTTTCTCTGATTTTTGTTACTTCAGTTACATGTGTGGCAAGATCAGAGCAGAACTGATGATAATGATTTGAACTGGAAATTAAAATGTTTTGAAGCATAAACATCTAAGTTGAATATGCAAATTGATTTTGCAAGCTGGGGCATTCATATCCCTATTAATTCTTTAGACAATCAGAAAACTAGTGTAATTCCATAGTTATATTTATGGTTATGTAATGGGTTATACACTTTCCCAATATGTCTAAAACATCATTAGGAAAGTCAACCTTTCTGTAGAGTAGAGAAAGATGAATGAGAAAGGAAATGTTCATGTAATTTAAGTTATGTGTTTATATTGGACTTGGTTTTTGGAGTTCATGGAGTTGTTTGAAGCCAATGGGACATGAAAGTGCTCAGCAGTGCTGTAGCTTCATTTGAGTAACCTGTCAACCTTTCAGCCAGGAAATAAAAGAAACTTCTTGTTTTGTACAGCTCCTAATTGAATTGTGCACTTATTTTTTTTAACCTGACTAGAGAACAAGGTTTTAAATGGGCTCAAAAAAAGATTAGGACACTCTTTTAGAGGGGTAGGTCAACTGCTGGTTGTCAAGTGCAGTGAGATTAATGCTGCTTCTGGGTGCAGAAGTTCCTCACTCCCCATCCTCAGGAGCAGAGGTGGTGGTTGGGGATCCAGCAGCTGCCTGCCCCAGCCCCATCAGATCCCTCCTGTCCTGAGGACCTACTGCTGTCAGTGGTGTTCATGTCTGCCTGCCCACTTCCCTCTGCTGCTGTGCTCAGCAGGTCACGGGGCACGTGGATGAGGAGCGGCTATCAGTTCCCACCAGTCATAGCAGAATTCACCATGGAAAGGGCAGAGCTGAGGCAAGAAGTAAAAGCAGGCAGCTCCAGATTGCTTATTTAATCACTGTTGTAATAAATGCTGCAAACAGCTCTAAAGTTGGGCTCTGCTGCTTGACCCAACATTACTGTTAACTCTGACAAAACTGTTGCTCATTTCTCTTATACTTGGTAATTAGCTCATACAAAAGCTTTTCAAAAAACAACTTTATCTTAAAATATCTCTGGATATGTTAGAAATTTACCTGAGAATTTTTTTTAAGGGGGAAAAAAAGGGAAAGATTAAATGTTGAGCAAAGCCATAGAGAATATTTGCATTGGCACAGGTACTGAAAGTACTGAAAAATTAAACCTTGCCCTTTATCATTATCAGGGTTTTAAATTCTTTATGATCGCTTTACTGAAGGATATGTCTTTACAGACAAGAGATTGCCCCTCATATTTTGTCTAAAAAAAAGAAAAAAAAATTCTGTAAATCACAATTTTCATGTTGTTGCTATAAAATTCTGTACAGCTGTCATATTTTAATTTTTATTGACTTTTGACTTGATGAGACATAAAACCTCAAAATGGAAGATACTTTCTGGAGCTTGGTGTCTGAGGTGAGTTTATTGTGCAAATTGCGTAAGTATCTACAGCATCTACGTTGAGCCAGAGTACCTTTGGTAATATGTACATGCCCACACTTCAGCTTTCAAATAATTTGGAATGCTGTCCCCCAAAGTGCACACCCAGTCCACTGGACATTTGCTCCTCAGTACAGAAAAGTGGGATTTTAGTGGCACCGAGATGGTTTTTCATCTGCAGGTTATCTTACAGGGACACAGGGTTGGAGTGACCCAGCCACCTCGTGTTTAAAACCTGTGGAGCTGCAGCAGAGTGTGGGACTGGGGCAGCCCTGTGCCGAAGGAGCCAGGTTTACTGTGGCACATTTGTGTCCCAGTCATCACATGCTTGCACGTGGCAGCCTGCTAGTGCACATTCTCATTCTCTGAAAGACACAGCTTGCTTATGAGTGTGCAGCTTCCACTGTGCAATTTTCTCCAAGTTTCTGTCTCAAGCTTTATCTCTGTTTATATGTCCATGGGCTTCAGAAACTAACCGGCCCTTTTCTTGTAGCAGCAAGCTCTGCTCCCTCTCCTGGGAATGCTTTTGGCTTCACACTCAACCAATTTGAGTCTGCCTTACAGCAGGGATGTTTTTCTAACTCTATGGGGGCTTGTCTTTAGCTTTTTTTTGCCTTCTCCAGCATTCAGAAATAATTAACAAGTAATGAACAGGAAGTAAAAGGTCCTTGAGCAGCACAGCAGATGGGGTAGGCTACAGCACTTCTTTTCCTGGTTCTTCCTTTATTTTATGATCATGGGGGAGTTGTGCTGTCTCTTTCCCTCCCAGTCTTTGTCTGCCTTATTGTTCAGACACTGAATATCCCACATTAGGACCAGTCTCTAATGCATCAACACATGTCTAGATCAAATGAGCTCCAATTTGTAATAGAGTTTTCAGGCTCTGCTGATGAATATACTGGATTCACAGGCTGCACCTGTGCTATCCTGAAAGAGTGATCTTGATGGAAGATGATCTTGGCAGAGCTGGCCAAGCAGACAGACATATTTCTAGTGTGCTTGTTCATGCAGAGGAGACATTTGGCTTCCTGGCTTTCTCAGTACCTGATCTATTAACCCCTACACCACCTCTGAAATTCAATTGATAACAAGGAGCCAAACACTAGGGTCTTTTTGTGGACCTTTTGGTTGTGGAGAGAGTAACTAGTGTGGGATACTGTAAAAGGTAGATGATCAACTGGTTGATGATTACATGGGTACATCTTCCTGAAAGCTGCTGATATTGCTGAGAACATTCTGAAAGGATGTTTGAAATATAAAGTTTTATGAAACAGAAAGTTCTACTATTTTGGTAGCAGAATGAGGGTTGCTGAAGTCCTGCTGAATGTCAGGATGGGCATTAGATCTGCAAGAGGTGAAGCTGGTTTTACTTACAGTTAGCTTTGACTCAGAGGACAAGAGAAAAGCAAATATCTTAACTGTTTCTCGATACAAGGGGAAGCACCTGGGTATGTAAATCACTCTTCTCCCCTTTGCTTCAATTCTTACCTTGAGGGCCTAATCCTGCAACCCTTCACAACACGGATAACCTTTCTGTGTTGAAGTATCATCACATACACAGGATTTGCAGATGCACAGCCTTTGTTCACACCTAGAGCACTGTGAGGATTCCAGTCTTTTCATACCACTGGTGAGAAGAAGATTGCTTTGATTCACCTGTCACCAGTTATGAGGTAGGCTGAAACACCTTGTCCCACAGGACAGCACTTCCATAGGACACAGGCTTTCTCCCAACTATGCTTAATTTTTTTCACATGCTCCTTCTTCATTATATGGCTGCTGCACTCTTTTACCATCCACTGGAAGGATTTCTTCAGTGTGGTTTCTTGCTATCTACAGGTATAAGACTTTCTCTTGAGCTGCATACAGTTCATGTTTAATAAGGAGTAACATATACTGAAAGCACTTATAAATGTTCCAAGCCTGTGATTCTTAATTGTGTTGTGTGTATTTTGTGAAGTATGCTATCCCTCACACCCTTTTTGCTTGCAGAGTTATAGTGTGTTATGTGGTAACAATAAATGTTAAATAACCTGCCTGCTACCCAACTGCACGTTGTGGCACTTGTATAATTATAAAGGCTTTCAGAAATCACCTTGTAAGGCTCTGATTTGCTGGCAACATGTGAACATTTCACTGTAAACAGTCTTTCATTACACAAGATTTCATTACCAGAGGTTTCTGCTCTAATATCCTCTTTCCTTTGAGAATCGGGGCCAACACTACAGTAACCACATTGTTAGCAAGAGCAACGTGAGATTAAGACTGTGGACTCCATTGATCTGAGAGCTTCAGAGTAAGGGTGCTAAATATACTTTAATAAGTGGGAGCTCATGTTGGCTCTGTGCATAATGACTGCACAGAAGCATTTGAGTTATGTTGCCTTGAGCATAGTAAAAAGAAAAAAAAGCACATTGTAAGATTGATATCAGATTATTTGCCATTTATTTATCCCTGTTATATGTGGGTAAGCTACTAATCTCCTGTGGGTGTCTTCCCTGCAGAGGCAGTGTGTGCTAGCTGGCGCTCTGCCTGTGTTTAGGGTTTCAACTGCCCAGCATCTTAGTGGGCTGAGTGTTACACTTCGAGCCAGTATTCAGGCTGAAAAACAAACACTTTTTACAGCTTGAAAGATGCAAATGTATGTCAAAGACCAGGCATACAACCACCTAGTGTGTGAAAAGCTACAGAACCCCATGGCTCCCCATGCACCTTGCAGGCAGTTTTACCAGGGAGCTGGGAGATGCAAACAGTGTCGAGTGCCAAAGTCAGATCTGCATGGGCTTTAGAGAAATGCTGTTTGCACCAGCCCAGTGTTGGGCCCACTGGGTGCTGGCTCTTTTATAAAGCTACCAAAACCAGATCACTTGTCTACTAATGAAACTCTATTAGCATCCTTGTAACTCTAACATGTGCACCTTTGTAATTAACAGCTCACAGATGCCATATTTTTTTCATTGATGTTTCACTCCCTTCTATTTTTGCTTTGTTTCCTTTTGTGAGTGGTGAGGCAGTGCTGAGCTTGGTACTAGCTTCCCTTGACAGTAAGCATTAAACTGTTGCAAACGTCTCCCTCAGACTGTTAATTACCTTGGAATAATTCATTAGTGAATGCACTTGCTTTATGCCAGCTACATTTCATTGGTGAAACCCAGCCTGAGCTCACGTGCTCCCTTCCAGCCTGCCCGTAGCACCAACCATCCATTCCGTTTGGTGGAAGAAGTTGTCTTCCAGTTCATGTGCTGGAAAGAGTGTGCTGCTCATGTGGGGCAGGGCCAGCTGCTGGCCCCCCAAGCAGCAGGTGCTGGCTGCTGGGATGTTTTGAAGACAGGCTGGGGAGCACTCATTGCATTTTGCGTTCTCTGTGGCCGCATGTCCCAGGCACGCTGGGCATTGTGAGTGTCACAGCTGCCATGGCTTCGTTTCTGCGCTTCAACTGCTTCAGTAAGTTTGGGTATTTGACAATATTTGACAATACTTAGAGCAACTTGATTTTTGAATAGGGTTGAGTGAAAGCTACTGCTAATTCTGGATCAAGGCAGGCTGGAGTGCAGATTATCATGGGACTACGTTCCACTTTTAAGGGCTGAACTCCTGGGCTTTCTGGGTTTTGATCACAGCATCCTGTCTAACCTTTATATCCATTTCATAGTTTTCTTTTTTTTTTCCTTGAGGTCCTGATTCCACATCTCTAGAAGCTACTAAACTGAAACTGCCTGGAATTAATTTCAGATCTGTTGTATGGGAATCACTTTGAGGACCTGCTTGAGTCACTTACAGAAGGAAGAGCTGTGGCAGGTGTCCTCTGAGAAAGAAACTAGGACAAAAAGTACAAAGAGGTTTGAGACTGTGACTCAGACTGCACAGATAGTCTTGCACAAAGCTTTGCAGTCAATGTCCCTTTAGAAACATATTTTGATTGTGCAAGGCTGTGGGGTGCAGCCTTCCTGCATCCTGCTCGTCTTTCTCCTCCCCTTCTTTCTCCACATCCTCCCAAGACACTGCCAATGACTCAACCTGGTTCCTGCAGCAGGGCTGCTTTCCTGCATGTCAGAGGTGGGCAAGCAATCTGTTTCACTAGATGCCATACTGGCTTTTAAGGGAGCTTCTCTTTTCATCAGACTCCTCACAATCAGATGTGGTAGGTTCAAAAATTGTTTGTGATGCCTTGGGACCTCTCCCCTTCCTTCACCTCAGAGCCATGCAATCTTTCTGCAGCCTGGTATCAAACTGCAGTGCTACAAAGAGAGGGAAAAGGGTGGGATGTATTGTACATACAACAACTGCAGTTCAGCTTTTATCCTATATATGTATATATTTTTTTCAAGTCCGTGTGAATGAGGAAGTTCTAACGAAACCTAAAAATACAAGGAGCATTGACCTTCAAGAGATGTTTCCTATTCTAGCCATTCAACTCAGTCTGTGGTTGCTGCTGCTTTTCCTGACTGCAGAGAGAGAGGCTGAAATGAGCAATCAGCTTGTTTATGGCAGGTTTTAGTGCTTCACTACAATAATAAAAGAGGCTTTCGCAGAAGGGATTTGGTTCTCGTGTACTTCAGTGTTTTATGCTCCATTTTGCTCCATAAAGCCCCGGCTCTTGTTTACAAGAATTAGCAGCTTCCCAAGGTTTCTGCTGATTTTGAGGAATCAACCCCTTGCAGTTATGTGACACCACCATGCAGCTCCCACTCCACCCGGTGCTTGCAGAATGACTGTTCCCTACGTGCGGTTGAGCACTTGGATTAAACACCTGCACAAAACAATTGGCACAACCCAAAGGGCTGTTAGAGGCTCCATATCCTGTTTGGGAATCACTTCAAGGGAAATTAATGATTCTTCTCTGCATGCAGACTTCTAAAAAAGAAATCTGTTTTTATATGTGCAATTAATCCGAAGTGGTTGGTGTGCACTCTGTGCTGTTACACATCAATAAGACAGCAACTTTATTACTTTTAATTCCATAAGATGTGTAGTATTCAAGACAACTGCATTTAAGACAACAAAATCCTTGCACAGGTGGTAACTGTGACATGTGCATATCCCCCGTCCACTTACCTTTTCTCCATTTAGGAATAAGAGGGAGAATGCCATTTAAAAGGCATTTATGCATGTGGTCCCTACATGACACAGATATTAGAGCTAAATTATTTTCATGGCAGAGGTTCAAAGACTGGAAATTTCCAGTAGACTTTGTGTGCTGATTCACAAAGTGCTGCCAGCACTTGTGATGTTATCACAAGCCTTGTGATAGTTAATATTCTGTCCTAAAGCTTCAGGTTTTCTCTACATGTGATTGTTTGAATCTCAAGTTTCCTATCAAAAAAGAAAAGTCCATTTCTCTCCTAACTGCAGAGAACAGCTTGAAATACCATTTCCCCTCCCAAGAGCCAAAAAACATTAGGAGGAAGGTATAATTTTCCCAGCCTTTATTCCACCCCCCACTCACCCCCCCCCCCCCCCCCCCCTGGCTTTGGAGTTTTTGATTCCCATTTAGCTTCCCATTTTGTTTGTATCTCACTTCTGGATTTTGAGTGACTGCATTTGGTGCCAGAAATGACCAATCTACATTGTGTTTGTGGTTTGATGCTTCACATGAAGGCAGAAGCACTTTTTTACAGCAGATAAATTTTGCATGAAGAGATGCTATTTTACTACAAATAATTGCTGTCGTGGAGGTTTGCTTTACCACACCCCTCTTCACATGGAACCAGTGCTTATCCCAGGATCTTATAAATGCACAACAGCAATTAAGTTTCTTTTGTTCTGTCATGTAATTTAGCAAATAATAGTCTCCAGAGATGAGCCAGGTTATGTCTTGTAGAGAGTTCTACCTGTGTCAAACAGCTAAGATAAGAATAAGGATCCTGGTGGATCAACTTTTCTTACTACTTTCACATATGTGCTCCTACATGGACAGTAGCATTTTAATCCTATACTACAGCAGTAAAAATCTATTGTTCAATTTTTAGCTGAAATCTGATTTCTGCATTTTTACTTTTCTCTCTTGCAGTTCTGGTTCAACTGTTCTAAACAGAACTGTATAACTAAAATGCAATTTTAGTTGAATATTTAAAATAAAAGTGAATTGATTAACCCTACATGGTGCTTTAGAGCCAAGCAATTGAAATCCAAGGCTACTCACTAATTAGCTACTTCTTGTGAAGAAGCAAACCTGTCTGTCACCTGTTACCCAACTATTTTGTCAACCCAGTCTAATGACATTTTGACCCATCTACACTAAGCTGGACCGTGCAGTCTGTCACTGCACTAGACATGCTTCTGAAGCCACAAAATATTTATACACAGATAGTGAAACAACCTGTTTGAGGCAAGGTTTCCATCAGAAAAGGCCTGTAGATGGTGCTGTAATATAACTGAAAAAACCAGATTTACTATGAGGCTGGATGGAGTTGTCTTAGTCCTCAGAAGCTGAGCTCAGATCAATTTTGCTTAATTTCATACCTGCAGGATTTTGAGTTCTAAGTGACCACAGCAAACTCAGCTCATTGGAGATGAAGAGGTACAGGAACCTGCAGATGGGCTCAGGTGCCCTGGCATACTACCTTCACCATCTTCCTCATACTTTGTACAGCCTGAGCCCCACCTCACCATGACTGGCACCATGAAGATTTTGGAGAAAATCGTGCCATTGACTGATCTGCATACTCACATCTTGGAAAGGGCTGAGTGCCCTAAAAATCCAGGGCTCTTGCATAAGGAAAGACTTTCTCCAGGAGAAGGAAATGGGTAAAAGAACAGAGATAAAATTATTTGGGTTTTCCACTAGGCTCAGTTTTTACCAACTTGGCCCTCCTAAGAAGCCTCCTGGCTCTAACCTACAGCTTACTTCGTGGTGGGTCAGCTGTGGGTGTCCTAACTGCAGAAGCTGGGGAGTGCCAACTTCAGCAATTAAGCAGATTTTAGAAGAAATAATTTTGCTGAAGAGTTGACTCTGTGTAGTTATGAGCTTCCCTCAGTAACTGCAGGCTTGGTGTCTCCCTCCCCAACTGTGAGTTATTATTGGATTCTTTACTCTCTTTCATAAACTGCTGATTGGTGGCAGATTGTTTAGCAGCTGCCACCTGCTATAGTGCTTGTTGAATAAATTTCCCTTTTTAGTTCTAGAATAGCCTTGGTCTGCTAACAGCTCTGGAAGCATTTCAGGAGGAAAGGGACAGAGATAATGCTGGTTGGTTGTTTTTTGGCAGGGTTCAGTACTGGTCCAGTGCAATTCTTCTGGGAATCTTGAACCCCAAAAAAGTAAAGCACTTTTGAGTGTGAATGACCTCGTCTCTGTCCAGGGGGGATTTAGACATGTACCTCAGTTCTGCCATTTTTCCAGGAGGTTAGTGCTTTCCTGACCTGCAGTTTTTGATCATCTGGAGCCAGGCTTGAGTGCTCCACTGAAACAGGACTTTTGTGAATCCTAAATGGCCATTAGAGGTTGTTCTGTGATTGTGATGATACTTGAATCCCAGAGAGACTATGTAATGCCTTGTAATTCAAGGAGAAACTGTAGGGAGAACACTTGTCTTTTGAGAATATTTATTTTGGGATAGTAATATTGTGGAATAGATGCCAGAAGGGATCACTGCTCTGCAGTCCCATCTTGGTACAGGGAGAATTCCTCTGAGCTGTGGTCTTCATGCTCATCTCAGTGGGCATAAAGCTAATTACCATCTGTATCTGCAAAGTCCATTCCTCAGGAAAGACCCATGTGACTTAGAGTGCAGAGAGCAATAGGGAAGATGTAGCAGCACATGTGTTGAAAATGTTATGCCTACAGGAGAGTGGCAGGGGTATGGGATGGTTGAGGAGACACCCATTTTTTCCCCTGTATCTCTCAGTATGTCTTGGCCAACAGGGCCTTCCAGCAGGTTCACCCCACTCAAAGCAGCTCTGGACACCCATCTTCCAAGAAAAATTAAAGCAGTTCAAGTAAAAAATTTGAATTTTTCCTGCATAAAGTCCAAGAGGAAGGAGAATATTAGCATGCAACTTTCCATGTGTAGGTGATTGGCCAGTTTCTTTGCTGTTTGTCTGTGGTAAGAATTGAGGATGTTTAAATCAAGTGTGTGGGTGGTGTGAGCAACTGATGGATTCCTCTCTTGTAACAGCTGTTGCTGCTTTTGTCAGGGAGCTTTTCTAAAAACAAGAATAGGAGGGGGTAGTGCCCATTGTTCTGGCCAGAATCCAATTTGGATAATTGCATTCTGCCTAACTGAAGTTGCAATGGCATGTTATGCTTCCCATCTCCATAATGCCTGAGGAAGCTTTGCTTGAAACTTGTTGTTTAAATACGAAGTTATTAGTTGAGTCATCAACATTAATTTTATTCAGTATTTCAATTAACAAATAATGCTTCTTACTCAGGTAATACAGATCTTTCATAATACTATTTTAGTGGATCCACACAAATATTGTATTTTAATGTTTGTAATATAATTTCAAGGTGAATGTCTCTAATGACCTGTTTTTCAAAGATGGGAACACCCACTGATGTAACTTGTAGTTATCACTGCATGGCAATCTGGAAATCAGGCCATTCACATCTAGGAGTTCAAAACCACCATGAAGTGTGGTACAACTGTCCCACATTTTCAGTTAAGCTGCTTTTTAAACCATACATATTGCAATTTACTGAGGAAGTAGCACCTAAACAAACATCTAAATGGAATTTAATCGGTTATTCATGGAATTTATTTGGTTATATGCCTTGATCAAGATCACTGATTTTAAATCTCTCTGGACTTCCAGGACAGTGTATGGAGCCATGCTGAGACGCACAGATTGGTTAGTTTATATCAGATTTTAAACATAAATGAGGTTGCACTGAGCATATCTTCATTTTGATGTGGGTGTATGGAGGGAAATGCAAATGCAAATTTAGAGTTTGCAGGCAGATCTGATACTGATTTAAAACTTAAACCCAGAGCAATATATGGATCTTAGTTTTAACATGTCTTTCTAATACATCCTGTTGGGGGACTTGTTGGATGAACCATGCCTAGACTCGTCCTCCCAGAGCAGATTCAGGTTGCAAATCTCAATGAAAGGCTCTTCAGAACGGCTTCTGTAGAAGATCATTCTTACACCCATTGAAGTCTCCACCAATCTGGGATGTCCCTGCTGAGCTCCTGCAGGTAAAGATTGCTTGGTGCACATCTTGTGGTGTGGCTCTGGGCTGTCACTCTTGGCACCTGGAGAGTCTGTCTTCTTGCATCTCTTGCCCTGTAGGGTCAGTGGTAGACACACACTCACATCCTTCTCCAAGGGTGGGCAGGTTGCAGAGTGTGGAATTGTTCTTCCCAATCCATTTCCAGACTTTCAGCCTCCTCACGCTGGCTGAGATTCAGGCAGTTGGAAAACAATCTGCATAAAAGAGGGAGGAAGCCTTTTTAAACCTGTCATCCTCATTCATCGATCAAAGATTATGATCCTACTTTCTCATTGTTTTATGGAGAGCATTTGTTTGTTTACTACTTTGGCAGCTATCGGTACATAAGCAATGCATATACTATAAATATCCCCATTATCCAAAGGCCCAGCTCAGTGAGCACTGCCAGGCACTGTGCTCACTGCCATCAAGTTGATAGAAGCACTCCAAGCAATAAGCACTGAACTTGACAGGGTATTCAGATTTCCATCTTTTTCCAGCATGAAAGGCAAAAAGAGGAAATCTGTCCTACGCAGACACCTAAGAGAGAGGCCAGTCATCCACTGCTGAAACGTGTTGGTGAAGGACATGTGGAAGGCAGCGCCAAGCAAGGGCATGGAGATGCTGCTCAGGCGTGGACATCAGTGCACATGGCAGTGGCAGCAGTGGGTGGTGTAGGAAGGGGCCATTGGAGAAGTCAGTACCCTGAGTTGGAAAACAGACTGTGAGGAGCATGAAAAGAGCCAAAACAAAGCTCAGAAAGAAGGCAAGGAAGAGAGAAAGGACACTGGCAGAGAGATGCCTGCAGAGCTGGGTGAGAAAGGGAGTTAGGGCTGGCTCACAGTGGGGAAGGTATTTTGATGAGTGAGAGAGGAGGTGATGGGAGGAGGAAATGAACATCTAGTTCTTTCTTCTTTGTAGGGCTGTGCCCCGTCCCAGGGAATGTGAAGTCTGGGGTCCTCACTGAGCAGTGGGCATAGTGGTGATGCCCCTTTCATGGTGGTGGGGGCTGCCAAGGCCAGTGCTGGATTCTTTGAAACCATTTAAACTCAGAAAAAACCTAGTTCTTTTTCCCACTTTGTATTCTTTGTCAGAGGAATTTTTCAAATGGACATTTTGTTGTTGCATGAAAGAGTAAAACCATGCATTGTGGCCACAAAGATTAGTAGTCAGACCTGTTTATGCACACAGCCATCCAACTGCTGTTATTTGCATCCATATAAACAGAAGCTATGCTAAATTCTGGCCAAAAATCAAACCCATTGTGAGCTGCCTAGAAGGCTTTAGCAGATGGGAGCCATATAAATAAAATGTGATGTCGTTATTAACTGGCCTAGCAGTTCAGTGTGTTTCTAACAATGATTATTTGGAATGGCATGAAGACTGTTCTGTCTTGAAGGATGAATTTATCTTATCTACCAGACTGAGGCATTTAAAAACAAAAAGTACAGCCCTTCCTCTTCAGGGCCACTGATGCTTTGAACCCTGTTGTTTCCCACAGTGTATGAAAAAGGGAATTGCTGCACAGTTTGAATTAACTTCAGTGCCAGTTACATTAGAAAATTCATGTTACAACTCTGTACGGCTGCTTTAATTTACTTCCATCCTAGTTCAGCACCTACTCTCTCAGCCCTAGCCCCAGTAATGACAGACTGTTCTTTGCTCATTTGAGATAGAGATAGAGCTAATTTCAAATGAAGGAAACTTTAGTTGACAGTGATCTGCTTGACTCTTTACAGCAACACTATGTCCTATATCAAAACAAAATAAAGACTTGTACACACAGTGCACCAGCATTTGGTTGTGGAAAACCCAAGCTATATACCTGTGAACCCAGTGAGAAGAGAGAAATAATTCCATTTCCTCAGTGTGATCCATGTTTCCTGTCCAGTTCTAAAATCCCCAGTTAGGAAATACCTCATAGGCTCTTCCTGGAGTGGTGACCAGCCCTTTCAACGGGGCTGAGACAATGACTGATACCTCCCAAACAGCTGTTTTCGGTTCTCTCATGTATCACAACTCCCTCTCCTTTAGTTCAGACTTTACATATTTCCCCCAGGCTTTCTCTTTCTTATTCATGAGGTGGTTGTTGCTCTCCACGTTCTCCTCTCCATCTCACTAGCAGGAAAGAGAGCAGTTTTCTAGGGTTTTAACCCATTTTATTGGCTGGACATAGTTGTTCTTTGTGCTCCATTCCCATTTTTTACTGAAGGCAATGCTTCTCAGTGCTGATGAGACCCCTGGTTATGCCAGGTGCCTGCTGCCCAATTCTACCATTTCAAGCAGCTGAACTGCCTTACTGGAAGATTTCACAGTTCACTTTTGTTGAGAGAATCGCCTTGTCAAAGTACAGATTGAGCAAATCTATCAGGAATGGCCGGCTGTAGAGGGAGGCCAGTGTAGGGGCTAAGTTCCTCTTACCTTGGTGCCGCTGGTTCTCAGGGGTGGTTGTTGCTGTGCCTGGAAGTGTGGCACTTCTAGATTTTAAAAAGCCGTTTTGATTGCTAAAGTTAGACAATAACTGAGTCATACAGGTGTGCTCCCATGTTATGACTGAACTAAATGATAGCAACAAGTGAGCTCAGGAGAAAACACTGCTGGAGGTGGGTAAGGAAAGCGCCAACTGCAGGAGAACCACCTTGGGCTTTGCTGTTCTTGTGTCTTTTTAAAGAGTGATTGTCAGCTGAACACAAAAACTCCTACCAGCTCTTGAACTACTGCCTTATCAGTCCAGTAATGAACTTCATCCAGTCATCTCTGTATACTCTTCATGTATTTACACATGCCTTTCTCATGCAGCTTGATGTACATAAAGGTCAAATACTGGGAGAATGGGTGTGTAGGGACAGCAAGACCCAGTCTTGGAAGAGGCTGTGTATTGTGTAAATTGCCGTATCCTTTAGCCTGCAACTTAATTGGGTTTTATCTTTTTTCCAAAAGTGCTCCTTTGGTTATACGGAAATATAGCCAAAAAGATTAGTGCTTCACTGCTAATAAGAAAGCGGGGCTGACTCACTACTACTAAAGGTGAGTTATGTAGAGTAATTAGATTTTAGGAGATCTGTTTATGAGTTACTTTCCCAGACACAGAGATATTAAAGCTCATCCTCACAGGCCTGCCTGGTATCTCCTCCAAGGCTGTGGAAGGCATCCTGCCACACGGTTAGTATGACCACTGGCCTTGGTGCTGGGATAGTGGCCCAAGTGTGGGCACACACAAGCACACACACACATACATGGGCTAGAAAGGTGAAGAATATTTTTATGACATTATTTTTATGGTAATCTATTTCAATGGTTAATTTAGTTTTGGGCACTGATTTATAACAAGTTTATAGATCTTCTTTACTATTCTTTGTTGAATTATGGAGGTGGCATGTGTGAAATGGAAGTACTTGGCCTATTGTTCTGCTTCTCACGCAACCAGTATAGTTGAGACAATAAAAAGATCTATAAAATTAATATATACAGAGAGAAAGGGACAGAGACAGAGAGAATATGTAATGCTCCAGAGTCTGGTATCACATTTATCTCTCCCAGAGAGGTTAAGACTCAGAATTTACATGTAGAAATACCAGAAAGATCTTACCCTCTTGTGTGGAGAGAAATGACTTCTCAGCAACCAGGCTATCATCTCCTTTATTTATAAAGCCAGTTCTCAGGGTGTAATTTTTTAGTGGGTTTTTTTTTCAGTTTAGAACCACACTGCTTTGCTTACAGCTTGGAGCTAGGCCATCTGTTGCTGAGGGCTCGCTGACCTGGAGCTATTAGGCAGGCTTTTAGGGAGACATAACCACACTAAGATTTCAACTCCCAATTTTCTTTCTACCAGTACATTATATCATATTTAAACATACCTGCATGTGAACACACGCACGTTGTAATGGGAAAATATTTATACATCTCTCAACAAACCCTATATACACACACTTATTAAATGTGATAATAGCATTTTTATCTGACCTATGCCAAACTGTGTTCAGTGTATACTACTGACTACCCCGAGGCATTTGACTCCATATTCTACCTCCTCTGAGGCTCTTTCTGCTATTTCAGGCCATTGAGAAGTGATTCATTTAAGATCTAGTATCTCAGGTATTTTATGACTTACTGGTTTTCCCTTCATATTTATAATAGTGTTTCCCAGTAACCTTACTTTTATATGTAATCGTACGAGTAGGGAATTGGGAAATTTTTACCTAATTTTTCTTTAGAGTTTTCTTTAGCTATTATCTTGTATGAGATGGTAAGGAGATGAAAGCAGGTATGAAATACACAAAATAGTACAAACCATATGTTTTGTATCATTAACACAGTTCCTCTGAATGACTGACTGTTGGTTTGCTCTTGTACCAACAGCAGTAGCAGTGCTCCTTTTTCTCCCTTGGTCAGAGCTATGCTAAGATAATTCTTAATCATAGCTTTAACACAACCTTGCAATGAAATATGACCAAGCCAATTAATCCATATTAAGATGGTGAAATCACTTCAGAGCTGTGGTATCTTGTCCAAGGTGTACAAATCTCTCAGCTCTCCAATGATGTATTTGCTAACTGCTGCTATTTTAAACTCTCCTCTTTCCCCAATCTCTCCTCTTTGATTACTTCTCGGTATGTTAAATTGGGTAAACAAATAGGTAGTGGGTTAATAATTGTGAAACTGGTTGATGCCTTGTCCTTTTAAGTGCCTAAAGGACAGCAGCCTTCTTTAATAAACCTATTAATGTACCATCATTCCTTCTCCAGAGTATAAATATATGGTAATATGAGGTCTGTCTTCTTGTCACCACACATCACCACTTCTATTTGAAGAAAACAGAATAAATGCACCAAATGTAATATTACAGTCAAATGGAAAGAAAATTCCTGGTTTCTACTGTCAAAATGAAAAAGCAGAACAATAATTTGAATAGAATTGCAGTTTATCCTGTTTGGTGTTAAAGAATACCAATTTATTTTATAAACTGCAAGTCATTTAAAGATTTCAACAGTTTTAATGAAGTTTAACAATTCTGTGTAAAGATGGGGTTTTTTTCCTCCATTTGGTGTATCCATCAATAGAAACCAGTGTTGTCCACACAGTCTAGGTTGAAGGCTACTGACTGACAAATTATCAAACTGCTTATTTTCTTTTTAATAAACAATCTCCTAGAGATTTTTCTCTCCAGAAACATAAATAATAAACCTGCAAGATCTGACAAAGGCAAAAAGTTGTAGAGAAGGACCAAAAACCAGAATCTGGCTTAGTGCTCAGCAAATTATTGGAGAAGACTATTTGGTAATAAAAAAGAAAATACCCTTGGGCTCTACATCATTCACAGATACAGATCGGAACAGCCAAGAATGGCTCTTTTTTTTTGAAAGGGGGAGTGTTAACTAACAGTTCTCTAAGGATATTCACCATAGTGAGTACTGATGCAGACAACTAGAGCTAATAGTGGTACAAAAGAACTGCCTAAATTTTTTTTTTTTACCCAAGTCAGCTTATTATTTCCATCAGACATTGAATTTCAAATATTTGCAGTAGTAACATCACAGACTACAGGTGTAAGTAAGGCAATATTCAGTTAATGCAAAGCTTTATCTGAGGGCAAATACCTGCAGGTAGCATCACATTGGTACAAAAAGCTTAGATTGGCTTTGCCCGGAATATTTCATTTTATTTGCAAACACCTGTCAACAGAACAGTTGTGGCTTACTTTTTGAACATGTTATGTCCCACACATTCAACAAAACATTTTCTTCTTTTTCAGAAGCTGCCAGTTGTTGAACGAGAAAACGAAGAGCTGCACTCTCACCATGTAAGGATACAGTTTCTCTTATATTCTGCATATATCAAGTTACAGCCTCTGGTAAGGCCTGCCAGGTGATGGTAGGAAATTTAAAGATACAGAACCCATTAGTTAAATGCCCCATCCAATCATTAGGTTTGTTGACCTTGCATCATGGCAATATGTTGGTGCAAGTGGCTGGAAGCTGGGCAGAATCACTCAATTATTAGAAGGCTGGAGACTCTCCCTGTTGCAGAGCCCATGGTAAGTAAAATAAAGGCCTTCTGTTCAGAGAATGGGCAGACTCTGAGCCTTCTGCATCCTGGCTGAAGTGGAGATGGGTTCCTACAATTCTGTGAAGCACTAATACATGCTAAACTTTTAAGAGTGCTCAAGCCTTCATAGGTGTGCTTGCAGTTGCTATGAGGGTCTGCAGCCTGCAGGGGATGTGTACCTTGGCAGCTGAGTTGTTTGTGTGTCTATGGAACCCACTCACTACAGGAATGGAACTCTAAACTGTGGCTTGAATCAGCTGTTGGAGGAAGAAGTCATCAGTGAAGGTGAATAGGCTCACTGTCAGCTGAGATCTTTGCACTAAGGTGTGTCTTTCAAAATAATATATACTTGTCTGTCCTCTCTTGCTTTTGTACCATTTTGCTTCTGAAAGTGGTAACAGCTATTATTTTATCTTCTGTAAAAGTTTTTGCATGTGCAGTGGGAAGAAGATGGCAAAAAATAAATTGGTTTCACTCTGTCAAGGAAAATGGATTAAAAATATGTATTAGGACTGAAGAGCACTTATCTGAGCCTCTTAGCCATTTCATCTTCTAAACAGCTTGATCCAGAAGGGCAACTGACAGGTCTTAATCAACTGTCTTCTGCAAACCCTTTACAGAGGAGCATGTTAAGGTTATAGTAATTTTTGCTTTAGTTCTGGCATCTGTCCTTAACTGCCTTTGGTGTGGTGTCCCAGGTAGCTGTCTATCCTTACCTAGCCATGACAAGAGCTGCCAAAAGGCCTTCCCTCTGGCTAGGTCAGGAGCTTATTGCATTTAGAGTCTGTGTTATGCTAATTGTGTACTATGATAACAAACACTATGAGCAGTCCACTTAAGCAGAAAACGACATATTCTTCATACCTATCTGAATGATACCAGAGTGTTCCTTTCTTACGTGTTGCAACTTTCCTTTGCAGTAACAGATCCAAATGTCTTTCAGGCTGGATGAATGGTGCCCACAACGTGTTTCTTCCAACAGACAGTATTTGCAGCTGAAATTCGTGCCCATTGTTTCAAATTTCTCCACAGTCTTCTCTGTAGAATTCTTTGCAGAAGCCTTTAGACAACAACTTTGGGCCTGCAAGGGGCAAATAATGTGAAACACGTTTCTAATGAGCAATAATTACAGGTTTAAATAGCTGGCACAATCAGTGTTCAGTGATTTCATTATTAGATGGCACCGTAATTTATGCTAATCCTGATAACGGTTCCGGATGAGAGAGGTCCAGACATAGGCGATTGCACTGCAATTATTTACACCCTGTATTTCTGAAACAATAGATATGGTAATTTGGAAATCAGATGACTATGATTTCATTTATTCTGGTAGGAAACACATGTAACAAGTTGTGTCAACAACCATAAAATTAAATAGGATTATTTGATTTCCAATTCTAGGTTCATTCCTTGTTAGCTCTCACTGCCCTAGACAACCCATGAATCAAAGGAAATTTATTTTTGGAGACCTGGAATTAAAAAATTTCCTACCCTTTTTAAAGTCTTGCATTTGGATGTATGTTCTCAGTGCAGGCGAAAGCAGGGGGTTGAACTTCATGAGTCTGCTTTCATGTAGCTACCACCTTTGTAACTGCTGCAAACAAAGCCAAACCTTTCAATCTTCTCCAGCCATTCCTCAGTGACTGGGGTACTCGCTTGTGCCTTTTAACTCCACCGGTCTCTTGTGCAAGTAAGCCATCAGTAAACTGAATGTTCAAATCAAATTGTGCCAATGTGGTGGGTGGCAGGACATCAGGGAGTACATCACAGATGTTTTAGAGGGGAAAAGAAATGGAGGCTGGAGTGATTTCAGTATGCAGAGCAGTGAGAAAGCCTTTAGCAGAAGAACCTGTGCTTCAGTCTCAGGTTCATTCCTCAGCACCGCAGTTGTGCCAAACAAGACAATTAGGCTGTTCATGTGTTTAAAGCCCATGCTACGTGCTTCATGTGACTGGAAGATCAGGTCTCTGGTGTAAATAAGTGAGGTAATAGTCTGTTGATTGTTGGAAGTTCCTGGAACAATCAGGACTCTGGTCTTTCTGCCAAAGTATTATTCACTGTAATTAGGACAAAGAACATCACTAAAATTCTATTCATTGCACCTCTCATCTGTTCCTCTGGTGAACTTGTACAGTCTTTCTTAACACTTCAAATTTGAAAGTTGCTGTTGATATTAGTGAAATAGATGTGCATGTTTTAGGAAGGAATTTTTTTTATCCAAAATGTGGTCTGGATACTAATGACCAGTGTGTATAGATTGTATTTCTTTTCTGTGATTGCTGGGACTTTGCTGCAGGAGGGGGTAAGAGAAGGCATGCAAGTACTGTAGCTATTAATGAAGAAGAGGCAATGAATGCTGAAGAGCTCATCAATTTGCAATATTTGTATCCTGGTGCATCTTAAATAGTCTCTACCATCAAGTCTTTTTTGTGATGTGATAGAAGGTCTGGGTTGGCCCCTGTCATACATAGGTGTTGGCAGTGCCACAAGAATGGGGGAGCATTGGGGTAGCTGTGCCAGCAGCTCAGCAGTGTCTGGGCTAACAGGAATCCTGTGTGTTACTGTCCGTCTGTCTGCTCCCTAGTGCTCTTGCTGGCTTGCTTTTGCTCACATCCAGGGCTGTTCAGGCCTCCTGGCACTGCCCTCCCCAACCTCCTTGGTCAAGTAGGAAGGTGAGGCTTGCCTGGGTGCCATACTTAGGAGGCTTGGCTGCTCCTGGGAAGCTGAGGATTGCTTTTGGGAAAGCTGAATGTTCATATAACTGTCAACTCCCAGCAGAAAGGATGGAAAATGACTGCTGAACAAGCTAGTGTAATCCACATGGTTGAGAATGGACAGTTAGAGAAGCTTGGAAAATCATATCCAGAGGCTTTGGTAGACCTTATCTGAACTGCTCAAGGTGTTTAAGCTGAGACATCTCACAAGAAAGGCTTTTGCTGTGGTTTTGACACTTGCTACTTTCAGCATAGCTTGGATTTCTGATAAGACATTCTTTGTGGCATGTAATTTTCTATTTCTGACCATAGCTTGCCCTGGAAGGACAGAAGAACAGAAGCTGCAAAACAGACAGGTGAAGCTATAAACCCCTCTTTCTTACCCTAGCTTTTTATTTCTGCCAGCTTTATTCTTTTAGTGTTTTGGACAGGTGAAGCTACAGCTTAATTCCCTCTTTATATGAAGAAATTTCCTTATGTGTTTAGTAGAAATACAAACTGCTGGAGGAAGAAACCTGGTGGTGGAGTACAATGTGTTGTCAGTGTTAGGATGGTAGCTGTTGAAAGCAGACTTCATTGTAATCAGCTTGTCTTAAGCTTTATATGCAACCCATTAACATTCCAGCTTTGATTTGTACAATATCGAACCATGTTTAGGAAAGGAACACTCCAGTGTCTTGATCTCTTCCAGGAATGTTTCTTCATTTACAAGCTTAATTTATAAATACAGAAGTTAGTTCCACAGAGCCACATCTTTATTTCATAGGATAACAATCTGTGTTTATGTGCTGAAACCAGTGAATATAAACCACTCCATGTTGGAGTGCATGCAACCTAGAGTAACAGGGTCTGCTTTTGTCATGGTTAAGATAAATAAAGACTTAACTGAAGGAAACATCTCCATTCTGGAGTTGTTTTATCTGGAAGTTACAAATCGCTTTTTTGCTGTGTAATATAAATAGTTTTTCAAAATGCTGGTGTTGCTCTATTGATACTTAAGATCACCTCATTAATCATCTTGGCAAGTAACAAAGTTATCTAAGTTCATGGACTCACTTCCTAAAGTGGATTATAATAAAGAGCAGAGAAGAACCAACATTTTAAAATACAATATTAGTAAACCTTTGGACAGGAGTAAAGATTAATTTGTACATAGTAAAAAGGTTTCATAATGTTGAGGAAATGATCTGGTCAGGGGTCAGGTGTGCAGTGTGGGGAACAGAGAAGAAACTTTATGAATGCAAGTGGTGGTAAGTGTCATGCAGAAAAATACTCTATGCTAAAATAGCAGTAGTAGATTACGTTATTTTTGCATTCATTTGGAGAACCAAGATGGAAAGCAGGATTAGGTTGGCCTCTTGAGCTATGAGTACAAATGTGAAAAGCAAATAATTTCCTTAGGAGGAAAGGTATAAATCTTACCCTTGCTGTCTCTGCAATTTATGTGAACTCTGTCAGCAACGCAGCTCAAGGAGGTCTAAGCTTACTCAAGCTGAAGAAGAAAAGGTAGTTGCCAGGATTAGAAAGAGGAGCTGATCTTGCTCACAGGGAAGCACAGGAGATAGTCAAGAGGCTGTGGAAGCACACAGAGATGTGGTGGGGAGAAGCAGTAATTTTTCAGTATTTGCCTTTGTCCCTCATGTCACGTAAAGGTGCCAAAATAAACATGTTTGCCATACACAGTGATCAAATTGTCCATGCGCATCAGCTTCACTTGGTGTAAGTGCAAACAGCTGTGATGGGGAACTGGGAGTAAATGTAGATAACTTAGGGATGTTCAAGAGCTTATGAGAAGGAGAAAGATAAAGTCTACATTAAGAATTGAGTGAATTGTTTGCTTTTGACCCTGAGTACCATGCAATCTATGAAATTAGTAATATTGCATTATAATCTCATTACAAGGTTTCCTCAAAGATAAAGTAACAAAGATTACCAAGAGTAGTAATTCTGCCTTCAGAAATGAATAGCATTCAGCTGAAGCTAAAAGGCTTTTCTTAACCTCTGAAGCAGCGTCATGCAGTACATTTCTGGCTGTTTGAGTGATGTGAAGGATTCCTCTTTCTTCTCAGAGTATTTGGAAGTGAGTCAGGAAAACGCATAATGCATTTTATACGAACATTATATGAAAAAAGAAATATAATATGAACTTTTAAATGAGTGCTCAGGTGTAGGTAATCAAAAATGCATATTTACATTTTTTGGGTGAATTTCATTAAAAAAAGACAGAATTTTGTTTGCTCAGGTGTCTTCTGCAATGGATGAAGTAGAAGGAAAAAGTGAAAATAAATATGTTGTCTCTCTTTTTACTGATCATTTTATGAGAGAAGAGCTGCTGTTTTGAAAGGATGTCTAAGTCTCCATGTTTCAAATGCACATCAGAACCTGACCTACTTCTGCTGTGGATAGCCCGGGGACTAGTTTGATTTATTTCTGATGGTTCTCTAGGACTCAGATGCTGGGTTTGGCATTGGAAGAGATTGGACAAGATTTGAGGAAGGTTTGGCAAAAACCCTCTCTGCGATATGGTACATGGGCTTTTGGTGCAACTTAACCTGGCACTGCTTCAGTTTGCTTCCACTGACATCAGTTGCTGGTTTTCCTCATGCACAATGTATGCAAGAAGTTATCTGAGCTTTATGTTCAAGTTGTTTTGTTACCCAAATCCGTAAGAGGAGATTGGACTACTGGGAGGGGAAAATCCACCACCCTGCTGCTTTGACCTTCCTGTGGACTGCATTTTCAGGACAAGAAATTGAAACAAAAGGATTGCTAATAATTCAGAGCAGAACTCTTGCATTCTCTTCTGTAGTGGACTTGAAAAATTATATAAAGTGGCAGAAATTGTTTGAGTTGACCTTTTCCCCCTGACTTTTCCAACTCTTTACAGTATTGCACGTTGTACTTCTCTCATCCCTTTGACTGAAGACAGCTCTGTTGGGGATTCTGGCTTCCTTACATCCAACTCTTTCTCCCATTACAGTCTTGCCTGGATGTAGACATTCTGAGGAAGGAACAACTTTTACTCATGTGCCCTTAAGTGTGTGTCACAATAGGATGCTTCCACCTGACAGGTATCCAGCAGCTACAACGGTGCAAATAAAATGTAGTAGCAGGAACCGCCATACTCATTTATCCACTGTTGCTACCTAAAGGAACTCTTGAAAATATGGCCAGGATGTACCAAATCCTAACCTTGGGCAACCCCAGGATACCATCTTTGATGCCAGAACATTTTTCCTTTTGCACAGTGCAAAGGAAAGCTTAATACATGAGTCATCTGTCAGAAAGGAAGAAAGGGAGAATGAGATGAAATGTTTATGACTGTTGTATAAATAAAAAGAAAAAATTAAGGTGGGGTATAGAATTAGAATAAGTAAATACATTGCTATATTTGTGCATCTTGTACAAACAAAAGTTATCAATTGATTCTACTTCGAGACTTTGACTTTTTAAAGAGAGAACATTCATGTGTTTTATGTTGTTTTAATCCCTGGTTTAGAGCAATTCAACAGGAACTCCACAAATGCATTTTTTATTATTTTTTTTTAGAAAAATGTGTTTCTCTTGCAATTTTTTCTCCTGCCCATCTTTAAGAACCCTGATAGAAGTTCAAAGCTGTAGACTGGCTCACAAGCAAGAGACCACTGCTGTTTTAAAAGCAATTTAGTATTAATACAACTTATTTTTGATGCAAGATGCACTGAATGGCTCAGAGAATTAGTAAAAAAAAAATCTTTGAAGTCTTTAATTTCTTTATTTCAGTATCTAATAGGGGCCCATTTTATAGAGACAGAGATTTGTGTACTTCATTTAAAAAACCCCAAACCCTGTAATTAGCATTAATTATCCTTTCTGGAGCGGTCTTTGGAAAAAAGCCAAGGATTAACTGAAAAAAGGGACTGACATGCCTTCTCCTCAGGGGTTGCCCGAGTTCAGCTTGGAGAGATTCTGTTACGCAATGTGGGACCTTTACACTGGCCAGTCCCTGTAGGAGTTGGATCTTTCAGTAAAGCAGCTACATGTTAACATCTGGGCTTTTGTTTGTTTTTTTTCCCTTAAAAATCAGCTAGACTGGAGTGTGGAGAACAGGCTTTCCTAACTTCTTCCAGTAAGGTATTCCTCCTTCTCTGTTGTGATGTGTATCTATAAAATTTCCTACATGAGCCTTACAGTATTTATTTAAAATTATATTTCTTGTGTATACTACTAACACAAGTCATATGAATGTGATGTAATTTTAAGGAGATAAATATTTAGAATTGTCTGCCTATGTGAAATGCATTTAACTAGATTCTTGCCCCTTAAAACACTTCTGTTAACTTTTAAAAGTGTTAATTACATTTATGCCTTCCACTCTATTAAGTTTCAGGTGTATTATGCAGCAGAAAACAAAAGCGTTCAGGATTGCACAGAAGAGTGCCCAAAGCAGAGCTGTGGCAGAAGCATTGAAGCAATCTACTTCAGCATTACTATGTGAAAAGTTATTTTGAATTATTTTTGGGATTCTTAAATTATGTGAGAGGGATTTGTATTGTCGGAAATCTTAATGAAGAAAAGATTCCCCCTTGCTCTGTACTAGTAGCTCTATTCTAGAAACCTGGTGGCATTCTCACTCTGGCAGAGCAGCTCAGAAAAATTTTGAGGACTGAGAAATGAAACTTCTAAAGGTCTCTCTGTGTGTGTGTGTGTGTGTGTGTGTGTGTATCACCTGTGCTTAAGGGACCTGAAGTCTTGCACCTACTGTGTTTCTGAGCAAATAAATCACATTGAGTGACTGCATAGATCAAAAGTAGTTGTTTGCATGGCTTCTGCACCATATCCCCTCCAATCTGCATTCTCACTTGGCGAAGGAGAGGGACTGCCCTAAGCTCTAATGCAGTCCATGGCCGAAAATTAATTCCCTTTACCACTTTTATTCACATCACTTAATCAACCTTTGTAGCACAAATACTGTAGTGTAAACAATTCTCTAGATAATAAGTAGTCATTTTTTTTTCCTTCTCCCTGGAGGGATATTTTGCTTTTGTTATTTAGGCAACTGCACCAACTTTTAAAGTGCAGAAACATTGAAACTTGGCTTCAAATGTAGTCATTCCTGTAAAATTGTCATGGTAAACCTACCCATGCTGTCTGTGTTGCCTCAATAAAATGCATCTAAAATAATGCTTTTGAGAGTGGGGAAAACATCTGCAAATCATTCTAGAAGAGGACTCAGAGGATTCAAGTGGAGACTTTAGGAATGGTCTCCCCAAACAAATTATTCTCCTGAGCTGAGAATTTTACTGCCTCTTAAAGTGATTTTTTACTTCTGATCACCTTCCTTAAGCATATGGAGTCTGTCTTTACTTGTTGTTTTCTGTCTTGAGTCCCTGCTGTGAAAGGTCTAAAATAACAGCAGCTCCAAATGAGAAGGCATCTTTAAGACCTGAATTGAGAGACTTTGTAGGACAAAGCTCCAGTGATATCACTCCCCCAAATTTTTCATCTGAAGCTATTTGAGTAGTCATTTCCTTGTTGGTGGTTTGTTTGGTTTTGGTTTTTAAACTCTTCCTTCCTACCACCAGCATCTTTCTCCTCGCTTCTGCACACTTACTCTCATAAAATCAAGGAGCAGCTCTATACTGTGCTGATCTGTTTACCCACTGTTTTTCCTATCCCACATTGTTCCCCCCTGGTTTTCCCCTGCCCCTAGCCCTGGCCACTCCCTCGGGCTCTCCCTACTGGTTCCTGTACCCCAACTCCGCCCATGTACCACCCCTGAGCCCCTGAGAAAACCCCTCTGTGCCGGGATTACGAGGTCTCTCTGCCTCTGGGGATCGCGGGGACGAGATGTAAGATTAAAGATCCTCTAAAACCCTCATGGAGGGATCCTTCTCTGCCTCCTTTGCCATCACTGGTTGTAGCACTGACAGCTGCTGGAGCAAAACTGCGGAGCCGTCCGAAATGGACTACGGGAGGGCGATAATGGTCACACTGCCCTAAGCAGCTCCACTGAGCTCTCAGGGAAAGCTGCAGCTTGCTAAACTAAATCTAGCACTACAACACTATACCTCAGATATTTTCCAGACTCCTTTCTAACTAGATGTGCAAAAGTCTTTCTAACAGCTGGACAGAATGATGAAAGATAAATAGCTTCCATATGGAGACTTTAGGTATTGTGTATGCATCTGTAGTATTTTTTCCTTCTCTCAGGCTGTCATCTCGTCCCACTAGATCCTTTACCACTTCCATGGCTTTCTTGAGGCATATTGGCTTCAGCCTGTAGGTGCTGTGGCATATTTTTATACACATTAATAAGATGATACGTGGCCATGCTATTATTAAATTTTATGTTTGTTAGATAAATATTATGAGAACATCACTGCTTCTGTGCCTGATATAAATATCTGGATATCCATTTTGCTGTCAGTAATAAGATTACCTTTGGGGGTGGTTTCTCTTACCCAGCTGTGGGACTTTAACACTACTGGAATAGTTGGACTTGATGATTTTAGAGGTCTTTTCCAACCTGGATGATTCCGTAATTCTGTTCTATATTTACTGCTAAAAATAGGGGTTTCTGTTTACTGTGACATCGGTGGGTACCTTTTTCTTTGATACCTATGCTAAATTTATAACTCTGTCTTAAAACACACTGAAATTTGCACGAGGCACTTTTGAAAGCTTTGCTAGAGCTCAGTTTAGTTTGACCAAGAGAATGGATAATACTTACTTGGATTTTTCTTTACATGTATCTTAGTGGGTGCCATTCTGATTTCTCTCATCAAAGTACTGCATTTAAAAACTGGATTCCCATCCCATGTAGGAATTTTTGATCTCACTAGGGAATTTTAGCTATTTTAATCAAGCCATTTTTTTTCCAGGGTGGATTTCTAATTGTGTAATGGCTCATAAATTGTCTTTTCTTAAGTAATGTTTATTTAGCAGCAAAGAAAATGGAGTAAGAATAATTGTTAAATGGTGAGTATCTGTGCCTGTGAGTTTGCCAAAAGGGGAGAGGCAGAAGAAGCGTAAGGGTGTGAAAGCTAGTATATGCCTTCAGGTGGTTTTTTAAGTCTAACTGTGTAGGTTTCAGATGGTCTAGGTTTTTGTCTCACAGTTTTCTGTTATTCCAGTAGGTTAAAATTGTTCTAGCCCAGATTGTTTTGCTCCTAGAAAAGTGAATGTACTCATTGTGCTAGATGTAATCAGCACAGGGAAAAGTATCTGGAAAAAGGAATTACTCATGCTGGTAGTCCCATTTTTACTTGATTAAACTGGTTCTGAAACTGGCACAATGCAGCAAAGGATTCTGTGTGTTGTGGCAACAGAAGCTGACAGGAGTGTTGCTCTGCTGTATTAAGGCTGCTTCTTGAGCTCACCCCTGGCTTCTTGCAGGTGCCACATCCTCATAATCTGAGCAGAGGGTTTGTGGCAAAAGGGTGTGATAAAGGCCTTGAGCTAACGTGAAGCCAAACTCTGTCAGTGTACGTGGTCTTCTGGAACTCAGTGTCAGGTAAGGATGGATGTAGCTGCAGTGTTGACAGACATGAGGGGTGGCAGGACACTGCCAAGATGAACACAAGTTCTCTGTGTAAGATGCTAGTTGTTACACACTCTTCACTAAATCTGGATTTGAAATTCCTCCAGCTGAATGCCTGTAAGGGTCTCCTGAGCAGACCTTTCATACTGGTCTATCTCCTGACAATGCCAGTGTGTCCTGACAGAGACTCCTTTAATTCCTGCCTGCACTGAAGTGCAAAACTATCCTGCAGTAGTTGAATATATAGATATTTACCTAAGGGTTACTGAAAAGTCCCAGTGTGGCACTGCTGGGAACTGGTGCATTTTCTATAGAGTGTGAACAGTGTCAGTACCAACTTCTTTGCTTCCTCTGTAGGAATGCCCTTGTTTTAGAGGTCTTGTTTAGATCAGCCCTCCAGATGGATCAGTCATCAGCCTGTTGAAGTTTCCATCGAGATAGGGAATTTCGTGACTGCTATTGTCACACCTGTGTTCTTGTCCTGGCCTTTGTAACAGCTTCAGAGTGACTGAATTGGGCGTGAATAATTTACTTTGCTTCTTCTACCTCACAGAACAGCTTAGTGGTGTTTTTCTTCAAATAGGTGCTTATCTAACTCATGTATAAGGAGGAAGTTTCTTAAAGATCGTGTTTGTGTTGTGGCATGGAAGTCAAGTTTATAAATATTTCAACAGACACTTACCTCCTTTGATGCTGTGCTGGTGGATGTGGCAAAGTTGGCCTATGGTTGCTATATGTGAAGCCTGAGGGAGGAAATCTTGTTTCTCAGGAAGGGTGAGAATGAAATTGGATGAGGTGTGACTCCAGGTAAATGGAATAGCTTTTGGTAAGGAGAACACTAGTATCAAATGTTCATATAGATTAAGTTAAGACATGTAGGAAAAGCAGTGACATCTTTAAGGTGGTTTATGTCAAACTTCTGTAAAAACACACAATGAACCCAGCTACGTATGGTATGTATGGTATCACCTTTGACTGTCAGTTGCTTGCTGTCTATCCTGGGCACAATTCACATGTATAAATGTGCCAAAGTGCTAAATCCTGTGGTGACCTAAAAGCCAAGCTGTGAGATCTATCAGGATGCAGAATGTGTTTTTGGTTGCTTTTTCCCTCCAATGTTGTGCCTGGAGGTCCTAACACTTAGTATTTTGTTCGTTCTATATGTAAATCAAAAGGCCAAACAGTAAAATAGGAGATATTGCCTGTCTCAAGGGGTCAGAAAACCTTTCCATGTTTGTTAAAATAACTGGCTTGCAGACTGGGCATCCTAGATAACTCTCTGGTTAAGTTGTGAAATGCTATTTTTCAAATACTGACTTCCACTTCTATGGCTCCTTTGGAGTATGAATTGTTGTGGTATATTTGAGGGGCAATTTTTGGTCTGAAATAAAATACAGCCAACATAATGAAGTAGTTATTTGTAGTGAATGTTATCTGCATGGCTGAAAGGTAGCAGATTAAGGCCTGAAGTTGCAGTTTACTTTTCTTTTTGAAGCTTGCTGCTTTGGTCTTTCACCCATATCCTGTGCGATTTCAGCTCTCAGGATGCTTTCAGAATCCAAGAACTTGCCATATAGCAGCTCTGCTTTCCTCCTTTGTGTCGTGGCATCAAAAATTTCAGTTTTAGTTTCATTATTGCTATATTGGCCTCTTCAGAAGGAATAAGCAGTGGTGTAGGTGCTCAATTGCTGAAATTAGTTCATTAATTTCCACCTAAAGATTAAATGGAGGTGAATGTCCATGTTTCCCAGGAGCACAAGATAATTTGGTCAATAGCCAGAGGCTCTGGCTAATAACTGAGCTTGTGGTGAACAGAAATAAACTATTGCAAGACGCCTTAGAGCTATGGAAGCTATAAAGCCAAAATTTGTGTTAGGTTTTCCTGCTGGATCATCAAATTCCCCTGAAGTGAAAACTGTTGCTCTTGAGACCCATCAGGAGAACTATGAATTAAGGTCTATATTTACTGCATGGCTCTGATGCAGGATTTTGGGAAATGGAAAGTATTAGCATTGTATTCATTACTACAATAGGAAAACAGTGAAAATATTCAGACAAAGCATGAAAAAAAAAAACCAGGAGAAACTTGGTTTCAGCCATGGGTTTTCAGAAGTTGGTCATGGATGATAAAAAAATTCTTTAGCATATCAAACTGCGTTCTTGGCAACTGTTGGTCTTGAGAAATTCTGAATTTTCAAACAGTGCTGAAGATGCATCTGAAACCAACACTTCCTTTGAAGGGTCTCAGCTTCCTATGACTGTTGGAAGAAACCAAATATTTGGTTTCAGTAGCTTTAGTGCACTTTCTTCTGTGTGCACCAAGCACAGTCCCAGTTCCCTGAGCTGTAGTTTGCTGGCAGCAACACTTTGATGTTTCCTCAGAGGAGGTAAGGAAAAGTTTGCCTAAAACTCACTTTTGTTCCTGGCAGACAGCAATGCAAATATCTGAGTATTTTACTTCCTGTCAAAAAATGTGGGCTGAATTGCAATAAATCAAGTCTGTATATCGTTTCATAAAAAGAACAGCAGGAATTTTTGGCTCTTGGCACAAAGCCATGCAAAAGGCACCTGAATCTTTCTTTTACTTTAACTGCACTCATTCCATACCACTTGTTCAAGATAAACTCCCCATTTTTTTGTTATTGGCCAAAAGTCTATCATTTGGTTTTCAAATTATGATTTATTGCCAAGCTCCTCGATTTATCTTTCAGTCTTATTTTCTTCAGTTATGCAGTAAACTTTTCATTACAACTCTCATTGAAAGTTTTCTGCTTGACTTTTGTCCTGGGTATCTGTGTGGAAGAACCCATGATAAATATTTTATGTAGTGTCTAGCGCCGTGGTGCATTATCCATGTCATGTGCCTTACTCATTTCCCAAAGCCCACCTCTTCATTTGACTGTAATTCACATTTTCTAATATAGATTTTAATTTCATCATAGAAGTCCTTCATTTCCCAGGTATGCAGTTTGCTTGGCTTCTCTTCTCAGGTTATTCTCTGCTCACCCCAGTGTGGTTGAGGGTGGAAAAGAGCAATAGCCTCAGAATGTGGATGTGAGCTAGACTACCTGTTTTCTTAGTTATAGAGATAATTCTGATTGCTTTGGATATCTCTAGTATGTTTTAGCTTGTATCAATATAGACTCCAAAACACCAACTATAATGAAGTCCAAATCTAATGTACCATAGAAAATATTTTAATTACCTTTACCTAAGATTTCATCCTTCAGTTCCACACTGTTACCTGCTGAGGTTTTGTGGTAACTACCTTCCTATTCTTCCCTCCCCTGCCTCTCACCTATCTTAATTTACAGAGAAATATTTTTTACCTTTATCTGTTTTGTAAAATTTCCCTATCCATTGTCTAAATATACTTTGGTTTTCCTTTTAAGATAATACCCTAATACATAAACTGCTTTAAAAAAAAAAAATTTATTCCTGCCACCATCGATTACATCAACTCCACCTTTACCTGTAGATATGTGCATATATGTGCATCTGTTCCTACCTGCACAAGATCAGATTCATGTTGTAAATCAGCAGACGTACATATCAGCTCTGGAGACAGGAGTGTCATTAGTTCAGGAGATTCAATTCTACAGCCTAAATGATGTTATGATTTCCATAAAGCTTTTGAAAATAATTATACAACTGTACTCTGATGTATTTTTCTTTCCCAAGATAATGAATGACCTTGTTTTATAATGACTGTTCTGATAAAGGATGTATTGTAAGTAATGCAGATAAATAAGCCATTTGATAGTGGGATGTGGGCTGCTGGTCAGTTAACTTTAGAAGTTGTAATGTTTTGTTTACATTAGTTGGAATAACCTAGATCTGGGATATAATATAATTTTCCTCTCAAAGCTTTGACATTATGGAGCTTTGGGGACACTCTGTGTACTGTATGTTTCCATTAGGCACAGAGCAGGAATATTTTTATGTCAGTTTCTCTTTATTTTTAGGAGATGAGACAATGGAAGTAGTAATAATATGTGGAAGAAGGCCAGGTGACAAGAATAAAAGCCAGGGTCATGACAGAGTGTACCAGTTTGAAGCAGAAGCTAAATGTCATGTTTGGGACTAAACTACCCTCTTAACACTCCAGTAAGGAACAATGAACCCAATGAGAAAAGGACATGTTTTCTGAACCCCTCACCCCCAGCTGGCTCTTAGCTCACTTACACAAATTATCAGCTTCAGAAAATGCTTTTTAACTTGATGTCAGTGCCCGTTTTCCAGGTTCCTAACCAAACTGGAGAAAGATTACATGTGGTATCCCAAGGCTTTTTGCTAGTCTGGGAGTTTCTGGTTATTTGAATTTATCTGTTCTTTGTCCTGCTCACTTAGAGAAAGGTTCCTTCCTTCAGAGGGAAAACAACCCCCAGTGCAGGGGGATGAGGTGGCCAGCAGAAAAAATTCTCGTGCTTCTGTGTGGACACTTCCAAACGCTGTCTATGTTTCCAGCAAAAAAAAAAATCATGAGCTGAGTTCACGTTTAGATTTTCCTGAACCATAATGTGGTGCTGTTGTGATCTCTTCCTAATTTCCAACCAGTAAAATTTCTCCTGTTGTCTCTGTCCTCATCAGTGTGAACCATGATTTGTTTGGCTGCAGTTTGAAGATACTGAATTGGTGATTTTTCTTATACGTGTATCCTTCCTTCTGAGCCTTTACATTTGCATTCATTCTTAAACTGTTTCTTCCTAATTAAATCAGACCTATTCAAACTCTGAAGGAGAAGAGCAAAGGTCAAAAAATGTCAGACACCCTTAACAACCTCTATTAAATCTTGATAAACTGAAGGTGCTCTCACTTTCAGTCCAGAAATGGCATCTTAGATTGTAATAATTGATATGACCTCCAAATAGTTACATATTATCAAGAATTCCACTGAGCAAAAGAGGAAAGAATGGGATAAATGCGCTTAACAGAAATTGCTCCTTAGCCCAAGTCCCCGTACAGCGCTGGGAAGAGAAATATTTTATCACTCTGTGCAGATTTCAATGTAAAGAGTGGTAGAAATGAAGTCCACCAATTTGCCAAATTTTGTCTGGGATTTATTTTTAAGCTGGAGAGAGAAAGTAAAAAGCACTGTGCTGCATTCAGTCAACATACCAAAATTGTGCTCTGTGTGTATGGAAGGGTTTGGTACTCTGTGAGGGGTGTCAAGCTGCTTGGGCCTGAAACGCAGCTAGTAGGAAACTCAGAGACTTCATTTAGTTTTAATTGGCATAGGCTGTCCTGTGTGTTAAAAACAGCAAGTTAAGCTTCTCGATGGAAGGCTCTTGCATCAACATTTGGTATGGATACTTTCCTGGCAAGTCTGAGATTTGGGGTTCAAGTTGCTTTATAATTTAATATTTAGAGAGGGGAAGACCTTGCCTCTGGAAGCGGTGCCTGTGCCCATAAGGAACACAGAAGAATGGACAGAGTCTTCTGGCTGCTGGAACTTGAGGATGTACTTCAGTCAGGAATGCAATAAATAATCTGATTCTCTTTCTTTTACCCTCATTTCCCCAAGTCCTAAGGTATTTAGTGAGTTGGGGTAGAAGAGCATTTACACCTCCTGCTCTGTGACTGGGAGCATTCCCAGCTTCACTGACAGCTCCTATTGCTGGATGTCACTAGAAGCAGCAGAATTTGCAGGATTGCAGGATCAGAATAAGTCTCTAAACCCAAGTAAGGTGATTGCCATGTATGCGTGAGTAGAGGCTCCAAGGCCCAGCCAGCTGAGTGAGAGCCCAAGAACGCCTTCCTTTGAGAGCACAAGAACTCATTTCATTTCCAAAACACACCCATAATAAACTCATATTTTCATTGTTTAAAATGTTAATGACTGATGAGAACATGGAAATGACATAAGCAACACTGTGCTTGACAAACTCTAGTCTGCAAAATGAAGACCAAACACAAGTTATGGTTTGAAGCTGATAAGAGGTTTAGAAATTGAGACTTCAGGGACTTCTTTTTTGTTCTGTTATTTTTTTTCCTGGGATTTGACTAATAGACACTTTTACAGAGTTAGAATTATATTACAATGATGTGAATAGTGGAAATACAGAACTTAGATCATTTAGGCTTCAGAAAACAGCGGAACAAATGTTTCTGAAACAACTAAGTTGCTTTCCAGATCTTTGAAGCTACAACATGGCACTAAGGCAGTAAATTCTTCGTGATTCTCAAGACTAGCAGGAAGAGCTAAAACATCCCTAGTGAATTCAGAAAGAGTGGTGATAAATTCAGGTGGTTTGTGGTACTTGTATCAACACCCTCCTTGGTGTTTCTACTAGATGGCGGTGATCTGGAGGAATCCCTAGGAATGTGCTAAAGTACCCAGATACTGGAATCTTCTTCCACTTGAAGTAGTAACAGCAGAGAAAGGAAAGACTGAGTACATCTAAAAAATTTTTTTTTAGCCCAAGCAGTCAGTGAGGTGTGAGAATGATTGGAGTAAAATAAAAATGTTTTCTGACAGGAAGGAATGGATTGGTTATGTGCAGAAGTAAATCAGCTGCATAGAAGTTGAGTATATGTTGAGAATCAGCTACGTGGAAAGCAGCACTCCCTAAATGACCTTTAGATCCTCATAGCTAAAGGTTCATCAGTTTGAAATTACTGTCTTGGATGAAAATGGCAAACTTAGCATGAGCCTCTGAAAATATAAGAGTATTTAAAAGTAGCTTTCTGAGCACTTGGATAGAGGGCTGTTAGTAAAGACAAAACCAGCTTGATAAAGGAGAAATGAAGCTGCCTCATCCAAGCATGTATAATAGCTATTGCCATTCAATACGGCTGAAAGGTTTTTCCTGCAGCTAATGGAAAATTCCGCTTCTAGGGTGTCACTAATTTTGATAGAGATTTCAGTGTCTTCAGTTGTCGCACACTGAAATGGGATGTGCAAATATTCTTTCATGGTCTCTTGTTTTCTTGTGTGTTAAATCCAAAATTACTGACCCTTGGTGCTAAGACCATGTTGCTGATAGTTGCTTAAAAGGTTGCCTGTGGAAAACCTAATTTCTATCTTGACTTCAGAGTCCCATCATGTAATTTAATGTCTTTTCCTCATATCGACATCCTTGGGAAAAGTAATCTTCATTCTGGGACCCTAGATTTTTTTAGTTAAAAGCAAACAAAAATTCTAAACGAAAGCCACACAACTTACTGCCTTTTCTATTCTTCTCATCCTGCATTTTATGTAACATTTTCTTATATTCCATTTGGTTGTAAGTGGGATTTTAGGTGCCATGTAGTAGTAACTGGCTAAGGCTCATTTGCACATGTGATTTCCACCCTTGTGTCTGAGGGTCCACTGAAATCGATAAAATTTCAGAAGTATTAGGAACTTTAATACTCTTAATCTGGACCTAAGTGTTCATGCATTAAGAAGGACAACAAAGTCCAAATATTTATTATAGGGTGTCAAAACATGAATGTTGTGGGGTGCTTAGAACCAGTGTAACCTCTTCGAAGCCACTGGCATGATTCTAACTTTCATGGGGCTTATTACCCAATACTTGCAAAGACAGGGCTATGTCAATCAACTTCCAACCCCTTTTTAATACTTCTGTTTGAACTCTGCACTACGGAGAAGTGTGGGGTTTATTTTAAATTTTTGACTCAATTATCTTTTATTTGTGCACTTCAGATACAGCATTAATATGAAATGCTTGTTACTTCATGCATGCTGAGCACACTCTTAGATTATTGCATGCATTGTAAAGTTCAGTATTGTTGAGAAGCTCTGCTCCACTTGCTTTTTTACTTTAACCAAAAAGCAGAGCTAACTCAATCAAAAGCTGTTTCTTAAATTAAAAAAGACAATGCACAAGATTCATCTTTCTCTGGAGCCTGGAGTGGGATTCCTGGAAACGTTAGACCAATTATTTCTTAGTGACTTAAGAACAGAAACTGTGGGCAGCATCATTTAGCTCTTAGCCTTTTCTATTCAGAAGTTTTCTGCAAGTTCTCAACTCAGGCTGTGAGTATAAAGAACCAGCACAGGTGTGTTGTATTCTGGAGCACAATGATCAAAGCTTTAGTTAGACATGGAACTGCTAAGAGTAGGAACAAGGTGACTTTTTTGCCTCCTGCTAAGTAGAGGGGCTCTGCATAGGGGCAGCTGAGGGGGAACCAGAGAAGCTCAAAATAATCAGTGTCCCATAAATATCTTACTGTGACCCTTGTTGCAAAACAAGTATCATATCTGTCCCTGCTGCAGGGTGTGACTTCATTGCCCCAGTTTCGTTGATGTATTTATTATCTGCTTTTAAACAAGACCTAATGGCTTTTCTGGATCTTCCTCTACCTGGTTTTTCTTTTTTTTTTTTCCCTTTGCCTGCTTTTCTAGACCAGGATGCAGACTGGTTGTCTGTTTTACATGCTGCAGGGGACAGTGCTGCCATTGCTCATTGGTAAGCATTTTTGTCCATAATTCTCTTGATGACAGTTTTCTTTGTTAGGGGTCTCAATGAGGGGTAAGCCTATTATAGGAGGTGAATATAAACTTACCTTGTGATGTAGCAAGAATCTGATAGCCCTGTCAGCTGCAAGGATTATAAAGTCACCAAGGAGTGCTGTTTTCTTTGCTTCTGAAGAAAACTGCTTTCACATCCTTCTGAAGTGCCAGAGACCTTGTGTTAAAGTATGTTCTGCAGCTTGCATGAGTTGCATGCATTCACAAGTTTTTAAATGTGCACTTAATCTGCACATTAAATATTGAAGTTCCTCATAACTGGGTTACTGGGTTTTAAATTGCGCGTCTCAAAATTGCAAACTGGTTCTTTAAATAACTGCACTTTTATTGTTGTGTTATGCAAAGAAAAAGATAGCAAGATTTGTTATTTGCCCCTGACTGTCTAGGAAGTCTGTGAGTTGATGGGCTTGATATTCCAGACTTTGTTCAGACAGTTCTCTTGCAATTCAAATAATTACATTGCCCAATAAAACCAGAGAGAAAAACAATTTTCAGAAACAACAATCTGAGTCGGCCAAAGGGTAACTACTTTCATTATACACAGGGGAAACATGAAACCTGCTTGTATTCCAGGAAAAGAAAGGGATCAGAGTATTCTGTCATATAAATGTAATACTAAGAAAACAAACTTGGCCTCAGTTTTCTTAGAGGTCAGGATTTTTCTTAGAGCACAGGATTTTTCCTGCATAAATGTAATGAATGGGACTCTACATAGCCACAAAAAAGGATTTAATATTTGTCAGTATGTTCTAGAGGCAAAGAGGGAAACTTCTTAGTATTGACGATAGTAAGATATGCTGTTCATCCTGTGTTATACTGGGATGAATGCCATCTGCTTGTCTGCAAGGAAATTTGAGAACTAGTGTTTCATATATGGCAATGGAGTAAACCTCAGTTTTCCACAGTCTAGAGCCAAAGTCACCTGGGTCTAGTTTGTTTGGAGACTTAACCTGCTCTACCTCTTGAAACAGGCCTCTCCAAAGTTGTAATTGTCATGGTGAGAGGCTTTTTCCTGCAAAGTGGCAGCTGAGAAAAATGCCAGACTTCTTTGCAGCAGATCTAATATTGGTGTACTCTTTGATGGATTATTTGTGAATGGTAACCTTAAGAAATCAGGAGGAATTATCCTTCATTGTCAGCATGATCATCATGGTGTCAGTGATTGTTCTTGGAAATATCCCACATGGGTTGACCTGACAACTATACACGGTGTGGTGCAGTTCTTGCTTCAAAGACATTACATTTCTGATTAATGACATTGTACAGGTTTTGGGAGGAAAAAAGCTATGTGATTGTGGCCATGTTTTCTTCTGTGATAGCTCTATGCATAAAGTAGCCTTCTATCTTCCTGACTGCTCCAAGTAGGAATGACATGTTCACAACTGAAGACCATTAAGAAAGAAAACCAGCAGAAGGACAGAGTAATGAGGTTGGGGATGACATAATTGATGCAATGATGAAAGGAAATTATTTTGGTAGCTGGTGTTTCCGGCAGCATTGACAAGTGGGTATAAAGTTACAATGATGATGTAGTTTTAATATCTTGGCGACAGCTCTGGCAGGCTGGCCTAAAGGGGTATGCGGAAAGGGGTCCCTCAAAGTGGAAAAGGGAAGCAAAAAATGTTTGCAATTTGACTGGAAGGATTCTTTCAGTTTCAGCTGACCCTGGAGGTAGAGTCAGAAAAGACAGATCACTGAGGTTGGAAAAGACTTCCAAGATCTCGGAGACCAACCTTTGACCAAACGCCACCACACCAACTAAACCATGGCACTAAGTGCTATGTCCAGTCATTTCTTGAACCCTTGCAGGGATGGTGACTCCACTTCCCTGGGCAGCCCATTCCAGTGCCTGTCCAGCCCTTCAGTAAAGAAGTTCTTCCTAATGTCCAACCTGAAGCTCTCCTGTCACAGCAGGAGGCCATTTCCTCTTGTCCTGTCACTGGTTGCCTGGGAGAAGAGCCCAAGCCCCACCTGGCTACACCATCCTTTCAGGTACTTGTGGAGAGTGATAAGGTCACCCCTGAGCCTCCTTTTCTCCTGGCTAAACAACCCCAGATCCCTCATCTGCTCCTTATATGACTCACAAGAAGTGGGACTATACAGAGAGAGATAAATAGCTCAGTAGAAGTGAGGTACATTTGCAACTCCTTGGCACGCACTGCACAATGGCTGCAGAGGGACTTGGACAGCAGACTTAAAGGGAGGTATTTGGCAGAGGTGAAGAGGCTGGACCCTCATTCCATACCCAGGGGAGACAGTCTGGGCGACCTAGATTTGACTGATCTGAACACAAAAAGAGCCAAACATTCCAGTGTTGGATTCTCCCCTTCATTTTTAAAAATGAAATTACAGGCATTGAACCCAGCAGCTGAAATGTCCGCTGAATGAGTTTCTTTGTAGATAGAAGGAAAAATCTGTAGTCTGAAAAAAACCATTATACGTGACGTCTTTGACAGAGGGCTCATGAAATCACAGGGAACATGAACAGAATATAGCACTTGGGTTATCCTGTCAGCCCACCTTCATTTTGTTACCACTAACTGCCTTATTCCTGGCCAGCCACTATGCAGAATCACAAAAAACCCCCCCAACCCCTCCCCCCCAACAAAAAACTCCATATAAAGATTTTCTGCTAGGTGAACTTTGTATAGAAAAGCCTAGAAATATCACACTTGATTACCTGAAACTGCTTATGCTGCCTGCAGCTGAAGAGAGTGGCTGTCATCTTGCAGCATGTGATTTGAGGTAGGATTAGATCTGCTGTAGATCAGCAGCCACTAGGCTGACCGTAATTCCGTAGTATGTGGATGTTACAATGGTGAATTGCCACGTGCTTGGCAGTCCTGGGCAGTGGTAATGGATCTGCCTGGAATACAATCATCTTGTGGTTAGATTGGTTTCCTCAGAAGAAAACTAAATAGAGGGTGAGAGTAACAGAAAACTACCTTTGAAATAACCTCTGACAGTCTGCGGATTTCTGTGACATCCTTATGTTCCCACTGCACAATAAAGGGTGTACTTTATAGTTATTAATGTGGGAGGAACTATTGTTAAGGGTTTTAGCTCTTGTTCTGTGATGCAGCAGATGCTTAAGGTGCAGGTATCTGTATATTGTTTGTTCCCACTTCTCTGGCATAAGGAAATGCTGCTATCGTGCTCCTGGGGAGAGCTGGGCCAGGAGATGTGAGTGGTGGAGGAACAGGAAATCTCAAGTGTGGCAAGAGCCCAGCTGCAGTCCCTGGCTGGAGAGGGTCCAGCACACATGCAAGGCACTGCTTCCCTGTGGTATTTCTGGTTGCCATACACTGAGCACTCTCTCCTGCAGAATTTCTGCAAAATGTCTTAGGCAACAGAGGGGTCTACTTCTTGCTTCAGGCTCTTCTCCCAAGAAGAAGAATAACCACCATCCTTCCTTTAAATGCAAATCAAGGTGGTTAATGTAGTCGCATAGAAGATGTCCACCTAGTAAATCAGACATCAAGGTGTTGATCAAGTGAAGCATTTTCTAGGAACTTGGCTTTGAGATGAAATAGATAATTGTAGCTGACCTTCAAGCAGGAAAAAAAATGGTAATGCTCTCCAAATTAGTACCACATATTGGTCTCGTTTTAGGGATCAAGTAGCAGCCTCAAGTTATTACAAAGATGATGGACTTGACTAACAATTGATCAGTGCATTCCTTCAGTTAGTCACCTGTAAGACTCTGTGGGGAAGCATCGACAATTTCCTATTACTTCTACTTTGCATGACCTAATAATAACCTGACCAGTTCTCCTTAGCCTCCCCATCAGTAGAAGTCATAACCTGTGTCCTCTTGGACAGGTAAGTTGTGATGAAGATACACCAAATCAGTTGTAATAATGCTAACATCCATTATTGATTTTTTTGTTTTCTATTGATTCATGGATACACTTTTGCATAGGAAATCTCAGCAGAAGAAAAAAAAGATGGTTTGCACAGAGTAACTCTCAGGTTTCACTTGAATTTGAAAACTGAAATTGGGAAACCCTGATGCCACCAACTGGCTGGAAATATGTTGGTGATGCTTTTCAGACAAGAGTGCAGTAGCTTTGAATCTTTGAACTAAGGAGCACAGGTAAGTCAAAGGAAATACTGAAAATTTAGAGTAGACTGGACTCAGTGTTTCCTTACTAGACTCACTTAAGAATACGCTATAAGCTATTGATCTGAGGCACCTCTAGCATTTTAATAATAGCAACTGTGGGCAATATAAAAAAGCATTGTTTAATATTTTTTAAATATTAGTCTCTCTCCTTGGACATATTACTGATGATATCTAAAATATTTACTTAAGTGAATAGCATGAATACTTTTTACTGGAAGAAAAATCTAGTACAGTAAATCCCCGTATGTGAAACTTAGTGGATAATCTGACAGAGGAGAAAACCCACTGCATGATTTTTCAAAAAATCTTTGCATTCAAGTCAGTCAAATTCAGGTGAATACATCTGTCAACATTTGGTCTTGGTCATCTTTTCTCTACTTCATTATTTCCTGGGCTCAAGCCCTGACAATATTTAAAGTGGAAAGGGCAGCTAGAGATTTCTGGTCAGTTATGAAGAACAAGATGACCCTGCCAAATGTAATACCTGGCTAATCCTTTTTTTTTCCAAGGCTAACTGGGAGCTTAAATGTCTCTCTTACTTCATAAGTGGTCTGATGAAAAGAAGCCTTTCCTCACCTGGACAGAAATAGTTGTACCTAATAGTCCAGATATAGAAAAAGTCCTTCCACCCACTATGTCATTACGTGTAGGTATGCTAAGAGGATGAATATACTATAAAAAGTCCACTTTTGAGGAACTCTGCATAATAGTCTGCTTTAAGTCAAAATTCAGAGAAATCTGACAGGCTATAAAGTACAATTAAAACTGAGTACCTCAGTAATAAGGAGCCACAAAGCATGCATAATCATGAGATAAATGACCTCAATGGACAGATGATGATGAGCCAAGGAGAAGACAAGGTCAATTATCAGAACTTCTAATTTTAATGCTATAATTAATAATGAATATTTCAACAAAGAATGTTTAAAGAATAATTGTATTCTGGTATTAAAACCTGTTTAACGTTAAACTTATGCAATTTATGCAAATGAATCTGATAAGAAGAGACAATTAAGGTTTATAATTAACAGATAAATACAAATGATCCAGTGATGAAGGTCTTGGTTTCTCCTCTGTCTTACGAGACAATGTAATTGATTTTTATAAATGCTAATTTATATGCGCTGCTAACCATTAATACATTGAAGAGATCATTTATTAAATTAAAGATGAATAGTGCTGTATGCAAAGATAGTACCTGAGTTTTCAACATCCTAAAGATGAAAAGGAAGCAGAAAAAACCCAAAGCTTTGAATGATTTTGCTTTGGTTTTTTTTTTCTGCCAAACAACTTTTGACATGCCAAGTACGAGGTATAGGAAAAAAAGTTTAATGGAGACAAACAGTCTTTGTTCAGTAAGTCTTTACGTGACAGTAAGAGGGACTTTTGGCACAACTCTTGCCTTTTAACATTTGTTCTCATGGACTAGAAGTAATGTGCATTCTTATTTTGCTTTTCTGTGCTCTTTCTTTGTGTTCTTGTATGAGAAGATGGCACGTTCACCCTGGAATGAAGCTGTTTTTAGCAGGGCAGGGGGAGTTTTTCAGGACAAGTGTGCTAACTTGGCATTCTCTCACAAACAGTCACCTCCTTGTTTTCTGAGGTGTTACGTTGACTCCGTGCTTTTTTAAGTGTTTCTGACTTCTCCTTTTAAAATATATGATGGCATTTTGCCAGCTCCTGTACTAACGAGTATGTATAGTAAGTTTCTCTCCTTTCTTTCATTTGAATCTCAGTATCGGTGGGAATTTTGAACCAGCTATAAAAAGGGATGCATTTTACATTATATTTTGTATCCACCCTCAGAACAGTAATGCTATTTTGCTTTGCAGGAGCAGCTGCAAACAATAGTTACAATTAAGTGTAGCTTTATCTTTTACAGCTCTTCCCTTCTGCTCCTTTATTTTTCAAGGGTGAGGTTGTTGGCTGAACTGCAGCAAAGCAGGTGCTTGCAAGGCAGCTCCAGGAAAGTGGCTCCCAATGGCCCAAAGAAAGTCCTAAAGGGTCAAGGAAAGGGAAATGAAGAAACTATGCTGTAGCAGATTTGATTACTTCTACGGTTAAATTTCAAACAAAAATATAAGAGATCTTTGCAATATCTAAATATAACTGCAGTCTATTTTAAAGCATGCTCAGTAATTTTTCTCCCTGCTTTTCTCCCAACTTCTGACTTCTGTCCTTGGCATCATAGTCTACTGAATTGCACTCTGTGGAACTGGCTCAGGAGGTCAGCACTACAGGAGCTTCAAAAAGTATGGAGACTTTTGCAGGAATAGGCAAAATTTACACCTATTGATGCAATCAGTGGAAAATCCATGGTCTTCCACTTCCGCTGGGGAGTGATGTGGTCTGCTGGATTCAGCGGGGCTTCTTTATCTAAATCCGTGCAGAATTGGACTTAAAAAGACATGCATTTGTTTTCTGCCCCCCAGCAGCTGTGGTACAGCTCAGGGTATTCTTCTGAGCACATTTCTGGTGCTGTCATAGCCAAGTAAGGAAAAGCACGCTTATCTTGTCTTCTCACACAGATCATCTTCTGACACAGATTAGCTGTGTCAGAATTATTGCCCTCTGCTTCTAGACATCAGTATGCTTCTCCCAGTTTCTGATTTCCTTGAACAAAAAGCACTGTTGACTGTTTGTGATAGTTCTGCAGTATCTAGCATGGTACTGACACAGGCATTATAGAAAAAGTGCATCTAATTTCAGTGGTACATTGAAGAAATATCTGTTCCCTAGTTGTTGGACAAGAAACCCAAGTGGTAAGGCAGAGTTTTTTCAGTCACATGCTGATCTTCCCTCCCGTGGGAGTTCCATATTTTAGTCATATTTTAGCCCCCTCTTCAAAGTGTGGTGATGGCAAACAGTAGTCCCCCTGTTGCCAGCTCATCAAGTACATCAATACTTGGAATAGGAGAGTGGCAAGCTACTTTTACTACATTTTTTTTGCATTGCTTTTTAATCCTAGGTAGCCAAATACATGGACATAAAGCATGATTAGGAGGGAGTATTGTCAGAGTTGGACTCACTTGAAGCTCTTGGGCTTCCTAAACCCCTGGTGTGGCCAGAGCCAGCTGAAGCAAGTGTCAGATGGAGGAAGGAGGTGTCTCTGTGCTGGGCGCTGGAGCAGCCTGGCAGGTGGTGGGCTGCAGCCTTTTAGGTTCTGCCACGTTTCAGAATGGCTTTTGTTGCTGTTGCAGTGATTCAGCACTTTGCAGTGAAACCCCCTTTCACTGGGAAGTTGCAGATTGATTCTAGCAACAAGTGTCAGTAAAGGTCTAGAGAATAATTCTCTTGGGAATTTTGAGCATACAGCCTTTTTTTTTTTTTTTGTTTCCCGAGTCTTTAATGAGCCTTAATATAATTAATAGATTTGTAGTGAAAAAGCTTGTTACCTTTGATTCTGGAGATGAAAGTCCAGATATTTCTGAAACATTTAATTATACAACAGATGCTTCCCTTGTATTAAGATTCAAGAATGTGGCTTTGATTAAAAAAAAAAAAAAAAGGCAATTTCAGGACATTTTCTGAATGACCTACTATGTTTTCTCTTATTTCCTCTGCTCCCCCAAAAAGGTACTGGTTTATAACGACCCGTATTCCACTGTGATCACTCTTACAAACAGCCTCTAGAGCTCATAGCCTCTTCTAGAGGCCGAGTACTCCCTGAAAACAATCAAGCAAAGACCAGGCTGAAGTTCCTATCCTTCCCTAATGATACAGGTTCCAGCCACACTGAGGATGTCTTTTCCATTTCTACTTTTATTGAAATCACATAATAAGGACTGTCTTTAAAATTATTCTTCCATAAAAATAAGCCTATAAGATCAAGGGCTTTTTATTTACCTGAACTGCTGTAGAACAATATATGATTATACACCAATAGTCATAACGAAAACATCCTAATAATTTGAAAGACATTTTCTGAACCTGTTGAATCCTTACATGTATATTGCACTTACCAGTCCTTTACATGTTTTGTCATAGTTTTTAGTTACATGATGGGAATTAAAATTAGAGGTGTTTAAATTTGGAAAACATTGGCATTTTGGAATTTGTCATGTTACGTAAAAGCAATATTTCAGAAATTTCCCGGGAAGCTGGAAATTGATTTAAGTGTTTTTGGAAAACTTCTGTTTGAAATTCTGTGAGGTACTAGCAATTGTTCATGCCATTTCAGTTTTATAGTTTACATAATCCGTTTGGAGAAAACATCCTCTTTCTTCATTTCAGCCACCAGGAGACACTTGCTGTATAGAAGCAATAAGGTGTTTTAGTTAATATAAAGGAAAAACTGACCAGAATAATTTGAGGAATAAAGTACAGCTGTCAGCATTGAAATTGTTATAATGGGCTGTATTTTAGCCACCAAGTAAGCTGGAGGGAACTTGCAGAGGTCATTTAAGTCTGACACACTGCTCAAAGCAGGGCTAACATCATGAGTAGCTCAGATTGCTCAGCCTGCACTGATCAAGTACGAACATCTATGCAGAGGGAGATCCCACAGCCTTGCCAGGCAGCCTTTTCCAATGTGTTACTGCTTCTATTGATGTTCTTTCCACCCTTATACCCCACTGGTATTTCTCTTGTTGCAGCTTGTGACCTTTGCCTCAAGTCTGTTGCTGTGCAGCTCTGTGGAGCAATCGGCTCTGTCTTCTTGAGCTGCTGTAGGTAATGGAAGCAGCTAGAGTGCTGCTTTAGCATGCCAGGAAGAAATGTCAGCTGGTAGTCCTTGAGTGCAACCAATAGGAGGGCTTCCCTAGGGTAACATTTTCAATGAGAATTTCCATTTCCAAAACAATCTTTAAATTTGAATTCTATTTAAAAAAATTATGAGAGGGAATCTCAGCATTTCTGAATTTTTCCTTGAATTAAAAATAAGAACTTTTAAACATTTTGAAAGCTACTTCTTCACATGTCTGAAAACCCCAGTATTTTTCAGATTAGGTACAGACTGTTTTCTACTAAGGGTGGTAAATGGATGCAGGGCAGCTTATTGTGCCTTTTATTTATTCTTCTTTATCACCTTACCAAGGGTCTGCAGCTACAGCACAGAGCTAGACCAGCACTAGTTGGGGCAAGAGCAGGATGGCTATGCTCCGACAGAGCAGTGCTTGGCCACAGTACTGATAGTTCCAGTTGTCAGCCAGGGCTAATGAGCTGGATCCAGCCCCACATTAATGCAGCTGTAATGTTTCTGGCAGCTGAGCCAGTATCTCTGTGTGGTGTGTGCTTGAGGGTGCACGTGGCCTGTTCATAGGCAGCAGAGCTGTTTGTGCAAAGAGGACACCTGAAGCTCTGTCAGAAGCTCTGTGTTCTGCACAAGGGATTCAGCTTTTGGGGGAAAGGCCAGGAATTGCTTTTTCCTGCCCATTTGGTGGCTAGGCTTTATTCCTTTACGCATCTCCCTACCAGCTAGTGTCATGCTGTTCCTCTGCACATGCCAGGGACACGTGTGAGGAAACAACTGAGGTGAAAGTGTTGGGCTGCTCTCTGCAGGGCATTGGGGTTGACTGTGAGAGTCTGGCATTGAGGAGGGTTGAGAAGTCTGAGCCTGGACCAGAACCTGCAGGGGAAAGTTAGAGAGGGGAAAACCGTAAAATCTTTACCCAAGAGATGACTTTTGCTCAAACAGACTTTGAAGCAAGTTTTGCTGGTGTTTTCTGTGAACTTCCAAAAGGCCTTTCGCTTTCTGAATGACAGTCAGAGGTTCATTGCAAGCTAGCTATTTAAAAAGTAACATTGAGAGATGTTCCCTGTGTGGCACAGAAAAGTGAAAATGTATCTACTTACATACAGGCAATAACACTTCCACAGTGAATGCTTCACTCTGGTTGGGGGAGGATCTTCAGAGCATGTTTATATTTGTGTTTATGTCTAAGCATCGTGGTTTTGCCTGCAAAGAGATTTTGTTCTCTTTTTGGCATGAATGCACCAGGTTATTGAGCTTCAAGCAGTTTTGCTGAGCTGCAGCACAGGTTTGACTGACTCTTTCCTCCTACAGCATGGCTGTAAATCACTGTGAGATGCTACTAAAGGCACGTCAGCAGTGCAGAGGGCAAGTTCTGCATGGAGAGGGGGGAGAGGAGTTCTCTTTGATCAGTCTGGCTTCAAAACCTGAACGTGGCTTCAGCTGGGAGGCCACAGCCATGTGAAGGGGGAAGTTCAAATCCCTCCTTCCAGGGGATTGCTCTTGTAGCTGCTTCATGAATGTTCAGTGTTCAGTTGTTAAAAATTTTACCTGCTGCAGCACTGCATAATTTGGGATTTCACTGGAGATCCTAAATGTCCTGTTAATTTAGGTAACAGCGAGCACAGTGCTGTTATGTTAAATTCAGAATGAAAACATGAATGGAAACATGAACCCTTGAGACCAGCATGAATCAGATGGGCAATAAAAAGAGGATTTGATTTGTTCCAAGAGATTTTATGAATTGGACTACATCTGGTGCTGATGATATAATCCAATACCTTATTAGTTTTTTCAGTGAATTAAGTAGCCAGTTTTAAAGAAATGAATGTCTAAAGAGGAACATTGCTTGCTAAGAGACTGATACCTAAGTGAGCTAATTAGTAACTTGGTAAGGATTTGACATGATTTTTTTTGTATTTAGCAGGGGACAAAAATAGGGCCAAATCCTCATATGATCTTCAGCTCCATTACAACACTTTATGCCTTAAGATTTCAAGCAGTTCTTGCATGGGCTGGTTGTTTGCTATCAGCCAGTCAAAACTCAGGTGTATTTATTTATTTATAGTGTTTTAGCAGTCAAGAAACATCACAGTGCGGAGGCAGAACTTTTGAAAAATACTCCTAAGTTTCAGAACCTAACACACTGAAAAACCTGGTTTCCTTTTCTCTCCTACAATTAGATGACCAGCAGAGATGCAGAAACATCCATCAGGAAGTTTGTAGCTCCAGTCACATCCCATTGTTACTCTCCCTGTTGTCTTTCAAACAACTGGCCTTTGCAGTGGACCAGGAAAGACAATAAGGGCAGAAGATGTGGAAGTGCAATTTTTCACTTGTGTGAAGAAACTAGGAAATGTCAAATAAATCTGACATTCAAGTACTTGTCTGTCAAACAAGTCTGACTTGTTTGTGTTTAGAAGCAGATACCTTCCCCTCTGTTCCAGCCCCACCTTCACACTGTGATATGCAGGTCTCTGAATCTTCAACGCTGTGCCGTGTTCTTATACGGGCAGTTTCTAAAGCCTAGCACTTAATACCTTAAAATGATCGACCTTTGCACATTCTGTTCCCCATTTCCACAAGATGTCCATTCCTTAGTTATGTGTTTGGTTTTTTTTCCTTGGCATGCAAGCCATTGACTTTCTTCCAGGTTGGTTTTAATTGGGTTGTTTGATAGCCAGGACTATTTAGCTTCAAGTATTTGAGCAGATTACTGGATTCTTTAAAGGTTAAAGAATCCTATTTGTTCCCTTCCACAATAGATTTAAATCTTTACTCTTCCTTATATAACCAAGAAATTGTTTTCTAAAAATCAGTCTGTGGAAAGCATTATTAATACTCACCAGGTGCAAAGCTTGTGGTGATGGCTTTGTTCTTTTAGATATATGTAGATGCTTAAATAATTTATATTACAAATGAAAGCATCAGTACTGGCCTTTAGGTTTTCAGCTTGTCATTTTAGAATGCCTAAGAGAAATAAAAACAAGACAAGGAAATCTTCCAGTGGGAAAGGTTAGAGACCTCTCTTAATTTTGGCTCAGCACTTCCAAAAAGATTTTTTAATCAAGGAACTAACTGCTTGCTTTAACATCCCCTGCAATTCTTTTTGGAATTTTCAGGAGGGGAAGATAGTGTTCTTAAGTGGTGGTGTTAGGCCAGTGGCTTGATGCTGACATCTGTAGCAGCATGTATTTTGCATATTCTGCAAAGTCTTGAAAGGGTGCTGAGCTCCTGCAGGGATCCAACATACATATTCCATGTGTGCTTGTCTGCAGGAGCTCAAGGCAAAAGCAGGCATTTAGGAGGAGCTAGAAGACAAGCATCTAAAGCTCATCAGACAGCCAAGTCGAGATATTTTAATATATGAGAAGGGAATTAAATTAAAGACTGGGGGAAAAGATTTCTTTTTAAGCAAAGCATTCTAGTCCATTAGAGCAAAGGGAGTGGCTGTTTATTTTGCAGTTCTGCTTTTTTTCCCCTAAAAGTACTTTGTGCACAGGGCTCTCACTTGAGGGTAATCTTTGTCATAACTCATTAGTTCTTATCTAAAATCAAACTACTATACCTGATTTTACATGTGTAATGCCCTGCTTTTAATATTGTTACATGGTTTCATTGGTCCAGAGAGCTGGAGAGCAGGAAAGAGGAGATGGTGAGAACGGAGCTGTGTGAGTGCCTCCACACACAGGCAGAGGGAGGAGCCAAGTCAGAACTGGGGTGTCATTTTATTGCCTGTGAGATGTAGGGGTCAGTCCTGGATTATTTATTGATTATTTATTTATTTAAAAAGAAACATACTGGAAGACAGGACTGTGAATGGGCTGGAGCCATGCTTGGATGTGGAAGAAGTTTTGAAAACCGAATCTGACTTTGCTATTCATGCAGAACTGAGATATGCTTGCTGAATTGCTTGCTTGAATGCTTGCTGGCATGGTTGAGTGTAGGTACAGGCTTTGGGTCTATCTCTGCAGTCACTGGGAACTGCCAGTGTTCTCCAGGACTTCCATATTGAAGGGCTTTTGCTGGAAAAGTGTGCAAATTGCATGAAATTGCTGAGATCCCATTTTTCTCATGTGCAAAACAGCACAATTACGCAGTTCACATATTAGAATATAGCTAAAAAGATATGTCTCATTAATGAGATTGTAATGGCAGTGTTTTTCTGGCTTAGGACAGAAAAATAACAAAAAAAAAAAAAAAAAAAAAAAAAAAAAAAAAAAGTGAGGATATAGCAATACCAAAAAGAGTCAGTATGAGAAATACCTTTTGAAAAAACTTCCTGTTTAAAAGTTGCCCATACTATTCCAAATACTACTCACTATACTGTATGTTGTTTAACAAGAAGCAGTGGGTTTTAAATTGTACTGAGAAGCAGAAACACTTCCTTCCCTATGTATTATGTACAACGGCTTTGAATTCTAACCTGAGGAAAACCAGCCCAAGTGGTCTGGAAAGCCAGAACTTTGGTCTGCATTGCAGCTGGGAGGCACATGAAGACGTGGTAATATTTACACAGAATATTATTCAATATCTAGTTATGCAACATGTATTAATCAGCACTCAAATCCTTCTTACCTGTTTCTGGACTCACCTGAATGCCTCCATAGCTTATGCTTAACTAGACTTGTTTGGCTTCCTTCCTTGGCTCTAGATTTCGAGGCATCTAGAAATGAGCCCCCTTTTTGCTGGAATGCTGATCATGATGAGTTGTCACCTGAGCAAATCTGGGGAAGATTTCTAAAGTTTGCACTGTAAATGCTGCTTCTAGATGCAGCATACATTTGTAAGTGAAGATATCCTTATGCTATGGCACTGCCTGCTGGAGTCCTGTGTGTGGTTTCCAGAATGAGAGCAGCACCCTGAGTAAGGAGTGGACACAGTTGCCTTGTCTGTGATCCTGGAGCAAATATGTTTGAGGTGCTCAAAAAAAAGGTAAGTTTAAAACTGAGATATGTAGGAGATGAGAGGCACCTGAGGTGGGAGTTAGGGGTGCTAAAGTCCCATTTTGGGTCTCAGACTGAAAAGTCATTTTCCTGTGTTCTCTTTACAAAACCTGGGAAGCGATGTCTTTCATGAAGCATCAAATCTGCTGAGCTAACTGTTTGGAAGCTATACAGTATATAAATCTTACATTATTCTTGTGTGTTCTATAGGGGTGTTAGTACTGTTTGCCATGAGCTGTTCATCCAGTCAGCACTGCTGTTTTATGTTTTCTTCTGGTAAGTTGCTGATAGAGGCTCAGAACAAATGGCTGCTGTGCAGGGAGCTACACAACGTATGGGGGAAACAAATCTGTTCAGCCACTCCTGTAAATGCTAATGAGTTCAGCTAGATAATACTTTTGTTTTTAATTCAGATGTACTGCTATATACTGGTTCCCTGAGCACTACTTGTACAAATTTTATCTGTCTTGGTAATAAAACAGACAGTAAAATGGGTGTTCTACTTGCTAAATTGCTACAAGTGCTGCTGTACCAACTGAATTGCAGCAGGTACAAATGTGCTGGCATGGCTACTCAAGCTTTAGAACTCTCTCAGACACAGAGGCAAGGTGCCAGACAGCCAGTGTTTGCATCTACTTCTGCAGACTGTACATAAAGTACCAGATACACTCTTGTTATGTAAAATAGAAGTACAATAACGTAATTAAAAGGGTTATTGAAATTTGGCACCGAAATAATTCAGCTTGGAAAACCATTACTTATCCCTCCATATACATAATTTTAAATGGAACCTGTATTGTGCCATGCTCCTCATGTGAGGCCGGGAAGTGTCATCCTCCCCCACCCCTTTGTGCCGCAAAACCTCAACATTAGAAATAAATCAGGGCAAGGCAAAGAAGACCAGAACAATTCCTAAATCTGTCTTAACATAGGCAAATTGTTTAAGTCAATGTTCCTGCTAGCTGTGAATATTTTGGTGCTTAATTGTCCAGCCAGAGATGTCTACAGTGTTGCTAACAGCAGCAGTTTGACATTCTCTTTCTTTTCCATTACACAAAGAAAAGATTGAAGTGACTTAAATTAGCTGACTTATTTTGTGTGCATGTGTGTAAGTTTATTCTCTGAAAGATAATGTCTTTGGTCATTATAGATTGAGGATGAAATTGCCAAATGGTAATTTCAGTTTAATTAATTTTTTTTCTGTGAGATGAGAGAAATGAATTTTCACTTGCAGCTGTTCAGTGGTTTCAGCCTTTGGGCAGAAAGGGAAGCCTCTGGCTCCATTCCTGGCCAGGGCACCTAACCTCTGTTTGTCCTTGGGAGTGATGGGAGGAGGATGCACTGTGGTGGGACTCTCCCACATGACAGGCGCTGCTTTCTGGCAAGAAAAGCTGTCAGATGTCTTGGGTGGCAGCGTTGTGGCTTCAGTAAGGGGCAGCCCTGGCCTTCTGGACTGCACACCCTCTGGTCCACTCCACTACGTGGCCACTTGAATATGTCTGTGTGTTCAACTAGAGGGTGACAAGTTTCCTCTGCGTGTGGGTGCTGGGACTGGTGCACAAAGTCAGGCATCTGCAAAGAGGAGGGCTCAGAGGAGCAAGAGGACAGGGAGCAGTGATCAGGGGAGGGGTCATGTCCACCCCTGTCAATCCAAGAGTGTGGGGTGGTTCGTGGAAGGAGAGGTGGCTTCATGGCTTCTTCACTGACCTTTTCTCTTTCCTTGAGTGCAGCTATCAGTTTCTATTGCACTATTTCAAGTGGATCTAGTATTCTCCATTTTTAATTGAAAGAAAGATTGAATTCAACCCCCCAATTTATTTAATTTTTTATTTCAGCAAGAAAAAGGGAGGCGGGGGTGTTGTGTGGTTTTTGGGTTTGTGGCTTGATACACAGCAGCTTCTCCCCACTGTCCCTCTTTCACACGCTTACTTGATGAAGTAACAAAGTAATTCTCTGTACATAAATGCAAAGCATCTCCAGCTCCACTTGCTTTCAGCTGGAGTGCTCTGCACCTCTGGAGTACTGATGTGTAGGAATCCCAGTCTGCAGTGATCCTCGAATTCTTAGTGAGTGCATCTCACAGTGAGCCTTCACAGCTGTTCCTCAGTTTCCCTACCCATAAAATGAAGATAAGGTATCTTAAAGATGGAAGAGTGTTTTTGACAGCTTCAAACAGAAAGCATTCATAATAGCAGTGTTTCCTACCTTTATTTTCTTCTGCTGACTAAATCAGAGGGACTTGTTTTTGAACTCGTTACCTAACTTTGTTTCAGCAATTTTTACACTTCTCAGCCATTTTAGTCTGAGCATGGAAGAGACAGGTATAACAACCTGTCTAAAGTACTTTCATAACCATATGAGAAATAATGTTGAAAATTATTAAAATTAAGGACACACATTGTATACCCAGCTGCCAGGTCAAGGCCAGAGCTACAGGAAACTTTAACATAAATATTAATATAGCATGCACTTTAATTAGCTGTGCCCTTCAATCACTTGTTATTTGCCCCCTTGGTCTCCATCTTGAGCCTTCATAGAATAGGATGACCCCTACTTGTCAAGTCAGATTTCGTTCAATTTATCTAATTACTTTTGGGACCCTTTTAACACATGCTCCACGGAGTGCTAAGATTGCCCAGCTCTGCCTCTCTTCCTGGACTCAAATATATAATACAGGATGCAAAATGCACATCAGAACTCCTGCTTAACATATGCACAGCCTGCTTTAAACTGCATCTCTTATTAGTGATTCCTTGCTTCCAATCAGCTGAAATAGCTGGGAGCAACTGTACTTCATTCTTCTCATGCTAATGCTTTGCCTTTTAATTTCTGTCTTTTTCCCTTCAAGGCTGTTTTTACTCCAAAGTTAATGGAAGGAGGACTGAAAAAACTGTCTGAGAGCACACCACAGAAGTGTGACCTTTAGGGAGGTGTTGATACTGGTGCAGAGCCACTTTTGTAGATCTTGTCACACAGCAGTGATTCCCCCATCACGAGCTGCAGTCACAGTCCCGTTGGTGGTCTCTTCCAGCTTGTGGTTGCCTTGCTGTCTCAAGTAGCAGTGCACATTTCAGGTCAAAAGAAAAATATTTTTTTTTTCTTATCTGTTGGACAAATTCCTTAGGAGTAGTACACAGACCTCAAGATCTATGCAAATTGTGTGTTGAGTCTGATCTCCTATAAAGTTAAGTACTAGGGCCTTGTGTAACCTTCTGGTTTAAAACACCATTCTGTGATTTAGTCCTGGATAAAAATTGATTGGACTCATATGTTGAGTTTTAACAAGTACCATCCAAACACACCTGGCTTTTAATATACAGTTGACAGACCCACCTTTGACTATATTCTAATCTTCCTCCTTACTAGGTTAGAGCTGTTAAGATAAGCCTAGTGTGAAAGGGAGAGGTAGAGATAGTGGCAAGGTAAGTGAGTCAGATTTACCACAAGGATTAAAAAAAAGTAAACCTTGAAAGCAAGGGTGATGTGACATGCAAGATTTATTTTTTTTTTAAATCTAAAACCTCTTGTTTCTAAAAATAAAAAGTATTGGAAAGAGAACAATTTGCTTGCTATGAGGGGAAATGGGCCAGCTGCTTAACAGGACACAGCAATTCTAAACAGTCCTCCTCAGGAGGGGAAGCAGAATGTGCTACTCAGTTGAAGTTCAAGGGCAATTTATAGAGGCAGAAAATAGTATCTATTACTCCAGACAGAACATGACTAAATTAAAAGGGATTATATTTTGCATACGTGAAAAAAAATTCAGTAGAATTACTGGAACCTGGTGGTAACCGGCTGGAAACCTATAGCTTTTTTCTGGATCATTTTGCATTTAATATTTTAAATTGTAAATTTGGAGTGTTCATCTGCATTGGGCAATATCCTTGGGATGCTGGGCTTACTTGGGCCAATGAAACCTGCGGAGGTTTCTGCAACCTGTTGCAGGCCTATGTAATTAGTAAGATTGGATATTTTCACCTCTCTGGGCATTTTGATTGCAGTCATATTTTTTACTGCAATTAAGAGGAAACTGCAATGCTTTACTACATTTATGGGTCCTTTCCTTTCCAAAAAGTTTTGCTTTTTGGCTCCTTCCCCATTTTTCTCCCAGTCACCCACCCCACACACTCACAGAGCATAACCACAAATCTCAGCACTTATTTTCTTAGCAGCTTAGGGAAGTGGTTGAGCATGCTGAAACTGAAACTCAAAGGGTACAAATTCCTGCAGGTGAGGCACAGACATTTACAAAATGTATGAACTGTGATCTAAGAAATCTCTGTCAACAAAGACATGCTCTATCAAACATGGTATTACTTAAGGTTTCTTTTGATACTTTATATTACTTTAATGCGTTTTCTAATGTATTAGTGGAGTAGAAGAAACAGAGCAACATCTAGGAATAAACTGTCTTCAACCGTCTTTTCAGTTTCTAGTTATGCATAATGTGTTTCTGCTGTGCAGATGCTATTTTATTTTTGTGATATTTAGGTCAGTTTCTTAAGTATGAGTATTTTGCAGAGAGCATATTTGAATGTATGCATGTTTATTAAGAATGTCAACATTTCATGAACTAGTTTTGATATTACATTCTGCATTCAGACAGTCTTGCTGGGTTTTCTAAGGGCAAATGGGGAGGTGGGAGGGGGGTGGAGGCATTATTATGTTATCTCTACGGAGAAATTATTGGATGGATGGATGGATGGATGGTCTGCAGCTGAAATTTCTTGAGATATATATGAACTGAGTAAAGATGGTCAAATGTTCTTTTAAACAAAAGAATTGTTTCCCAAGGATCTGGTTAACCTCCCCCTCCCCCATTTGTTTTCTCCAAGAACCTAGAAATATTGCTATGTTATCTTATGGTGTTTTTTGAACTTCTGTTTTGTCCTCTGTGAGTCAGTGCCTCCTCTCGTGTCTGCAGCTCTTGCTTTACTGTGGTGTGAGAGTTTCCAAGTGGAAGGTGCTGTCAGCTCAGTTAACAGGGAGGATCACAGAATGCAGACTTGTCATCTGAAAGATGAAGGGAACAAAGAAGTATTTGAATTGATCACTGAGGTAGTATTTCCACACCTCCTTTTTTTCTGTTTGCATGTGTTAATTTTCAGCCTAAAACTGAGAATATTTTTGAGGGATGGAAACTGAATGTCCAAATGCCCAATGGTAGACTCATTTATGCTCCTATCAGAGCAGTGGTGAAACCTTTGGACCTTACTGAGAGGCAGGTTTGGTAGGGTCTGATTCAGTTTATTTTGGAGGAGCTGAGTCAGGCCCTTAATTAAAAGCATTGAGAGAATTTTTAGTGCTAAGGAGACCAGTTTCCTGCAAAGAGCTTGCAATTATGCTCCAAATGTATCCTGCACGAAGGCATGTTTTGCCTTTACTTCAATGCTGCAAGTCAAACCATCACATTCCAGTCACAAACAGTTTCAAAATTATCCATCCTCCTTTGCCATTTTATGGAGTGCTGCTAATACGATGGAATGGGCACGAGAAGACTTCCCTGTGCCAATTTGAACAAAAAGGTTTTGGCTGCCGTTCAGACTGAAAATAGTAGGTGCTTACATTTTTAATCACAGCATGAGCAAGAGCTCACGTACACACATACACGCACACAACACACTTGCTCTGACGTGTGAATGCGGGTCTGGAGGATTGTTGTTGACAGCAGGGTCACATTCAACAGTGGCTGTCCGATTAAACAAAAGTAGGCTACAGCATGGCAAACAAATTGTGCTCTGGGTTTCTGATCTATCAGGAGCCTTGCCAAAATGCCAGCTAGCTGAAAAGGAGATTTCATTGTTTCTAATGAAACATGCTGGGCTCACTTGTCTAGTGTGTGCTTTAGGAAGCAAATGCGCAGTTCCCCCTGTGCTGCTGGCTCCTGCTCCTCACACATTAAACAACTGCATTAGATCTTTCCCAGCAGCTTTATGTATAGTTTAATATTTACATGTGGGGAAATAACTTCTCTATCTTACAGATGTGCTGATTTCTGTGCAATTTGCGGTTACAGAAAAGCTACACTTTTGAGAAGAGAGAAATCTAAAAAGAAGCATTGTGTCCTCCTAAGTAGCCTCATTATTATCTTAAAAACAATTCCTTGCACACATAGACATAAATCTATGTGTATGGGCTTAAAGTCTTAAGATTCTTGAGTAGTATAGGATGTGTACAGAAGGTTATTGTGGGAATTTTTTTTGTTGTTGCCTAACTGCAAATGAAATAGTGGCACTTCCTGCTACTGTAATGTACAACTCCCTGCCAAGACACCTGTTGTAGACCAAAACTCTTATGCTTAATACAGTAAATGAGAATCTTGTTAATTGAAATGATTCTTATTTAACTGTGGAGTACATCAGCTAACATTAAAAAAGCATGATCAGATTTCCCTGTGGCCTCCAAGCTCAGTTGACTAATTTCTAACTCTGAAAATTCTAGATGGGGAAGTAGATAAGGAGAAAGCATTCATGAGCAGAAGATGATACCAAAAGATCTCGCAAGCAGGGTCTGTCCCTGTGTGTGTTGAACAAATGATGCTTGTGGGGCATGGTCAACAGTGACTAAAGAAGGACAGCAAGAACTTTCAGAGGTTTAGTAACCATGATTTATGTGGAAATCTTGGAAGAACTGAGTCTATCTAATCTAAAGAAATGAGTAACAGCCTTACGGTAGATCCAACATGGTACGAGTGCAGAGGGGAAGGACCTGCATGTATCCCTACCTGCTGCAGCAGTTTGGTTAAAACACAGCAAGGGGGTCTTATACTAAACAGTAAAGCTGCTTTTCAAGCTATGTATAGTCAACTACTGGAATGGATTCTGTGCAGTCCCTGTCACTGGAGGTTTTACACTTTTAGACTCCCATGGAGAAATGGATTGATTATTCTGGAGGAGAGAAAAGAGTATGGACTAAGCGTCCTCTTGAGAAGCTCCTGGTTGTGAACAGGGGTGTGATTTATACCTGGTGTTCACGTGACTGCCACAGCTGTTGCTACCACAGCAAAAGGATCAAAGTCAATTTGCTGTCCCAGTTGTACCATAGATGTGTTTCCACGTCAAAGAGCATCTTTAACACTTTCCTTCAGAAGAATAACAAATACTGCTCAAAGTGACAGCCTGTAGCAGATGGTAGGTTTCTAGAGGTGACTGCAGCAAAGATCAATTTCTGTCTTTTGTGGAGGGGCTTTAACAGTTACAAACAAATCAATTCCTAGTAAACATTGGAAATGTGATGTGGAAAATGTACATATCGAGGGGTCACCTTTCAGAATTGTTTTACTCCAGCAGGTGGGCATCTTTTTAAGAAACCTTCTAGTGCCTAGCTAAATTCACAGTGACAGCAAAATACAACACTCTTCTAGCTATTTACTTTATTGATGCTGGCTTCAGCCGATGCTCTTGAAAACTCTTCGTGTGATTTGTTATAGGACCAGGTAGACCTTATCAGGATAATTGCAAAGCACTGTGCTATTTTGTTAATGCAGCATGTTCTTCAGGACTATATTTGTTTTAATAAGGCTGGAGAGATGAATACTTTGACTTTTTCTAGTGCTTTATGCTTAAGTCATGAAGTCACTGGCCTGCGATGAGACCATTTTGTCGGAATGAGCTGCTGAGACATGAAGTTGGCTTAGCAACTTTACAAGTCAGTCTCCTAAGCAAATATATTCCTCTGTGTTTTTTCTCTGGGTGAAAAAGACATCCAAAATACTTTCTGTTTCTGCAAAAGGCTGTCAGCTGTGGTTAGGTTTTTTTTTTCCAAGGAAGAGAGGGGGGGAAAAAGAGAAAACCTTGAAAATTACTGCAAAAGAGAGGGACATTTTTTTATTTAACAGCACGTGAAGTACCTGAAATGCTTGCTGCTTTCCCATGACACTGTATTGCATTGCTCCTAATGCTTTGTTAATGTGTTTCTTTGTCCTTTATCTTTATCCAGGTCTGAAAAGAGACAGTGTTTTAACCTTCAGGGTTGTGCAAGGCATATAAAGTTACTGTTATGCTTTTCCTGGGTTGCAAGTCAGATAGACTCTCCTGACTGATACCTATAATATAATGTAAATTAGCACTTTGCTGTAGGGAGAAACTGATCATCCCTTTTATTCTTCTAGTAATTTGTATTAGGCTGTTGGCCCATCTTAAACCCAGATCTTAACCTTTTTCTGGACTCTCCCATTTCTACCCTCTAACCCCTACTTGTCTATTTACTGTTCTTGGATTATAAACAGTAAGGGCCTCTGTTTATTCAGTAGGTGTGGTGGCCCACTGGTTTACAGCATAGTTATATCAGCTTCAACACTGCAGCTTGGCTAAAAGCACGTGGGGATGGGAATAGGACAGGGTTCCCCGTCTGTCCTTGCCTCCCATCCCTCGTGTGAGTTATGCAGTAGGCTGTCAGAGTACCTGTTCCTAATGCTCCCATAGCTGGACTGCATTGCAGTCTGGACTACATACTCCACAACATACTTTAATAACACATCCTAGATTTCTGTTTAATTAGGATACATATTTTAATACAATTTTTTTTCCTGCCTGTATGTGAGAGATACTCAGTGGCTGTATGGTTGGGATGTACTTTGGCACCTGACACAGCTCAACAGCATATCTGAAACTGGAGGTGAGAAGGAATAGCAATCATGCTACTCTTTGGCACAACTTTCTAAACTCCCTCCTAAGTGAGGGTTTAGACCACTACCTTTCTGCCTATATCAAGCAGAAAGCAATCTGCTTCTTACCTTTATTCCCTGCTGATCTTGTTTCTAAGCTGTGGCTGTTTTGGAAAATGGAAACTTCTTTACAGTGAAGAAATACCAGACATTATATATTGTACTCTTTCTGTGTGTGTGTGCATGTAAAACTATTCAATTGTGCTGTAAGTTGGAATTCTGAATAGTATTGCTTCATTAATATGTTTAGAGAGCTTATGTTTCACACTGTGTTGTAGTGTACTGCCACAGGAAGGGTTTTATTATTTATTGAATTTCTTCCTGAATAAACATAAAAATCCAAGAGAGGAAGTATTAATGTTCAGATAGGCAAGTGATGTTCATAATAACTATACTCAGTTCAGGTCACCATTCAGGTCACTATTTTACTGTTATTTTTTTCCTGACTTCAGGAATAAAAGATTATTTCAAGAAGCTTTTAAAATAATTTTCTTCATTTCTTTCTCTTATCACATAGGGCTAGTCTACACACAAGTTGATACCAAGAGCATTGAAAGTATTTTGGTGTTAAGTCTGCTTATAGATTGGTATTTCCACTTAGCTTTGAAGTCTTGGCTATCCAAAGAAAATTACTACTGATGGCCTGTGAGCAATGTATGAAGTTGAGCTGGTAATGAACATAACTGGTCTGCAAGTGTAAACCAGGATAAACCATAAACCATGTTTTACTCCTTGCAGGAATTGTGGCTGAAATACAGTTAAACACAGAGATTTCTTAGTACAGACTTTAAAGCTTTGTTTTCTAACTGCAGACATTTGAGGGTGCTCTGCTTTTCCCACGAGTGTTGCCTTCTACTTCCTCTCGTGTTGTGTGAGAAGTGTAGTGGTCTCCAAAGCCCTTGGGTCTTTGCAATGCTACACCAATGGCAGACTGGGATGGGAGGTGATGCTCTTGGCTCCACAGGCAGACATCCCACAGCTGATAAGAACCATGTTCCCTTGAGACTGCACACACGTTGTTCGGGTGATCCATTTTCTAAGGTTGCTCTGGCAACCCAGGTATGCATGAACAAAAAATATGGTTATTTCTTGTTAGACATATTTGGTTGCCTTGGTAACAAGAGAATAATTCATCTGAAATGCAACTGGATAGGATAATTGATATATTTTGAGGGATGCCTACAGGCAATAATAGGGATTTGTCTGCCACCAACCGTTCCAGACTTCAGAAAAAATAAGGTTAGGCTCTGAAACAGGAACAAGTGTGTTTTCTATGAGTCTGGATGTAAAGGTAATACTGTTCTTCCTTGTGCCTCTGAGGGATCCTTGATGGACTTCTCTGCAACTTTAGTGCAGATCAAACTGCATCTATGATTTCTTTTGAATATTTATTTTACACAATCCAAAGAGTTTAGAAAACCTCTGAAGTAATGAACTCCCACTATTGTTTGGTTTCTTTGTTCTATGAATGAAATGCCTTGCAGCAATCTTGGAGGCTCCTGTACAGGAAATTCATATTGACACTGATGACCCATTATTACAGATACTAATGACTGACTACCAGGCCTGAAAGGCATTAAAGCCCCTGGTTGCTAAGCTGGCTCACTGTACTCCAGTCTTCATTGAAAATGTATGAATTTTGATCATCCAGTATTTGATGTTTACTTAAATGGCCTCATGTTTTCAACACCTTGTTAACTTTCTTCCAAACCCTGTGCAGGACACAGTAAGACCTACCCCCCAGTGAATGAGAGGTTAAAATCTGATCCGTGTTCATCTCCTTCTGCACAAAGGCTGACAGGGAGGGGTGTAAGAATGGCATGGGAAAACAGATGGGAAAAGTGCCTGTGGGAAGACTGAACAGATGACCCTGGGGTCCTGAGACTTGCTGGGTACATGCTGGAGCACAGCTCTATTTGACTTCATAGCTAGTTAATTCTCTTCTTGTAACACTAACCTTTTCAGCCATGATTTTCCTGCTAAAGCTGTTCTGCCCTAGGCATTTTTCTCTCACCTGAGTCAAGAGTCTGTCCTTCCATGACTGGTGTCTTGTCTTCTCCCAGTAACTTCTTCTGCTCACAAACAAGATATAAAGCTGGCAACTAACTTAAACAAGGAATGTTCAGACTGGCTTTAAGGCTGTTTATGTGAATTCATCAGAAGCTTGACAGTTTAATAACATTTCTGGAATATAATATCAATTATCCCTGACATTTTATTAATTTCACCTTTTTCATTCAGGATATGGAATCTGATACCAAGAAAACTCTCTATTCATTTTAAACTAGCTCTGAATCAGGTAGAGCTCACAAGGATATCTGTTTTCCTGGAAAGGAAAATTATAACTTTTCAAAGTTTCCCAGGAATATAAATTCCAGCAGTGACAGATCACAAGGTCAATATGATTAGAAAAAGGAAGTATTTACTATATTATGGCAAGGCACCAAATGGTGTATGCTTTCACCTTGAGGACCCTAGAAGGAAAATGTTTCCAGAAAAAGAAAGTTAGAACCCTAATGAAAGCAGAAATACTTTTCATTCCCTCAAGACACTGTTTATTGTGTTAGTATACAATCCATCAATGCAGTAAATAGAGTCAATAAATAAGGTAGTCATCTAACATCAAGATTTTGTGCTAAGGGAAATATGGTTCTCTTTCTAGCACAAGACAAGATCTTTCTTTAGTCACAGACAAGGACAGCCTGAATGGATAATGTCTGTACTTGAATCCCTATAATGAAATTTGCAACTGTCCAGCCATTGAAAATCCTTCTAAATTTATCTGTGCAGCACTATAAACTACATGAGCCTGCACACTTGTGACTTTTAGAATTCACGAGTAACTTTTCAAGCCATGCAAATAGGTAGTATTTCTTTATCAAGGAAAATGTTCAGTTCACTCTTCAGTTGAACAATTATGAGTATTAAATCTGTAAACAAAAGTAATAAAAAAGAGTATCTCCAGTGAGGAATTCTAATACTAATGCAGTAGATGGTGTTATGTTAGTTCTTGTTAACCCCTCTATTATTGTAACTGATCTATTGCAATCTATTTTCCTGCAATAAATAAGCATCTTAGACTTCAATTTTCCTGCAGAAAAAAAAAGTACTTTTTTTTTAGTTGACATAATGATCTCAACCTAAAAATACTCAGGGTTTTCCTTGTTTTATCTGGCCATGGGCAATCTCTATGGAAGTTTACCTTGACTATTTGCATGGGAATGAAAACTGGAGCATCTTATCATACAGAAATCATACCCTGAGAAACTACATCGTGCTTGCCTGTTGTATAAAGCTGAAAAGTACTGTTCTTCCTCCCTCCCTTGGTAATTTCAGAAGAGTTCCTGACATCCACACAGCTGTCCAGCTAACACAGGGCAGAATCATTTAAAGCTAAGTAGCAGTAAACCAAGTTTCAGTTCTCTTAGAAAACATTTGACATACTGTTGCAGGCTATGTTATGGTCTCCTTCACTACGTTTCATAAATTTTAATTTACAAATAGACAGTTCTAACACTACTCTCAATTTATTCTTTCTCTAAAGGAGCATGTAATTGATAATTCTGAGACGTAGGGTAGGCTAAGTTATAACAACATACCTGTTATTTTGTCATTATCTTCCCCATCCTATATATTTGAGAATGATTACAAATTTCTGTAACAGCCTCTTACATAGTATGGAGTTTCCTGGGAAGTTGGTAAGGCTACAGCTTACAGAAACTTACAGCTTCTTCAAAGGTGAATAGTAAACCAGTTATTTTGAAGTTTGGTTGTACTGTCTGCCTTTCTTATCTCTCACAGTGGAAAAAGCCCCTGACACTCTATGGGGATTCTCTTCAAAGAAAGTGGAACATGATCCACACATGAAATTGTAGCCTTCATTGAATTATTAAAAGTCTGCTGCTTTCTGGCAGCAGGGTCAGAAATCTTCAGTCCTACTCCATATTTTACCTTTCTAGGCTTTCTCTCTCTTACTACAAAATCTGCAGCTGACAAAATTCAATATAGTCTCTAAAAGGACCCCTGAGCACTGTTATAGTTGTATTGTTGTCTTTGATTGCTTTGGAGATGTTGTAAAAGGAGGAACGGGGACAAAATTAAAAAAATTACTAAAACAGAGTCAAAGGTGGCAATTTGAAATGAGAAACTCCTTGACTCTTTTCCAACTGCCTTTCAGTGTTTCCATCTTCCCTCTATAGTTTCCCACTCTGCAGAAGTTGTACAATTCTTTAGGATCAAGAGAATGGTCTCCATTATTTCATGGGAACTAGTTTCTGTGCATAAGAGATAGAAGGAATTCACTCACACTACAAGGATTTCTTCTACAACACTGCAGAGCAAGAACTGTAGAAAACATCCTGCCCATGGTTTGCCTACTTCTGGAAGTTGAGCTCTGTTTAAAAAGAATATACAGTGTGATGAAATTAGACCCATACTAGCCATATAATTAGGAATGTTGCTGTGGAGGGGAAGTTCTGAATCACTGGAAATGCTATAGCCAGTCAACCAGGTCACGTAAACTCTTCCAAGAGCTCATTGAGTTCTGTTTGAATCTAGCTTTTCTTTGTAGTTTTGTATTCCTGCTGAAAGGCTGTGCTGGGGCCTTCCTGCTTTTAAGGCTAGAAGGATGATCCTCTATCCCAGCTGACCTCTTAAGTGTTCTTTTGAAATTTATTGCTAGTTTATTCAGCTTGTTTTTGTGCTAATATTTTCTTTTTTTCATGGCTTCTTTTCCTTTTTTTTTTTCTCTTTTACCCCTGCTGCCTGACTGTGTTTTATAGTGTACCTCTCGGTCATCAAGCTGTTAGGCAATAAAAAATCATCTCTCTTAGGTAAAATGTGTGCTACTCCATAGGATATCTGCTGTGTATTTCTGTTCTCTGTTCAAACTGGGGAGCCAGTTGCAGTATGTCATGGCTTCCTTCTATCTCTCATCTAAGTTGCCTTCCCATGGAAACTGGGGCATAAAGGAGGAAGAAGGAAGCAAGGCCTAATATAGCCTTGTCCTCATGTGGAACTGGGACATAAAGGGGAAGAGCTTACAAGCTAAAGACACAAAGCATGCTTTAAGGTCCTGCAATACAGCTACAGCTTGATTTTCTTTGAATGATAAGGGGATGGGGAAACTAATATATAGCCCCCACTCTGTCTGGAGTTCATGTTCTTCAGACACAGAATGGATCAGCTAGATCTCCCTAGTGCTTTGTAAGTAATTTTAATAGTTTTTTGCATCTCCCCAAAAATCTTGCCTAATAGAATCCTCCTCTACAGTGTGACTCTTTCACATCTGAATTATATCGGTATTTCATCATAGTTCAGGAGCCTCCATCCATCTCAGGTTTTCCCCATCTTTGGTTGTTTCCAATAGATATATTTATAGCAAGAATGCTTGACCCACATGTTTAACCTTGTGCTTGGTACAAAGGACTTTTTCATCCCATATGTCTCACACCAGCTTTTAATGTCCTTCAGCTTTTTTTCAGCGATCTTCCTCTGTGTTGGAACCCTTATGTTGTGACACAACAGCAACTTTATTGCTGCAAACACATTTTTGCACCATATTCATTAAAAAAAATATGAATCAAACGTATTCTAAGAAAAAGTAATGAGACATTACCTATTAATTACCCTTCATCTCTAGGCTTCTAATTTTGCTGTAATCTCCTGTTTAGCTAGTTCTTCTTCTAATTTATAATCTAATATTATATTAATCTTTAGTTTCTGACTTAATGAATCCTCTCTCATGCCACATCATTAAGTATTTTCACCAATGTCCCAGTAGATTGAATCAGCTGCCTCTCCTCAGTCTTAATAATTATTTACTTTCATGTTTAGTCTTGCTTGTTCTACTTTTAGTAAACCTGTGCAGCATTTCTTTCCACTTCCTTCCACGTCTTTAATTATTCTTTCCATCAAAGTTTGTTGTAAAAAATTGTGTCCAGTTGTGGTCAGACTAATGATCCTCTGTTATGTTTCTTCCTCTTTGCTGTTCTCTGGCTATATGACCTCTTGGAAGATTTGACAATGAATTCTATGGAGCAGACTTGCAACTTCAGAAGCTATTTCTTTTTGAGGCTTGAAAGTAACCCAGACTTTTGCAAGTTGGAATGTATGGAGGCTTTCAGCCTCCTCCTGCTCTAACACAGTACTTGTGGTTCTTATTTTTGTTCTGTTTAGCCATTCTTCCTGTACATCCCCACTCAGCATTTCCAATATACTTGAGTTAACTGACATAAAAGCACTTGGGTTTTGGTCTAAACTGTAGTTGTCTTTTATATCTATCCTATTCCACCACAATTTCAGTTCCCATCTGTACTTTACTTTTATTAATATTCTTGAGCATTTCATTGCTGCCTTTTGGAATGTCTCTGCATGGTCTAATTCTGTTTGACTTCCAATAAAATTGCTAGCAAAATTATTCCCATAAGGTTTTGTCATCAGTAATTTTCAGATTTTACCTCTTAAAATGCCTGTCAAAAGAAAGAACATGGCATCAAAACAGCACTTGTTTGTTTCTGGTCAAAAAGATACCACATCAGATTGCTGAGTTTTATCTTCTTGGATGTTGTGTTGGAAGTGGTAATATGCTGAGTGTTTCTCTTCCCTTCCCTGAACTTTTGGAGAATTCTTTGCACAGCTCATAGATATTTTCAGAGTGTTCTCCAGCATTTTGGTAAAGGGATAGAGAGGAGGAAAATGTAATAAACAGGATTTTTTTTTTTTTGGGGGGGGGGGGGGGGGGGCGTGTGTCTTTCTTTGCCTAGTATCTATTGTGGCACAAATCACAAATCTTTAAACAATAAGGAAGAAAAAATTAGTCAACTTTGTTGGTAGATTTTTGCTATATTTATTCTGGTTCACTATATATTCAAATGATTTTCCAGGTAACTGTATCCTTATTTTTAATGCAAAACCAACTAAGCAAAGGAGAAAAATTAAGGGCATGATTTTTTTCTTAAATCACAGCTAAAGCAAGATTGACACATTAGTCATTGTCTGAGATGGAGAGAACAGGAGGAAGAAAGGCATGACAGTCATAAGGCTACCTGAACTGTTTGGGAACAAAAGCTTTTACTTGGTCTCAATCCATCTTGCTCCAGTTTGGGACTTTGAAGACTATGAAATAGCAAAGTTTTCCCAGGATAAGAAAATTTTCTGCTCAGTTCCAGTTATTTGCACCCCTATCCAAGCCTCAGAACTGACCCTGAGTTAATTTTGAGGCTACGGTTCTTTGTTTTATGTCTATTACCTAAGAACATATGCTGGTTTTGGTTGAGGTTGAGTTAATTTTCTTCACGGTACCGGTGTGGGGCTGTGCTTTGGATTTGTGCTGGAACTAATGTTGGTAGTTCAGGGATGTTTTTGTTATTGCTCAACAGTCCTTACACAGAGTCAAGGCCTTTTCTGCTTCTCACACCACCCAGCAGTGAGAACAGTGGGGTGCACAAAAGGTTGGGAGGTGATGCAGCCGGGACAGCTGACCTCAACTGGCCTCAGGGATATTCCATACCATATGGCCTCATGCTTGGCAATAGAACTGTGGGGGGAAGGTTGTCTGGAGGCCACTGCTCAGGGACTGGGTGCACACTGGTTGGTGGTGAGCAGTTGTTTTCATTTGCATTACTTGTCTGTCTTGGGTTTTATTTCTCTGTTATTTTCTTTTTTGTGACAATTTTGAGTTACTATTTTTTAAAATTTTATTTCAATTATTAAACTGTTCTTTATCACAATGCATGAGATTTTTCACTTTAACCCTTCCAATTCTCTTCCCCCCATCCCAGTGGGGGAGCGGCTGTATAGTGCTCAGCTGCCAGCTGGGGTTAGAACATGTCAGCCCTAGGCACAGTCCAGAGGGACCTGTGAAGACACAGGAGGAGAAAGAAGAAATCCTTACCCAAAGACCTCAGGAATGATTGAGGGAAGAAATCTTGAGTAATGTGTTTAAATGCAGTTTTGAGACAGATATACAGACACACATGTTGGAGTGGTGCATAAATTATCACAAAAGTTTTCTTTCCGCAAAAGAGCAGATTTTAATTTATATCAATAACAATCAGTCAAATAGCTGGTGAAATGAATGTCAGTTTTTTGAGCTGAGTTTTCCCAAAATGATATAAACGTGCCAAGGTGCTGTGGGGCCAGCAGTAGCGGGGCTCACCACGATGGGGTGACAGAGCAGGGACAGGCAGCCAGGATCTGTCCCACTGCCCAGCCCTGGACACTGGGTACATCCCTGGGGATGGGCAGAGGCCTGGCTGGGATGTGAGCTGGGCTTGGTAGGGCCCTGGCCTGGCAAGGCTGGGAGGAGCTGGAGATCAGCAGATTCTGGCAGCCCCAAGGGGCTGATACGGGGTTCTGAGCCATGGATGGGGTGTGGGGAGCCCCAGGAGCTGGGCAGGGACAGTCAGGCTCGTTAGTGCCCTCAGGGCTGTGAGGGACATTGATCCTGCTTGTGTGACCATCCTAGGCATGGTTATCTGAATATAGCATTCAGACAGGTACTGTATATTTGACATAAAATTGGGTCAATTCAGCCCTATAAATGTAATTTATGTAGTTTAGCCATCAGAATTTGGTGTCGTTTCCTGACCTCAGAGTGATATAGCACTAAGACTCATCTAGGTTCAGAAACTCACATGAAAAGACTGATCTGTGGTAAAAGCCATTAACAATTTAAATGAAATGTAATCAGGATTTGGACACGATGTCATGGAAGTATCAGTGAGACAGAAGCTCCCATTACAGAAACCTGTATTTAATGCTGTAAGGGACTTAGAAATATGTTATTCTAAAACTGAACATAAGAGCCATATAGTTCAAACAAAATTATTTTCCTAGCTTATAAGGATCCCAAATTTCATGAAATTCAGGCCTATCTTATTGTAGTTTTTGATCTTTCAAGAAAAAAGTGAAGAGAATTAGAATTCCTTTGCTTCCTCTTCTTGATACACTTTATCTTGCTTGGCTTTGAGTTAAAACTGTGACATTCAATTAGGTGCTGAAAATGTACTCATTGATTTGACACAGAAAGAAAAAAATATTAATAATTTCACATAAAAATACAATTTCTGCAGAATTTCAAGTCCCCACTTAATACTATAAAGCAGTCTTTTTTCTTTTGTCCCTCTCCTGAAAAGATTTTGATGGGAAAATTCCCATATTAATACCTATAAATACAGGTATTAAACATAGCCAGAGGAGGGAGCCTCTAATTGTCCTATGAACACAATGAAAACCTGTTGGGAATTACAGCAAAGTGAGAAACTTTTCAATTAAAGAAAAAAGCAAGCAATCAGAGGCCTTTGTTGATTCCTATAGCTTTTAATGGAAAAGCCCTCCATCTAAGCACATTTATTGTAATTATTTTTTTCAGTGACTCAGTGCCATGTCTCCATGAAATCCAATCCATGAAATACTTGCAGCTGGTGCTGCAAATGCTGCCTGTACTGCCAAAAACCTCTTCCTGCCTTCAGTCCAGGGCCTCCCTCCTTCCCATGTCACTGCAGAATAGTGCTGGTCCTTTTCAACTCACGTTTGCTTTGCTTCTCCCCTCCTTTTGTCTTCCTTCCTGCCTTTTTCCTTCTTCCAGGCCTGTCCTGATCACAACTCCTGATGCCCACTTTATATGGCAGCAGGTTGGGGTGGGAAGCCTGGCACTGGGTGCTGTGCAAGGGAGAGTAGTGAGATGGAGGCAATGTTTGTATCAGCACAGATAAACATCCATGGAAGCAATTCACGGGAGGATTGTGGTCATCTAAGTCAGTTCACTCTGCTTTGAAGAGCACACACACAGTGTTCTCTTCACATCCTGAAAATGATCTAATCTACAGCTGATGAGCAGTCACTGCAGATTTTGATTCCTCTTTGAGGCTTTACCCAGTCTCCCTACGTGCTCCTAAATATAATATTTGAGCAAAATATTACTTAAAATTACAAACACCAGAGTAATTCAGAGTGTATGTATATTTTCTGACTATTATAGCATTCTGAATCTTCAAATTGCTACACCTATACAACCCTACATCACGTTTCTTTCTCCTTCAGCTTCCTGAATCTGGGTAGAAGACTCACAAAACTATACAAAATAAAAAAGTTAGAAAAATCTGAAATCTTAGAATTGTCTGAAATCTTTCAGAACAGTCTGAAAAGATTGCCTGTAGGTTTGAAATTGTTCCTCTCTGCATATGGCTTGCAGTGGTTAAATGCTTAAAACCCGTCTATTTCTTGTTTTGTTAAACAAACCATCCATAATTACCTTAATGTATACAATCATGATTCACTGAGCAGGAAATGAACAGAAGCCTTCTACAAACTGGCTAAAAGGAGTCCTTCAGTCCTTCCTCACCACACATGAATGACTTCCAGCAAGAATGAGCAATTACAGTTTAAACGAAGGAGTAAGACACTGTTGTCCAAAGATGCAGCAACTATTATTAAGGGACTGGCATGGAAGGGGGATTATAATCTTTACCAGTGAAGTCACTTTTTTGCCTTCATTTTGCTCTACAGTTCTCACAATGATGAGTTGTTTTAATAGCAATTTGTATTTGATTACTGCCTGAGTCTGGTCAAAGCCTTAGCATGCAGTGAAAATTTTGTGCAAAGATTCCCTCCATCGGCTCCTGAACACTTTCCATTTTCTATTTGACTGGCAATATTTTCCAGGGTTTCTTCTTGCATGTGAGAGATGTGATAGAAAAAACAGCTCCCAAAACTTCCAGAGGAAGCATTCATTTAACACTTGTTCATTTTCAGACTACAGGTGCCTGTTTAACTTCCACCACATGTGGTTTTAGTTTCCTTTAGTTTAACTTGTTTTAAGGGATATATCCAAGACGTAATGCCCAAATCCAGATACTGGATCTTTCCAGAAATTGCAGCTCAATGTTTTGCTTTAGTCCATTGCTGAAACACAATACTGTTTTCCTGAGTAACATGTGAATAAGGGCCCTAAGAAATAGATATCAAATCGATAGCTTCAAAAGTATGCAGTACAACTAAGTGGTAGTTTTACTTCATTATAATTTTTTCCTTTCTTTCATTTTTTAGCATTATATCTCAAATAAGCAGGTATGAAATGGTTCTCAAATGCAAATCTCTTCTAGCTGTTGTAGATAATCAGGCTTTGGATAAAAATCATGGCACTTCTCATTCTTATCCTGTGAATCTGTCATCTGATCTTCATATGCTTAAAATTCAAAATTCAGCTCCTTCCAAAGGTCCAGTTAGATGTTCTCAGTCTGTTGCAAGTGTTGCAAGCCTTTCAGTGTAGGTTGATTATGACCATTTTGCTCAGCTGGTGGCAAATATCAATTAGTGCCTGCTTTTCCCTAGATGATATGCCTCTTGAATGTAAATGACAGGAAGAAAATAAGCATTAAAATTTCACTCTTTCCTCTTCTGAGAGCACTGTATGAACATGTTTGTGTCAGGCAGGCATGAACTGCCACTGTCTGTTTCTCAAAACTCACTAGAATTATCTTAGCATGCTGTACTGCAGACAAAGCTTTTCAGTGTTCAGTTCTCACTGAAGTGTTTTCCTGCCTTGGCCCCCAGACACAGATTAATAGCCTGTAAGCAAGCTTGCTCTCAAAAATGTCAAATTTAATTGAAAAAAGAAATCAGAAAATAAAAAGTTGTCTGGCATGGCTCCTCTAGGTCCCACTCTTAATAGCTTTGCAGGTTTCTCTGTTTCATTGACCAGCTCAGGAAAGCTAGGCCCTCATTGTCCCCACTGCAGCTTCTACCTGGAGTGCCTGGGGCACGATCCAGCCATGGTGACATCAGAGGAACACAACGAGGTTCACTTCTGGCTCACAGGCTGCACAGAGCAATAACAGGCCTTTTGTCACCTCCTTCCCCTCCCTGCATTGGCAATAAGCTGAAGAAAAGCAATAGCATGAACTATCATCTGGCTAAAGACAATGGGCTGCCATAGGCACCTTGCTATTTCTACGCCCAACACTGTGCATCCCACGGGGGGGGGGTTGGAATGGAAGGTGCAGAGCTCTTAAAGGAGACTGGATAAGTGGGCCAAAAGTTTTTCCTAATAAAGAATTAAGCAGGAAGCATTTGGTTTAGAGCCTTCTGGTTCGCTGTGCTTTGTGTGAATCAAAGGGTATTGTGAAAGAGCTGGATGTCTGTCATGGCACACTAGGAATCTGAGAAAGTGATGACCCCAGCTCACCACATAACTCTAGAACTGAGAGCTGGGAGGTGCCAGTCCCCTGGTCTACAGAATTGCCTGCTTGGTCAGTTTTACTATGTGCCTCTGAAACTGGTAGGAATGTCTAAACTACAATCCCATTCTTGTGTGAATTTACTGAAAAGCAGAACACTGAGGTTTTGGCTCAAGCTCATGCTGAGAAAAAACTGTGGAAGCAAAGCATCCTGTCTAGGAAGCAGCTGTTTGTAACTGTTGTGAATGTGCACCCGTCCCAAACAGCCCGTGTTTGATAGATAACATATGCCCTCAGTTTTCAAAGCTTCCCAACGCTTTTCTTTGGTTTTGAGTCTGGCAGACTAAAGAAATCTTGTATCTTACAGGAAGAAAATTTGTGGTTATAGGAACTTGGTGTTATGGAAATAGTACCTTGAGAAGAGAGTGCCACCCTGTCCTGGGAGGGTCTCTTCAGGTGGGCATTCATCTGGCTGCTGTATTTGGATGCCAGCAGAATCCAAGTGATCCCCATTTCTGGCCTACAGGTAGAAAACTGTTTTGATCTAGAAAGCAGCATAGTGTTGATGATTATCCATTCAGAGGGTGCACACACACAAGGCATTTCAGTGTTGGGTTTTTGCCTGTGACATCTGAAAGAATTCTTACCATTTCCCTTCTGTGTTTTATCTTGGAGGGAGGTAAAATGCAGCAGAGAAACAGCTGCAGCCAAGTTAAAAAACAGAGTTCTCAGTCCAGTGCCGGTGTGCAGTGAGTCCTCAGTATTCATGTGTCATAGACTTTTTCTTGCCTTCACACTGTGCTACAAAATTGCAGAAGACAAATTTATAGCAGGAGCCATTATTAGAACTTATTACTTGCCTGTTTACTGTTGAGTATGTTGTGCAGTACAAATAAACTGCTAAAACTTGTGCATGTGGGGAATTCATTAAGAAAAGTGTTAATTTCCTTAGAATACATTTTTAAGGATGTATTTTTTTTGCGGCTCCATAATCTGATAGCTGTTCTCCGTAAAGAGATAAAAACACTTGGTACAGACAAATGAGGTCACTCTTAAGTAAAGCAGTCAGAGATGCAGTCTAAATTTTCCTCATGATTTCCATGGTTTGGCTCTGTTCCAGACAGACAGACTTCCCCAGGCAGGCCTGTGGGAGAGTGAAAGACTATTTGTATTGAGAACTAAAACTGGAGAGGTAGGGAGGGTCCTCAGCAAGTAGCCTTAGGACTTTCTCCAGTGCTGTCTATAGCAAGACTTGCCTTGACAGGAAACAGGGGTTGTAGGACATTTTTGGTAGATGGAAGAGTGCCACAAGAGAAATAAGGTGCTCACCCACGTTCTGTGTTCTCCAGCTGTATGATGGAGGGCTAGGCTGCTCCCCCCAAAATACCCTCTTTCTTTAGGACTGGAGGCTGTGCTGATTAGTGACTAGAATAAGAATAGGGATAATGAAGGTCGCTTCACAAGTCTTGTCATTCAGCCCAGTCAGCACAATTACCTTGGGCTAATTGCCTCACCTTCCTTCATCCTGAATTTCCTAAGCTGTAAATTGTGAACAGTCGTATCTGTGACTTTACATAGTTAAGCAATAAAAACTGAATAGTATCCATGAGACTAGTCTAGAACTGCCATCCTGTAGACAGGCAGCGTTTTCCCCAAGCATGCCAAACAGCTGCAGCCTGTAATGGATTGCTTTTTTTTGTTCAGTTCCGTGTGTAACATTTCTTCAAGAAGAAGTAGGTTTGCAATGTTCACTTTGTTTAGCTCTGAATGTTCAAGCGTCTGTAGGTGTTACTCCTCTCTGACTCAAGCGTAGTATGCTGAGTGTTGCTAGGAAAATCAGGCTTCTGCTTTTTATTTTTGTCATAACAGTTTAAGGCAGTTGGTCTCCAGGTTTCTTTGGTGAGAACAGGAATCAGACTGCACCAGCAACACTTGTGATGCAACACTTTTTCATAGACGGAGAGAACCTGGTGCAGACTCCCAAGCAGCTGTCATTCATGGAAAGCTTTGCATTTCCAATCACTTCTAAGAAATTCTGTATTCCCATCAAAGCAAACAATGCAGCCAACGTTCAGCCTTAGTCTCCTCATATTGGGGGGAATCTTGAGTCTACATTAACAAAATTAGGATCACTTTTACAGAGGTTTGTTGGAAAGGGTGGGAATACTATCTTCAGTAAAATAATCATCCATCTTAAAGTAGAACTAGATAGAAATTGGAAAACAGCACACAAATGCTACAAAGGATGTAAAACCAGGCTCCTGGAGAATACAATGTATTTTCAAAGTTACGCTGAAGGGAATTTACTGCCTACAGATAATTTTCAATTTGAATGATTTCATAAAGGCCATGAGAACAACATTCAGACATTTATAGAGAAAAACCAGTATGCAATCTCCACAGATTGGGGGAATGACTACATGAAATTAATTTACATGACCTACCGCCAAAATTCTTTAAATGTTAAGTAGCCTAAAATTAATTTGCAGTCCAGCTCAACATTGGCTTTGTAAAGAATCTGCGATTGATTCTAAATGGATGAAAGTAATTACCTGAAACTAGTAATGGTTTCCTAATGGATGGGGAACGCAGTTGACTGAGACAGTGGGGGATCTCCCTAGTGTTAACCAGATGGCAGCTGTAGAAACAGATGCAGTTTCAAGGTATCATTTCAAGAGATAATACAGTTATGAGTCAGGGCAACATTTTCTGGCCAGCAAGTGCACCAATACATCTGTGTCTTTGGGATTGTGGGACAGTGTGAAATCGACCTCTGAAGAAGCAGGTCTGAGTCATTACATGTTGCTGAGGATATGAGTTGTAAGGAGCATTTTAGTTTGAGCCCTCTCGATTATCAAGCAAAAATCTCCTAAGAGATCAGTGTATCCTTCAAGTTGCAATTAATATTGGTTTTCATCAGTATGTTGGATACATAAGGATTTGAAATCTCTTTCAAAATTGCTGGTTACAGTAATAGCTACTTTATTAATTATTGGAGAAATAACAAATTAACTTCTCTTGCAGCTCTTTAATAAGGAAGTACAAGCTGTCTTTGAAGTACTAGCAGCCCTGTTGTTCCTGTGTTATTCTGGCACATGTAATTATCTCTCTCCAAGACTTTAAGCCATCATGTTTATCAAGCAAATCAGCAAATAAGTCAAAGTACAACTCTAAAACTGAAGCAGCCTTGTCTGCAATGCAGGAAATAGAATGCTGCTGCTATTTTATGGCACACGGGGCCATCCAAAATCAACCTTCATCCAAATCAGGCAAGTTTTACCAACAGCTCAAGTAATAGTAAATTATGGACAAAGGTAAATATACATGAAAGTAGAGGAAGAAGTCCCAGATTTCAAATCTAACGTGCTTCTGCATGTTCCAATCTGAAAAAAAAGTTTGCCAGAAGAACTGAATGAAAACAAATCTACCACATTGCTCTACAACCCAAATGGAAACGGTATTTACAAATGTTCAGGTATTCATAGGGGAGAAAGTGTTCTTCCTACTAAAGTTGAATAATGAAAGAAAACAAGGATAAACTATGTTCTTCAAAAAACTGAATCCTTGTCTATGTGGAATGGTTTTGCCTTTTTTTTTTTTTTTTAATTACATTTATGCCCTTTTTTCCTGTGATGACATTAATAGCTTTAAAGGGTCTGTCCACTTTGTTTACATTGGGTTAGTTCCCAAAGAATAAGAGAGAGATCCATAGAGTCCTAGACTTTCTCAAAATACTTGTGTACCATTCTGGTTGCAACATCCCTCCAATTTTGCATTCTGGGACATTTTCTGTTCTTGGTTTTCAACTAGAATCTGCTTTATTTATCAATCTCATGCTCAAATTCAAAGGTTCTGTGATTCCTCTGATATCTCATTGTGCATGTGGTTTTAATGATTTCAGCACCAATTCCATGTTGCTTGCAGGCACCACTGACCACTGTAAATCAGATAGCTATTACTACAAACCGGGTAAGCATTCATACTCCTGCAGGATGGGTGATGGTCCTTCCAACAAAGTATCCTTTCCCAGCATTCTAAAAGGTTTTCATACTCATACATTCTTTCTTCTTTTGCTCAAGTAATATGGATGATGAACACAGGGCACAGGACTGCCTGCAAAATGGCAGTAACCTGCAGAGGCTGTGGAACAGCAGGATCTGGAAGGCCCTTTGGCTGAGTGCAGGTCATCCGCGAGTGTCTGTAGCACAAGGCCAGCTCTGGTTCCAGTTCAGTAGAGGGGGTTGTCTGTCATCACCTAAGTGTTGCTCCTGAGGTCTATTTGCTGCTTTTCAGACCAGTTTAGTGTTATTTTTTTTAAGTGTGAGGGCTGTAGTAACTGGTGATAATGCTATTTAAAATAGTCCTCTGCCCTCGTTTTTCTAATACCAAGTGTTACAAAGGAGATGAAATGACAGATTTGCAGGACTGTGATTCCAGTGAAACACAGAGGTCACGGATGGGACCTGGTTACAGACCCTCCAATGTATTCAAGTGCTTAACTCCCACTGAAGTTGTCTGTTTATTTGTTCTTACAAAATTCCAGAGCATAATCTAAAATTAAACTTCTGATTTTGTCTGTAGGGGAAGTTAATTAGCAAATCTCAACTTGCCCACTAATATCACTTTCATTTGGTGTTAAGAGCAAGTTTAGCACTCAAGTCTCTTGTTGTTTTTTCATTGCAAACAGTCTCTGCTTATTATCATATTAAAGGAATGCCACTGGTTAAATCAAGCAATGAATATAAATAGCTGTATTACTGCCATCAGGCATCAGTGTTTATTTAGTGGATGTGAATCATGCATGCCTCTTTGATCTGGCTTTGACTAAGCCAGTGCTGTATTCATACAAAAAAGGTTATTTGCAAACACTGCAAGAGTATGTATATATTAAACATGGAACTAATCAATATGGAAGGACCTTTGCTACTTTGACAACCCTGTGTGTTGCCACGGTGTCTTTAAGTGTTTTGAATTTCTCTGTGAGTACCTGGGTCCCTGAAGACACTGGCAGCTCTTTTCTTTGGACTAGAGAAGATGAAGATTGAAATCTGGGCTCCACTGAAATCAGTGGCCATATCACTCTCAGGTTCCTGTGAAGGGCACATATCTGGTAGCAGGGAGGACAAAAATAATCAAGGACAACATTAATTTTTGTGGACTGGTTTGATTACAGTGTATGCTGGAGAGTATTTGAAAGAGAAATTTGTGCACAATCAGATAAACAGATAGACCTACTTGTGCTCATTACACCGAACTTTTTATTACTTTTTGCTAAAGCAAAGCTCTTGAATTTTAAAACTGAACCCACATACCTTCCCTTCAACAAACTGTATGCAGACTATTGTGTGCATTGGAACAGCAAATGATAACCCATAGGTACTGCCAAAGTAATGTTATCGCAGTCATTGTGATAAACAACTTAGAATGAGACTCATTCTGATGCCAAACATTAACCTGGGCAAAATAGCTGACAGGAATGGTGTTTATTCAATCATGGGTCATGACTGACCTCAAATGCTCTCTGCTGAGGGAACTGGGGATGACAAATAAGTGGAAAATTTGTAGAAGTACCCAAACTGTTAGGTGATTTCTGAGTCCAAAATGTGCATCCATCCCTCCCTCACTTTGTTACTTCTACTATAATGTGAGGTCATACATAAGTTTTAGGATTAAAAGGAAAGCTGGATCTCAAGGGTTTGGGCAAATTTGGTCTACGCTCCTAAATTTGTAGCAAATTTGGATTAGTTTTGCATCATTTGGGATTTCTTTTTTATGACAATGTCATTTTGAATGTTAATCTTCCCTACGTTTACAGGGTGCTTGTATAATAGGTATTGCAGAAAATGAGTTTTAAAATAATTTGGAATTATTACTGTACTAGGAAAGCATAGTGGACCAGTGAAATTTACCTTTCAGTCTTGATATTTTGTAATCAAGTGAATTACAGTTTATCTAAACTAAGGAAATGGGTGAGAATTTTAAAGATGAAATGGTGATCATTTTGAACAGTGAAAAAGGAGAGTTTTGGTGTGTTCTTTCATAAAGATCATATGCTCTTCATGGTAATGTTATGATGTTCTCTTGACTGACTGTGCATTATTACATCAGAGATTTTGTCAAAGAAATCCAGCCTGAAAGGAATGACCCCAATAACACAGAGAAAAGTCCTTGAAGGAGAAGCAGAGATACAATTATGGGGGAATACCTTCCATCTGGCCTCTTCAGATTGGATTAATTTATTCTTCGAGTTGTTAGAGTGAGTCCAGAGAAGAGCAACAAAGCTGGTGAAGGCTCTGGAGCACATGTGCTGTAAGGAGAGGCTGAGGGAGCTGGAAGTGTTCAGCTTGGAGAAAAGGAGGCTCAGGGGGTGACCTTATCACTCTCTATAATCACCTGAAAGGAGGCTGTAAACAGGTGGGGGTCAGTCTCTTCTCCCAGGAAGTGACAGGACAAGAGGAAATGGCCTCAAGCTGTGCCAGGGGAGGTTCAGGTTGGACATCAGGAAGAATTTCTTCACTGAAAGGGTGGTCAGACATTGGAATGGGCTGTCTAAAGAGGTGGTGGAGTCACCAGCCAGTTCAAGAAGCAACTGGATGTGGCACTTACTGCTATGGTTTAGTTGACAAGGTCAAAGTCAAAGCTTGGAGGTCTTTTCCAACCTAAATGATTCAGTGATTTTAGTCCAGAAATGAGAGATACCAAGGCTTGAGGTGAATAGAGTCACCAGATATCACTTATTTTAAGGGATGTTCTTAATTTCATTCACTGTTACATGAGTAAAGGGAAGGTGGATCAATCAACCCTTTGTTTTATTGACCCAATCAAAGCAATGTAAGTATTGATTGAAGCTGGTTTTCTCTGCACAATTTAGCCTGAAGAAATGTAATATTTTAACACCAACTTAGCCAAAGCTTTAAGGTATGCATGGAACTGCATAACTTAAATGAGAATCATGGCTGTGACTTCATGGTGGACATTTAGCCTGTTCATATATATATATGACCTTACCTCAGGCTTCTGCTTCTTGCATCTTTACCTAGCTAAGAAAAAGGCGTGCATGGAAGAACATTCCTAAAAAAAATGTTGAATTAATAAATTTATAGTTTGTTATCCCTGTTAGTGAACTCTTTCACTCACCGTAGAGATTACAGTGTCTCAAATTGTGTAAATACCTCCTCACCCTGATAATAGTCTACTGCTGTGCCTTGCAACTGGGTGTGCAGGCAGTACTATATGTGTACTATAGTATACCATACTATATTGCTGTACTATATGTGAGAAAGAGGTTCTACGGAGTCAATCTATTTCTCAAGACCTTTTGACATCAAAAGATCTATCTACAGTTTGTTCACTTAGTCAAAAGCTTTTTCTGTTGAAGAAAAAAAAGTATTCAGTTCTGAGTATTTTTTTCAGTCCTCATTATGGTGGATTTCTCCCAGAGCTTCCCACCACGTTACTGAAGTTCAGGGTACTGTCCTAATGAACACTTTAACAGGTGAAGCTGTTACAAAAGGTACCCTGAGTAACAGCCTTTTCCCTGCATTAGTCTCAATGAACAAACCGGTGATATTGTGAAAGAAAGGCATCTTCAGCCTTTGCCCCCTGCACTGCTGACAGCCCCTTCATGTGCTTTGGCAGCAGCTTAAGCAGGATCTCAACTCAGAGAAACTGTGGGGTATGTGATGCAATGAGAGCACATTTGTACTTGGGCAATGAGCCTGCTCACCTTGCCCCAGTTCAGGTGCAGAGCCAAGTATTCTATAACATCATTAAACAAACAGCAGAAACTGTTGGACACACAGAGAAATATTTGCTAAATTACAGAATCTTATCAGAGGGAATGTGTTCTTGATGTTTGTTGGTGGGACTTTCCAGGAACTGGAGATACATAGGGTCAGAAATTCCTGGCAGCTTCAGCGCAGCTGAGTGCACCCTCAGTGTCTATCTGAAACCACAGATCACATGCTCTCTTGCTTTCTCTCTCCATTCTGTTTCACTTCTCTATCAACTCTAAGCTGTGGAAAAGATACATAACTTTCATTTCGATCCATGCCTAATGTTTTTTTGGCAATTTAAAGAAAAATACATTATGCCTTGTCTCATGATGGCCAGTAGAAGTCATCCTGATCCTGTTGAAAATTAGGTCCTCTCTACAAAACTTTTCCAATCCTCTCAAGAGGACTGGATTATTTAGATGGGAATGTAGATAATATGGATTATCAAGGCCCCAGCTCTACAACATATAATGTGTAAGGAAATAGCTATCTCTAATTGTGTCTTAGAATCTACAGACAGCAATCCCTTCAGGAATTAACAACTTTGACAATTTATTTTTTTTTTAGTAGAATTAGCCTAGTTTTCTAACATGAGAATACTCAGTAGACTTTGAACTGGCTATCCACTTTGAATGGAGAAGTGTAGAACTTTTAAGATTATTAGAGTCCAAGTGATACTGATACCCCTTCAGGAGAAAAGATTGCAATATGAGTTTAACAGTATTCTACACCAAAGAATTCACTGATATGGAGGATTTGATGAGTACTCAGGGCAAAATCTGAAGGCAAATATTAGACATGATAAACTCGAGTCAGGAGCGTCTGCATCACAGGAATCCAAACCCCACCTTTTGTGCAGCTTGTAGAGCTCCCTGTCATTACACATGTCATGAGTAAATATGATAGGAAGCTTGTGTGCCACTTCTGTGTTATGTCTCCTCATTACCAGACCATTTCATTTCCTGGTAAGTGAACTGCTTGGTTAAAGAAGAGTTAAAAAAAACTGTATTTCAAGCTGAGCACACACCACAGTCATTAAATTTGCACTCAGGTCCCATCCCATAAAAAACTTCTGAATCGATGGGTCTCTACACACATACATAGCTCTGTCTTGCCATTCTTTATTGAAGGATTACAATCTAACCAGGTAACTAGGCCCTGTCTAAGGAGTCTATTGAGCCAGTGAAAGTTTCAGATAATGCAATATTATCATATTTTATCTGGGTAGCTGAATATGGAATCAATTAGTGTTGTGCAGGGTAGTTCTGTTATAAGGATTTCTATCACTAAACCATTTGGTTCTGCTATTGCATTAATTCTCCTTAATAACCAGTGTTTTCATTATTTATTTCTGAGTGCTTTAGGTACAGTTTTCAAGAAACAATTTAATGAAAATGTCTTGTATGCAAGTATTTAATAAAAGAAAAACCAGAGTGATTTCTCATTTGATTGTTTTTTAAAAGGTGCGTCTTTTGTTTTTTACTTTGCTGTTGCAAGTTAAATTCTTTGTGCTTTCAGCATAAATGTGAATGTCTCTTAAATATTTAGCATGTGTTTTCTCATGGCTTTTTGATCATCTGATTTCCTTGTATCAGCCTCTACTCGCTTCCATGGCTTGGGTCTGGTCCCAGACTGAGGAACATTCAGAAATCTCATGATGCCTCACACTAGTAGTTAATCTCCTGTGATGGATATAGTTCTAGGATTGTTTTTATCTGGTTTCTGCTCCAGTGAAGAAAGACCAGTCTTTATTTCAAGAAATTATTCATATGGGAGTAGCCTCAATCTGCAGTTATTCAAACTTTCCTGGAGTGGTTTGCTGATACTCTATGGAAGAAAGTGCTGGAATGCTACTGACTGTAAGCAGTCTTGCTGTTACAGATTTTAGCACAATATTCTGATACTAAATTAGCCCTTTTACCTTAATTAAACCTCAGAACTGCTCAAAATACATACCATGTTTTAAGGGATGTTCTTGCTACAACTAGCAGAGACATCCCCAAAGCCTCATCTGCTTTTGCAGGAAGAAAGCAGGGATAGGCTCTGTGTAACTGTGAAGCTGCCTGCCTGCCTGCCAGGGTCTTCCATTGATCTGGAACTTCCCACACTCTCCCCCACAAGTACAGTCTAACCCAAAAAGGCAACAATTGTCAGAGTTCTGAAGTCATGGCTACTTGCCTCAGCACAATTTATATGTTTTAATCTTGCAGCTGGTTCTCATGTTCATGAGCTTGAGGTCCTGAAGTCCAACTCTTTGGCTGTTGTGTCTTGGTATTTAGCAACTGTTGGGTATGTTATATAGATGCATCTGGGTTTGGATGGATATGGGTGCTATTGATAGTGATGAGAATTGTTCTGTCATGAGGTGTGAGGGGGAGAGAGATGCAGATAGAGTTGTCTGTTACTACCAACTGCTTCCTGGTTTTGTCACACATTGTGTCTCCTGATGTTGCAATGAGTAAAAAGGGAAAAAACCCCAAATCAACCTGATATTCAGTTCTGCAGATTCATTATGCAAAATCTACAGGAAAATCTGTGAATGAATGAATGAATGAACACATGAATGAATGAATGAATGAATGAATTTATTTGCTGGTTTTATTGTTGTGAGGAATTGAGCTGTATTTTGTGGCTTGAGATGCCTACAGGTGTAAATCGATCTAGACCAGAGTCTGCATGGTGAATATTTAGTGGAAATGAAGGGTCACACATGGATGGGAGGCTGGAGTTGAAGGGTAAAATTTGGGTTATGTACACAACACTCTTTCTATTTTAAATGGCTGTTTTCCTTGGGAAATAAAATTCCATTTATTTCACCATGAGATATTCTGGGAGACAAACAAGACCAAAAAAAGGAGTAATGGGTAAAATATTTTATCTACTTCTCATTCTTTTTTTCTTCCTAATGTTTATTATCTTTTTTCCTGCTTCTTTCCTCTTGCCCTTCTTTTTCTCGTCAGGCCCAGTTTGTTAATTTCCATTAACATTTCCTTTGACTGATTTTCCTTTTTTTAAACTGAAGTTACATGTCAATCCCCTCACAGTAGCATGTCCTTTTCCAGGCTCTGGCCTCCCTTTCTTTCATCCTGAAAGTCCATTTCATTCTACTCTCTTTCTACCTTTCTCTCTCATTTACTACTATTCCATCTTTTGATTAAAATTCCAACACTGACGTTTCATGCCCTTGCTCTAACAGCCCTCCAGTGCTCTTCTCCCTGATTCCCCCATTCTTTCTTACATCTCTGTTTTCTTCAGAGTAGCATGTTCTTTTTTTCTCTTACCTTTGCATCTAGGAAAAAAAAAATACAGGCAGATGCCAATTGGCATCTTGGCTACTCACTCCTTCCTACCTGCCTTGAGGTTTCACACCAAGACAGACACAGGGAGCTGTGTGGTCTTCCGAAAGAATCAGAGATGGGAGTAGCCCATCCTATGTGTGGATCTCCTATTCAAACACCAAAGAAATTTTACACTTGCTTGAAATACATTGTTTTGGTCAAGAACTTAGCTTTTTCATGAACTATTTGCTGTGAAGTAAACTGAATTCTGTATCCAGCATTACTCAGCTGGAACAGGAATATAGAATCTTGGAATAAACTTCCTTCCTGAGAAACTGCCCAGTAATAAGAGCAGTATGATAAATTTTGGAAGTTTAGTTCTAAGTGAATAAACATGTTCCTGAGACACAGGGAGAGGAGGGAGATACTTATTTTCTCACGTCTCATGAAGGCACTGAAGGGAGGTAAATATCTCATGATAACCACACCCCTTGTCATACTCTATTAGTCTCATGAAGGCACTGAAGGGAGGTAAATACCTCATGATAACCACACCCCTTGTCATACTCTTATTAGTCACATCATACACTTCCTGAGCACAACACTTCTCTATATTCCCCTGACATTTTGCACGTCTCACAAGTACAGTGAGTAGTTATCATCCCCAGGCTGAACACCCGTTAAATACAGTTCAGTGAGCCTTTACTGGAACCTCTCATTGTCTATGCACAGTATGCTGGGCTTCACAGAGGCTGCATTTACTCTTTCCAGAGAGAAAATGCGATTGGATAAGATGTGATTGGTATGTTTTGACTTTAAAGACTTTAAAGTTGTGCTATGTGAGTCAAAAAGGAGCAGGAAACCTTTTCTGCCTTTTACTACAAACCTTGAGGATTGCATGCTATGGTTCTGCCAAGTGGCACATGGAGCAGGTCTGCAGGGTAGCATGAAGGTGGCCTTCTCCTAACTGCTGCTCCTCGCATGCTGTGGGCCCATAGGACGTTGGTCCTGCCAGAGTCCTGGAAAAGGACTTCCCAGGTGGTGCATTCAGGGGTTCTAAGGTAATAGGGTAGTAGTTGGCTGGAGGAAAATTCCATCTATGGGCATCCTTGTCTGCAAAAGATGATGGCAGCCTATACAACTTTGCAGTAATTTTGTTAACCAGGAGCTACTTTAGCTCGTTCATTCTGTCTCTTCTCCTTTAAAGCCATTGTAGGTAGGGGAAGCAAAGGGAATTAGACACTAAAATCCCTTTGGTTTGCTCTGTGAGTTAGCAGGATTCAGTAGCCATGATGCCCTACCTTTTCTTTGTCCTCAGGATTTGTATATCTGGTATGACAGCACTATATTGTGATCTTGTTGGATCAGGATAAAAAAAGATATGACACAAAGTATTTTCAGTGTGAGGGCCTGGCCTGGAACATCAAATAAGTGAGTTTTTGTTAATTTTTATGTACTGCCACATTATGGATGAAGATGCACAGAGAAACTGAGGTAGGTTAGGTGCTCAGAGCACTATGACTCTAGTCCATCCTTCATATAATGTGGATAAAGTACTGAAATCTTCCTCAAAAATTGCTCTTCCTCTTTGATGGGCTTGAGTTAAAAATAGTGAGTTAGAAAGGGCAACTGCTGCATATGAGAAACAGAACCAAAAGCAGTTGTGGTTCAAGACCTGAACAAAAACATTATGTCCATGCATAAGCCAAATACCTTTTCCTGGAATATAGGATGCTTCCCTTTGTGTGCTGGGCTCTGACCACTGAGTCACTTCCTGTGGGTTTGCATTGTGTAGATTAGCAGGTGCAATTCTAAGCACGTATAGAAACTTCCTTTTTTACTCCTCTCTCAAGGGTTGTTCTTGGCTTCCTCTGAAGTTCAAACTTCTCTACTTCCTTACCCACACTACATTTCTCTTCATCTCTGTCTCTGCCCCTGCCTGTCCCTGCTATGTGCCCAGGCTTTCTTCCTGACAGCTTCTTTCATTTCTTTCTTCTCTTTGGACAGCAGTGTTAGAGAAAATAGCCAAGTTAGTGTGTGGAGTAGTAAGGCTAATTCTTTACAAGAAGTGTTTATTCTGTGTTTTAGCAAATACAGCCTGCCTGCAAAATCTGGAATTCCTCTGGAATTGCATTTGGTGCGTAGGCTTTTGCAAAGGAAAGAACGTGGGTGGTAGAGGTTGTTGAAGATTATACAGTCATGGAACTACAATGGTTCAGGATTCCTACTTCTCCCAAATCTTGAACTGCAGCTATGGACTTCATGTCTTCATACCAGAGTAACTATTTCAGCTGAACCATTGAGGTTTTCATCAAAACTACTAAGCCAGTAAAAGTGACTGTGATTCTACATGTCCTGCTCCACTTTTGTTTTGTTCTGCTGCCTGCATGGGAGTAGCTATGTTGGGATGTTGTTTTAACTATATTAGAATTGGTTTTTAATTTAACATTTGTGTGCACATGACCTCTCTTATGTCTACTTACCTCAAGAATGAGTAAGGGTGTCCTTAACCTGGGTTGTTTGTCAGAAAAGAAAAACAAAAGTAAAGGACATGTCATTCTTCAGACACAAATTCATCCATTCTTTATTCCTCTTTCATGTTAAATTCTGTAACTTAACCACCATGGGCAGCTTTTTTTAAGTGTCTCTAGCACCTGTTTTCTTTCTGTCTACTTCACACAACTTTTGGAAGGACTCCTCTACATATAAAAAAATCGAGCATACAGTCAAAACATAAAGTCAGGGTGTGGGGAAAACTTTCCCTTTTGAAGACACATGTTATTTTTAAGGACTGAATGTCTAATAATCTTCCAGATAAACATGAGAACATGGTGATACATTTGTTGAATGAAAGTGTGACAAATAGAAGGCAGGAACCTATTTCAAAGAATGGTGCTGGGATTTTGATGATATTCTAGAACTACAAATGTTTAAAAGTACAGTGGCAGAAGCAAATGGTTTTGAACTTTGCCAATATAATGAGCATAGGGTAGAAACTGAGAACAATTGTGCCTGTGTTCTTCACATTTTCCTGAGCTTGCCGCTGGCTAGGGTTGGGTGAGGGATGAGAAAGAAGGAAGGACCTAGACTGAGAAGTGTGCTGAATGTTTGTTTGTTTTTTTGGAGGAAAAGAAGTGGTTGAGATGATGGTGCTTCACATCCCAGAGGGAGTTTCGCTTCACAGATAAGCACCCTGAGTCATGACCTGAATACGTGCCAGAATGTTTCAATGGTACAAGTAAATCCTATCAAAGTTTGCTGTTGTGGTTGGACGTGCTGACTCAAAGCACTCACTACGTGAGCTACCAGGGAGAAATGTGGCTGGTAGTTTCCACATGGAGGCAGAAATTATTCTTTACATGAACGAGAAACAATCTTGGTATGTGAGAAAGCAAACTGTTTGTTTCAATGAAGAGGCTGGGTTTGGCTTTACTCCACGTAGTTATTTGAAGGCTATTGAGAAATGCAAATCATGATTTATTTTTACTGTGCTATGTGATGAGACTCATGCTTCAGAGGCAGAGAGATAAGTTTCTGGACTCTGTCCAGAAATTAGCCAAAACAATAAAAGACTCGCACAACTTAACACAGTTTGTTTAATATGATTGTGAAAACTTGAAAAAAAAAGTCAAGGTGATTCACAAAGGACAAAAGCAGGTAATTGTCCAAGGGGCTTGCTGCAGAAGGGGATACATTTTGGTCTAGTGGCCAAAGGACATTGGTTTTCTGGGGGCTTTAGACTTTTTCATTAATTCAATTTGTCCCTTTAGGGGTTTTCTGTTCCTCCTGTCTGGTGTTAACTTATTGAGGTAAAACATGCTCAATGTACATATGTTTTACTCTTAGCTGCCAGACACCTCACAGTCTTTTGTATTCCGTCTGTGAAAAGGGTTGGCACAATTTTTGAGAGACAGCATGGAAGGTTTTTACAAATTACTTTTGGAGTCTAAGTTGCTAGCTATATCCTGGTCCATGGAGAAATGCTTTTAAATTATCCTAAACCATTTATTCTGATGAGGTACAAAGAGTTGTACTTAGCTAATAAATTAAAATATTCTCTTACTTAGTAGAAGAGGATGACAAACATATTTATAGGATCATTCTGCTGTTTAATACATTTTCCTTCCTTTTTATTCTAATAAACCTGAACAGTTGAGAATTGAGACAAACTGGTTTGAAGACAGAATTTATAAAATCTCACAAAATCTGTCTGTCATGTGATCTAATCTCCTCATTAAAGCAGGTCAACTTTAAATAGAAATATTTTAACCTTGCTGCCCTCTCATAATGCCTTCCATATTGACACACCTGCCTTTTCTTTGCAGTTTCAAAGACCTTAAGCACTAATGCTAATGATGTTCCTCTTTGAAATGTGTTAGACAGAAATATTCTTGCCTGAGTGCAGCAGGAAATTGAAATGGTGTGATGCCAGAAGCTGAAGAAGGCGCATGTTTGCACAGCACTGGGAAATGCAGAGGCTTTGCTTGCAAAAGTTCCCTTTGGGATTTTCCCTCCTACTTTCTCTCAGCAAGGGCAGATGCACAGGTCTGAGTTTCAGTCCAACGCTCTCTGTGAGAACAAACCACTATTTTCAGAGGACAAACACAACTGGAGCTATCAGACCACCCCTGAATTGGCCTAGGATCCTTCACAATACAGGCCTCCAGGTACAAGGTTGGCTGCTTCTGGGACGTTGCCATTACCTGCTGATCTGTGGATATGCCCATATTTTCCAAGAAGAGTAGACAAATAGCAATATTCTATGCTTAATATTGGCATTAAACAGCTGGTAAAAGTCTGTAGATCTGCTAAAAATAAGCACTCCTGCTTTATACCAGCTGCCCTAGTGATCCTATTTTCCTAAAGTCCTTTTTAGAAAAAGATTCCATAGTGAAGGAGTGGCAAAAGAGAGCCTGAAGAAGTTGCCCATGCAAGTGTTATGCTCGGTACTTCTGGCCTTCTTCCAAAACTGTGAGTTCTTTGCATGAATTAGAAAGTGCCACTAATAATCAAGTGAGGGTTCCTAAAGTCAAGGGAGAGAAGGCGGAGGCTCGAGCAGCTTATTGGTATGTGACCCTTAATCATATCCTGGGCACCTAGATGTTCTCATTAGGGGTGAACTAGGAATGCTTAATAGCAAGATCATTTACTGTTGACTACTCCCAATGATCTCCTTTATTCTCTGGGAAAGCCAGTAATGAGCAGTTCAGACGCTATGTGGGGCAGCAAGACCACTCAGTCCAGACTGTAAGCACATTCAATTTAGCAGTGAGTTGGCAGCTGGCTGGTGCACACCACAAAATATGCTGTATTTCTTTATCAAATCAACAATAAGTGTTTGTGTTTGTTCTGGTCTGTGTGCAAGAGCTCACGTATGCCTGCATACCTCATAACTCTGCCTGAGCAATTACATCCCATACTTCCCTTTTCTGTATTGCTGTATTAAGAGTTACAACATTACATAGCTATACAGAGATTAAACCTATCAAAATACATATCAATATACAGCATTTCCTTTCCCACTTATGCAGGAGCTCCAAAGCAATAAATTCTTTCTTATTCTCTTTTCTTTGCTCTTTTTCTTCTTTTTAAATCAACTTTATAGCATCTTCATCTGTCTTTGCAGTTGTGCCTTTGCCCTGTCTGTTTGCATTCTGGCACTTGACTTTGAACTCTTCTCTGTCTTATTGCAAGATCAACAGTTAATGGTGGAGAGTTAAAAAGCCTTATAATAAAAAAAGAAACAGAAGAAAGGAGTGAACAGAAGCAAGAATAAGTACTACCTGATAAGCCTGGTAGGTGTGTTGGGGTTAATACTGAAATGTCTAAAAGTCAGTCCTCATGGTTACTGTCATGGCGCCTTAGAAAACAAGGATAGAAATATTGCTTTTACTGGTTCTAATGACATCCTCTTTTTAAACACAGACTACAATTTGTTTAGCTCCATCTCATCCTTGCAATACTGCTGCATGTTTATTGTGCTGTTCTTAAAAGTCAGTTGACATCTCCTTTCTGTTCTTACCCACCTTTCTGTTGTTGCACCAGAAAAGATCTTCTCTCATAGTTGTCCTTGTTAGCCATATGACTTCTCAAATTCACTCTGTGGGAATTTTCTGTAACCCTATAATTATCTCTATTTATGTAATGGAAGTCTTTTTGCATGTCCTATTTAGCATTTGCTAACTGCTGTTTGTGCTTGCCTCTCCCTACTAACAATGGACTTCGGATTTTTTTTTTTTCTGTATGATTAGGACTTTTTTAACTCTTGCATAGTTGGACTGAACTACTTAGCAAGTACTGAACGTGATTATCTTTCCAAGGCACCTCTTCAAGAATGCTATTTGAGAGCATTAACTAAGACTGGCCTTGAAATTATAGGCACGACTGAAATCTAAGGCTAATTTTAAGTGATGTGAAATCATACTGTGCAAAACTTTTCTCTCCTTTATATCCATGCCAAATGGAAAATCTGTTGAATCTTCTTTGCCCAAATCATGCCAAACTTGTTTGCAATAGGAGCAGCTGTTGTTACTGCAGCAGTGGATGCAGCTTCAGTATTGCTGAGATGGCTGTACAGTGGTGCATATTCTTCCCTACCAACTGATTTGGGGTGTTTTCAACACCAAATAGGTGAGCTGGGATTGCGAGGATGAAAAGGGGAATTATATTCTTGATGAAGTCCAGTGCTGGAGTATGTAGAAATCAAAGAGGTTAAATACCCTATAAAGATGGGTATTTAGGCAGGGTAATAATAATAAAAGTAATCAGATCCACATGGCCCCAAACATGACAATTAATCTTAAATATGTTCTGTAACATGTTCTGGGTTATTGTGATTAATTAACATTCAAAGGACCTGACTGAAATACAGTTGATTAAAACAAGCAGGCAGTTCACATGGGGGACGATCAGTGTGGTATTTTCTCCTTTCAGATTTGACCACTAAGAATAATTAATCTAGGTGTGAATAGCCTGGAAAGTGCATTCGTACTTAGCTCCAGCCAAGAGGGAACTTCAGTTCCGATGTGGGAACTGCAGTGGGATTTAGGCTGTGCCGGTCACCAGTAGCTATGGCCACACTAGCTCTTATTGCTTTCTTTTTGGATTGTTAAATCCCTGTCTACCTGAGGTGGCTCTAGAGATTTCTGTTACCTTGAGAGAGAGTTTTCACTTTGGATAGCCAGGTCTTGGGGAGATTTCATGGATAGGAACAGCAGGGATAGGGCTTAGCTGGTGCTCTCTCAGTGACGTTCAACAACATTTACATTAAATCAGTGTGGTTGACTGGAGCAAGTCTTATCTAAACAGTGTTTAATGAGCACATGCACAGTATTTTATCAACATATTAGAAGGAATGTTTGTAAAAAAGATACATTTCTCTAAAGTATAGAAAGTTCCTGAAGCTCATTCTGAAACTGTGTGGAAAGCATTTCAGAGGTCTTTCTGCATCCTTGAGCCACTTTCCATACCTGTTTGGGAAAACATATGTTCAAACTCAGTTCCATTGTTTCCTGTAGACCAGACTACAAAGTGAACATGCTTGTTTTTAAGATCTCCAAATTAGACGGTGTAATGACTCAGCATGAAAACCAGTCACAGACAGTGAACATTCCTCCTCCAAGATTGTTGTACTGCTAGGTTTAGTTCAGCAAGCTGCAGCTTTCCCTGAGAGCTCAGCGGAGCTGCTTAGGGCAGGGCAGCCATCCTGTCCTCCCGCAGTCCTTTTTGGATGGCTCTGCATTCTTGCTCTGGCCAGCTATCAGCTCTACAGCACAGTGAGGCGAAGGAGGCGAGAAGGGTCCCTCCACAAGGGTTTTAGAGGATCTTTAATCTTACATCTTGTCCTGATGACCCCCAGAGGCAGAAAGACCTTGTGATCCCAGTGCAAGGGGGTTTTGTCATGGGCTCAGGGGCTGTACATGGGCGGAGTTGGCGTACAGGAACCAATAGGGAGAACTCGAGGGAGTGGCCAGGGCTAGGGGCAGGGGAAAGTGATGGGGTGGGAACAATATGGGATAGGAAAAACAATGGGTAAACAGATCACCACACAAGGTGAGTGTTTCTAAGAAGCAATTAAAATGAAATGAGACAAGCAAAGAGAAGAAACTGATCGAGCTCTCACTTCATACAGATTTGGATTCTTCCTCTAGTATTTTTATTACATTTTTTTCCCCTGCAAGTACCTGATAATATAAGAGGATATTAACTTTTTTTCCCTGCAAAACTAGGATAGAAGACACTTTAAAGTTGTTTTTGTTTTTAACGAGGACAAATATTTTGTCTATATTAAAAAGGCCAGTCATACTGATTCTTAAATATAAGAGTCATCTTCTACTTCCAGTGAAGCATTAAGTAACTCAAGTATCTGTAGAGGTATTGGGTTAGCTGAAAAAATAGGTTTCCTATGGTAACCTGCTGAATAGTTCTTAATTATATGAATGGTCATAGATTTCTTAAAAAAAAAAAACAAACCCAAAACCCAAAAAGGAACAATCCAAAACTTTAACATTTGCAAATGAATGACTGGAGTTCTGAAGTTTTATTAAGATTGAATTGCCTTGAGTTGCAGCAGAACATTAGAGAATATGCTGTGTATTATATTTTTAAAAATGCGTTCATGATTTTCCTGCTATGTTGTTTTCATTTGAAATAACAGATGGAATAAGAGCATAATCCTGCATCCCTTCTTCTCATTTAGGCTAGCATCCTACTTTTTGCTAACAAATAAAAAGCATTCAGATATATTCTGTTGAATATATTCTGCTGGGAGACTGCAAATGTGATTTGGTTCAGTAATGGTATTGCTGCTACTTGTTACTGTGACAACAGAGCTACAGTGCTCTCTGAATGGTAGTAAATAACCTTATTTTGAGTATTTAGAAACTGGATACCATTGGGCTCTTTACTGGTTGTATCAGGAGTCCAGGTGAATGCTTTCTCCGTGTGAATCTTTTCCCAGCTGTGTGTCATAGTAATAAGATGTCATTGTGCAATTATATGGAGCCTTTCATCCCAGTGCATTGTGAGCAAAATCTTCAAGGTATAAAGTCAGCCACTGAGGTTCAGTGTGTGTAGGATGGAAAGCTTCAGGAGCCCCCCTTACTCTAGAACTAAACAGTACAATGGTTGCTTACTCAGACTCTCTGTTTCAGGATGGAAGGAGCTGCTCATGATGCTTCTTGAAAAAGACAGTATCAGTGATTAATGATCCTCCATTTGATTTATGCAACATCTAAGATCTAAAGATAGACCTTCACATACATGGGAGTCACTCAGAAAGGACAAAATCTTGTATATGTCTTAGCTTTTTCTTAGTGGTATTGCATATAGTTCAACATATCTCTTTGGCACAAAGCAGACTTTTTAAACTTAGTAGCCTATCTCACCAAGGAGATGTGAATTTCTTAAGTTTTCCCTGCCTTTATGTGCTACTGTAGTCACACCTTTTGAGTGTGGGAATCATTTACCTCAAAATAGGGAACAGGTTACTCCTGACTGTCTCTGGTGTCTACTCACTAATGCAACAGAACTCTACAAGCTTCATCTACAGACAAGAAACCATAAATTTGCTTTTTGAAACTGGAGCAAATGCTTCTAGGTCAACTGTTGACCCCACTTAAGCCAAAAGCAAAGTATTGGTTAACCTCAGTCAACAGCATTTAATCCGGGCGTCAATTTTTTTTTCATGTTAAGTCATTAGGACTTATTTCTGTTTCTTATAATACTGCTTTTCTTGTTTTAGCATGGAAGGTACCAATTTACTTTGTCTAGGTATGAAATGTAAGACAATATTAGACCTGAGACCTTTAAAAAGAAGAGCACTTCAGTGTATTCTGTTCCAGCCAAAGCAGGATCCAGTCCAACAACGCTGGTATGTTGCTGTAGTTTTGGTTGGAATTCAATAAACAGAAACCTCACACACATCATTTTCATAGAGCTACGGGCACTCTTTTTACATTAAAGTCTTTTTATATTAAAGACTCCAGTGTTTAGCATTTGTAAACTTGATAACAAACATGGCTAAATTAACAACACATAATGTAAAATGTTCTCTAAACCCACATCCCTCTCTATTCAACTGTATACAGAAGCAAAGAAGGAGACATATGAAGAGTCCTGACTTCAGAGATGTTTTAACAAAATGCTGGTTAGCATGGTATCCCTCCAGATGTGAAGTGCCTTAGGAGGAGCAGATTACAGAAGGACGGCTGTTAAATGCAAAATTTCACCTGCTTGATATAGTTTCCCTCTGCTCCACTTACAGCAGTCTAGAATATAAAATGTTTGATCAAAGCCTTGCTCAAATGCAATTTCCACTTAAGTCAGCCGGAATTTTTGCTTGAACAAGAACTGCAGGATTTAGTACACAGGATTTCATACAAACTATTTATTTTAGTGGGAAGTTTAGTAGTAAGTGCAATGACAGAAAAAGGGGAAAAAGCTTGGCATAAGGGATTTGTAAGAAAATTCCTGTGTATGCATAAAAAATTATCTCAGATACTTTTAAATGTTTTTTTTTTCCCCTCTTGTAACACCTGTGTTGTAAAAATCAAAAACAATGTTTCATTTTAAAGTTAGCTCCTTTAAATTTTTTTTCTTCCCCCATTACTCACATTTCTTTTCCGGTTTTTATTATCCTGCCCCAATGGGGATTTTCTTTTAACTTTGTTATATTATAATAGTTAGCGTGTGTACATGAAAAAACCACTGACCTTTTAGTGACTTGTGAGTCACAGGATTAATAGCTGTGCATATGACCTTTTGAAAATAGGAAAAAATTTCCCTTAACCTGGTTTTCAGGTGAACAAAATGTAAAATTCCTACTCTGTATTTTCTCCACATTTATTGCAATAGATTTCTTCTCTTTTATAATTGGCTTAGATTTTCAAGTTGTATATTTTGATTACTAATCTACAGAGTTAAACAGATAATAGTATAGATGATAAAATAGTTATACATTCTATGTTGGTTTTAAAATGCAGGTATTTTGAGCATTTTGGAGCATGTAGCTTCCATAATTGAAGATATTTTGAATTAGTTGGTTAAGGTCAATCTGTAAGCTCATCCTTATCTTCACTCATGTGAGTAGTTTCAGAGAAATACCGTAGGAAATCCAGAGCCAGTCATTCCAGTGGTCATGCTGCTGGAAGCATAACAGAATGAGGGAGAGAGTCTTGCAATTATGGAGGAACAAGGTGGTTATGACTTTCCTCTGTAATTCACCCAACAAATGCCAAAACCAGCATTAGGACTTGGGATTTGCCTCACACAGTGACCTTTGGGGTAAAGAAGATTAGTGAAAATTTTCAGAAATAATTCCTAATTTTAGAAGTTATGACTACTGGTAGCTTTCTCTGAAATTCATGGGAACAAAACTTGGGTAAGTTCTGGCCTTAACCCCTGTGTCTCTAAAACCATTCCGTGTGACAAGTAGAGGTTATGAAAAGTGAGAGGGACAGGGAGATATCGTGGGAGAAAGATATTTGGCAGTGGCATTTGCTGCAGAGAAAAAAAAAAGGAAAAGAAAAAGGGACACAAATAGCAAGGAGCTGTTTGGGCTCAATAGAAGGGGAGCAGAGCAGTAAAAACATCACTTTGCAAATGGAACAAAATCCAGTCTGTCTCAACATAAATTTTCCAGGTACATTATGCAGCCTATAGAGAGCACTCTTATGGTAGAGCACCCTACATATTGTCTGGAGTGTAAAGTAATATTTAATTTGCATGCTATTTTATTTTACTTCATTTTTGACCCTTCTTATATTGTTTTCATTAGTGTAGGGCTTTCATTATTTACTGAAAACCAGACTTCTTGTGAGTCAGACTTGCTGAGAGCATGGGAGTATGTATACCAAGGAAGTGTATCCCTTAGCAACAGAATGCAAGTTAGGGTTCTTCAAAACTTCTCTATTCATGTTTTCTTGCATTGTTGATAGGTCTTTTACAGAGAAATTGGCTCAGTCTTCATTTGGAGTGCTTTAGACCCAAATGTTAGTCAGGTTTAATGAGACAATTTTGGGAGTTTCATTTGCTGCCAGACAGTGAAAAACATGAACAGGGTTACATCAGTTGTTCCAAAGGCAGAGACCTTCTCAGGAAAAAGGTAAGGGGAAAGAATTATGTCACTATTTTTGTAGGTACAAGCTAATCTACTTAACAAACATATGAACTGTAGACACAGTACATTTTAATCTAGTTTGTCTTCATATTGTTTGCCTTAGTCAGGCTTTAGGCATTACGGAACAGGTTGCCCTATCAGATGTATCAGTTAAGTGATTTTACCCAGGAAGAATTTTAACATTACAGGAGTTAGACTTACAGCAAGTGGGTATATTATCTTTCTGTTCCAGTGCCTCTTTTACTTCAAGCATACAGTGACACACAGATGGCAGTCAGAAGCAGGCATGCCATGAGCTCTCAGGTCTTACATCCTGACGTCCTGTGTGCCTTTCTTTAGGTGACCCACTGCGCTTGGCTCTCCATGGTTGTCACCACCACCATTCCACCCTTCCTGAAGCTGATGGATCCTGGCAGCAAAGAACGAGCGACTGACTTTCCACTGGTGCCCATCTCCCAGAAAGTGGCCCAAGGCAAGTCAGAGCATTCCCACACATTTCCTGTGCAAGGCAGCAGTTGTTAGCATCCAGAATGCACACCTCAAGCTGCCCGGCTTTTGACATTGTGTGTTTCCACATTGATGATGGCTGATGAACCCCAGACCCCAGCCTCCTATCCATATTTATTGCATCCATAAACCAGACTCTTAGGTACATGTTTAGTGAAAAATCCCCAGACAACTAGAAGGTAAGGACTGACTTTATTGTCCTCTGTGTATAATAAATCATGTCACAAAATCACTAAAGGCTAAACTGGCCAAGTAGTGCTGATAAGAATGAGAGAATTTGGAGAGGAAAATATTTCTCATAAATGGAAATAAAATTATTATTTTCTGTGCCTTTTCTTGTTGGTGGCATAATTCACTCCACTGGTTAATCATTTTCATTCTAAATAAACCCATTAAATTTTAAATGATAAAAAGCAATCCTAGTAAGCTAAAGAAGAACTGGTCTTTATCTAAGTATTGCTTAGTTAAATGAAGTATGTTGCATTTTCTGACTTCAGAGCTTTCTTTAAGTGTCTTTTCTGTGTTGTTGACTCTGTGAATACTTAATTTATTTTCTGGCAGTGTTCCTGAAAGGAAAGTCAAGGAGCATCATCTCAATAAATAATCGTAGTTTGTTTTGGCAATATATTGTAGCAGCTCAAGTGGTCAGGTATTTTATTTTTTAACTGAAGCATCCTATAATCTTGGAGCCTCACCCAGAGCTTTCTGCCACTTTATGTAATTTACTTGTTTCACTCTACTACCTGACCGTCTTTTGTAAATAATGCAGAGGACTTTTAGCTGAATGTTGCTGTTTCTGGTTTAAGATGTCTGTCTTAAAAGCCAGAAACCTAGCACTAGAGTCATAGGATGGTTTGGCTTGGAAGGGATCGCAGAGATCATCTGGTTCTAACACCCTGGATTAGGAATATGTTTTTGTGGTACCCTGAGGAATGTGGCTCCTATACACACAGGCATTATCTTTCTGGCATATCCGTAAGTGATTTCTGTGTAAAAACATATAAAAGTAATAAGAAAAGGAATGAACCCACAATCCCATGTATTCAGGTAGTTTTCTATAAAAGAATCCTCCAAAAAATATCAGATTTGAGTAAGTCTTGAGCCAAAATACTGATTTATAAATTTATGGCACCTACACTTGGAAAGAAATGTTTCCAGCAAAAATCACAAATCTTTTCTCTATCAAAACCCAGGTTTTTTTAATTGAAAAGTTTTCATTTAAAAAAGTAAGTATACTTTTTGGCTTATACTTGTGTCACTGTCATAATTACCTTTACAAGTAGGATATTTATTTTGGAGGCTGGGCCTGGGTTGCATTTTCGATTTTTTTCAAATCCCTGAGTTGGGAAACTGAATCTTATTTTTCCTGGAATACAGGGGGGAGGGTGGCAACAAGAATCAGTGTGTTAAGCCATTAGCCACCAACTGCTAGAGTACAAATATTGACAAGTGCAAAGGTTTGGTGGTCTTGCTTTTCTGCATGAATATCAGCAATCTATCACACAAAGCCTGCCTGTACTTCCAGGAGGTCTGTCCCTGCATAACATGATTATTGCAGTGTAGTAGGGAGGTAAATGTTAGACATGGGTAGTACGGCTTCCACTGAACCTTCGTTAGCCAGCGTCCGCTTATACGGAGCTTTGCCTTGCAACACAAATATCCTACATAAACTTTATGGTTCTAAAATCAGCAAACTGCTCTCCTGAATAATACTTCCTCAGAAGGACAATCTTGTAAGTTCATATCTGATAATTTGATTGTGGATCTTAGGGCTCTCCTTTAAAAGATCACATGCTCTGAGGGATGTCCCCCAGGAAGAATGCTGTAGCTATTTTGTTCACATGCTAGGAATAGAATAACTGTGGGAACTGAGAAATTTTCAAAACTGAAGCACCCTGCAGTGAGATCTGTGAAATGGATGGTCAGTGAGGTCTGAACTGGGATCTGTGAGCAGAGAAGTAGATGGTGGCCTCAAAAATCTTGTCTGAGAAAAGAAAAAAAATTGGAAACTTTCCACTGTTGTTCAGCCTGGCTAAGCTCCCTGAGCTTGCAACACTGAATCATTATATAAGATAAATCACTGGATACCATAGGCAGCTTCAAATCCTTATTGATGAGACCTGCTCAGAGCAAGGCTAAAAGCCCTGATGTTGGAGATATCTGAAACCTGTGAGACAGGTACAGCCAAGGAAAGAAGTGTAATCTTGGTCCATCACACTGTACATCCTCAGCCAAATTGCATACTCATAGGTTTTTTTCCGCTACACAGTGGGTTGAAGATCAAAATTTCTAAAAGACCCTGTATATTTACCTTGAAATGTGCCATTACCCTTCAGATCTGTGCCCCTTCTGGTTATTCTAAATCTGTTCCACACTATCAGGCTTGTCTCCCTGGGATTGCCCTTAGTTCACTGTTGGTTGTATCATGTGAACACATTGCAGCAGGTTAGTTCGACCCAAAGGGGGATAAAAAACCCTACAAAACCTTCACAAGGTTTTAAACTGTAAAGCTTGCTAATGCTATTCCATCAGAAAAAAGCACAAGGACAAGGTTTCTCAGGTGGTGTGCTGGGATTATTTCTGAGACCCTCTGAGCAACAGTGATAGAGCAGTTTACTCATTGTCAGATGTCCCCTTTCTGAAGCAAAGCCAGTAATACTTTTCTACCTCATCCATAACCCTAAGAGAGGGGCAATCTCAGGGATGAAATCTGAGACTTGCTGGCAAAATTCCTGCTCAGTGAGTAGAGTTTTGCTCCCCTGCTCTGGTTTTGCAGTGGATAAATTCTCAGAGTTGCACACATGTTCCTACAATTACATGCATGCCTTGCCATAGCAATGTTGCCAGTACCTGGCAGTATGAAGATGATGCATTCCTCAGGAACAAAACCAGCATATGGATAAGTAGTGTATTGCTAGAAAAGAGACCACCAGCACTGAGATCACTTCATTATCCAAGTCACATTCTCCCAGTGGAATTCCTGCTGTACAAAATGATTTTCAAGGAAAGCTCTGTGCAGCCTCAGCAAACTTCATTTTGAAAATGACACTTGTGACTGAGTGGTTTGCAAATGAAAGCAAGCAGAAACCTGAGTCTCACTCATTTTGCTTACCTGTTACATTACAGTCTGTTTTGCCCTTTTTCCTTCATTTTCTGTTGGGCAATCAGTTTCTTGGGAAGTTTTGTGATTTTTTAAAGACATGATATCATGTCTTGCTATTTATAACTGCTCTGGCTTGTGAAAGCAGAGGATTTATCTGAGAACACAGAGACTGATGAAACTATTTGTTGATCATAGGGTGGTTATAGGGACAGTGGAAATGTCCTTCTTTCCACTGCAATATGTAGATTTCCAGACCTGCAGAGGACACAGGGCATTGTGAAAGGAGACTGTAAGAGCACAGAATGAAAAGAGCTGTATAGGCAATGCACAGTATGGATCACATAATCTATTCAGGTTAAAGCAGCTATAAACAGATCAGATCTTGAAGCTAAGGTAAACAGCCACCAGCAGCTATTGGTTGGACGTGGGTCAGATGGTAACAGCTAGGGAGAGCTTGGATCTGTTTAGCCATGGTTTAGCTCCCCTGCAGCAGGGAGAGGCAATGGGTGATCTCCTGAGGTCCTTCCCTGCCCTTGTTTCTGTGATTCCAAAAGCTACATGTAAATAGTTCATGCTGAACTCAAAAAGCCATCAGGAGAAAGATAATGGCTGTGACAAGACCATTCATAGCTCATATGTTTTTGTTTTTGTTAGCATAACTACAGCAAAGATAAAATAGAGTCAATGGTGCAGAGCTGTATTTGAAAGTCTCACAATTATTTCCTGTATTAGTGAGATGATGGAATAAACACAGAAATGGATGCACTTACATAAAAGATATGAAATAGAAAGATACTGAAATGAAAAACTGCCATCTTGTTAGTTTAGCTGCTTTCCATACCAATATCAAAATGACCTATAAAAGCAGCACTACTAATCCCTTCACTGCTTGGGCTCTCAAGTTCCACAAAATAAGCTTGTCATGAAGTAGTTATTACCTGTTACTGCTCTTGTATCATTGTGGAAAACAGCAGTCACGTTGGACTAAAATGTGAGTAGAAATGCTGGTTGCTGTAATGCCCATTCGAGTAATGGTGTATGACAGAACAAGGAATTCTTGTCATTTGCTGACTTTTATGAGTCAATAAATATTAAGACAACTGGCACCCAGTGCTATGCCCCGTAGCATATCTTACCAAAACTGGACAACACAGAACATATATCTGCAAAATAAGGTGTCTTATGAATATAAGGCACACCTCTAATGCTGAACAGGGCCTGACTGGACTAGTGCCTGCATGGAAAATCCATTAAAACTTCTGTGTATAGGAATATTTGTCTACTCTGAACGAGACTCCCAGGTGTAGTGGTTGAACATTATTTATCCTACTGCATGGATACTCTACTCAGAATGAAAGTAAGTTAATACGATTTCTTCTTTTAGGGCCAGATTCAAGTAGGGGTTTAGGAGTAGCCTGAGTTATCCCAAGATCTGTGACCTGAGTGTAAGGAGCATTACTTGCTAGGCAGAGATATCTTTCATTTCACATGCAGGACAAAAAAGGTTTGGACTCCTCGTAATTTTAGCCATTTGTTTTACAAGTAGTTGCCCTGGCAAAATTCCAATTAGGAGTAAAGGTGAACTTAAGGAAGAGGGAAAGGGGACTTGGAAGACATGAAGGATGCCCTCTTGTGAAGACTGTAGTTATCTTAAATTTAATTCTGTGCTTAACATAGCTTCCCTTTGTCACCTTGGCATATCGGAGTTTCTGTTTTCTTTCCCTGGATTTTAAAGAAAAAAGAAGGATTGGTGACTGGGGGTGGGGAATAAATCTACTTTTCAGAGAGCAATCCTCTAAAGGCATCTTCAAGAATGCCAGATTTTTGGAGGTTCTGTTGTGAGAAAGATGGTAGTGCAGAGATGATAGTGGAAGTGGAAAGAAAACAAATGACTAATGGAGCAGTGTGGCTAGATAACTCTATGAACTGTATTAAGGATAGAGATAAAAAGTCTACAGAGAAGAGACTATAGAATTTGACAGCTGACTGCTTGAGGTCCTAAATGATAGTAGAGTTCATATCATAGAGTTCAGTGAGCATGCTGGATCTGTCTCTTCCTCTGCCTTTCATAGCTCTGGAACTAATTTTACATATTAAATGAAGTACTTTGTTGACCCAGTATGTCTGGCACAGAATTTGTAAATTCATCCTTTTTATTTCAGTCAGGTGTGACTGGGTGAACAACCTCTATAACTTATAAAAGAAATGACATGAATAATTTTTCCTTGGAATAAGGTCAATGTTATCCTCATGTGACGAGCTATGTGGAAGGAACAAAGACCTACATCAACCAGGTGCTACTAGCAATTCTGGGTGCAGACATATTTTGTCTTAAGTCTCAGCTAATAATTAAAGAGTCATTATGATTATCTCATTTTTTTCAAGAAAACAATATTCTTCAAAGAAATGTCTTTCAGCATCAAATTCACCGTTGGGTGAAAGAAATTTTGTCATTACAAAGCAACTTTCACATTATGCCCTAGTGCACATTTACTAAAAAGTTTCTAGTATTCATATTCTGCTTGGTCTTTGTCACCATAAGCCTAATCTTTTCTTGTCATATTGAAAGGCAGTTTATGGAATTTTTGTTTGTTTTCTGTTTCTTTATGTAAATCTGACTTACCATTTCAGTATATAACATAACTGATTTACTATTGTCTACTACCTTTGCTATACATACAATATTTTCAATGTAAAAAAAGTGGTAATAGTGGGTGCAGCCTGCTGCTGTTTTCAGATAGCATCAGAAGGGAATGTTTTGGGTTTTTTAAATATACAATCTCAATCTAGTTTAATTTATGTGGAAAGCTTATTTTGTCCTTACCACAAAAAGAAATGGACAATTCTGTAGAAGATTTTTTCTACAGGACGGTGGAATAGCACCAGTGGCCATGAAATAGCAAAATGCAGTACATCTTGCTAGTAGAAAATGACAGTATCTTTAACAAAATGAACTTGCATAGATTTTTCTTTGATTGTTGAAAGTATCCAGCCTTAAACAGGAGGCAATCTCTTTGGAAATGCTTAAGTCACCACTTTCACTGACATTTTATACTTCTGCTTACTGTCAATAGGAGTTCACATTCTGCACCATGTCTATCTAAATTTGCTTAGAGAAAGGAATGATAAGTCAGGTGTATTGCATTGGAAAACCTACATTATTTTCTTCTGCTTTTCCTTACTTAACTGTAACTGTTCTCAGCACAAATTAAATAGCATTGGTAGGAAAACTTGTCTTTCTCATATACACTGATTTATCAGTTCTATGTATAATATTAAATCCGTGCTACACAATTTTATAAACATGCCACCAGCTTCATAAACACAGGCCTTTAAAAATTGCTTGTGGAAAACTTATGATCTACTACTGAATTACATTCAAAGGTTCTGCTAGGTAAGTATAAGGCTTCACGAGGCTTTGCATGAAAGATCAGGAAACAGTATTCTATAGGTTTGTGAACCTTCTCAGGTTACCCAAGAGAAGCCATCTAAAATACTGGCTGGTCTGGCAAAGGTGTGGAGTAATTGATACTGCTGTGTTATGGGAACCACTTTCTATAACTCCCAGATTGCCTTCATATCATCATACTTGATTATTCTGTGTGATTACAAAGACTGGGTAAAAGAAAGCAGGTGAAGATGTGGGTTTATATCTTTTGCTCATGTCACAATATTTGTTGTTAAACTGTTCTCATAATTGGAATCTGGCACAGGTCATAGAAGAATGTATTTGAGTAATCTTTTTTATTTATTATTAATTTACTTGTCTTTTGCCCCTGGTTATGTAAATACAACTAAAATCAATTCTTTTTAAATTCTGTCTCCCAGTGGTGGGCTGCTATTTCCAGTGACAGTAATGAATTTATTTTTATTTTAAGTCTAGCAGATTGCACAGCTCTTGTTTTACTTAACAGTCTTTATAAGCATAGCTACAGCCATTAACAGCAGATTTCTGCCCTTGTATTTTAAAGGCACAGAATTCTGGCCAAACTCAGCAGTCATAGCATCAAGGAATCATACAAGTAGTTTGGCTGGAAAAGACCTTTAAGATCCCTTCAGTGATGTAGGAATATGACTAAAAGTCAATTTCTTTTCCATTGAAAATAGGTCAGGAGATTAAAAAGGGTTGAACAAGAAAGATATTGACATTGGTTGAAAAGCAAATTCTAGATATAATAATTTATAAAACTGAAGTGGGAACCATTTGATTTTAGGGAACTGCAGTGAACTAGATCCTTTGAACATTTTAATTTGTATAAGACAGTTTGTATAAACTGACTCCTTTGAAGATGTGGGAATTAAATTTACGCATAAGCTCTGTTTTTCTGATGAATTCAATCAATGTATTTTCCTTAAAGCCAGTGATCTTTTTTAACACTTCTCCTTCTGGTGACAGAAAATATTTTAATGGTTGGAGAATTAGAAATAAAAAACTGACTTAATGTCTTTTTCTTTCCTAGCGAAGCTACTGCTCTCCTAAATAAACTGTTCTGCATTTTCAGGGTCCTGCCTCCACAGTCCAGTGGCAGGCAGTAAAAATGGAACTTCCACACCCTAACTCTATTTAGACTGGTTTTCCAGAAAAGCAACTTAGTCTGATCTCTGAATTTAACCTCACATCTAAGCAATGCAGCATACTGAAACCATTGGCTCTTTAGCTCTAAACTTAGTGATCAGAAATTCCCTAGATTATTTTTGCATTCCAGGGCTGCTACCACACAAGATTCATGGAGATGTGAGGAAGATTCAAGATGCTAGACAAACATATATATATATATATATGTAAATTAAATTATTCCCCAAACTATCTGGTGAACTAACATTTTCTTCTAAGATCACTAATTAGGTCTTGAAAAAATTCTGTGGTGTCACAGATGTTACTGCAGAGGAAACCATGCTGGCAAGCAAGGAGGAAATAGTAACAGTGCTTTTGTTAATTTAACAGAATAGAAGGCTTAACCCTTTTAGTGTTAGAAGAGGGGCAGGATATGGTGTTTTATATGAAATATTTTCAGCCATTTAAAGGTGCTAGTGCTTTTACCCTGGAAAGAGTTTTGGCACAGACTAACTGGGCAATTCACATATGCTTCCTTTCATTATGTTCCCAGGTATAAATGGCACTGTACCATAAAGATTAATTTTTGATTAGCAGAAGGACAACATCTCAGAGTTCTTTGGACTAATCTGGCTTCAGTCTGTACTGATAAAATGCAGAGGAAAGTCTAGCTCCACAGACCATAGAGAAAAAAATACCTTTGATACAAGTAAAAAATAGTAATGGAATGTCATTCTCAAAAGTATATGCAAGCAATTCTGATGGCTACCCAGCCAGTCTTGTCTGTTCTCAGAAACGCTGAACAGCAGAAGGGCTGAGGATGAAATGGACCTCTGAAGGTCATGTGGCCCAACCCTCTGCTCAAGCAGGGCCACCTAGTGCTGGTTGCCCCAGACCATGTCCAGTCAGGGTTTGAATATCTCCAAGGATGGAGACTCTGCAACCTCTCTGGGTAACCTGTGCCAGTGCTCAATCACCATCACAGTATAAAAAGTTCCCTTATGTTCAGATGGACCCTCCTGTGTTTCATTTTGTGCCCATTGCATCTGCTTCTGTCACCTGGCACCACTGAAAGGAATCTGGCTCTGTCCTCTTTTCACCATCCCTCCAGGTATTTGTGCACATTGATGAGATGCACCCAAGCCTTATCTTCTTCAGGTTAACAGCCACACCTCTCTCAGCATTTCCTCTGGAGAGATGCTCCAGTTCCTTCATAATCTTTGTGGCCCTTCACTGGACTGTCTCCAGTATGTTCATGTCTCTCTGATACTGGGCAGTCCAAAACTGGATCCAGTATTCCAGGTGCCTCATCAGTCCTGAGTAGAGGGGAAGGATCACCTCCCATTGCCTTTCTCTTCTGTTTTCTTTCTCAGACTAGGATCAAGGGCAAAGTACTTTCCAACATCTTACCCAAAATAGTAAAAGATACTTATAAAACTTCTTTTCAAACTCCTGGGGAAATAAAAAATTTAATAACTGTAGATTATAACTGGAATAGCCCTTGGGAAGTATCATCTGCCCATAGGCATAGCAGAAACCATTGAACTTTCACAGTGGTCCTTCCTAGTTTAATCTCTAGCTTGGGTCAAGATAGAGGATGTTGTAATGTTTCTGATGGTCACTTCAAATGGTGAAAATTTTGTTTCTGCATTGAGTAAGTTATTCCCTTTGCTGTGCCCCTTACTGGTAATCTGAAATTGAAGCTTTGGCTTCTAGCCATTGGATTGTTCTTTATGTTTGTATACCAAAGTAAAGACTTGTCTCCCTGTGAAGTAATACAGTCTCCTTGGGCTCCATATAAAGCAGGTGTTTTTCCATTCCTATGATTCTCTTTAGGAACCTTTCCATTTTTCTTTTACATTTTCTTTAGGAATGACCTAAATCACACTGGACTGTACAATTCCAGTCATGGTCTGTCTGCTGTGGTGCGTGGTGGCATCAGGTACACCTGTATTAGTACAAGCCAGATATTAATGCGTCTTTCAGAATTTGCACATAAGTTAGCTAAAAATGCAACTATTGAGGCACAAGGTGGTTGATTTTGCTCACCCAAAAAGTGTTAATGGTGGAGTGGCTGACTCTGAGCCCTGTTATGTCCCAGGTCTGCTCTCTACATGGCAGTGTGGAAGTTCACCACATGTGAATAACTAATGTCCTTGATCTTGCTGCAGCTGTGTCCATTAGAGAGGTCAGCAGTGTGGCCACTCTGGGCATCAGGGTCCTGGGAGCAGCTGGGAGCAGGCAGGGCAGGACACCCCAGACAGGGCCATCCCACTGTCCCCAGCCAGGGTCTGGGACAGGCTGGGAAGCAAAGGGGACAGGGCTGTGGCCAGGCTGAGATGTCACCCTGTGGATGGGGGCCAGGATTAAGCCTAGTGAGGGGAACCAGGATCAGACAGCCCTGGTATGGTCAGGCTCAGGTGGGAAGCAAATGGTAGAGACTTGGCTCAAAGCAACTCCCACGGAAAGGGAGGTCAGCCCTTGCTGAAGTTCCCAGGAGTGCTGCCTGGCAGTCTCTCCCCGCAGCCGCCAAAGGGACCCTGCACCCTGCAGCCAGTCCTCTGGGAGCAGGGATGGTCTTGAGGCCCTGTCAGTATACCAACTCTCCTCATAATAGGGGGAGGTGAGGTTCAAACACTGGCTTTTGCTTTGTTTAACCTATTAATTTATTTGTCTCATTCCTGAGCCAATCACCACCTGCATGGATGAAGGCTGAATAGGTAAGTACTTTCCTATTGTTAGATCAGCATACATGCTGCTGTAATGGGAAGGACTCTGGAAGTTTTTATGGCCAAGTGTGGAGAACGTGCCTGAGAGGAATATAAAACATAACTGCTTGTGAGTGCTGTGTTTTCAAGGCAGATGAACAATTTGGTGAATCTGGTTATTATATGAATGAAACACAATAAGATGAAAAATGCCGGGTGCATCATGTCCTTGGAGCTGTAGATTTTCAGCAAGAAAATGTAAGGGGAGACCAGAGTTCCCACAAACACTCATTCCAAGTTCCCCATTGATTGTGGGTGCTATTTTCAGACATCCTCACCCACCTGCCAGGGAGATAACCAGGAGCTAATAACTCCCATGTTAGCAGGTTACTGGGAATGCCTCAATACCATCAGCCTGGGGTGGAAAAGAGCATTAGGCAATTCAGGAAGCATTTGGCAGAGCTATTAGTAAGGACTTTTCCCTCCCCTAATCACCTAGTTGATACTCATGATACTAATCAAGATATAGCTGTCCCTGCTTGTCTCTCTTCCAGTCTGATGAAATGCAGTGCTCTCTTCCTGCTAAGGGAGACAAGTAGCAGGTGATCACAGAGGGTGTGGAGCTGCTCTGCAAAAAGTCAACAGGCAAGTGGATATGGCTTATAATATGGCTTAAGTTCAACAAGGAAAATACATGAGACTACCTCCCCTGTTTAGTTTTTGGTACATAAAATTTGTGAAGTTCACTTTCGGCATGTGGGTGTACTGCCATTTTGGGTGGTGATGGGGAATGCAGCACTAATTTGGGAGTAGGTGATCATGATATAAAAGTGATTGTAAGGCTGCACCCTGGTGCTTATCTCTACTCTATTGTTCATCTCCTATCTATTGTTATGGTTATCACCTACAATAAAAGGGCATTGATTTACAAAACACTTGAACTTTATTAACAAGACATTGTTGTAAGATGATGAAGTCAATTGAGAGTTCCACAGAAGTAGGAGGAGGTGACTTGATAGAGTGTGATGTATGTATTTGCTGTTGGCAGTGACTTGCATGTCTGGCTCTTACAGGTCTGGGCTTATATTTCCTGCTGTTGCCAGCATATTCCCTACTGTAGATTTCAGTAGTTCTGTCTTGTGTTTCCTTGTCCAGATTGCATCCAGATGCATGTCTTTCAGTATTTTTTTGCCATTCCAGCTGGATGGCCATACTAGATTGGAGAAAAAATCCAGTTACTTACCACTGTCCTTGCGAAGCACTAGATACTGTAGGATTTACCACTTCTGTTGGTGTTTTGTTGGCCTCTGGACATAAGATTACAAAACATATGCTCACCACTCTTTTTTCCCCCTCTCCTGTGGTTCCAATTCTGGTAAATTTCTTGACCAGAAATTTTTCAGAGGGGTAGTAAGAGATTGCAGAAATTTACTTCTTGAGGTCATGGGTGAACTGGAAAAACAAAGAACAGATAATTGTTCCTAGTTGTTTTATTTCCCCACTTAAGAACATGTATTTAAACCTTTATCAGAGTCTTGAAGCAAACACTCCATTTAAGGCCTTGGGTGTTGAGTATTTTTTTATTTACTGTGCAAGATCAGCATATTGTAAAACTCCTGGGAACACAGATCTAAGGGGACAGGGAAGGGTAAGCAGAAGTATTTAGTGAAGGATGTTAAACTATTCCAGACAGAATCCTTGAGGGAATATCTTTCAAGAAAATCCCTAAGTGGCAAGACACAAGCTGGGAAAATATTAACCCAATATATTTTACCGCCATCTGAGAAGAGCTGATGGAATAATACAAGGAACATCTTCCTTTCTTGCCACATTCAGTTTCCTCCTGTGTGCAGTGCTGACAAAATGTTAAGCGTCTGATGAAATAGTGCCTTTACATGAGTGCTAACAGGTTTCCATAGCTATAAATTACAGGGCTGAGTGTGGCTACCTTCAGTGAGTTGTTAGAGGCTTCTGCCAAGTGGCTTCTGTAGCTCCCTCCCCTCTCCCTCTCCAGTAGTGGTTCATCACCCTGTGTCTGCACTGGGGGATCAGAGCAGACCCCCAGTGGCTGAGAAGCTCCTTAGAGCACTGTAACATTATCCTGTAGATGATGCCACTACTTCCCATGCCCTACATAAATACTGCCTTTGCAGTACTTCTATCGTGTGCTAAGACAGACAGAGTGTGACCTGAAACATGCATGGCACAATCCACTACTAAGTCTGTGTCTGAGCAAAACAGGGGGGGTTTCTGATGCACACACAAGACAAGTTTATTTATCTGTGACTGAGTTTATAGCAGAAAAAAAAAAATCCTGTTCTACTTAAAAACCATGTGTGTTATCTGGGAAATAATGTAAGGGAATTTCTGTAAGCTCTCTTAGATGTTTTCTCCCTTATTTGCTTAAATGTGTGCACCACATTTCACACCACATGTAACATAGTAAGTGTGGTTTGTATGCATCTATCATATAATTTATTCCTCTACTTTTCTATATGATGGCAATATAGAAAATTAGTTTTGTCATAAAAATACTATATAATACACGTCATGTGATTTAAATATTTTTCATTAATTGATTGAATCACATGCTTTTAAAAAGATCAACAAATTATTGTGTACTATATCACTGAGGTGAAAATCCTGCCCTCCCCAAGCACTGCCTTTTGCTTTTACATTCAGCTTTTGGCAATAATTAGCTGCCTTTAGGTGTTATGTGAGGGTAGAGGAGACCACTCACTGGAAATTACTGAACTACTATAAAAGACGATTTTAGTGAGTTTGAGGAAACTTATGATCTATTTTCATGAAAATCTTTGAGGTTTTGGAGGTTGTTTATTTGTTTTGGATAGTGGAGAATCAGAAAAAAAAAATCTTGCCAGAGAGGAAATGGAAGATAATTTGAAAGCATGTGAATGAGATGGAAGAAAGATAGGATTCCCACATTTTCACTCATACCTGTTTTCATCAGCTGGGAAGGTAGGGACAGAGATGCTTACTCAAAATTCCAGTGCAGTAAACATTACTTTGAATTCAAAGTTATTCTTCATGAATTTGACAGAGTATGAGTACCAAATGTTTAGCTGAGTTTTGTTTCTTGTGGAGTAATAAAAGTTCAGGCATCTGAGTGAGATTTTGGGCTCTGTCTGTGTTAGGGCTGGACATTGACCAGTGCTGGGCTTTCAGTCAATTTATTGTACTTTCACTTTCTGTCCAAGACAATCCATGACTTCCTTTCTGCACCTTATTGACCATGTAGTTCATGTTCATTGACAGGGAATAGAAATGGGAATGTAGCATCTCATAATATAAAAAGTCTTTTAATATCACTTTGTCTTTGAATTATGGATAGCAGCATGCAGAACATTTACCAGACCTGCCCTGAGATGGCTTTATCAGTGTCAGTCACCATTTCCACTGCTCTGATGTGGCCCACTGGGAGGGGTTTGCATGACCAGAAAAGAGTGTGCCAAAGTGTCAGCAGGATGTGTCAGTGCCAGGTAGATATGGGCAGGATGCACACACATTTCTACTAGAGTGAAGTAAATTCTCATAGCATAATTTCTGTGCTCAGATGAACAATTCTATTGTGATTGCATCACTTTCTTGGCCACGACCCTGCAAAGCAAACTTATTTTCCCTGACCTTTAAGGCCTTTTGAAAATCACTGTGGATCCCAGAGCATAAAATAGTATACAGTTTAGCTATTATGCATCTAAATATACATGCACACAGAGGCCTAGATCTTATCTCTGTTCTTTGCTTCTTAGTGCATAGTTCATTTGCACTAAAATGTGTGTTGGTGATACTAGACTGATTAATGGGACGATCCAGTTTTCTCTCTAAAATCAACTTATCCTTATCACAGATGGTGTATCTACTCCTGGTCACATATTTAATAATACACATACACTCAGCTTGTTGATGAAACAGCAGCTTACTTTAAAGACTATCTTTAAAATGTTGATTTATCTTTTCTGTATTTCATGGGAAAGGCAGAAGTTTATAACAAAAATGCCAAGAAAAAAGATGACCATGAATCAATCCACTCTAGGATCAATACACTATAACCTATTGATAATCTGGCCTCTATAAAAGCAATAAATCTGCTAGAAGAAATCTTTTTTTTTTTTCCCCAAGACTTGACTGAGGTCACAGGCAAGATTTCAATGGACTTTTCATCAGGTAGTTTGTTCTTACTTATAAAGGCAGAGTAGCTCCTGGGATATAACAGGACCTTAAGAACACTCTCCTGGGACCGCAGGATAGACTCATGCCTAGATCAAGCCTAAGCAAATAGTGTAATCAACCTCTAAAATTAAAATGCAATGTAGCACTTATCTCTTCAGGTGATTCCTCACCCCCGAGCTAGAGGGCATCATCAGTAATTCCTAGTTAAGTATGGGTGCAGTCATTTGCCAAAAACCTTTCTTTGCAAAACATAAAACCTCTTTCTTCCTTAGGGAAGGGAGAAAAGGGAACAATTTTAAAGATGGGATTTTTTCTTCAGATCACACTATCTGATCATTCAGAGAACAGCAGTGCAGATAAGATCCCAGATGAAGTTTCCATTCACAACCACACAATGGGGAGACAAGTTTAGTCATGGGTATTCTCTGTTTATATTTCTTCCATACATCCAGAAAAAAATATATTTTTCTCAGAAAATTGCTAAAGAATGAATCATGTAAAGGCTTATTTACCATAGACATAAAGCCTTGAACTAGTGCCTGGCTCCTTCATGCTCTGGATATGGCAACTACCTGTATCTGCTCAAATTATTTTAATCTAGGTAAATCTCCACTGAAGATACTATCTGCTCCTCTCTGGCTTGAGCACCTGCATTCCCAAAGGTGGTGTTGCTCTGTGATGTCCTGGCTTGACTTCCTTGAGGTTGATATTGGACCTCCATTAGGTTTTTGGCAGTAAATTGCTACTTACCCTCTGACTTGGAAATCCTAACTGCAAAGTGAGATTGATCTGCTTATTAAGTAAGAATGACATTTTGAACTGAGTCTAATTACTGTAATGTCTGCTCAGGAAAGGCAGCTCAAAAAATCCCTCATGAAAAAAAGATTTTGGTGACAAAATGTTCCTCTTCGAAGGAGAGATTATGGTCGCAATATCCAAGGGTTCTATTTGAACCTACTAGCATCCTGACATGCTAACATTTCATAGTCAAACAGACAGTGAAAAAATCATTAACATCAACTTCTATGGAGGAATGATGAAAAACATGAATTAAAATCAATTAATCTACTCTGACAATAAATTAGGAGTAACTGGATCCTTGCTTTGAGTTGTTGGAACACTGGCTTGTCTGCAAAATCAATGCTTTAGATATATATGAATGAAATAAATGGTCAACTCCTTTAGTTATGATATTTTTCACTCCTTTTGCTTTTATAAAGAATTAAGCAAGATAGTCATTACACAAGGCCTTTCTCCATTAAACCCCCTAATCTATCACTTAAGTCACCATCTTGTGCTTGTAAGACAAATTCCTTTTAAGTTTTCCTATAGGACACAAAAATAATTTCAACTCTTATGAAAAAAGATATGGACAGTATTTTTTCCACAATACTTCTAATTCCTTTAAGAGTCTTTTTTATGCACTACATGAAGGCTTGAATTTTCTTTTCTGCATTGCCTTTAGAAAGCTTTGCTGAGGGGAAATACTACTGCCTAGTTGGAAACAGCAAGGTATGTTTGAAAAGGCAGGTTTTAATTACAAGTATTGGTTTTTTCACTGAGTTGCAAGTGATTTGTGAAAGTGATGTCATTTGGCCAGCAAAGAGAGCTGGAGCCCCATGTCAGAGATGGTAAAGCCTTGTGCATACTGTTCAAACACCAGAACAAGGACTTTCAGGTTTGAGGAAAAGCATAACATTTGGCTAACATGAACTGAAAGCTGTGCAACTGTGATCAATAACTATGCAGACTTCTGCTGTTAACTCTTAATTTATGAAAATCACCCAATAGCACTGATTTTTGTTGCTATTACGGGGCTGGGTAGTTTGTTATCAGCACTTGAGGCAGAAAAAAATTATAATAAGAAAAAATTGCTTATCAGAAAATCAAATGTGTGAACAAGAGGTAGCCACCCACAAGATCTTCAGAAATGCATGAATGTCATGAATGTCAAGATTTTAGTTCAATTTTATTTACAAAAAAAAGAAACTCATATTTTAAATAGATCAAAGCCTATGCCGTGCCATGAGGGCATTTAGAACTGTGTACAGGACAAACTAACTGCAGTTTTGTTATAAGGCAGGCACTGCAACTATTTATATGTATAAATTATCAATTTTATAACTTTATATGAATGTGTATTTTACATTTTATGCAGACAAAGTAAAACTTAGTCACTACTGCTCAGAGTAACATCTGGCAAATGTCCTACAAAATATATGAGTTTTATTAGAAAAATTAATTTAAGAGAGGAAAACAAATCTTTTGGGTAAATTTTATTAGCAAGCCATTCAAAAGAGAATTTATGGAACAGTATTTTCATGGTTCTGTATTAGGAGGAAAAATTGCTTTAATTAGGTATGGTAAGTGATCAATTTTGCATGCTATGATTAGGAAGACAGCTCTAGTAATTATATATAGGGTAAGATGTCCAAGTCCTTGAACATCTGCTCCTAATCATCAAACTTACTATATAGAAAAAGCTTACATTTGTATTAATTTTGTATGACAGAAACCCAAATCCAAAATATTTTATTGTAATCTTTATGTAAAAATACTAATTCTATTTTTAATAGAATGATTTTGCCTTTTATTTTATGGGGTTTATTCTCTTTCTGATGCAAAAGAAGTCTATATATTAGTATAAAGCACCTATACTTGTAAGATAGGAATAAAAGGGTAGAAACACACTGCTTTAATTATCTTAAGTAGTCTAGAAACATTTTAACTTCTCACTCAGGCACTTAAAAAAAATCTTGGTTTCTGTTTGTTTGTTTAACTTGTATCACATCTTAATCTAAAGACAAAGTGGAGGACCATAATTCTTGAGAGATAAGGCATGAGAGTTAAAATGTACGCTGACTAAGCTGCTTCAAAATTTTCCACTAGTAGGTAAGGACTTCCTAAATAAAAAGGCAAGAAGATGAAATAAGATAAAGCAAAATCACACTCCCCCACATTGAAGACTATTTTTGTGTTCATATTGATCTGAAACAGGTAAGAAGAATCAGAATTCTGATTTTCTTTCCTTATAAGGTTTTTTGTTGTCTCTGATTCTGCAATTTAAAAAAATAAAAAAAACCCCCAAACCACACACACACAAAACATCAAAAGAGAAAAGTCAACAACAACCCAACCCAAACAGCTCTACTATCTTACTGACATTTCAGTAACTGCTGAAAGTCAACCGTAATTTTTCTTGCCAGCTAGAGAGTTCTTAGAAATTCAACTTGCCTGTACTGACAGTTGCACAGTGGAGACTTTAATTATAAAACCCAGATAATAAATGACTACTCATTCATTAACTAATAGAACAGGAAAAGTGGAAAGCCTGATCCCTAAAATTTTCCATCTTCAAATATCCTCTTGTTTTGATTTTTGTTTACATCACATACTTATTTCTTGTTCTCCTTGGAAGCTGTGGGAAAACTAGAAATGTGAAAACTCAACAACTGCAAACCAGCAGGGAAGATAATTTTAACACTTTATTTCTGGCCTTCATCTACATTAATGATCAGTTAATGTCTTCGAGAAAGAAAAGACATAAAAAAAGATTTTGAGATCTGGTTTTATCAGTAGAAGTCTCTTTAATATTGAGAACTTTGATTTCTGGTCTGTCAAAATTTATGTTTCTCACTGTTATATTTCTCTGGCTTGAAATCCTTGGCAATGCAGTTAACACATCTATGGCTCCATTCTTCTGATCAAAGGATTGTGGATTATTGTTTTCCTGGACAGATTCTCTATTTTTTTACAATGCACTATTTGGGGCAGACTTATTTCTCTGTTACCGGGATTTACTGTTTAATTCCAGAAACACTAAGATTCACTTGGGAGGAAGGAGTATGGTTTCTGAAGAGGAACATCTACTTAAAAAGCAAGTAACTTTTAAGTTAATCATCTTGCTATCTATGGTAATTTTCTATTTTATTTCAAACATAAATACTTGCATTGGATATAGTTCTTAACTGATCACTCCAAATCAGAAAGGTAAGACAAACCTCTCTAAACATGGAAATATACATATGGATATCTGCACACTCAGATTCCTACAAAGATGTTAACAATTTAAAATTCATTGAAATGTTGTTTTACAAAAATATTATACTCTCAAAATTTGTTTTCCCTTCTCTGTGCTATTTACTTACCACGTTACTTGTTTACATAATAGAAGTCTCAATAGTTGCCTTTTTTCCCCTCATAGCCATACTTAATTCCAAGTTCTTGATAGTATGATACTTGATAGCCATAAAATTAACTGTCTAGTGCCATATTGTCAGACTGTGCATTAATTGCATTTACTAAACAACTTCGCTCTCCTTGCATTCTGCTCACTTGCTAACTCCCTTCAGGACACTTTGGAACACCCCACGGCTCCTCAAGTGGCTAACAACATGCCACAAGCATCTATTGCTCTACAAGACATGCACCACAGGCCAGTAAAAGCTGCAAGTTTAAGATTTGGCATTCCTCAGGAGCTGCTGGAACAAGATAGGAGCACTTAATCCTATCAGGAACCTGGAAATCTCACTTCCCAAAGAGCCATTTTTACACCTAGACTGCTTTAGGAAAACTTTGATAAAACACTTGATTGTGGCTGACAGCTAGCTGAGCTCCCTTAGCCATAACAACACTTATAGTGTTGTTTTTTTTCCAAGACAAGGATTTGGAAGATACTGGTGCATCAGATACTCAGCCCACTACAAACAAGGCAATCTTTGGCAGATGTTTAGACTAGTCAAAGCCTACCTGGGAGTTTTATCACACATTAACTAACTCTGGAATCTCGTGCAGGCTGGATGGCTGGAAAGGAAGGGAAGATAGCAATGACAGCTGAGCTATCATATATGATAGAATGCCGTGGGTTGAAAGGCACCTTAAATATTGTCAAGTTCCAAACACCCTGTCCTGGGCAAGAATGCCACCCACTACAGCAGCTTGCTCAGAGCCCCATCCAACCTAGCCTTGAACACTTCCAGGAATGGGCCATCCACAACTTCTCTGAGCAACCTGTTCCAGTGCCTCACCACCCTCACAGTAAAGAATTTCCTCCTAACATCCAATCTAAATCTCTTCTCTTTTAGTTTCAGTCATTCCCCCTTGTTCTATCACTGTCTGCCCATTTAAAAAGTTCCTCTCTTTTAAAAGCCCTTGTTAAGTACTGGAAAGCCACAGTGAGGTCTCCCTAGAGCCTTCTCCCAGCTCTCTCAGCCTGTCTTCATAAGAGAGGTGCTCCAGCCCCCTGATCATCTTCTTGCCCCACCTCTGGGCCTGCTCTAAGAGGTCCATGTACCTCTTGTGCTGAAGACTCCAGATCTGGACCCAGCACTGCTTGTGGGGTCTCATGAGGGCAGAGTTGAGGGGCAGAGTCACCTCCCTCAACTGCTGGCCACTCCTCTTTTGATGCAGCCCAGGGTATGGTTGGCCTTAAAGGCTGTTAGTGTACACTGTTGGCTCATGTCCAGCTTTTTAACCACAACAAAACCCCAAGTCCCTCTCCGCAAAGCTGCTCTCAATGAGTTCTTCTCACAGTCTGTACTCATATTTGGGATTGCCCTGACCTAGGTACAGTACCTTGCACCTGGACTTGATATTCTCATGAAGTTCTCATGGGACCGCTTCTCAAGTTTGTCCAGATTCCCCTGGGTGGTACTCCTTCCTTCTGTTGTGTCAACTGCACTGTTTTGTGTCATCTGCAAACATGCTGGGGGTGCACTCCATCCCACTGTCTATGTCATCATTAAAGACATGAAAGAACACTGGTCCCAAGGCACAGCCCTGAGGGACATCACTCATTACTGGCTTCCACCTGGACATACAGCCATTGACTACATCTCTCTGTCTCCATCCATCCATCCATCCATCCATCCATCCATCCATCCATCCATCCATCCATCCATTTCTTTATCCACTGAATTGTCCACCCTTCAGATCTGTATATCTCCAATTAAAAGATAAGGATGTTGTGTGGGACCCTTTTGCAGGCCTTACAGAAGCCTGGGTAAATTACATCGGTTGGTCTTCCCATGTCAACTGTTACAGTCATTCAACCACAGGTCACCATGTTAGTCAGGCATGATTTGCCCTTAGTGAAGCTGTCTTGGATCACCTCCTTGTCTTCCATGTGCCTTAACATTGCTGCCATGAGGATCTACTCCATGATTTTACCAGGCACAGAGGTGAAACTCACCTGTCTGTAGTACCCTGAGTATTCCTTTCTCCATATTTTAAAAATAGAAGTAGTATTTCCCTTTTTCCGGTCAACAGGGACTTCATCTGACAGTCATAACTTTTCAAATATGGGGAGTAGTTTTGCAACAACCCCTACCAGTTCCCTCAGGACTCCTGGATGCATCTCATCAAGCCCCATAGACTTGTGCCTATTCAGGGTCATCATGGGGGCTCAAACCTGCTCTTCACTTATAGTGGGAGGGACTTTGCTCCCCAACCCCCAGCTAGAGGCTCAGGGACCGAGAGGTGGGGGAAGCCTGGCTGCCAGTGAAGATTTTGGCAAAGAACTGGTTAAGTACCTCAGCCAGATAGCTGGTGTTCCTTCTTGTTTATCAAGTTCATTCCTGTCCAAAGGGGTCAGTCCCAATGGTTCCCATCCTTCCAGCGCATCTCAGTGGACCTAAGATAATTTAACTCCCCAAATGACTCTTTATTTTTTTGCTCAGGATTGCTTTTCTGCCACCTTAGCAAAGGAGATCAGCCATCAAGGAGTCCAAAGTGTGCCAAAGCAAGCGCAAAGAGAGGTGTGGGGGGAAAAGGTGCTGAACGAGTTGTTGTATCAGCTCAAGCCATGGCATGTACCTTTGCCCTCACACCTGCTTTCAGTATGACATAATATTAAGGGTGCTGACAAAGGAGCTCTGTCAAGTCTCGTGGCTGCAGTCAGAGGAGACACCACACCAAAACACGGCTGCTCTGCCAGGAGTTGATATCTACACAGCAGGCAAAGGAACAGTACAGCTGCTGATGTCTCAGCTATTTCTGTGTAAAACTAGTGAAGGTGGATGTAAGGCTCTGGACTTAGCAGTTTTGAAGAGGATGAGGCAGAAACTCACGTTCTCTTCTGCCAGCACTGCAGAGGAGAGGTTGAAACCTCTGCAGCAGAGGGATGGGAAGGGCAGGTGGGGTTAATGACCTCTTAAGACATCATGGCAAGGTGTGCTAGCATTGGTGTGTCATCGCTGTACAAACACTACCTGCCCCTTGGCCAGGGGGGTTGTATAACCATATCAACATTGCCAGAAAAGTACCTTCTGTAGGCAGAACTTCAATTATTTTCTTACTAGATCATGAGACATCAGCTCTACAAATCATGCTGTGAGGTATTAAAAGTACTATTTTTCAGTTTCTCACTGATATAAAGAATATTCTTCCCTTCTTCCCTTTCTCTTGCTGGGGCCATTGCAATTCAGCCCTTGGCACTGAACTAGTCTGGCTTTCCAGCAGGAAAAATCTGAAAAGAAGACTCAAAATGTTTAAAACTCTCTGCTCTAAAATGTGTGAAGCAGTTCATCTGTAAATTCTGTTGTCAAAAAAAAAAAAAAAAAAAAAAAAGCATTAGCATATAACAAATACCCAGGCTTGACTGACACCAATTATTCTAATCCTCTAAAACAAATCTCCTTAAAATCATCCTGCCAGCATACTAATGTCCTGTTTTAGTCTACTGAACTCTAATATGTGCCATACTGGCTGTGAAAGCAGCAGATACGCAGGACTCAAAAGTTTTGAAAATTAGATGAAATGGAAAATAAGAAAACACAGAATTAGTCTTAGAAGCAAAAATAAAATTTTCTACATTGTAAGGATAAACAGGGCTTTACATGGCAGAGGGATTGCTCATATATAACTGAATGGTGTAGGATTTTTAATTAAAATGTGGTGACACCTTTCATGCCTGTGATACACAGCACTGTAAACAAACTTTATGCATGTCCAAAAGTGCAGGTGACATTGTGAATTGCCTGATTTCACACCTTCATGCCTTTATTTGTGCCCTGTGCAACACTTACCTTCTACATGCTATGTGACAGCTTTGTTTGGGGAGCAGTGGAGTGGTCACAAGAAGTACTATGAAAGGTTCAATGTCTGGTCCTGTTCCAGCACTTTTATTCCTCTGGGTAGTTCTCATACACTGTAGTATACAGTGAGGACTGCTTTGCCTTTTCATTGGCAAGTTCACGGCTTAGCTTGGGAATTACTACACTTGCAGTCCAGCATCTCTCGACTCAGCTTTGGTACCTCTAAGGGGAATGAGAGAGCTCTTGCAGAGTGTCTGTGGGCTAGGCAGGAATTTGTCCTTTCTCAGTGATGATCAAGGTGATGTGTGATAGAGACTGTGATTGCTTAGGTTACAAACTCGTTCCAGTATAATGATGGAAGAAATACTGTTTCTGGGCACAGTCTGTATGCATGGAGAGTTTCTAACCTAAGAAATCATAATCTCTATCACACACCATCATTATTATAGTGCATGGGGCATTATCATCATCAAGGGGCAAAGAGATGAAGGAAAATAGCACCGGTAAATAAAAGTAAATAAAATGGCTACTCTTGGGGTTTGTTTCTCCTGATGTCTTACCTTCACATGGAACAGCAATGCATCTGACTGCTACTGCAAATGCTAGTATGAAAAGCACATCGTGCTTCAAGGGACAAAGCACATTGCCCACCAGAAAACCTGATTTGCCAACAAAGGGCAGCAAACGCCCTCCCAAGGAAGACGTGACATCAATGCTTGAGGAATAAAAGTATTTACAACTCTATGAACATCACTCTGTAAGTGAGGCTGTGGACTCAGTTTTCTAAGACAAATCTCTAACTAGGGTGACTTTTTCTGATGTAGATCTGTCCAACTTGTAATTTCAAACTTTCAAAAAGGAGAGAAATAAAGCTGTAATGACCAACTTCAGCTACTGCCAGAAGACATCCCTCCTAGCCCTTGACTTGTCAAAGTGGCATCATTACCCTTGACAGAAAGGCTAGGAGTTCAGGGTCTACAAATACTTGATTCTGGTGCAGGACTGTATGCTTGCATGTGTGTGTAAACAAGAAAAGGGAAGAAATCAAAGGGTTTTTAGCACATAATGGCTATTACATAATAAAAATGTGTGATCAGTACAAATAATGCATTGATAGTATTTCCTAATGTATCCATATTTCATAACATTGAGATTTTGCAGTTGAACTAATCTTGCATCCCTTGCTGATTATGACAACTGCTCTTAACCTACCATACATTACTGATTTTTCAGATAAGCATTAAGGGATTAATAAGATTCAGAATTGTATTTTATTAATTATAACCCCACTTTAATGTGAAGAGTGTACCTAAATCAAATGAGGTCGACAGTCCATATCTCACCACATATGAATTTATCTGATGTAATATTGCTTGGGTCTCGACAGAGCTGTCAGGCAATACCTTTAGAGGATTAGACCTGTGCTTATTGCTATGCACTGAGGGGTAGATGCTACTGGATTCAAGGAGAACAAACGTGGAATACGTGACCCGCTCCTGCATACGCCGGGACCTGGAGTTTGCAGCTCGAGCAGCATCAGCAACACAGACTGCTTGTAATCCCGTCAGGAGTCGCGACGCGAAAGGGAAGAAAAGAACCAGCAAAGATTTTGCCTTTTTTGGGGGTGAAATGTGCCGGGTTCCAGCTGAAGGCATGTCAGTCCCGCGGCGTACCCTGCCGCTGTGCCGGGCGCTGAGCGCGCTCCGCGGGGCACGTCCCCCACGGGCACGGAACACACGGACCCGCGTCCTGCGGGCTCCCGGGCGGCAGCTCAGCCCGTGCTGCCGTGGTGGAGGTGCGGAGAGTGTGTCTATGTGTGAGCATGTGTGTGCGGGCTCCGCGGGGCCGCACAGGTGGCCGCCGAGCAGGATGGGTGCCCTCGGCACACGGACGGCTGCGGGGCTGTGTGGCGTGTGATAGCGCTAACTTCACAGACACCGACTCAGGCACGGCCGCTCCGTCCCGCCCGGCTTGGCCGCAGGCAGCACTTCTCCCCAACGTGACTTTGCTTTGCTTTTGGTTTCTGTGGAGGCTTCTCTTGTTTGTTTAGCAAATCCCGGGCACGTTGCGTGTGTGAGCGGAGCTGAGCGGTTGTCTGGTTTCCACTTCTCAGGAGGTATTTTACGTGAAAGCATGCTGCTCGGTGGGAACAGACCCAACAGCGACCGCGGGACCGTCCTTCGTGGCCGGCCGGTGTAGGGACAGTGTTACCGGTAAGGGGTCACGCGGGGGAAAGGCGAGTTTCGGTTTGGAACGAAGTTTGTCACGGTTTGACTGCAGCTGTCCCGGCGTGGCACGAAAACGCCGACGGTCCGGGAGGTGTTTCCTGCTACCAGAGCCAAGCAACCTGGCAGGCCCTTTGGGATAAATAATTCAGGGAAGAGATATTTTGCTATATTAACCTTTTATAAAGCAGTGCATTCCTCGCCGAGAAAAGCCGTATCTGCCGCCTAATGCAACAGTTCCGTCTGATGCTGAAACTGCCGCTGCGGGAGGCGGAGGTAAGAGGCGGCCGGAGAACATTGGCAAACTTCACTTGGACTAGTTCAAGAGCTGCGGAGCGGCGGAGCAGGGCGAGGCGAGGCGCGGTGCCCCCGCCGCGGCTGCGGGCGGCTCGGCGGGGCCTGGCGGGGGTCGCAGCCGACATGCCAGGGGAGAATTCCTCAATGGCGCTGCCCACGCCCACCCCGGGGATGGGCGGTGCGCGCGGGACCGCGGGCCACGCCCCCCCGCGCACGTGCGGGAGCCTCGCCGCGCGCTCGCCGCGGCCCGGCCCCGCCCCGCCCCACGCGATTGGCTGCCTGCGCCGCCGCGGGCGGGGGGTGGGCGGGGCGATCGCGCCGCGCCGGGCGGCTCCACCCACGTGCGGCGGCGCGAGCACACATCCCGCACGTAGCCGGCGTATTAATCAGCGCGGGGCCATCTGCCGCCCTCCTCACCGCGGGCGGGGGCTGCCCGCGCCCTTCCCGCACGCCCCGGGGCGGTCCCGGGCACTGCTGGGGCGCCAGCGGCGGTAGCAGCAGCGCAGGGCTTCGGCAGCACCGCCGCTCCCGCAGCGCCGGGCCGCGGTGCGTAGCCGAGTCCTCCGCGGCGAAAGTTTTATCTCGCCTTGCCTGGCCCCGCGCCGCGGCGGAGCCCCTGCCCGGCTCGGCCTGGAGCGGACGGCGGCCCGACGGGCATCGCCTCTCGACGCGGGCGCCGGCAGAGCAGCGGCGCGGCCGTCCCCGTCGCGCCATGCCGCTGGGGCACATCATGAGGCTGGACCTGGAGAGAATCGCCCTGGAGTACGTCGTGCCCTGCTTGCACGACATCGGCTTCTGCTACCTGGACAACTTCTTGGGGGAGGTGGTTGGGGACTGCGTGCTGGAGCGGGTGAAGCGGATGCACCGCGACGGGGAACTGGCCGACGGGCAGCTGGCTGGCCCCAGCCGCGGTGTCGCCAAGCGGCACCTCCGCGGCGACCAGATCAAGTGGATCGGAGGCACGGAGGAGGGCTGCGAGGCCATCAACTTTCTCCTCACGCTGATAGACCGGCTGGTGATGTACTGCGGGAGCCGGCTCGGCAAGTACTACGTGAAAGAGCGATCCAAGGTAAGGGTCCGCGGGGCCCCGACCTCCTGTCCGCCCGCCGGCACCGGCTCCCAGGCGGCCCGACCCTCCTCGTAGCTGCCGGCGGGCCCTGCCGGAAACTTTCCACGGGCGCTCGCCCGTGTGGCGTTCGCGCTGTCGGCGGGTGCCTGTGGCCCGGGCAGCCCCGCGGGGCTGTCCCGCAGCACCGCCCCGGGTGGCGGAGGCGCCGTGCGCTGCCTGAGGGACTCCCGTGACGGCAGCCGCTCTCCAGCCCTTGCCGCCGCCGGCGGCCGGGTGCGGGGCCACTGCGGGTCCCTCGCCCCGCCGGTGCCAGCAGCGCTCCGGGGCGGCTCTTCGCGGCTCCCCTTGCTGGGTTTTCGCCGGGGTCTTCGGCTGCCGGACCCCGGCCAGTCCTTTGCCTTTTCCCCTCTGTGACACCGGCCATCACTCCGCAGTCGTCCCGGGGACTTCTCGCGGTGGCGCTGGAGTCGGCTGCATCCCGATGCTGCTTGCGCGCACCCGAGGTGCGGACAGGGTGGACCTGTGCGGGGCGTACCCCACCGCCTAACACTGTCTGCGTTTCGGGGGGAACAAGCTCTCCAGCCCCTTCCTGCGAATGTACCTGTCTCTGGTCCGATTATTTGGATGTTTTCGCCGATGTAGAAGTAGTATCCTAAATAGTTTCGAGGTTCCAACTCATGCCGCCGCTCTACAGATGAAGAGGTTATCGTTACTGCGTTGGGTATGCAGAAAATACGGGATGCTCAGTTTAAACACAGCAAACTTGTGTTTTAAAGAGAAAAGTTGTTTTTTTTCTAGGCTTTCTCAGAAGTGGAGGGGACAGTTGTATTATAGGACACTTGTATTATTGGTTTCTTTCCCAATGAAGTTTATTTGCACTTACAATGCCATTAGTTTGGGACAACTTGTCTTTTCTTTCCTTGTCTGTTTTGCTATGGCAAAGTGAGCTAGCTTGGAACTAAGTTTACTTCGTTGTCCTGAATGCTGAAAACATCCTTATTTCTTTATTTCTGACTTGAATTCTATAACACATAGTATGTTTTCAAAAGGTCCACTGCTTTTAGAGATGCCAGAAAGAAAAACAACGAAACTTTAAAAAAATGACAGTAGGGAGGAGTTAGGGATTTTTCTTGATCCTAACTTGCACTTGGACTAAGGGCACGTGTGAGTGGTACTGAGATTCCCCCCTGAAAAATGAAGGAGAAAGTACGGGGATGTTTACCAGTTGCTTGGGAACACACTGAAACCTGTGCTTGCACCCCTGCACATTACGCACAGTAATGGGAATTATAAAAGGCTAAAACATTGTTCCGGTGTTTAGCTCTGCTGAATTACTGATCATCAATTCGGTTGAAGCTTGGGTAGATATGTTTTAAAATGTGGGTAGATTGGATTTCAGTTATTCCTGTTGAGAGCCTGGTATTAGGATGTATAAATAACCATCCTGCTTTGGCACACCTTTAAGGTCATCCTCATCCTTTCTGTGGGTGACTTCTGTTTACCTGTTTACTGCTGAAAGTGCATTTATGGCTAAGAGGGTGTGTGTAGGGGTGGATATTGAGGGGGGTTACTTAAAAGTTGAATTGGAGTGAAAGGAGGCTGTTCAGCCTTTTTACAAGGTATTTGGAAAACAAATCTGCTGGATGAATGAAGGCTGTTGGCACTGGCTGGGAAGAAGGGTCTTTTGGGGAGTGACTTTGGGTTGTAGAGATGATTTTAAAACAGAATTGTGGTGTTTTTGAAGTAATTTTTGTACAAATGGTAATAAAAAACAGGACAGAACATGCTTTACAAATAGACACCAAGCTACTTGCTGTAAAGAGAGACTTCTGGCTCTTGTGCTTTAATGTGAAAGTTGTCAGACTCCAAACAGCCCATGGAAGTGCTAAACAACAGTCCAGGACTGAAAGGGACTCAATATCATTTGTAAAACTAAATGCAGAGAAATTTTCATCAGTTGTTAATAGTAACCAGTCCCCTTGTTATAATAATAAGTACCATGGATATGTGAGGCCCTGGAATAGCAACTGCTGTCTGTAACTGAGATGTGGAATGCCTTCAGCAGGAAGATTATTCCTGTGACTAACAACTGACTACTACAGTACTTGCACGTTCCCATGTCGGTTTAAGACATTTCTCTTCCACCATTCAACCTTTCCGTTCTGCTTATCGTCTGAAGTCTTATGAATGCATACACACAAATCCTAAATTTAAATTCAGCGTATTTTTATTTTATCTGACAGATTAAACATGTAAATGCCCACAAAACTTTCACAGCTTAACATTTGTAGGGATGTGGGGTGTTCATGGGCAACTGGACCAGAACTTCTCTGTGGGATGTGTGCTGTTGTAATTTGTTGTTTTGGGATATAGATATCAGCCCATCATTATTTAAAGGTTTATACTTTTAAATAAGTAGTATGACTTTAATCTTCAGTCTAAGTGTTGGAAGAGGGGGAGAGATTTGCTTAGTAAATTATGTCAGATTATGTCAGTTTAGTGTGAAGTGCTTCATATTTTTGTAGCTACACAAACATAAGAAGACATGAACAACTTTTGTCCAATAAAGGAAATTTTCCTTATAGCTAAATGAGAGAAACAAGTCAGTTAGGATTGTGATGTTTCCAAATTAATTTCAAGAGCATTTCATGACAGTTAAGATTGCATCAAAGAGAATGGACAGAAGTAAAGTTTTCAAGGGTACTGTATATTCAGAGGAGCTGCTGGTTGCCTTTTGAGGGCTGATCATGAAATGTAACCTTTTGTCTTTGCAGACCAGTGATACAAATCTATCTTTGGTGTAAGTTATATTTTAAAACACTAGCTGGTTAAATGATTGAAACATAGTTAAAGGCTGTCGGACCCAATGCAGTGCTTGTTGGCTTTTGCATTTTCCTCAACTACTCTCCATTTTCTAGTAAGATAATACAATGGTTCCCCTTTTCTAGTAGGTAAACGGCTAAGGGCATCACTGAGGCATAATTGACCAAAGTTCAGTTCTCTCCTCAGAGTGAGAAGATTGATGTCCTTGTGCAGAGAGATGTTCTGACCTGAGGACAGAAGTCACTCTGTTTTAGAGGACCTGTCACTACTCTGCTGGAACTTTACTTGGTGGAGAAAAGCTGCTGGGTCAGAAGCAAAGCTGCAGCTTGGTCTGTGAGGCCAGTCACCCAGAGTGCCCTCTGGATCAGGTCTGCAGGTGAAAGGGTGATGTACTGCAGCTTCTGACTCCTCAGGTCCCAGAGTTCCTTGGGGTTAACTGGCATTTGCAGGGCCTTGAGGGGGGGCCCTGTAGAAAAACATTGGACTATAAATAAGTAAAAGCAGTAACTTTTTTTTTTTTTTTTTAAGGCAAGAAAGCATTCCAGAGGGGAAACCCCATTTTGGAAATTTCTCCTTCAAGACCTGAGAAATGTTTTGGTGGTGGGTGGAGTGGTTTTTTTTTTTTTTTTTTTTTTTTTTTTTTTTTGGTTGGTTGGTTTTTTTTTTTAAGACTCTGCAGAGCCTGGGGGATCTTGGAAGTCCCTGATGTGAGGAGGCAGGGTACAGAGTATGGCAGGAACCAGGTTGGCTGGCTGGTGTGTGGAAACGTAAAAGTTGTGTTGAAACGTAAAAGTTGTGTTTGCAGTGGGGTGTCTGGGTAACTCATCTGCTGCTAAGAGGCTGTGGTATTCCCCTTTTCTCATTTTGCCTCTGCTGGAGAAGGGCAGCTCTCCCTGTGGCTGGGCAGGGTCCCAGAGCAATGCCGTCAGTGCCTGCTGCCCTGGGCTACCTCAGCTGAGTCAGCTCTTGACCTGCTGCCAATGGCTGCGTTGGTCCTCACGGCGAGGGGTGGAAGGTACTTTGAACTGGTGTGGCTGCACTCTGAGTGGACTCTGCACCTCATCATGACAGCAGCATGTCCTGATCTGAGTCACAAATACCATCTTGGGTACCACCAAGGGCTGAAATCCATGTCAAGGCTCCCACTGGGGACTTTGAGCTCATCTTGCACCTGCTGGACCCCAGTGAGTCCTGCTGGTTAGAAAATAAAGCAAGAATATATAATCTTAAGAGCTGCTCTGTGTTGAAGGAAGCTCATGATTGATGTTTTCAGCTCAGAACAGAACTGCTTGCTTTCAGTGTCAAGTATATGGCCTGAAGTGAAAAAAAAAAAAAAAAAGAAAGTGTTTTCAATGTGAGATTAGTTAATTTAGAAGTCCCTGTGGGATGTGAACCTTCTCAAAAACTTGCTTCCTCTGCTTGTTGCCACAGCACCACCTTGCTCATCCCACCCCGGTAGACCCTCTCTGATGGTCACAGGAGAAGTAGGTCTTTTGTGGTGACAGTTCATAGCTAGTGAGTGTTTGCTGGAAACCAGATTGGGTTCTTCTGCCTATCACATGATGGGGTGTTCCTAGGTAGGTTTTGAAGCATGGTCTGCCTAGCAGGTTGTTACCAAGATTTCTGTTCCTGAGGATTGAAGAAATGGATGAGCTGTCACAGGAGTAGTTTTACAAAGTCCTTCATAACTCAGGTAATGAGGTAAGATGTTTTTGCACTTATATATGAAGAAAGAAAAGTGCTGTTCTATAACATTCAAATTCTATCCTTTACAATTAAAACACAGTGAAATGCTGAATTTTCTGACTTGAGGCACAGACTTGAAGCATGGGATCCCACAAAACCATAGCTATAGTAGGCTGAGGAGCAATACTTCCTCTTGAGGTATACTGGTTTACTGTATGTTACAAAGTATTTTTGATACTTGGGTAGCAACATGCCTTGCAATTAGTTTACAATGGGAGGTCTGTTGAATACCACCATCCAGAAGAAATATGCATAATTTCTTCTAATCAAATGCACATGTTCTGGCATAATGTATAAGTTCAAATCTGTTCTTCTGGCCAGCTGCCGGCAGAGTCCAGAGCCACTGGAACTGTAAATACAACAACAAAAAAAGTTGTTTTATGATATGAGACTGAAGAATTCAGCATTGGCACAGATCCTAGTGTGGTTGCTTTGGCTCAGTGTCAAAGCTGATGTTTATATCTGTGTTTGTCAAGCAAGATTAGTTAGCCTGGTTAATTATACACAGGAATGTATAATTTTTACTTGACAATCAGATGAGTATAAACTTGGGCATATTAACACTTGTTTTTGTTCTTCATCAAATTATTCTCAATGACTTTTGAAACTTTCAAAATAACTACTTCTCTGAAAGAGGCACTTGGAGAATCTTTTGGATTAATTCTTCTTTCAGCAGGGACAGGGTATTGGAGAAATGGATCAATATTTTGCAGACAGTGATGCACATATCTGTAAGTGGGTTCAGAAGCATGGGAAGCCTCTAGGGAATGGTGTTTGAATTAATACTCAGGTGTTGAAGTTGCAAGCAGCTTGAATTCAGTACCTGTTATATATCGTCACTCTTAAAAGTGTGACTAGCACACTGGCAAACTTATTTCATGGTAGGCAGTGGCAAAAACATGCTGCCTTCAGTGTGTGTTACACCAGAGCCTTTGGCAGTCAGGTGGCTTCTCTTGGTCCTCCTTTCCTGCTCTTGCCAGAGGAGATGTCTGTATCCACCCAGCGACCTTTATCACACTGTGGATATCACAACAGGAGCCTGTCCATGTGCTTTACAGCCACAGTCCCAGAGGAAGGCAGAAGGTGATCAGTCCTATAACTGAAGGGAAATGTCAGTGCACTCAGGCAATGTAAAGATATGAATGGTCTGTTTATCCTGAGTTTGTGCATGTGTTAGTGATATCAGGGCAATTTTTTTTTTTTTTTTTTGTTTTTTTTTGTTTTTTTTGTTTTCTGTAGTTTCCCAGTCCAGCAGCTCTTCGTGAGTCTTGCTAGACTCTGGTGTTACACAGTGGTGGCAAAGCAGTGAAGTTTTTCACAATCTCTCCTATACTGGTCATGCATTTTCTGCAGCAACTCCTTATTCATTGCCATGCCTGCTCTGGTAGCAGTCCTTGCTGGTACCATATCAGCTCTTAAAGCCAGGGAGTTGCAGAGGTTGCCTTATGGTGTGCTGGCCAATAGCCTGATCACTTGCAAGCCCTAAATAAGTATGTGCCTCTCAGTTTGCTTTTATATGAGGACTCATTGCTCCCTGAATGCTGGTGTAACTGTAATACAGGTGGCATTAAGGCCTCTGTGTATGGGGAGTGTTTGTCCTTTGGACTCCTGGGGGTGTGTGTGCTGCATTGCAAGGTGCAGTATCCTTGGGAAAGCACTGGGGAAATGACAAGATTCAGAGTTCAGTGCCCTGTCCTGCTGAACTTGTATTTTGGGAGGGAGGAGAGCTGGCCACAGAATCAACTGGGTTGGAAAAGACCTCTGAGATCATTGAGTCCACGCTATGACCGAACCCCACCATGTCAACTAGACCATGGCACTGAGTGCCACATCCAGTCACCTCCAGGGATGGTGACTCCACCACCTCCCTGGGCAGCCCATTCCAATATCTAATCACCCTTTCTGTGAAGAATTTCTCCCTAATGATCCTTGCTATTAATATTTGTATGCCTTTTCCCAAGGGAATTGTTAATGCATAATTCAGTCCATTAGATACAGTTCATTGCTAATAGCAGTATATGTTAAAATGGACATTGACTCTCATAACACTAATGCAGTGCAGGAGGTACACAGTAAAAGTGGCTTGTTTCTTTGCATTAAGGATTCTAGCTGTGTTAATCCCAGTGTCTTTATTTGATTTCATAGTAAACTTCTTTCTTTGACTTCCAAGTTTATCTGGATGGTGGTTCAATGTAATACGGACTTATTCTGCATGTTGCTTCCTGAGAAATTTGTGTGATTTATTACATGGAAGTATTTTCTCTATCATCTTCTATATTGCACAGATTTTTTTTTTTTACAGTTTTTTTCTTGAGGAGGTGGTGGTGGTGTTCAACAGTACTTCAAGTCCTTCCCATAGGTGTGTGGAAGGGATAAGAGAGGGAGAAGATAAAACCTCAATGATCCATTTAATTAGATGAATTTTTGATGTTTGCTGAACAAACTTGATATACTTGGAAGAGAGCAATACCTCTATCAAATGTTTCAAGATGACTCTTACTAAGGCAAGGTACTTTTTTCTTTGAGGTATTCACTTTTTCCTCCTCCCCTTGCAATTCGATTGACTTTTCCCGTTGTGTAACAGGCCAGGGTCAAGTGGTTCCTTGGCACCAGCAAGCCCCATAGCACTCATCCATCTTGCAGTGGATGGCTTGAGAGAGTGAGGAGGTCAGGAAGGGAAGCCTAGGAGTTAAGTGTTACTGGTTTTAGATCTGTGGAGAAGGACGATGTGTGCATACCGGCTTGAGGGAATTTAAAGCCCTGGGTTGGATTTGTCATGACTGTAATCCTTCTGTCACAAAGCTGAAGACTGAAACAACATTGTTAGAAAGCTGCCAGCAACATGTCTCCCTCAGCTTCTGTGAAAAGGCTTTATTGGTAAGGTTTATTAGTAGAGGAGCTCTGGGGAAGTGGTGTTTTAGGAGCTGCTTCTGGTACGTGTGCCTAGGGCTGATGGCTGCTGTGGTGGGCTCCAGGGTGAATAACTGATGCAGTGGTGCAGAACTTGGTGGGGCTTGACAGACGATTTTCACTGATTCACAACACTACATAATAATTTGGTTTAGACCATGTATTGCTTTGAAAAGAGATGACAGAGTCGGTCAGAAAAGCAAGAAGGTCTCTCTGTTCAGTCACTGAAGTGAAGTAAGATCATGAAGGAGGCTCATGCCAAGTAAATCATCTATCTCCCACTGTTTAAACTATTCACAGGCACGTCATCCCATCAGCACACCACTCGTGATCATTCCTGTGAGTGATTTGGAGAGAGCTGTAAGCCCTGTTTCCCCTCCATCACTCACACATATGCATCTACTATCTCTCAGTGACAGAAAGGAGCTTTTTCCCCTACAGTCATTTTTCTCTTGACATTGTGCTTTGATAAGATTAGTAGGTGAATAAACTTAGTGCCAACATGCAAAGCACTTAGTAGAAAGCAGCTGATTAAACAACCTTCTTGTTCCTCTGATTTTTCACAAATAAAGTAATGCAAGAGATTTTTGCTGACCGTAGAGGTTCAATGGAGGCCTACTAAATGTTCGTGTTTAGCCACCCAGATAAAAATGAGTAGTGTAAATTACAGGACTACAGCATAGCACTCTGTCTGCATTGACTGGAAACAGAACAGTTTGTCCAAAGCTTTGCAGTTGGAAATGGCAGAGTAGCCATGTCGTTTGCCAAATATCAGGGAATTGCATCCTACTTTCTAGCAAAAAAAAGATAACCATTTTGAGTCTTGTATCTATCTAGTTCATGTGGATCCTTTGGTCAAAATAAGTAGTCTGTTTTTTGTGCTTTCTTTCTGGACCTGAAAATCCAAACAAGATATATGTATATAAATGTCTGCATTTTTTGTCTGTAAGTCATAATATAATTAATCATTGCTTATGTGTTCTTGCACTGTAATTTTTTTTATACAAAGTGATAAGACAAATGTTTTTTAAATTTTGGCTCCAGTTCAGCAATTCACTTAACTTTTTCTTAAAGGCTCTTTCAGATCAACGGGACCTGAAACACATCTTCTGGTGCTTGGCTTAGACTATGCTAGAATATGTTTAGAAAACTTCAGGAAAAGTTGCATTTCTTGTGCCATTGTATGGTCTTTGTATAAATTTTTTTCTTACATTTGAAATGCAGGTCATCTTGGGAGGCAGCAAGGAGCCTTACTTGATGAAATAGATAGTATGATAATAATAGTTATGATTTTTATTTGACCTTTGCAACTGACTGTCTTATGGCAAAGTTGTCTTAATACCATTAACAGTAGCAGTTATTCCAGTAATGCATACAGAGAGATGGGCAGTGCGTGGTGCGGAATGCCACAGCGAATGGGAAAAGCCTGGGGTGTGAGAACAGTGGGCTTTGTGGTGGTAGAGGTCAGCACGGAGCTTCCTGACTGCCTTGAGACTCCAGGGAGTGAAGAAAGCATCTTGCACAGCCCCTCACTGGACCGTGTGGATAGAAAAAGTAGAGCGGAACCAGGTGAATTTGAGAGAGAAGATATTAAAGAAGTGGTGGAAGGGGGAACTGTCAATTAGTCCTCAAATTGCCTGTTCCTGGGTTGTTAACAGTCCTAGGGTGTTGTGCTTGCTGCTGAAGACTGTATGTGTAACTGCACCTTCCCCTTCTGATTTCCCACAGGAAATCTGGTAGAAGTGGTCTGAAAAGTGGAAAAAGGAGAAGCTTCACCATAAATGCTGTAACATGTCCTGCTGTTTGTTAAGACATATAAGCCATGTTATATAAGTAGATGTGCACAAACAGGACAGAGTCTCCCAGAACGTGTTGATAACTCTGTTCTTTACAATATTCACCAATGTTTACACCTAAGTAAATTAACTTGCCCTCTGTCATCTGTTGTATGGAGCATGTGCATGGTGTCTCTGAAGCAGGCCAACAGGAAGGGTCACTGCCTGGTTAACTGTTTTACAGACTTCCTCTTCATGAAGGAGTGGTGAGAGGATTTGTGAATGTTGCTCCTCATTGCCAGATTTGGTGTAATTCAACATTTCATGGTGGTCAAACACTGAAGTGTCAAAGATGTGCATTTTACCAAGATATTTTACTGCATAACTTGATGTTTAACTGATGACCTAAAGGCTCAGTGCAGTCTCACATTTGCACTGATAATTTCTTGGCAAGAGTAAAAATGTAGTTGATGTGTTTTTTTTGTTTGTTTCTTTACACTTGGATGTCTGCAACTGAAACAAATACTTTTTTTTTTTCTTTGCTGGCACTTGGTTAAAAGCATGTTTCACTGCTTACCATCTGTAGAAGCTACTGCTGCTAGTTATAAGCTATATTAGTGCAATGTTTTGGCTGCAGTTAATAAAGGCACTGGTTGTGCCAATGGTGACCATAGCTGTGGGCAGACATAATGCCTACTTGACCCCCACACCTAAGTGGGCATATGTGACCCTATAGCTCTGCCTCCCCCTCGAGTATCTGTCCTACCTTCCCTCTGTGTTTCCCACCACAGAGATTCATTTGTGCCCCATATCTCTAGCAAAGCCAGCTGCAGGACCTCCACCAAGTGGTTTCTTACCCCTGCTCTTACCACAGCCTGTCATGCCTATGCAATCACTATCTCTCATCTCCATCCCAGGAAAGAGACAGGGATGAGGGCTGCTTCCTCTGGCTGCCCAACCAGCTGGCATCCTGGGAGAGCAGCCCCTGTCCAGTCTCCGGCTTGGCTCAGCCTTGGTGGCTCTGAGTACATACTGCTCTTGTCACATTGGCTGCCAGAAGAAAGATTATGGAGAGGAAGAGGAAAAAGAAGGGAAATGGGCCAGAAAGACCACTCCAGGCTTTCTGCATCCTCAGGAAACATCCTGAACTCACACCAGAGAGACTGCCTCCCTTGCTCAACAGTTGCAGTGCTTCCTGCAAAAACTACTTCAGATGCCATAGAATATTATTGCTGTAAGACTCAGTCCTGAACTGGGCCTTGAGAAATCTCCTAAGGGCTGCTGCTTCAGTGAGTTCTGGTGGTGGGAATGACAGGGTAAGGCTCCAGGGGGGACTGCAGCAAAGCAGAGCAGCAGGTGTGAGCAGGCTGAAACCTGTCAGGCATGGCTATGTTCCTGTGCAGGGCCACTGCCCCAGCAGGAGAGTTGAAGGCCATGTCAGTGGCCACAACACAGCTGGACTTTAGGTTGATCTCTTCTGTCAGGTGGTGGCAGCATAAATCCATGGGAGGCACTTGACCAGTGGAAAAAGGGAAGTGGGAATTCAGCAGCCTATGTTCAAATCCAGAATCTAATGTTGTCCACAGCTGGGTTAAGGAACAGACTTCCTTGTTCAGGAGTTGAGAGCTTTTGTGAATATCTTGAAGACCTGCAAACGTAAGGCTGGCAGTCAGTTTGTTGTGTGTGTGTTAAGAAAATTTGTTTTCTTTACCGATACATTTTATTGCCTAGCATTAGAACAGGTATACAGTTACATTATTACAAATTTGCCTTGAATCTGAATATTGCTTCACTTCCTGCAGAGAAAGATTGTGTGTCACTGAATACACATCTATCCACCTTAACTGAGAGATTGCACTGTTGTAAAGTGCACGTGTAGACAGAGCAGTACAACTTTATGTGCAGGCAAAGCCTTAGAGGTAAAGACTACATGTTATTGAACCATAGTAGAAATTATTTCTGGTAATTTTTTATAGATAATTTTAATGGGGTTTATCCCTAAATATTCATTCACATGAAATCCTATGCAGGAATGCCCTTATCAAGGCAAGGTCCTCCATAAAGGTATGGCTGAGCAAAAGATGTGTGGGTAGTGAATGAGGCGGCTTCCGTCCAAAATTAACATAGGAGATAACTGGTCTCATCAATTAGCATTAATTTGGTGTTACTGCTGTGATAACAAGCACTTGAGAACGTTGATCTCTGTTTATGCAGCGCAGTAATGTCTTAGCAGCCTCAGAAGCCCAGAGGGCTCTGATGGGGAGGACCCTTGAGGCTTATTTGGGGTACCTGCCAAGTGTGACAGTGCTTCTCTGAACCCTGCATTCCTCTCTGGCAGTGGAGGGTATTTTTCACTGAGCCAAAGGGGACAAGGGAAAACATCTCCCCCGGTGTGGCTGCCTCTGGTGTGGTGGGATTATGTGGGGTCACAAGAGGTGTCCTGGGTGGTGGCCCCAAGGAAGGACTGTTCTTGGCAGCTGGGGCGTCCCGTCCCCTTGGCACACCTGCTTCAAGGTGGTGGCTCATCACCTCTGCCTGCCAGGATGTCCAGGGCTGCCCCCGGTGAGCTTGTGGGAAGTGTTTGAGGTGCTGCATACCGAATGTGAGCTGATAAAAGTCTTGTGGGCAGGGTTGCTCACTTGCCCTGGGCCCACAGGCTAAAAATAAATGGGTAATAATAAGAAAAGGATGTTGGCAGCTCAGGCAGCTTCAACACCAGCAAAAGTTTGCCTATTTTGCGGCTGTCTTTCCTGACCTTTATTACCACAACAACGAGAGCATCAAAATATGCAGTTCTTGAAATGTTGCAAAAAAAAAAAAAAAAAAAGAAGGGGGGTGTAATCCTCTGGGTGACTAGTAGCGGAACTGAAAAGGTCTGACGTGCTGATGAAGAATGAAAGGCTGGAATATTTCAGGAACTGTGAGATTATCTTTCTAGCCCACAGATGAGAAATGTTCCTCAGAGGATGTCTGTGCTGGTTACCAGGCTTTTATTCCCTGCTGAGAAACTGAACGTACAGGGATGGTCCTTACACATTCCCTTAATGAGCTTGTTCTTATTTATGAATTTGCCTTTCTGCGGGGGTGGTGCTTGTCACGGTGTCCCCCAGGGCTCATTACAGGGGATGCTTTCTCCATCTGCATCAATTGCTTGGGATGCTTTCTCATTACTGCAGCTTGGCCAGGTTTGTCGCTTTGGGGAGAGGAGAGGACTGAAAGGGTTTTCTGGGTGATGAAAGAGGGCTTCAGCAAAAGACAAAAATAATCCTAAATGTAATTAGACAGTTTTTTTTTGTTGTTTTTTTTTTTTTTTTAAAGTGTGGGAGATAAGCGTGCGTGCCTGTGTGTGCAGCAGGAGGGAGAGACAGCCCAGTAAGAACGAGAGCCGAGAAGTGCCTTGAGCGCCTGTGTGCTCGCTGCATGTGTGGGTTTCCCCTCTTCCCTCCGCAGCCTCTCTCTGAAGTGCACTCTGGAGTAAAGTTCGCATTTGATCGCCGATCGCCTCACGCTCCGCACGTAGCACTGTCGTTAAGCCATCATCTCGCTGGCTCCGAGCCAGGGCTCCGAGGCGCAGGGGCGGGCGGTCTCTCTAAACTGAACAGCCTTTATTGATACATCGATGCACTGCGCATGTTTACAGCTGCTAATTGGAGACTTAATCTGAATATCCTTGACTGCACTAATTCACTGGCAATAGCCTTTTAAATTTCAGGTCCTGCCGTGATGGTATGCCTGCTCTTCACAGCACGCTAATCGCTTCTGGAGCAGTATTGCCGCTGTGTGCGTGCAAGGCGCAACGACCCGGTAACATCACAGACCAAAACCTAGTTTTAGGTCAGATGAGGATGTCAAATAAAAATCTTACCTGATTTTGCATTTGCAGAAGATGAGGGAAGCACTTGAAGTACTGAAGGAAAGCGTTAATTGACTTGTGTACAGACATATGTAGATTAATTAAGCACACAAGAAAGGAGGTTAATTCTTTTAATTATTGCAACAGGCAAAGATACTCACTGCAAGGGCAGTTGTGATGGTATGGCAGTTCCAGATTTGTTTCCTTAACTTTCAGTGTTCTGTTTTCTCCTTGCTGTGCCCAGAGGCTGAATACAGAGAATCTGGGTGGTGGTCTGAAAACAGTGTTAGTTTACTTGGCTTTTTAAAAAATGTGAGCAGTGTAGACAATATACAGTGGTAGATGAATGTCTGGGACTCTTTTGCCCAGGAATCCACAAGTCAGATTTCTCTCCTTGGAAGCATGGAGAACTTCTTCCATGGTCAGATCCTTTCAGAGTTTCCTGAACTGCCCTTTGACTTTAGGATCCTGTAGGATCTCATGAAGTAGCCAGCAGTGGGGACAGCTCAACAGAACCCACCGCTGTCTCCAAAGGCTGGTCCGCAAATGCTCCCCATTCTCTTGACAGTTGCAGATGGCCACTGCCTACACGAGGCTTGGCTGTTTCCTGCCTTCCCATTTCACAGTGGCACTGTTCTGGCAGCCAGCTTGAACTTGAAGGGCATCCAGATTTATTTCTAAGTGTGTGTTCTGTTAAGAAAAATAAAAAAAAAGTAGTCACAGGCTGAAACAGTCCTTCATATTAATAGGCCATGAAAAACTAAATTTTGTTGCCAATCATTAGGAAAGCTTCCTAAACCCCATCATAGATTCATTTAACAGGGAGCTCATTTTTAGAGCAGCATCAGTCTGTGATCTGGCTTCCTTACAGACACATTCCATAAGATTTGAAAGCTTATTATGGGCTCCTTGAGCTACAACTAGATAACATGCCAGTCATAAACAGCTGTGTGGCATGGAGATAATTCATGAACAGAGCTTTCATGGGTAGCTCTTTGTTTCTACCCTTAGTTCTTAGAAGAAATTTAACAAGCAGGAGCAGTTTTCCATCTTACAGTAATTAGAATATTATCAAGTAATAATGGATTTTTGGTTAGTAAGCAAAAATAAACCAGTGTCTTAGCATGTTTTTCCTGCAGATGAGAGAAAGTCATTCCCACCCTCAGGCTGTTCCTCAAAAATTTTTTTTTAAAAAGTGCTTTTATGTACCTGCAAACAACAAGCAAGCTGCAATGGTGCATGCAAAAGATAAATAAAATAGAAAGGGAAAGATGAGTTTTCAGCTCATGGAATATCTGCATCTGATGATCAAACTTGCATGTAAGCAAGGAAAAGCAAGTACCAGACCACCTGGCTAAAATGCTATACATGGAAACAGGATTTTTTTTTTTTTTGTACAGTTACAAAGTAACTGTTTGATTGAAGATTGATAAGCAAGTTATGGTGAGGAAATGAGGGACCAGTTTCTCATGCAATACTGTCACTGAAGCCCATTTCATGTGTTGCTTGACTGAAGTGAGGTGAGTTTTGGAACTGGTGATTCCTTTTCCAACAGACACTAAGCTGATGTTTCTCATTTGCTGGTGTTTTAACGTGACTTTGTTCCCTCTGTTCCTTCCCATCTCTATAGAGTATTAAATTAGATCAGTGTTCCCAGTTCATGCCTCAGTGTAGCAGTTGGGTATTTTAACTTTCATTAATTCAAACAAACTAATATTAAATAATGTTCATGAATATTTTATACTTAACCATTGTAAGCTATGTGGCAGAAAACACTTGGGTGCAATTTGGTGCAGTAAGAAATTACTTAAGAAACACCCCATAGTGTTTGTATGTCAGTCAAGCCTCAGTTGAGAATCTCTTGTCTTTCATCATGAAGTGTCAGACTACTCATGTTCTTTTAATGTAGAGCATGCTGGGTGCCTTTCCCTTTTTGGATGTAAAGACTGTGCATATCTATGAACTAGAATCAGGTTGAGCACAATATGCATTCAGAGCTAGGACAATCGAGTGAACTCTGGTAGTCCTCATTTCCTGGAGGACTGGTCAAAAGTGATTTTTGTCTGCCCTCAAGTTCAGAACTGAGAACCTCATATTAGACTGAAATTTGGGAAGTGTGCAGCCAAATAAAAATATATGTGAAAGCTGCAGTGGCTACAGCACTGTTAATTCTTATTAATACCTTGGTTTTCTAGACAACCATCATAGTGATATTGTAGATCAGCATTGTTTTGTGCTTGTATAGCACCTTTCAACTAACTTTACAAGTAATTTCTGAATTTAACTGCTTGATGTCCAAGCAGTACACAGACATGATCTACAATAGGGATCAAAAGTAGCTGCTGTTCAGCAATATACCATATAAATCTGGTACAGAAAATGGAAAAGCATATTGTGGAGTCTTTAGCTTAATCTGCAAGGGTGGTTGGTGTTGGCAGGATTGAGTTACAAAGGTCAGGATTTTCTCTGCTGGTTGCAAAGATCATACTAATTCTGAGAGAAAAATACAGGATTAGTATGGGGTTACAATACCATCTATACAGTCTGCACTAGGAGTGCACTAGGGCCCTGGCTTAGTGCTAGTGGGCACACAGAGCTTCTTCTGACCTGGTGTCACCACTGCTTCCTATTAAGCACTATTCCTTTCCACTTACAAGCATCTTCTAACTGAGATATTTTCTGAAATGCTTTGTTCCAAGTATCAGGCTGCTCTAGCGCTGCTTATTTTGTGAATCATGTCTCACAGCGTGATCCTGGCCATCAGCTAAGAGAATTTGTTTTTCTCCTTGCTAGAAGCACTGGGAGGCAGGGAAGAATCCTCTCAATGGAACAGTTGTTTTTAATCTGCCTTCACGTTGCTAGTGTCTTGCAGTTTGACTTGCAGATTTCTCTGGCTGACTTGACTGTAATACTTAGACTAAATGATAGGTAACTTATTTTTGCAAGCTTCTGTGCAGTGTGGAATTTACTGATGATTCCTGGGTCCTTATTAAAGCTGGTAATTGCTGCTTGTTTATCTTGCGGCTGATTTGCACCCTCTTGGGAAAGCTAACATCCCTGAAAATAATAGGACAAACTTTAGTCTTGATGATTTGCTTTTCATTTTCCAAGTTTTGTAGGGTTTAATTTATGACTATTGACTAGACTACCAGAGCATTGGTCTTCCTGTGGTGGCGTGTATGTGTGACTCCAAAGACATGCATCTGGATATCAGTTTTTAACTAGTCAGCTGTTGTGTAAGACAAACTCTTCTTTTTAACTTAGAAAAGGGGAGTGTTGCAGAAATATTCTGAGTGCTTACCTTGGGAAGTTAAGCCAACCAACAGCCATTGTAATTGATTGTATTGAAAAAGAAGAAGAAAGTTAGGTACATTCCTGCTCATTACTGCCTGCTATAGTTAGTTTGATTAGTTTAGGTTTGGAGTTGGTTAATGAAGGGAGGAGTGCTTTCAAAAATGGAGTGTGCTCTCCTGGACACAATAGACAAAAATATAGGAAACATTTTTTACTAACACTCCACATGCACACCTGGTAAATGGTTTGATTATTGTTATCGAGCCTCTGGCTTTTGTAGCTAGACCGTGCACTAAACTGGCAAATACCAGTGTTCACAAATTACCTAAATTAAGTCTGGGTCATGCATCTCATCTCCTGTTTCTTGTTTGCTTTAAATGAATCCAAAAGTACTGCTAACAGCTGGAATCCCTGCTGAGGCCAGCTTGATCTGCTCTGGAGCTGCTCCAGCCAGTGCTCTGATAAAGCTTGATATCGTTTCAACAGTCTCTAGGAGGACCAGAATGATTTCCCTTCATTGTTTAAGATTTCATTCAAATATTCGCTGTGCCAGGAAAAAGGATATTTCACTTCTGCTTTTCTTCTTTTGTTGCTGCTACTAGAAAACTTTTTTCTTTTTGCCTTTCTGAAAGTTAAGCTATAGTATGGCCAGTGCTTTAGGATTCTGTGGGAATTGTTCCACTTAATCTCCAGGGACTGAGTGTTTCAGTTGCAAAAGATGCACCTCTAAATAAATAAATTATGCATCAATGTTGGAGGCAAAGCACATGTTCTGCTAAGAGAACACATTACGTGGGGGAGGCCAGGGAAAACTCTGGCTTTTTGCCCAGATTTCCATAGTAAATAAAGCACCTAAATCCCTTTAAGGATCTGCCCTTCAGTCCGTTCAGTAGCTTTTTTTTTGTGGCATTAAAAATAGTAGTAATATTGGATTAATTTTTAGGCAGTTCAGTAATCTTGGGAGTAATATCTACTCTCCAAAGAGAGACTTAAGGCTGCCATAATTTTGTGTTGTACATCGACTTAAAAACAAAGTTGTATTCCTGTCATGCATCATCACTCTGGTATGGTTGGCAGAGCTCTGCCGAGCTGGGCCGCACTGATGTGGTAGGTGCCCATGCCCTTGGCAGCAGCTGTACTGCACCCTCTCCCCAGCACAGCCCTCCTCCCTGCCCGACTGTCAGAATCGCTGCCCCCTCTCCTTTTCACTCTCAGCTCTCAGGATATGTTGGGTTTGCAGGGCAAGGTTTTGGTAGCTGGGAGGCTACCAGGGTTGGTTTTGTGAGAAGCTGCCAGAAGCTTCCCCAACAGAGCCAATGCCAGCCAGCTACAAGATGGACCCACCGCTGGCAAAGTAGAGAACTTGGGAGTGAAGTTGAGCCTGGGAAGAAGGGAGAGGTAGGGGGAAGGTATCTTAAGGTCTGGTTTTATTTTTCATTATCCTACTCTTATTTGATTGCCAATAAATTAAACTAGTTTCTCCAGGTTTATCTGTTCTGCCTGTGACAGTAACTGGTGAGTGATCTCTCCCTATCCTTATCAACCCATGATCCTTTTGGTACATTTTCTTTCCCCCCCTCAGTTGAGGAGGGGAGTGATGGAGTGGCTTCAGGGGCACCAGGGTCATGTTTCCCAGTGTATGAGGATCCCATTTTGCAAAAGGTTACTATTTTAACTGTTAGACTTAATGCAGCTCACTGCACGTGGGATGGGTGAAGGTGCACCTGCATGAGGTGCTGTGCTAGCAACCTGGATGGGGGGAGATGCATGTGGTGGGTTATCCTCACCAGTGAGGGCACAGCTCCCTCAGACCATTTTTACATTGCAGATACAGCTGACTTGTGGTTTCCACCAGACTTACACCCTTGTTTCAAGCACTATGCTGTAGGCTGGCCCTTACTGCTATTACCAGGCTGACAGTGAAATGTAGAGCAGCTCTGGAGCCATTTGTAATAGCAGAATGACAGCAGAGCAGACAGGATCTACAGAAACGCATCTACCTAACTGCCAGGTGTGATGATTATACGTGGAATTAGAAGTCCTTGCTTTTGTTTAGCATAATCTCCTGACCCTGCAGGCCACTAGTCTCTGGCCTGAGGTGTGGAGAGTGGGCCCTGATGACTTACTGCTGCCTGCAGGTACTGTTCTGGTGCTTGCTGTGAGGAGCAGAGTTAATTCATACATGGCTGACTCCTGTGGATAGATTTTGGTCTTGGTAGCAGAGGGTTCAAGGGATCCACTGCACTGGCTGACTAGCTTCTGTGCTGGTGTTCGTTGGCACAGGAAAATTTCCTTGGTGGTTAAACCAGCATGTGCTATACTGTACCTGGTCATTTCCCATGAGAACAGCATGGCTTTGGCGTGTGGTTGGAATAAAAAAACAAGACTTCTGAGGTCCCTAGATAAAAATTTCAATTGCTCTTAGTAAAGGCTATACTGTCAATCTCCAACTATTAATTACATTATCTACTCTGTGTGTCAGATCATTGAGGCAGGTCATACAAATAGTGCACAATCATATCCTCATTCTGTGGGGCAGGCATTTCAGATACTGTTATATCTGAAGTTAGGATTTTATGGTTTGAATGGATGGAAAACTAGATGAATAAAAGACTGATTGGATGGTTGGACTTGGAGGGTCGTGGTCAGACATACTATACCTGGAGGCTGCTACCAAATGGAGCACCACAGGGAGCTGTCATGGGACCTGTCGTGTTAAACACCTTTATTTATCAGTAGCCTGAAGCAGATGGCAGAGTACACTCTCTGCAGCTGTGCAGAAGACACCAAACTGAGGGGGACCAGTTGATTCCTGTGAGGGCAAGGCTGCCACCAGAAGGAACCCAGAGTGACTGGGAAAACAGGCCAACAGGAACTGTATGAAGTTAAACATGGGCAAATCCCACTCCTGCCCCTGGGAAGGAAGAGCCCCTTGCAGAAGTACAGGCTGGGGGCTGCCAGCAGCTCTGCTCCCCAGGGGAGCCTGAGAACCCTCAGGTCATCCTGGTGGACAGTGAACTGAACATGAGCCTATGGTGCGCTTCCTGCACAACTTAGTTAAGGGAGTACAGCATATAGACTGAGGAGTGATTATTGCTCTCTCCTCATCTTTGCAGAAACCACATCTGAGCTCTATCTGCAGTTTACCAGCTGAATTTAGTCCATCATTTCCCATCACTCTTACTGGTAATACTGGCAAGCAATCTGGAGATGTCAGAGGAGTGGAAACAAGACTTCTATTGCAACAGCTTTAGTGGTGATTGGTATCACTACTAAGTAGCCCAAGTAGTGAAGAGTGACTGAGACAAAGATCTAGTACCCTACCAGCAGTCACACCTGCTCTTCCCTGCATTCTGCTTAGGCTGCGAATCATGTCAACTAAGTTTAATATGTTTTTTCTGTAAAAAAACTTTTAAGACCTGTTAATTGTCATGTGGTTTGGAGTAATTCATGTTAGGCTTATCTTGTCATTCAAGGTGAAATTTAAACCGTGAATTAAGCGATTATATCACCAAGTCTGAAGATGATCAAAGAGAGAAGTATGGGCTGAAGGCTGTTTGGTTAGTTCTGTGGCTCAGTCCATGAAAGCAAACATGCACTGCCCTGTGCAAACACAGCACAAGGGGGTTTTTGCAGACTTTGCTCTATGGACTTATACCCATACCTCCTGGGGACCCTGACTTTGAGCGGGACTTAGGGGTGTATATGACAACGACTGGAAGAAATGATTAGCGGAGGATGGTGGTAGTAAAGCATGACATTGGGATTGCTTTCTACTTTCATTATGACTGGAAAATCAGTTTTGCAATGACTGCTTACCTGTAGAAACCCAAGCAAATTTCAACTGAAACTGCCTCAAAGTCACGTAGCTTGTAAATGACAACAAGCTTGTACCATACATACTAGTGCCTTAGTTTAATTATTTTTTTTTCCTTTTATTTTAGTGTATATATAGTGAATTATGAAGGGTATTTATTTTCCAGTTTGTAATTTCGCACTGGCTGACCTGTCCTGTGAAAAAAGCTTGTGCAAAGATACCTTCAGGTGGTATCTGCTTTACGTTTTGGATTGATCATCTGAAAAATACTGAGCCAAACTGGTGGTGGGAGGATGTTTAGCAAATTAAAACTGAAGGTAGGCATCTTGTAGAATTAATTATTTTACAATTTGTATCTTTCAGGCTATGGTTGCTTGCTATCCTGGAAATGGAACTGGGTATGTTCGTCATGTGGACAATCCAAACGGTGACGGGCGCTGCATCACCTGTATTTATTATCTGAATAAGAATTGGGACTCCAAGGTGAGTAAGCCATGGGGTTAAACAGAGTGGAAAAACTGCTTTGGAAACATAGCTTTGGAGTTGTCTGTTGTTTCTGTGAACTCTGATGAACTTCTGAACTGCTGGTCCATTCTACATCTCTTCTTTTTTTTTTTTTTCTGGGTGTTTTTGGCAATCCTCTGGAAGAAAGAATCTGAATTGTTTCCTTATCATCCTCTCTCCCATCCTACACACATACTGTTTTGTTGCTGTAGAATAAAGCTATAAGCACTAGGCTGCATGCTCTTAACACTTTGTTTAGAGGAAACAGCAGAAAAAGAAAATCAATTCACTACAGAGTAAGTGGATTCTGGGAGCAGAGTAAAATGACAGCCCAAATTTGTGACTTTATCATTCTTGATACTTCAGGCTAACCTACAGAAGATATTCAGGCAGTTCCCTTATCTTATTTAGGAAGCAATGGGGCTTAGTAAGGGGAGCAAACACATGGCTTGATTCCACCACTGGGTCTCTTGACAGGATGGAGCTCTTGTTTCTGCCTATATTACTATAAGGCAGTTAAGTCAGCCTTGAATATGCCATACCTTTAAATTAGAAACAAAAGAAGGGTTTGTAAAATTCCAGGATGTCTCTTTGCAAGTCTGTTGTTGTAATGCAGCACAAACCATTCACAGGGGTTATCTGTTGAAAACTGTCCAGTGTTTTTTGCTTCTCTCACCTCTTTCTAGGCGAATATGCTCTTTAAGCACATGTAAATACTATGAACCCCCATAAGTGAGTTCAGATATAGAGGCAATGCCACTGAAAAATGCAGTGTTGCAGAAAAGCACTCCTTTTACAGAGAGTATGATGGTGAAACATCTCAATGTAATTAAATGAAGGAGGAGGTGTGGGAGGAAATGCAAATATCCAATTTATTTTGTGCATTGCACCTTTATCCAAATAGTGAGGAGGCACCGAAGTGAGCACTAAGAAGAGCTAACTGAAATCCAGGACACTGATGGAGTTTATTATGTAGATGTGATGGTGATTTTATGTAAGCGTATGCTGAAGGAGATGCAATATAAGAGTATACTCATTCTGGGCTTTGAAAGCAACCACGTGGCTTTAAACCTGACCTGATAGCTTCTCACTGAGGTCTGCATGTGGCATGGAGGTACCACGTCAGGTCAGTGGTGCATTGGCAGCATCTTCCCTGCATTCTATGGTGCAGCATAAAAGTCTCCAAAGAACCCTCTAACAGCAGCAGGAGGAGGCAGGCTTCACCTTCATCTTTTAAAATTTCTAGAATGTGTGCAGATCACAAGACCTTTTCCCTGAAACTTGTGGCACATGGAAAGACAGAAGTTATATGGTAGAGAAACCAGGCTGTGTTATAATTAGGGAAAATAGTGACTGGGAGTTATATTTGAGAAGTTTTACAAATCTAAAAATAGAACAGACTTCACTCTTCTCAAGGTGTAAAAGTTAATTCCTAAATGATCAGATGAAGGTTCTGGAATAGCATAAGCAGCATCTAACAGTTGTTGTAGCCTGATCTCAGACTGGTCAGGTGGAGCAGCTCTGTGGTATTCACTGGTTCTAGAGATGTGACTGGAAGCTCAGAAGTTTCCCAGTGTTTGCTGTGGGGCTGGTGTTACCTTTATCTTGGTTCATTTACTTTAGACAGAAGCTTATGCTGAAGCATTACAAACTGTCTGGGAAAATCAAAGTGGCCAAGAGACACAGTAAGGTTTTCCAATGTTGTCACATAGCTGTCATGTTCATCATTAGATGTTTATTCCCCATTTGTTAGGTGTTGAGAAGGGAGAAACAGGTCACTTTTCACGTGAATGTGTGGCTGTTTATATGTGCAAAAAGCAGTCTTTCCTTTTCTTTCAGCTGCATGGTGGGATTCTTCGAATATTCCCAGAAGGAAAGTCCTATGTAGCAGATGTTGAGCCGATTTTTGACCGACTACTTTTTTTTTGGTCAGATCGAAGGAACCCACATGAAGTCCAGCCTTCTTATGCAACCAGGTAAGTAGCATATTTGGTATTGGTATTTCGCTAGGAAAAAACCCAAAGCATCTCTTCTACCAGTATTTGTATCCAAAATTATGGCCATCGTGTTTAAATACATGTGCATAAAAAATAGACAGATTTTGAGTGAATTTTCTGGTTTTGAGTCACTGGGAATTCTCTCATTAAATAGGGAGATGCAAGCTTGAATGATACATTTCCTTGTGTGATGAAAAAAAAGGCCCTTAACCATTGACAGGAGAAATCTTCCAAGCAGGGCATAGCTATTTAGCTGGGAGGTGCTGGGTTATTCTTTTGCCCTTGTAGCACTGTAGGGATTGTTGGGACTACCATCTGTCAGCAGGCTGTGAAAAGCTGATGTGATGCAGGGCAGCCCCCAAGCTGCCTACAGGCGCCCCAGAACAGAAAAACATGCAAAGGTCTGGAAGCTACTCCTGCCCTCTGTTACCAGGGGCTGTGCTCTCTTTTGTGCCTCCAGCAGAAATTCTCACCTATATTTCTGACTTGTTAAAATACACACTAAAATGCTGTCTGTGTTTGCCTATAAAGACATGTCATTTTCATCCGATTTTTTTTTTAGTCTACTAATCCAGTTTTGTTTTTTGCTTTCTTCATGAGCATAAAACTTCAGTGCTCTATTTTAATATCAAAAGTGGAAACAAATGCAAGGTTTCTTTCTTTTGTAGATATGCCATGACTGTGTGGTATTTTGATGCTGAAGAAAGAGCAGAAGCCAAAAAGAAGTTCAGGAACTTAACCGGTATGATTTTTTTATAAATGTTCACCAGAAAGAATTTAATGCATTTTGATATTTCCAAAGTCAGAGACAGACCAGGAGTGATTCTGTAGCTACAAGCATATTTAATGCATTTTTGGAAAGCTTTTTCACCTCTAATTGTCAGTCAGTTATTTTATGCAAAATGGAGAAGTTGTGACAGAAGATACAGGCCTGGCCCTAGAATCCCTGATGAACAAAATGAGGAAAATGGGACAGACAGTTTCTGATTTGAGTCCCAAATGACTGAGGTTTTTTTCCTACCCTGGATGGCTACTCCAGTCACAGGGAGTCAGCTCTTCTTTTGTTACTTGGGAGGTATATTTTGCCTTCTCCAAACCTTTGTGTAGCACAGAGTCATGAGACTTTCACAGACTGTTTAATAGTTGTGTTCTCTAAATGTTCTGGATGAATATGGTCTGTCTTCTACATTAATGAAGGGCAGAAGCCCACAAAGAGGTGACCCAGCTTTCTAATGGCAGCCACACTGCCTGCTACTGTAGTAATGGCATATGAGTTGCAGACTGAGTTTTCCAGATGTGTTCCAACACCCTACCCGGGACCATGACCAAAGGTTTGCTGTTCAGAGCAGTTTAAGGTCTGGTCTTCAGGGTCTGTCTCAGGCAGCTCCTCAAAATACAGTGTGGAGAGCACTTGTCTTTTAAAATGTATGTAGCTGGGCAAAGTTGTAATTAGTCAAGTGATTTTCAGAACAAACTGTTGTCATCTCTGTAGCTTGTATGCAAAGCAAATACTGGTTTCACCCTTAAAGAGGCTCATGAAAAAGGGGCCAAGAGGCGGTGGGGGAAAGTATCACTGATCTGGGGTCTCAAAATTTACTGGGGCTACTTAAATATTGCATGAGTCATCTTCAATTTCAGCATGACAAATGTACAAGATCTTTGTGTGATTGTCCTTGTTAACATGCTGTGGTATCATATAGCAGTTCAGTTCAGTCCACATAGTGGATTCATGCCATGATTCTGAAATGGAAAGTGTTGTCCATTGAAAACAAACCAACGTTTTTCTGTTTCTGAGTGTTCAGATGAATATAGTCAGAACCTCCTAGTTTAACCACTTCTTGCTTTTTCTTCTTTTTGATGTAGATGCAAGGAAGAGAGAAGCACCTCTTAATGAAGACTAATCAACTGTTCATGAACTCTGTGTGAGGAAATAAGATCCCAAAGATGACTTCCATTTCCAGTAAATAAGGGCAAATCATTTTTATGCACAAGAGTGCACTGGTTGTGTCTAGCATGTGCAGCTTATGCTGATGGTACTTAAGGCAGTTTCCTGTCATGCTGCATCTAGTAGAAGAAAGACGAAAGACTTATTTGCTCTTTACCTTTTGCTGGAAAAAATAACCAGGGTTTAAAAAAAAAGAGTATCACTAAGCCTAGTGGTAGTGGCTCAGCCAACTGGCTTTTGATCACTCTTGTAACTAAGATAATGGTCATTGGAACTAGTGGTAAAAACCTGAGTCTTATTTGCACTTTATGAGGAAAAAATTCTAGTTCAATGGGAAGAAGCTTTGCAAGTTTAAAATCGGTGGCAGACTGCTAATGGGCACAGAGGGATATCAGACATGGGAAATTAAATTGGATATTTGGAGAGTGTCATTTTACGGTCTGTCCCAAATGGACTTGTTCATGTACTGTTCATCATTTTGCTGTGCAGAACATTGGTTCAACTCTTCAATAACATGACTTCCCAGATTTTTGTCTACACAATCATTGCTTTTTCTGGATTTTGTTTGCTTTTCAAGAGGCATGTTCTAGCTGTGCAGTTGTACTGCCCTTTCTGTTCCAGGACTGAGGGGACAGTAGTTATGTATCTGTTCACAACTTTATAAAACCATTTTTTTTCCGTTTTGAGCAGGATGGGTTGTATGTTTTTTATTTTCACAGTTTGGTAAAGCAGCTGTTTTCTCCCAAAAGTCTGGTAAACTTGGAAGGCTTATGGCACACAATGCATTGACCCTTAAGGCCAGTGATATGTAGAGAAGTGTTTGCTTTGTGACTTCTCCATCTGCTATGTTCTGTGTGACATAGATATGAATCTGAAAGGAAAAGATATGTCTGGCAGTCTGACAAATATATGATAAATAATGGGTAACTTAGACTTGATTTTTATGCTGCATATTCTTAGTGAACACACTTGTTTAATTTTGCATGCATATGTAATTTGAATGAAACTGCAATTCCGTTTCAATTGATCTGTTATGCCAGGTAACTACTACTGCTGTGCCCAAGCTGTGAGATCAGTTATTCAATGGCAAAGCACACTTTTTTTTTCTCCATTATTTTTTTAAACTCACTGGACTCAATGAGTAACAGGTGACCTATCTCCAATCTGTCTAAACTTTTAAAACCAGCACTTACTATGCAGTTCAGAATAGCTCTTAATGAAGCTGGGAGCTGGCAGTGGATGCATTTATCACTCACACTAACTGTTCTCAACCTAATACACTCACTTGCATTCATTTTTATCTCATGTTGCCAGTGTGTATGTCAGACCCTATTAAATGTTCCAAATAGATGCTCCCTTCAGTGTCCCATATTTTCCTGTGCCACCTGCCTCTGCTGGTGAAGGTGGTCTGTCTGAGCTGCCCTGCTCCGCTTCCCCACACTGTGCTGGCTTGCCATGCTGTGATGGGGCTGCATTTGAGCTAGGGAATGGAAAAGTAGTGTGCAGTGGCAACTATTAAACGTCAGTGACAGAAAGGTAATAGCTGCATAGGACAGAAAAGAAATACCTTTCATGACATAAAAAATGATAATAGAAAATGGAGTATTTTTTAAAACAGTTTTGTATCTTAAAGAAAAAAGAAATGCTGAGCATCCTTCAGCCTGCCCATGAATGCTGAATGTAAATGCAGTAGTGCTAAGAGACCCCTTATTCTCTCTGGCTTCTCCCAGGGATCCAGCTATGGTCTTATAGGCCTGACCACTGTGCACCTTAAGAGAGGAATATGAGGGAACATGTGTGACAAATATATTCTTCCAGCTCAAGACTAGGAAAAGACAAATAATATGATAAATGTCCTTTAATGTTAGGAAAAACATTATTCTACTACAGTTACTTTTAAGTAACACACCAGAGACTTGAAGGAAACTTAGTGATAACTTGGAATTCTCATTCTGAAATGTCCATGTGGGATGCAAAAGAGTTCGGGCTCTTCCTTGAGAGTGAGAGGTTTGAAATGTGAGAGGTGTTGGAAAAGAGGGCCCGCAGGATTACTGTTTAGCAAAGGTGATGGAATACAGCCTGTTGTATTACTGTGCAAAGTTGATACTGGTGCATAAATTTGAAACTCCTACATGATTTTAAAAGGAGGAAAACCAGATAAAACAGAGCAGAGCAAATATTGCTTTGCCTCTAGAAACTGTAACCTTGAAAATGAACTAGAAAGCATTGTTAGTACGCATCTTACTGGAGCCTGGAACAGTGGAAAAACGATGTGGTGGAAGGGAAAAAAGCTTTGTCTAAGGGCTGAAAAAGGAAGGTACTTCAGTTATCACTGTTGCTACCACCAGGTTTCTGCAGTGGTCAGCAACATGTGTGGTGGATGGAGCATGGAGCAGAATAGTTGCATTTATAAAGTACATATTTTCATTTTTAGCCAATATCTTCCTCATCTATATTATATATATAGAAGACAGAGCAATTATTCTGTGGCAGAGAGTGTTGTCTTTAGTAACACTTAATCAAGTGCAAAAAAAGTTGAGGGCTTGGGATCTTGAAACCAATTCCTCAGTCCTCTGTTTCAGATCTCTACTCTGTTTCCAGTGGGATGATCTCCTTGAAGAAGCTGTAGTTTAGCTGGGGATGGGCTGTGGGGGGTGTTGGTCATGTAGGAATACATAGGTGTGATGTTTCCTACATAGATTTCTCTTGCCTGTCTCGAGAGTTGTTGCAAACTTCTCTGTAAGAGCGAAATTGTCTGTCTGTGTGAGGGAAGCAGGCTGCTACCGTAGGGAGGGTATTTCAAAGAGGCTTTTTCCTTGTGTTTTGTCTTCATAGCAAACTGTTTGAATCAAATGGCTAAACAGCACTTGTCAGCCAGTTGTGAAAAGGAGTGCTTTCTCTGAGTCATTTAACTTTGAATCCTCCAAAAATTCTGGGTTTTTTTTCACCTTTAGATAATGTGCCTTCATCATTCATATCTGTGAAGATGTTTCATGCTGCACGTGCATGTCATGCAAGTTTTTGATGGATCTTTAAAAAACATGGTTGCCTTTTCAATTGTGCGGGGAAAAATGTGCAGAGCCCCTAAGCCGCAATTTTCAACAGGAGGTTTTTGTTGTGCAGGGAGGAAAAAAGGCTAGGAGACAATGCTGAAAATCAAGAGACTATTTTTATTTTTAAACCTGTGACCACTGGCCTTTTGAACAAAGTAGCCTCTAATAAATCTTTTTCTCTAGATTTCTTCTGGTTCTATGAAGAATGACTTCTACAAAACAGTGTCTAAAAGGATCCACTCTTTTTTTTCCCCTTCTATTTTTAAACCATTTTAGTCCTTTGTGTTTTTTAAAATGTTGGAATATATTATATGTATTTCTTGTTGTTGCAAAATAGCTGGCTCTAACACCACTTGCATCTAGAAGATAGTGTGTTTATTTGCAGGCAAATGACTAGTTCTCCTTTGACTGTGATGTACTCCCATCAGATATCTGAGAGTGAGTTATGACTACATCTTCTCTTGTCAGGTTGTATGCTGGTCAACAATGCTGGCACTTTGCATTGGATTCATGTAAAAAACCCCTAGTAGTATTTTACCACGCATCACATTTTGTGTTCCTGTTACTATTAAAAAAAAGTGTAGCAGGAGTCAATAAACACTGGGTCGTGTTAAACATTGTCCTGTGCAAATCTCTTCAGTATTGTGTCTTACTGTGGCCAGGGGTGCAATGGGAGGGTGCAATGCCATGCAGCTGCATGTAGGGTGACATTGAAATCTGTATCCATGACTGTCTTCTGCTGTTGGAGAGACCTTTTTTTATTGCCCTTGGCTTGGCACATTTCTTTGGTCACTTCCTGCTATTTTGAAGTTATTTACCTTGCTAGTGACCCTCTTCTTGAAATGCCTATTTGTTTTCACACTCCTGTTGAACCAGATAACATTCTCATGATTCAATTGTTGTCTGATAAGTTTTATTTTTAACAGTGTTCACATCCTCCCCCTGCTACTTTTCCAGTCCGAATCCCACAGTTTTCTCCTGTGGCTGTGTGGGAGACTTCTTCTCACTTCCACTAACAGTGCAGTTGAATAAAAGCCAGGTCATTTTCACTCATTTGGTAGAGCTGTGAACCTTCTGATTCCTTTGCAATGTTATGAATAGTGAGAATTTCCCTTTTCCTATTTAAAACATGGTTTCTATCATGGATGGCTTGGATTTGACTTACAGTGTTTTTTTGTTAAAGAGGAAAGAGATGTCTAAATAATTTGCCATTTATTTAAGCATTTCTTTTAGACTGAAGAGTTCTTAGAGCATATGGAGAAAACCTATGGAAAGCAGAGGGGTTTCTCTTCTGAGCGTGCTCCTCAAAGAGTAAAGGTTTGTAGGGACAGCTTGAGAAGAAGTTGGCTGTTGGCCATCCAGCTGCCAAGGACTTTGAACTCTGACTAAACTTTCTCTAAGCAAATATATTTGCAGTAATTGTTATCTTATAGCTATTTAGGGGTTTCTTTCCTCCCCCACCTACCCAAAGGGATATGGCTAAATATATTTGCACTGACAATTCTCATGACTCTTGAGAATGCATCTGATATCAGAAGTTGCACTGAAAATTGCAAAGTAGCATGACAGTGGAAGAGAGGTTAGTAAAAATTGATTCCCCTTTCCCACATAATGTTGTCTCTATGGAGTACTTCCACTTCAGAGAGCTGGTTAAAACTCCCATCCTCTTCCACTAAGCACAGATAGAGTTTTTTGTCTGTCTTTTGGAAAGCAGGGATAATTTCATCTACATGTGTGCTTATTTTAAACAAAGCTGGAGATGCTAAATAAACTGTGCTGGGTGAACTGCAGTCAACAGCAGTTCTTATGTGGTGGCAAACACAGTCAGTGCCAGCATGCCCAGTGCTGCTTTGCTGGGCACCCACAATCCTTCTGCTAGAGAGGAGGAAGTTTGTGATCCCTGATCTTGGCCAACACTCTGGATGCTGATTTGACAGGAGGGGAATCAGGAGCATAACTGGCTCTTAAAAGCCTGCTGTGTGTGGGGCTGGTAAGAAGCACAGAAAGAAAAACCCTGTAGTCCAAACAAGTAGAGCTCTGAAAATCACTTGTGGTTACATGAGTTCACAGCTCCCATCAGGCTGCTGGGCAGAGGGAGCAGAGCACAGAAGTTGCTTTTGAAGCCAGGCCCAAGTTATCCCCAAGAAGTGTGTCTGAGCACACACCATGGGAGCCCATGCAGAGTCTGGTCACTCCTGCTGTTCAGGCTGGGTTATCCCTTCCCTGGCAGAGAATTAGCTGTTAAAGTGGATGAGAGACAATGCTTACTGTCATTGTCCCCTCTTGCTGAACCAAGAAGTTGATCAGCTTCCTAAAAGGGACTTGGCATTCCCTGCAGCACCCAGAGGTTGTCTGTCAGGAACATGGTGCTGGTACACCTTGTGCCTGGGAAAGGTCTGGTTAGAACATAATCCTGGGGGCTGGATGCAGCATGCAGTGCCAGCTTTTAATTTACTAAACACTGTATTTCATGCCAGCTTTGACACTTGTCCCACCTGTACAGTGGTTCAGTGGATGACCTGTGTTCATCGCTGTGATACACGGTAACACACCACCACATGCTCTAAGGAGAAAATGTCTGCTGTTAAGTGGTACCAGGAACTTCTTTTATAAGAAGAAAAAAAATCAAGGAAGAAAAAAAAGAGACATCTGACAGACATTTAATAGTCAAAGGAAGAGTCTTAACAGACTTAAGCTTGGATGTCTTCAGAGAGTTTTCAAAAACATACTGCAAACCCTTCTGTTTCAAAGCTTATGCTCTTTTATCTATGGGAAGCTAAACACTGGCTAATTCTTTAATTAGTTCTCAACAAGATGTTTTTCTCTGTAGCCAAGGCTTGCTACAGGATAATTATGTCTTTAGTTTAAAAACAAGTGTCAATACAGAAAGTTGTTTTGATTTCTGTTTCTTCAAATGTTTTATTTTGCATTCTTCTTAGCTTCCACTCTCTTCATACCTTTCCTTTGTTTGGGAAAGGTTGATTATTTTTAGCTCCCTGTGCTGCAATCCTAATACATAGACATGACAGAGCCAAGCTAGTGCTGTGGTCTGGGTGCAATTGTACGAGTGCAGTGCTTGGGTCCCTCCCAGGGCCAAGGAGATGGAGGAATCTGAGCCACCCTCAGTTAAGCAGCTCAGCTTCTTAAACTGTAATAACCATGTGGCTGTGGGTACTCAAGTGCTACACTGCATGCCAAAGATCTACATTGGAGTTTCCCAACCTTCTGCCTACAACCACAGTCATTTACAGTTATTTTAGCAGAGTTCCCAGACCACCAACAGATCTCCTGGTAGTTAGTCAAGAACTGCCTAAGTCTTGACAGTGCTGAGTGGACACGAATCTTCTAGTCCTGAGTCCCATATGGATGCTGTGATTTAACCCCAGCCAGCAACCAAGTACCACACAGCTGCTCACTCACTCTGCCACCAGCTGGCCTGTGGAGAAATTCAAAATGGTAAAAGCATGAAAATTCCTGGGTTGAGATAAACACGGTTTATAGGGAAAGCAAAAGCTATGCACACAAAGCAAAAAATTAAGTCACTGCTCCCCATGGGTGTGTTCAGCCACCTCCAGGAGAGCAGGGCCCCATCACATGTAACTATGACTTGTGAAAACAAACACTGTCGCTCCAAATGCCCCCCTCTTCCTCCTTTCCCTCACTTTATATACTCAGCATGATGTCATATGGTCTGGAATATTCCTTTGGTCACTTGGGGTCACCTGTCCGAGCTGTGTCTCCTCCCAATCTCCCAAGTATCCCCAGCCCCCTTGCCAGCGTGGCAGTACGAAAAGCAGAAAAGGTCTAGACTCTTATGAGCATTGCTCAGCAATAACAGAAGCACCTCTGTATTATCAACCCTGTGTTCAGCACAAATCCAAAACAGCCACTGTGAAGAAAATTAAGTACCCCAGCCAGAGCCAGCACTGAAACAAAAGCAGGAGGGAGAGGAATTGCCCGTCTACCCTTCTCTGATCCCTGTCTGTCAGTGCATGGATGCAGGATGCCAAAGGTCAGACACCAGGCTTACCCAAGGAGAGTCAGACTGGCTTCATTTATCCCACAGGAGAAGATCCCCAGTATTAGGCTACACAGCATGTCCATGTGGTGAGGGAGGAGTGTGACCTTTCTGTTGAACCCATTGAAGTTGTTACATTTCTGAGGGAATAAATATCTTTTCATTGATTCAAGAAGAAATTTATGTGAACTCCAATATTGTGGCTTCTGTCTTCAAGGAATATGTGGAAAAAAATGTTCCCCTATCAGTCCACTGGCAAAAATAAGTATGATCAGAGACCTACAAAATATAACCTGTGAGGACAAGCTAAAAGGTTTGGTACTGTTCCTTCCAGGGACAAGGACAGTGGGAAGACAAGTGAAGGAGGAAGTGAAAGCATTATAAGGGTCTCAAAGTACAGGAAAATGTAACTGCAAAAAAATAAGGACGTAGTTTGTTCTCTATATCTGTGATGTGTAACGCACAAATAATGGGATAAAATCGCAGCAAGGAAGTTATGAGTCATTTGCTGGGAAAAGCTTTCTTATGACTGGGATGCTGAACCACTGGAGTGCCTGAAGACGATGCGGAGTTGCCGTTACCAGAGGTTTGGTTGGAGAAATGTTTGCCAGGAGTGATGTAAGTAGAAGTGATTTTTTTTTTTTTGAGCAGTGAGTAAGGACCAACCAGGCTAAATGACATGTCCTGTGTCATGGCAATGTAAACATTATTTTGGAGCCTACATGGTCAAGGCATCCCTTGAAGGGATGAGGTTGTTCTAGTCCAGTTAAGGTTATGGAGACCACTACCATGCACTGTTGCAGGACCAGACCAGGCTGCTCTTCCCCAGGAGTGAAGTTCAGCCCAAGCCTGCCATGAGCAGTTGTTCTCCCCTGCCCTTTCATTTCTGTCATGATGCACTTGCAGGTACCACAGGCATGCACTGCACAGCAGGTTGGGCTTGGTGAGCACGCACCTCAGGAGGATCCTGCTCCCTGAGCAGCACTTCTTGTCTTCCTGGGCAGCAAAGAGCGGAGCCCACATTTTCCACAGCAATGAGGCATCGGTATCTCCTTTTGAACCCTCTTCCTGTAGGATAGTTCATGCAGGTTACACTTATCCTCTTACTTGTTGTCCAACCCTAAAGCTGTACATTCCTCTCATCCTCTTTTTCCTGTCTCAAAGTCAGGACTTGCAATTCTGAGCGGGATGTCCCTTTGTATCTAGACTCAAGATACAGTGGGAAGCAAATTTCCCTCCTGTCCAGAGCACCCATGAAGCTGGTTGGGCCTCTGTTTTCTAGGAAATGCGTAGTTACAGGTCATCTTCAATCATTCACTACTGATGGAAATAATACTGGGGGGAAAAAATGGGAATGGTAAAGAAATAAACAGTGGGGTTTCAGAAGTTAGCCTTTGGAGGCATACGGTTTTAAAGGCAGGAACCTCCCCTCTCTCCACAAGTTCATGTTCTGATTAAAAAGAATGTGTGTGTGTTGGAGAAGTCAGCATTTGCTATGTCCATGGAACATTTTCTCCCTTTTACAAACCTGTTGCTTTACAAGAATATTTTAATTAATTCTCAGTTGAGGCATTACTTCAGACATCTGAAAGAGCTCGAGTTAACTAATGTGATCATAAATTCAACCACTTTGAATATCAGTACTTGAGCCTAGATCTGTTTATTATTAATATTAAATACCATGAGTAGTTCCTGTAAACTTTTCTTTCATTTTTAAAACTGGCAGTTCATCAAAATTTTATATAAGTTTGGAACCTATAGTATTGTTGCTGCTATAAACATGTTAATATCATAAGCTAAACATTTTCCCTTAATTGTTAGTGTATTTCCTTTGCTTAGTCTCTGCAAATGTGCCCAGGGAACACATGAAAGTTGTTGGAGTCTCAGCTTCTTTTCATTCCCCTTGTCAGCAAACCATGACCGTAAGATGTAGACGAGGCCATTTTGGAGGACATGGGGGTGTCCCCAGCATCTGCAGGTGGCACATCTTCCCCAAGCTGGCTTGGCATTTTGAAGGGATGGATCCCTCTGCCATCCTGACTGGACAGAGCACCCATGCCAGCACCCTGATGAGCATCACCCTGTGCAGCAGCACAAAGGAGACTTTTCCCCTGCCACCTTCAGACTGAGTGTTTCAATTTGCTGTGTCCACTGCTGATCTCAAGGTTTCTGTGCTATTTCTGTGCTATTATATTTGTGCTCTGTCTCCTGAGAGATGAGGAATAGATAAAAGCACCCCAGCTCTGAAGATCATCTGTCTCTTCACCCATACCTGTGCTTCTGCAGCAGCAACCCAATGATGGGTTTCTATAAAGGCTCCCTGGGGCAGGTTGAGGCTCCTCAGTGCATTTGGGATCCATGCAGGGCTGCAGATGTAGGGTCAGCATGTGGCCTCCCATGTTCAGGAAATAAAAACTGGAGAGTCCTGCCCAGGCCTGGAAAATGCAGCATCTGCCACAGCATCCTAGGCATCGCACAGCTTAGGCCTTGCTGCTTCAGGAAGAGGTTCACAAGCTGCTTTCCATGTGGCCCTGAGATCAGCTCAGCTGGTCAGAGCATGGCGTTAATAACACCAAGGTTGTGTGTTCAATCTTCATATGGGCCATTCACTAAGGAGGTGGACTCAATGATCCTTGTGGATCCCTTCCAACTCAGAATATTCTGTGATCTGAAAAAGGCATGAGCCGTGTGGGGTGGGGATGGCTCTGCAGGACCCTCAGTGGAGTGCAACACTGGCCCATAAATGCCTTATTCTTGGTTATTACCGGGAGTTTGCAATAGAAACTGATTTTAGGCTTTTCTGCATGCTATCAAAAGTTTTTCAGATGGATTTCTTCATCTCCAGCTTCTCTCAAGCTGAATCCAAACCTTGCTTCTTGCTCTTTTCTCCTCCCTTGAAGGCATATCTCCAAGCACCACCTCTGCCAGATCCTGGTATCATCTGGAAGCACAGCACCATACTCTCCAGCCCCAGAAGCTGCTGAACACCAAAGGAATGCTTAAAAATTAATCCAAAGCTTGTATTTCTCATTAAAAGAGCTCAATTGTTGGTGCACAGCCCAGAAAGTCTATGTGGGTTCAGTAAATACTCTCCCCATTATTTAATAAATGACTTTACAAAGAGCTAAATGCAGCTACAGAATCTTTAGGAAAACAGGGCAGTAATTAACAGGCATGAGGTGGAACCCCCTTCCTGCATGGGTCTCCTGGGGAAAAAGAGCAAAGCAAACCCATGGGCACCAGCCTCTTTCCTTGGGCAGAGGGATTTAAATCAATCCCAGTTTAAAAACAGTGCAGGCACCAAATGCAGAAAGTAACATGTATGTCTTGGAGACCTTTCGAGAAGCTGAGAAAACAGCCCAGGTCTGGTGTCATCCCAAGGGGACTCAAAGTGTTTGCTTACCACTAGGGCCAAGTTATCCCAGACTTAATAACACACAAGTCAAGCAAAATATGTTAATTGATATTTCACTTGCTAAACACTCTCCCAGTTTGCACTGGAAGTAGTAGCATCCATATGTCCAAGGAGGCTTTTTGGCTCAATACCTGCCATTTGTGTGACCTTAGTTGTGCTTTACACTGTCTAATTTTCTGCCCTTAAAAAAATCCAAGCAAAAAGGCAAGCTCCAGTTTTAGGCAGAAACTGGCAAAATGCAGCAAAACCAATGGGAGACGGGAGCTGTGGAGGGAACAGGGGAGTTGCCCAAAGCAGTATTTTCCAGTTTGTCAGCATGTCACTGATTTAGATACCATCCAAGTGACCTAGGACACTATGAGGGGACTGGCCATGCAGTACACCATGAATGTGGCCTTCGCCCCACAGAAGGGCATGCACCCCCTGCACAATGAGATCCCCTGCATTGCCTTCTTCGTGATGGATGGACCACCCCATGACCATGTCACTGTTGTGGCCACCCAGACCTGGAACTCTGCTGTCAAGATATACTCCATGGACATCCAGCAGGCAGACATGAATTTGCTGTGGGCCATGGCCTCATAGCTGCTGGAGGAACTTGTCTTCCTATTGGAGTCCTTTGAGCTCATGAGGCAGCTTAGGAAACGGTTCTAGGACAAGCTCTGTAGTGCGTGAGAGCTGCCACTGTCAGGTGCCTGCTTCTCATCTGGGCTAGAAGATGACCTTCAGAGGGGTGTTTGGGGTGGCTGCCCTCGCTAGGAGTAGCATAGGCAGCAAAGCAACCTCCCCAGTGGGGAGGTGTTGGGATGGGTGGCCTTTCCACTTGTTCACCTTTGTCGCTGTTGTACCGAGAACAGCGAAAAACGAGACAAGTCCAGTTTCAGGATAAGTGGCCAAAATGGCTCTATTTAATGGCATAAATCAGCTTATATAGCTTCGTTCACAAGGGTGGCACGATCCCATTGGTCGCTTGACCATCCAACCTCTAGAATGATAGGTAGAGGTTCCACAACGCCCATTCAAAATATTTTCTCCAGTGTACCAAAACAACTTGGACAACAAGTTTGCAGGTGCAAGATAAAGTCTTGGTTTACAAAAATCTAAAGCTGTTTTCAGCTAGCTTGCATGAGAAAGAAAAACTTCACAAAATTGTGCAGCAGCTGGAAAATTCCTCTGCTCCTAGCTTTTCAGCATCCACACACCTTTCCTGATGTGAGATAAGAAAAGTTTTGCAAGCATTGCAAGCATGTGTTTTTCTTCACCTGTAGCTCTGGCCCAAGCCAGGATGTTGTGGTAGCAGTGATGGGAATGTTAAAGAGCAGGAAATGGGGAGCTGGTTTCCCTGGGTGTGATAGGGCTGGGTGACACATCCCAGAGCTGTATATATATTTCACAGATCCATATATATATTTTAATGTGGTTCAAGCAGGGTCACCTCCTATGCAGACATGTGCATGGCATCCACTGCAGGTCTGTGTTTGATAGATCCCTGGCCACTTGGTGCTGCTCAGGAGTGTCTGGCTGTGAGCCAGGAGGCTGATTTGCACCATGATGGTCTGTCCCTCACTGTGCTGGCAGGCTTTGCTGGAGACCTGGCATTGCAGCAGTCTGGTGAGACCTTACCTGTTTCAGCATCTATTGAAGGGCAGAAGGCAGCTGCCAGCCTCTTCCAGGCAATATTTCCTTGCCAGGGACTGCACTAGTGCCATGGTGAGTCTCAGCTTGCTGGGTCGGGGGAGCCTGGGATGACAAGATATTGCCTCCCAGGGCCCTGACATGTTCCTGCACCTGATGCCTTTGCCTCCAATGCTCTGCCCATTTCCTGCCTGCCCTGCTGCCCAGTTTCCATTGGCTCTACAGGCTGCTGGCTGCACAGACACTCAGACGTGGCTCCTGCAGCACATTCCAGCTGAGCTAAAGCTTACGCTTACTCAGCTCAAGCTATAAGCAATATCAGTTTACACCCAGTGTTGATTTAGCCCTTGGGTAAATTAGAAAGCTGGTGCAGTAGACAGTGGCCATGTCTGCACTCGAAATCAACAGGTGGGTGTTGGGGTTGGAAGGGCTGGGGCTGTGTGGGTTCTCCTGGTGGCTATGACTGGACATGTGCCAGAGCCAGGGTCCCCATGTGTCCGACTGATCTAATGCCTGTTCTGTCTTGCTGGGGTGGACCTGTGTATGGAGCAGGAGCACGACTACCAGCACAGCTGCACCAGCACACCCTGCTCCTTCTACTGCAAGTGCAACTGGGCTACAGGGTGGAAAAACCTATTCTTTTAAAAACCCTTTTAAATTCCTAAGTCTCGTAGGGGGCTTGTAGTTATGAGTCTCATGGAAGGAAGCTGTAATTCAGCAGAGGACCCAGGGAGGCCAGCAGCAGCCTGGGTGCTCTATTCACTTGGCTGCTGCCTCCTGGTTTGGTAATGACTGCAGACATTCAGCATTCCCAAATCCTGACCAGTCACCCGGTCATTACAGAGCCTTATGCATTGCTTCTGTTCTTGCTGAGGCTACCATAGTCTGGGCTGGTGAGCACTCCTGCAGGCCATTGCAGCACATGAGCTTCACCTGCAGTTGTCTGTGGACTGCTTTGCTACCCAGAATCTGCCTGTGACTGTGAATAGAGACCCAGGAGCATCCCCATTTTTAGTACCACCCCTGGGCCACTGAGTGACTTTGGGCTGCTTTTCCCAAGGTATCCTGCCTGGCCCTTGATAGCCTTAGGGTGATATGTTAGCATAGAGACAGGTGGCAGAACAGGACACCAAAAACTGCTATATGGGCCCAATGCCAATGAGTTTGCACATCCTTTAATTTAGAAATTATTGACATTAATGACATTCCTTGTCAGGTTTAGTGGGGTGTGCAGAGCTGAGCAGGTGGGGACACTGAGCAATCTTTGCTGGAAGAATGAGTCTTGCAGATCAAACTTGAACTGCAAGAGTGAGCCATGGCATGGTTGTTGCTTGTGCACCATGCAAGAGTACACCTTGAATGCCCTTCAGTTGTTCACCTGCAGTCTTAAAATACACTTGAAAGGGAAAAACCTGCACCATCTAACTTGCCTTTCCTGAACATCTGATGCTCTGCAAGCAGCTGGTCAACGCTTTCTGTCATGGTTCTGGTTGCACATTGAAAGAAATTATCTTCTGCCAGTATTTAAGATGAAATTGCTGTACAAGGCTTCTCGCTGATGTCTGAGGAATGTGAAATTTTTCTCTTAGAAATGTCTCAGGACATAAAACAACATAATCTTGAAAAGAATTTAGTATGAGTCCTGGACAGAAAGTAGTACCAAAGCCATTCAGACATTGAATTTTTATTCTTTGCAGTAATTAATTGCACATATCAGAGCCTACACTTGTCCTTTTAAATATCAGAAGAAAGATTATGAGAAAAATTCAATAAATCAAACATGGAAGTGTTGCCACCAAGTGGTACAACCTGTATTAGGCAATGGCTCATAACGTCTAGCTCTCAGTGATGTATCTGAGATACCCTGATGTTTTATAAAAAGACTCCTTTTTGCTTTGTTTAGCTATCTTTTTCTTTTTCTTGTGATTTATTTTACTTCCCATGATGTTAAATGGTGATGCTTGCACCCATCTCCATGGAGTCACAGATTGTATGACATGCCTCTTTCAGCTTCTTCTGGAGCTGCAGGCAGTGGAGAGGCAAATATGAAGGCCTGTCTGGATGTATGGGACTGTTCCGACACTCTTTGATGCAGTCCCCTGTCTTGTTGGGATGTGTTCCTCAGGCCTTGAAGACTGGCTGAGGAATGTCCCAGCCCTCCCCTGACGTTTCTAGTACAACCCATCCTGAGGAACTTGGGCACTTTTAAAATCATCTGCAGAGTTATATGGTTTTTAAATGATGCTTATGTGTGTGCTGAGGTGTTTTGTTTTTCAGCTAAAGTGTGTTGTACTTTAGCCACATATTTTTTCATTACTGTGCGGGAGCTGAATAATGCCCTTTGCTTCCCCATTTTTAGAAAGCCTAGATTATTTAAAAAAAAAAAGAAAAGAAATTTTTGTGGAAACAAGTTTGAGGTGCTCTTTGCTATTTATGTTGTGAGGCACGCATTATTCTTGAGAGATGTCTCTCCCATGGGGACAGGGCTCCCCAGAGCCACTTGGGGCACAAGGCAGCAAAAGGCAGGAGAGGGAGTGATGTAGAGACTTGTGCACATGCAGACACAGATTCCCACCTCTGGACAGGCATATTTCAATCCCAGCACATGCCAGGTGTGCAGAGGGTCTGCAGGTGTCACACCCCTCTGTTTCCCATATAGTATGGCCTCTGGCACCAGCAAACTGATCAGCTGAATGGTCCTTTCTGCTGGTGGGTGGGAAGATGGGGGTGGTGCAGGAGTGTGGAGAACTGAAAGTTGTGGTGGGCCCTCATATAGTGGTCGTAGTGCAGTGCTGGATTGGCTGCTTGGATAAATCAAACATCTGGAATAGGAGCCCAACAGGAAAAAAATTAGGTAAAAAGGATGCTTTTTCAAAGCTGACATATTTTCTCAGCTTTTTTTCTCAACAACCTCTCCCTTTCTTTCTGTGTTTCTTAGAGTGCAAACCTGAAGTAGTCCTCTTTTTTTTTTAACATTGTCAATGTTGCCACCATTATCTTCAGACCAAGCAAATGATAGCAAAAGGCAGAATCAGTCACCAAGCTCCTTTTATCCCAGGTGTAGTCTTCATTAACTACAAATCACAGCAGAGGAGTTAAATTAATGCAGCTGATTTCCTGAAAGGAACCACTAGAAGGGAATTGTTAAGTGTCTGTTGTTGAAACTTAACATGAGAAAAGGTCTCTAAAAATCTTGCCGCATGATTTCCAAAGCTCTTACAAGTGTGAGTACATTTAAATTTTATTTTTTGACATTATAAAGAGAATTAAAATAAATGCAAAGGGTGATATTAACCTGAATAACACCTAGCATTGTTACCCAGAGGGAAAGGATTAAAATTAGGATCATAGCTATATAAAATATGTCTTAACAGGAGCAGGGGGATTTGCCTGAAATGGCTTATATTTTAGTCAGTTATACAGAGCAAGTTTAACGTGATAAATTTTGAACAGCTAATTATTTTCCAATACGATGTCTCCTCTTTAGGCAACACAATTGCATATATTTCTTCAACTTCTTATTTTTACTACTGTTCCTTTAATAAACAATTAATATAAATAAATAAGCAGACAATTTAATATAATTAATTCACTAGCAGATGAAGTAATTATTTTGGAAAATATTATAGCAAAATCAGGTTTTCTTTCTCTTCCTGTGAGGTTTTGCAGATGGAAGAGGCCAAATCTTAAGACAGAGTTTGTACATGGCTATATCTCTTGTATATCTGTATATCTGTCGCACCTGTATTTGTAAACAGAATATATACTTTTTTTCCCCCTCTGTTGAATTCCTTCTCTTACTGAAGAGAGAAACATAAATAGAAACTGTCATAAAACCATCTAAAAATGAAACACAAAGGAGTCACTAGACAGCTATGTCTACAACTATAATTCTGTTCATCGACAAAGAGTAGTTCTAAGCAAGGTATTTGACAACTGTTTAGAACCATCTTATTTTTATTGACATTTTACAAGGTCCAGGAAGCTTTCTAGTTGTTTCTATTTTTGCTCATGGTATAGATACAGTGCAGTTTTTAAATCTCTAGTGAATCTCTGCATCTTGTTGAAAAAAATAGAAATGAAACAAAATAAAGGAAAGCCGAAAAGCTCGAGTATATTTGGTTGAGCAGTGTGTATATATTTTGGTGATCAAAACAGTAGGCCAAAAATTATAGAGCTATAGCGGGGCGAGAACAAATTTGGTGGCAATTAGCCCAAACTAAAATGACCATGAACAATAGGCAGTGCACTAGCAGCAAAGACATGTCCTGCTTTTTTTCAAGGCAGTAGGTGACAGATGTGGCATCCAGCATGCCAGGGACCAGGATCATCATCTTTGGACCCATCCCAGTCCTTCTGATCCTGTGTACATCTGGAAGCAGATGCACTCAATCCATCAGGGACAAGGGAGTGAATGATTGGGTTTGCCACTACTGACTTGCATGGCAACTGAATTAGGTACATGGTCTTCCAGACTAACCTTTCTGGGTGTCTGGAGGTCAAAGAATCAGAGTCATTTAAGTTAGAAAAGACCTCTAAGGTCACTGAGTTCAACCAGCACCACTGTGTTTGCCACTAAACCATGCCTGTGGTTTGCTTGTCTTACAGGACTGCAAATGAGGATTAAACCTTGATAATGACCTCTAAAGATCAGCAAAGAGAAAGAGTTTCTGGCCCTGAATGTTTCACTTAATTTATTTGTTTTGCAGCTGTTTTTGAAGGAAGGGAAAAAATTATCATGACACATTAAAGCTGAAATACCTAAACTTTCCTTCTTTTTGGTGTGTAAGAAGAGTCTTAAGCATTTAAGTGATTGAAATACATGGCTAATCTTCTTTCAGCCCTGAACTTTAAATTAGGTAAAAATATATTTAAGGATTATAAAATAATTGTCGTATTAGAACTACAGGGCATGAATATCAACACAAAAGACCTTTTCAGACCCTACTCCTGCACACTCAATGAACAGGCACATTGGAGAGGCCTGTTTCCACACATGTGATTCCACACTGTGGCATTGTGTTCTGCCATGCCCCCAGCAGGAAAGGATGCTGTCACACAGAGCTGCTGAAAGTTTTCAAAGATATCACAAGCACTTGGACTTAGAGGAAGCAACAAAGATGGTGAAGGGCCTTGTGGGGAAACTGTATGAGAGTGGAGAAGAGGAGACTGAGGGGAGGCCTCATTGCAGTTACAGCTTCTTTGTGAGGGGAAGAGGAGGGGCAGGCACTGATCTCTTCTCTGTGGTGACCAGTGACAGAATCCAAGGGAATGGCCTAAAGCTGTGCCAGGGGAGTGTTAGGTTGGATATCAGGAAAAGGTTCTTCACCCAGAGGATGGCTGGGCACTGGAACAGGCTCCTCAGGAAAGTGGTCAGAGCACAAAGCCTGGCATAGTTTGAGAAGCATTTGGACAATACTCTCAGGCACATGGTGTGACTCTTGGTGATGGTCCTGTGCACGGCCAAGATTTGGACCCAATGATCCTTGTGGGTCCCTTCCAACTCAGCATATTCTGTGCTTCTGTGACATCCTTACATTCCTGAGCTTTCTTTTATTTTCTTTTATTATATTTTTTTTCTTTTTTAATTACCTCATATTAATTTCTTTACAAAATATCCCACTTGGAAGACCCCCTACCCAGAGTTTTCTTTTTCTTATTTTCTCTACTATCTCTATGTGCTATGATCTAAGAAACATCTTTGGGGTTTACCACAAATTAACTGTGTTAATGGTGTCACAGGGCTGCTTCTCCAGAAATAGCTGCTGGCATGAGCAGAACTTGTAATTTTCCAGATGCAATGTTTCCTCACTTTGTGTTGAAAAACCCCAGGAAAACAAAACAGCACCTGCACAGAACAAATATAACTGCAGTTCACTTTAGCCTTTCAGTGCAGAGTCATGAAAACCTTCCTGGACCCCATGTAAGGCTCTACTGGAAACTGAATGTGTCATTGCTGCCATAGCTGTCTTTTGCCCTCCCTGTCTGCCTCCCTGTTAGCCCATGTCCATGTGGTGCAGGGCTGTTAGGCACCCAGAAAAGAAATGCTCTGGTTTAAGCATTTTCAGCTGCTCATCCATTGGAGAAAGAAGGGGCTGTGTAATGGACTGCAGGTGTACCCACCACAGTGGGGTTAAGCTTTGAAACGCTTGTGCTAAAGAAGTGCTGATGATTTCAGTGGGGTTGTGCCCGGGAATAATTGCTCTACAAGAAAATAGAGGCATTTTGCTTTCCTACAGAACAATAAGGGATAAGTTTTATCCTGAACAAAAAGGAGTGTCTGGGTGCAGACCCACTTAGGTGCAACTGGAGAGCAGGCGATGGTTTTGCCAGGGCATGACCAGGTGCCACTTCCTCCTTGCCCTATTCTCAAGGAACCTCTCAATTGCACAGAATCTCAGTAGCTTAAACCAGGCACTGTGGCCAAGGCGGTGGTGGAAGGACAGTGGTCGTGTAACGAAGATGTTGTTTCTCCCCATTCTCTGCCCACCCTTCAGGGCAGAGGGGCCCAGGCCCCTGGCACCTTGTATAGTTCATGTTATAACCTTTCATTTCATCCCTGGGAGCCATGGGTGGTTGTAAGCAGGACATGGCACTCGCCTGCACAGAGGGACATGACATATGTGCCAGCCTAGCAAGGTATGCAATGGGAGACAGGGTCTAGGTAGCATGTGGGGAGACAAAGGCTATTGTATAGACGTAAATTAGATGTAGATAAAATGATTAAATGCAGACAACTTATGTAAAAAAATCAGGAGAAATCCTTCCTCTGTTTAAAGGACAAATGAGGTGCAAAGGCAGTGGACTGAGCAGTGGAATGGGGGCCATTCATGTTGCCTACATATATGACTCTGTGTTTTTCCTCAGAGATAATTTTGACATTACAAAGACTATAAATAGAACACCCAGAGCAGAAAAGTACAGGAAGGAAGAGCAAACCTCTAATAAATTATATCTTAAAAGGATCTGAGTATAGGGAGGGAAAATGTGCCTCCAACAACAGGAAAGTTTAAAAGAAGCTTGTACCAAATATTATAAATTCACATGAGAAAAAGGTTTTTACTTCTCTCAGTGTGGGAAGACACAAAGGTTTCAGTACTTCGTGTTTAAGGAGGGAAAAGGTCAAGACTCCTTTTGCCATACTGTGATTAAAAATTCATGCTGTTAAAATTGTATTAAATGGAACTCCTGATTTCTTGCAGCCACAGATTTAAGAGCACTTTCTTCTCATTTAGCTTGTCCAAAGCTTTGTCCAGCAAGAACCTGGCATTGCACTAAGCAAAAAATATTGTGCAATTTACAACAAAATACATCAGTCTCATCCCTGTTCCTACCCTGTTGCTTTGCGCGTGGTCTGTGAGAGAAAGCTGCTTGCCTGTTGGTTTTGCTGGTGGACTGTGGAGAAAGGGACCTGAATTTGAATGGAGGGTGCCATAGAATGAAGGTGCCATAGCAAAATTGTGTTTTCCAGCCTCCAGCCCAGCATTGCAAAGCTCTCCTGCTTCCCTTTCTAGTAAACATGAAGAAAAAAAAGACACGCAATATAAATTCGCATGCACGGAGTGAAGGAGCATGCAGTTTTTACAGACAAATTTGAGGATGAATTAGTCTTTGAGATACTGTCTGTTTAAGGATTATATTGTTAATAACCTAAATTTGACACACATTTTCCTCTCCTTCAGTCACTACCTGCAAAGCCTCTCTGGAAATTATCTCTTATGAAGCGGTGTCATTAATAGCTTTCTGTGAGGTTTCTTTTAGAAGTGGCAGAAAGGTAAATAAAAATGAATTCATACAGCATTTTGGGTTTGTAGGCAAAATATGCAAATATCTTACTGACAAAGCCTTAGTAGCATTAAAGGCTTTCAGATCGTATCCTCAGAGGCTCTGCTTATGGAATCAGAAGCCTTTAGGCAACCTTTAACTTGGTTTACATGTAATACATTCTCTCTCTCTTTCTCCCTCTCCCCCTCTCCCCCTAATGTCCTCTTGGACCAATTCCCTCTGGTGCAGTTTCCAGCTTCACAGTTCATGAATTTTATTTGAAATCAATAAATAAACCCATTATCAAGTTCTGTATTCTCATCATATATCGTCATTTCTCATAAACCATTTCACTGTATGGGTCAGCTTCACTGAGCACGTGCCACTCACCTTTATAGCTCAGCAGAGTGCTGCCTGGTATATGGATGGGATGTATTTGAAGATCTAAACAGACTTCAGTTGTAATGAACAGCTATGAATAAGACTGGGCAACAAGTCATCATTATTATCCTTATTTTTAATATTATCGTACTGTTTTGAGTTAGTGATCACCACTTACTCTTTGAGCCCTGGTCTGGGAGATATTCTTACAATATGCAGCAGAGGTTCCCAGACCCACCCATATAATCAAAGAAAATATTATTTTTAACATATAACATCACAGCATTTATCAGCTGTTGGAGACAAAAAGAGAAAAGCTTCTTGCATGCCCCTTACAAGGCTTTCAAGTTCCCACTGTGGCAAATTATAAAGTAACTAATTTTAAGAACCAGTGACCCACCATGATGAACCCCCGTGATAGATTATGCAGATTTCTTTGGGCAGCATTAGTTTGGGCATGGCATGAAAAGACAAGTCATCTTTGTGGTGATCTGGCCCTTGGACAGTTACTGATTTGTGCCTTGAATTTTATCTGTCAGCCAGCCAGAGTATTAAATGGTGGTGTCATATACAGTTATCAAACTATAGTATTACAAGGTCAACTGACAAATAATATTCTAACATAAAGACTCCAAATTGCCTACTTTGCTAACCTCTGACAGTGTGGAATCTTGTTCACAAATGAAAAAATGAGTCTATCAGTGATCAAAATGGGTAGAAGCAAGCAGAGAGGGTCAAGGAAGTTGGAAGCAAACATCCTCAGCTAAGTGCACTTTGATAAGCACAGGAAAATCCAGCAGTACTTTGAACTTATCCTTGTAACACTAGCATCACTACTGTGGGATAGCAGAAGTGATACTATTACTACAGTACACCACATTACTACTGATGCTAATATGACTGTGAGCAGCAGCAGCATCGTTACTCAGTAGCGCTACTAAGTAGCATCACAACACAATTTTAGGGAATTAGAAGTAATTGTTTTGTTAGATGCATTTATTTATCACTGTCTCAAATGTTTTATCTTCTTCTGGACCTGACCAAAATAGATGGGGAGAAGATATTTTAAGCCTACACAAGAATGTCTTAAAGGAGGCACTTTGGATTATCCACTTTTTAGGGGTATGTGTTGACTACAAGGAGATATCTTTTCATCTGCAGGAATGGCTCAGTTATAGGCAGTCTCTGTAAGAAAGGAAGGTTTGTGTTCATGCTGAAAGCAAAGGTCTAGAATACTGTAGAGGTTTAATTCCATTTCAAAAAACCTCCTCTTGTCTGCATTGGAACATGAATTTAAGTAATGGTAATAAGTACATGACTAGATGACAAAGTCTGTGCCATTGCAGCATTGTTGTAGCTGAAGTGGTGCATGTTTAAGGCGATCCACACGTCAGCACCATGCCTTTAAAGCAATGGAAGAGTTTTTGAGCTTGGTATTCTTCTTTTTTAAACTTGGTACTAAGCCAGTGTTGAAGTTAATATTTATGAAGTTTGGGAAAATTGTTTTCAGGGTATGATTTCTGGTCATATGAATTTTCATATTCTAAGCAACTTGATTTTAACTTTAATGGCCCTAAGTGTACTCAGAAATTTTGTGCAGTGCTCATATCCACTCAAGTCGGCATATCCCTGACGCTGCCAGCCAGGAATGATGTATGCAAGGCAGGACTGTGGTGGAGTTTCATGTCCTGTGTTGCCCTGCCATGACTCTGCCACTCAGTGCTCAAGCTGTCTGGCTGGTGTGAGTCCCTGCTTATCATGGGGAGCCAGATCACTCTTGGTGTGTGGGGATGTTTGAGGTGTGATACAGAGAAGCAGAGAAGGCAAATGTCCTGCAGACACTTAATGATGAAGTTAAAGGATATTTCCTATCTCAAATGTCAGTTCCCACCCTCTGCTCTCATCGATGATTTCTCTGAATGCAGTGCTGATTCCTGTAAGTACAACTCAACTACTGCAGGGTAACATGGAGAAAACATAGTAATGGAAAGACACTTTTGATCCTTCACAAAACTTCACTATTTGCTCACAAAAATATGCCAGAAATCATAAGCAGAACCCTACAGTCATGACAAATTATTTTACTGCTGTTTTTGTTTACATTTTTGGTTCACTTTTTATTGTTCCTAATTTGTCTAAGATTTAGCTCTACAAATTGTGGATATATAGAGCAGACTTCTCACTAGTGTCAGCAAGGTCACCATTTCAACGGGGTTTTATGATCAGAGGAGAGGGTTACCATCATCTGACCTCTTACCCATGACCAGATTTGTTTAGAAAAGCATTGTTACAATTTCTGCTTGAAGGATGTGTTATATAACTTGCTGTCAGATATCTGACATATTTTCTAAGGTGTATCCTTATTCAATGGCTGATTCTTTAAAGATATTAAGTAATTTGAATTGTATGTATAACTTTACATGATGCACTTGATATTAAACCACGTTTCTTTGACTGTGGGACTCCACGTAGCTGTGATGTATCTTATGCCAATGGCAAATGACACATTTTACTTTCAGATATTTGGAATGTGAGAACTCAAGCAACATGACAACTCTAGCAACTAGCTTTTATTTTATTGTCTTTCTGCTTTAATATTTGCGTAAGAAATACATGATAGATTCTCTTCAGAACTGTTTCATCATAAAGCACATGACCAATCATCTCTTCCAAATGGGGAAGACATGCTGCAACTATTTTTTTATACCCTTATAACCCTTAAGTTATGCTTCTCTGTATTGACCTACTGTGTCTGCAAGTTATTTTTCTGAGCATGTCTGTACTGGCTGTTACAGGGTCAAGGCCTTGAACACAAGCCAAACTACTTGGGGGGGCTCTTTCCTTTGTTTCAGTGGATGTTTGCCAGAATATCTAAGTTCTGCAGCAACACTGATAGTGCTGAACTCTCCCAAAGCCACATCTCTCCCACCATACACGGACTACCACATTTCTGATTTGAAGACACAAGGAAACCGTATGTGTATATATAGGATAGAAGCAATAAGCCTCCACAGGGTGTAGACTAGAAGGCTCTCTTTGTGCACTTTGGGTGTCCTATGAGGCAGAAGGCCAAAGGTTAGTTTCCTGAGGGGGGTGTTTGACTTCCTCTGGATCTCAGTGTGCTCGATGCATATATTGTCAAACAAGCTCAAGACAGACTGTTGGAATCGATTTGCCTTCTCCTCCCAAACTAAAGAGACCACTATTACGCTTACAGCATTGAGGGAGGTATTTCCAGTCACTGAGGTAGAAAAGCTGGCAAAACATACTTAATTTATACCTAAACTGCTGGCAGGATTCACTGCTGAGAGCCTCTTTCCTCATCCTGCTTGTGCGGGCTGCCAACTTCATACCCCAGCAAGCAAACAAGGGACATGGAGCAGTTCACCCAGCTGCACCTTGTAGTCCCTGACACCACCTCTTGCTGAGGAAAAAGTTCCTTTTCTGGCATTAGTCAGTAGTGATGTGTACTCAGAGTGGACACATGTTTCATGGGAAGCAAGATCCCACTTCTTAATGGGATATTGGGAAAATTGTTGCAGTTGACATAGCACCCATGCTCTCCAGCACCCTAGTCAAGGTGGGAGATTCTCTTGGCATCATTTGGCTGCATTTGTACAGAAAGCAAATACCCATGCTGCCTTTTGACATACATCTTAGGCAATGCAGATACAGCTCTCTCAGAAGCTGTGGGACAACATTCTGTTGAAAATGAGGATTTTGCAATGTCTCTGCGATTTTGACTTAATCATAGATGAATAAAAGCAGAACCAGTTCTCATCCTCAGTGATCACATTCACTTCTGCAACAGAAACATGCTAGGCAAATACAGAAAAAAGCTTTTGTTCTCTCCAGGGGAGTTCTGGTTGAGACCCTGGGGAGGGATCTGGCCACTGATAAGTTATTGGCAAACCATCAGACCTGGTACTACTAACTTCAGTGTATCAGCAATTCCCATCTCTCATCTCCACATGAAGCAACCTTAGGTTGCATTTATATAGAAGGCCCCCTTTGAGTCTGTGTCCTGATTTAATATCAATCTAATATAGATTGGTTAGAGGTAGTCAGCATGGATTTACAAAAAGGAGGTCATGCTTAACCATCTTGATTCATTTCTCTGAGGAAATGACAATGAAAGTGGACAGCAATGAAGAAGGAGACATAATTTACTTGGACTTGAAAAGGCTCTCAATACAGTGCCACATAACAGATTAATTTATAAGGTTAGCAAGTATGGGACTGATAGTAAAATACTCAATTGGATATAAAATTGCCTTGGTAACAAGGCCCATGGAATGGCAGTAATGGTTATAGATCATGCTGGGGAAGTGCTATGCACCCTGGAGTGTGTGTTTGAAGACATTCTAAAGATAATAAGGATGGGCAAAGCCAAAAACAAAGGTGGTGGAAAAAAAGAGGAAAAATGCTGCCAAAAAGAACACATGAAGGCTACAGTCTCATGAGAAGAAAATGATCATTCCAACATGCAATCCAAAATGTCAGGTAATATTCAGCAAAGAAAATTGTCGAAGAACTGAAGGGGCCCAAGTCAGGCACATAAGCTGCAGGTCTCATAGCAAGGCAAAAGTATACAGAGCAGCAAGGACCTTCCTTTTAAATAGGAGAAAAGGCAAAAATTAGAGCTTTTTCAAAGTGCCAATGAACAATAATGGGAGGCATATTCTCAGAAACTGATTTTATCCTGAAAAGCCCAAGATCCCTTGGTCCTTGCTATGAGGATGAATCATAGCATTTAGGTTGTGTTTTGAACTCAAAGAAATCTTTGGAGAATCCTAGTTCTTTCCATTTGCTGTGATCTAAGGAGACTGGACTTCCCAAGATAAAATAATTTTTTGTCACTACCCTGCAAGATGCTATCTTACATGCTGTAATAAAGCAGACAACTGGGTAGAAGAAAGAAATGAATACAGGAGAGACAACAGAGGATGCTAAGAGACCTCAGAAATTCGCAGCACAGAACAGAAATTGGAAACTAGTTTCAGTGAATACTCACCTCTTTACAGTGTAAACTTTCCCATCTCTTGGACGATATTAAAAGAGGGTCTGGGAAAGCTGTATTGGTGTTACTGGTCCTGCCATCACTTAGTACTGCTGTCAGTTCAAGAAAATACTGGTTTTGATGTCCAGCAGAGTTTCCACCATTGCTTCCGTATTAAAGACCCAGACTGCCAGGCCTACTCTGACAGACCATGGGTGAGAAGGCAGTCTTTGCAGTCCTACTTATGCCTTTGCCTCACTCTCCACCTGTTTCAAAGGCAGGAATCTCTGTGGGAATCAGACCATGCAGCTTGGGAAAACTGGAAAAGACTTTTTAATTAAACAAAAAATAGCTGCTCTCTTAGCGTGTGACTGGTGTGGTACAGGATTAGAAAGGAAATGATGCAGTGTAACAATTAGCCTGACTCATTGGTCTGTGGTTCATGCTATAGGCTGTGCTTTGTTATTTGATTATGAGTATTGGCTCAAAACTTTGGTCTTGAAGCCACTAAAGTCATTAGTCAAGCTCTCATTGATTTGAGCAAGACCAAGGCTTGACCCTTTGTGGCTGTTCAAAGGACAGAGATAAACTTTTAAATCAATCAAGACCGTAGACTCATTCTGCTGGGGTCATATGGTTAATACATCCTGTTCCTGTCATTTCCGCTATAAATCTGTAAATGCTTTTAAAGCAAGAGGAAAACCTGATTCCTTTCCTTTTGCCAGAAAATATTATGTTCCCTTTTATTACAAACAAGAAAAACAAGGGGTCCTTCTTCTCAGGAAAACTTGTAAGGGGAAAGGTAATCTCAATATTTCCATGTCTCTAGAGTCAGGAAAAGGTAATTTGAGACAAAGTACTGGGCAATACAGTCTCCTGTCCGCAAAGCATGCAAACCTTCTCCCACTGAATTCCCATAAGCCTTTATTGGGTCCTGATGGTCTTTTTGCCCAAGCATTAAGTCTGTATGCATTGTACTGTTGGTGTCTACTAAAAGATCCCTTATTTTCCACATTGCATTTGGTCTACACAGCTCCTACAAGTTGGGAAAAAACTTACAACTTCCTACAAATGTAATCAAACTCACAGCTATTGACTTCATTTGCTTGGCTTCAGACCTAAGTCACTAAGCTCTCTTGTTTACTTCTAGAGTATGATACTTCTAGAAATGTGAAATACATTATATGAAATAATTCTGAACTACTCTTTTTGTTTTGCTGAAAGACCCACCTCATGGTGATTATGGAAATAAAAGCTGTTCTTCCACTCTCTCTTGCTGACTTTAGGATTCTGAACAAAACTGTAGGGGAGAACACCTAACCTGATTCAGGTCAATTAAAAGAAGAACTCTGCATCCTTGGCTTATCTCAAGTCCTATTGCTTTCAAAAAGATGCTGTTTGTTCCTGTTAGGGCCATGAAGAGGATCAGAAGTCTGGAGCACCTTTCCCACGGTGAGACAAGCTGAGAGAGCTGGGGTTGTTCAACATGGAGAAGAGGAGGCTTCAGGGAGACCTCCTAGCAGCCTTCTAGTACCATAAGAGGGTTTATAAAAAAGGAGGAAGAGGGACTTTTTATATGAACAGATAGTGACAGGACAAGGGACAATGGTTTTAAACAGAAAGAAGGCAGGTTTAGATTAGATGCTAGGAAGAAATTCTTTACTCAGAGAATGGTGAATCACTGGAACACATTGCTCAAAGAAATTGTGGATAACCTATCCCTTGAAGTATTCAAGGCCAGGTTGGACAGGGCCTTAAGCAATCTGATCTAGTGGGTGGCAAGGGCATTGGAACTAGATGATCTTTAAGGTTGCTTCCAACCCAAACCATTCTATGATTCTATAATTTGCTGAAAAAATGTGGACATGATTTGATAGGTTTTATGAAAATAGCTTCCAATTCTCACTTAAGAAAAGATGAAAGAATAGGTAAAAGAGGAAGAAAGGACCTTTATTATGCATATATACATAGGTACCACCCTGTCCAGTCTGAAAGCCCCACTGGTTTCAGAGGTAGCAGATCTGAATGTCTGTGTGCATGCATGTGCATGTTTTATAAGGGGTTTGATCTTACCTGAGCATCTGTGGCTCTGGTGACATCCCATTTGTTAACATTTCTGTAGGCTCTTCAGTAAACTCACTGGATAGATGACAGTTCATTAAATTAGTTGACAATGCATATTCAGTCTTTCCACCCTCCTCCCCCAGCCCTAAAATGAAAATAAAGAAATTACAACAGTAAGAAGGGAAAATACTATGCAAATAGCTCTGAGAGCACTGACACATTTAAACTAATGCATTTCCTAGAATCATAACAATAAATGTGCTGTCAGGGGCATCACCGTTACTCCAGTGACACAACCACCATGCAAGAGCACCAGTGCAAGTTGTCAGAGCTGATTATTTAAGTACTTCTGAAATATTTTTCTTTCATTGTAACTTCTCAGAGTCATGAGGCTTCAAAAGAGCCCTTTTCCTCTTGCAACCCTTCAGGTAACTTTTAAATACCTGCATACATCACCTTGCAAAACAAGTGGGTCAGGAAATAATTTTCTAGAGATGGCAGTTACTGCAATCAGTTGTTTTAGGAAATGTTCTTTGATGAAATGACTTGAGAAAGTTTGCCCAACTTCCTGCATGGTAAAGAGTTTTTCCTCAAATACTACAAAGACAGCAGCTAGGCCAACCCCAAAGAACCCTTTTGAAAGGGCTCAACCCTTTCAAGCAGTTGCTTTTGTTTATTACGTTTGCTGTAGATAATAATTTAAAAAATACGTTCCCCAGAGATAGACGAGTGCAACAACATCACTATGAAACCCCCCCCATGAAATGGCCTTTCCATAATTTTCTTTAATACACAAATTTCCTCATTCAACTGCAAATCTTAGAGAAGTCCATTAAGTTTGACCATCAACTCCGTGCTCTGATGCATGTGTAGGCAGTATGGTTGAGATGTAAAAAGCCCTTATAATAGCTCAGAAATGCCCCTCTCAAGCCCCTTCTTGGAATAATTTGCTTTAGTTAATACTGCTTAACTCTTATTTGGAACAGGCATGTTATTCTTCCATTAAGCTTTATTCTGGTCATTCTTTCAATCTGCATTTAAATTCTGTTTTCCTCTCGGTTGGCATTGGAACTCTCAGCTACCTCATAAACAAGATCCATTGCCAACTGGAACACGCAAGCAGAGCTGAAAGCAGCACTGCTAACCTCTGCTTCTTTCTACCCCCTGCAAATTGGAGTTGTACCAAACTCGATGCTTGGAGCCTGGGAAGTGGGCATCCTGAGCTGCTTGGAAGCTCAAAGAGCCAGACTTCAATCTATTAAGGTGCTGGGCTGGCTCACTGAGGTATAACTGTGCATACTTTTTTTTTAAATCAGCCCAGCAAGCCAGATTCACATGCTCTTACTTCAGCTGAGTGTATCTTTCACCGTAGAGAGTAGTGCTGCAAACTGTGGATAGACAATTTTACTCAGCATTAATAAGGCAAACAGAATCTGACCCAGAAGGAACTAGCCCAGTAACATTAATTTCTAAATGGACATACAGAAGATATGAGATTAGGCACTCAAAGTTGCTTAGAGATTTTGGCTATAGGCAATACTCCCCTGATTTTACATGCCCCAAATTTGCATTCTTAGAGACTGCATACTCAGCAATAAAAAAATAAAGTATGCAATTTGGACATATTTGTCACAGGTGGGAGAGGCACTGTAAAGAAAGGCAATGAAGAACTGTGGTGGGCTAGAAGGCTTCTTCTCCCTTCCTGTCCCACCCCCAGCCCCTCCTCTGCATATGCAGCAGCTGCCACAGAGTTGGCACACACTGATGTGTACCTGGGGTGCCATCTCCTGTACATTAGCTTCTCTCTGCTTTTCACTGCAAAGGCCAAAACCACTTGCCCTGGGCCTTTTTTCAGAATTTATGCAGCTTACTCCCTTTTTAAGGCCAGCCACTGTGTGTGGATATCTGTGTAATCAAAACTGTATTTGACTTTTTTTTTTCCCCCCCTTTCATTTGTGGGACCAAGGCTTTTTGCCTTTTCAGTTCTGCACTGGCAAATGTTTCTGTCCTCAGTTGGTAAGGCAGAATGTCTAGCAGCATGACACCAACAACTTACAGGTCGCCACTCTGGGGAAAGAAAATACACATTTAAAAGAATCAGCAGCCTACGTAGGATATAATGTGACTGAAGAGTTTCACTGTAACATTGTAGAGTAAAAATGAAAATATAAAGTGCATTTTAAATGATTAATGTAAAAAAGCTGACCTCTTCCAGTGTGCATTAATCTAGAAAAAAATGCACACTTTCTATAGTGGTTAATGTTGCAGGTCCATTATTTGGCTTTGATAATGTGCATAAAAATGCTCAATATGACAATGAGTTGGGGTAGCTGAAAATTTAGAATGGTGGCAAGTTTGTTGTAGTATTTGGATTAGCATTCTTAACCTACATCTTGACAGCTTCTTTTCTTCATTTCACAAGTGTTAATAAAATCTTGCTTTTTCCTCTTTGATTTTAGTTATTTTTTTCTTGTATTTTAGTTCTTTTCTTTTTTTTTTTTTTTTTTTTGACAAAACGATTTAAAAATACCTGCTCAAACAAATACTACCAGCATTCATTAGTCAGGATGGTTATATGTAAAAGAAATGATGCCAGATAGTAACAAATCCAAGAGAAGTTTATTATGAAAATGGCACCTGCGGGATGAAAAAAAATTAAGTTACATAAAGACAACCATGTATGACATGTATGAGAATCTACAAAAGTATAAAAAGAACCCTGTTGTAAATGAAGTATGTACATTTCTGATTTGCAGCATTATCAATGATCAATGAAAAAAATGTTTCAAATAAGCCAGGCACTCAAGAAGTTAGATTCGGTTAGCTTAACACAAAATAAATGTACCATAGCTGTCACTTTTTAACATTTTAATTTTTTTATATTGTAGAGTTGGTAACACTGCTAAGATTTATACGAACAGAATCCCTTTCCCCGTTATTCAGCTACTTGGCACCAGTCTCCTCATAAAAGATTTCATATATTTGTACAAGAAATAGTTAAAAACACAGACACAGTCTTCACAGGTAATGAAGTTTTTTTTTCATTTTGTAATTTTAAACACTATGGATTTAGACAGCAGCTGTGATTATCTGTTAGTTTAAATCACCAGAAATCATTTTGACACAACACAGAAACATTTATAAAAAAAACCCAAAAACAACAACAGCTGTCTAGCTGTTCTTTGTAGCTGATAGGTGCAGTCCTTTGATTGTTCCATAGCTAGAGCAGAGCTTCCAAAATTAAACTTTGAATTTCCCAATCAGCTTTCTCACCTTTTTCAGACCTACTTAAATCCTTCCTATGGAACCTTTAAAAGCTCATTAATTAAATTTCTAGCGTCCAATTCCTTTTTTGCTATCACTCCTCTGTGTCTTGGACCTACTTCTCAAATTCAAAGCTACAGCAGAAATTGACTCAACGCAGTGAGTGATCAAAAATTCGAAGGACAGCTGAGTTAATACATTAGCATTGCACACATAAGTGAATATATATGACAATTCTAAGCTCAGTTTCCTTTTTAAACAATGCCAGTTGACCTTTGTAAGAATTTCCTATCTCACTGGTAATTGCTCTACATATTGCTCTGCCAGCCTACCTAGGAGAAAACCAAAGAAATGCACCCTCTGCTTACAGTTCGAGCACAAGGACTCAGGGAATGTTAACAACTGAGGCTATATGGCGTCAATTTGCTTAATATATCTGAGCATTACTCTGTAGTGCATTGTGGGGTACACTGGAAGAGTAAGTCATACCCAGAATTCCTCTGTGGGAAAAATGGCTCCATTAACCTTGAGCTAGTTAAGAGTCTTTTATCTCTGAGAGTGAAGAAGAGAGAGCGAGAGATCGAGAGAAAGAGAGAGGGGAAACATGTGGAGGAGGAGGGGAGAAAGGAAGGGGGAGAGAGGGGTTTGAGAATACACAACAGCAAAGCAACAGCAGAAATTAAAAGGTATACAGACAGTGGAAGCAGCATAAGGTGACATTACAGAGGAAGGCCACCACACAAAAACCACTAACCCCCAAGAATCACTGGTTCACTAGGACTGCAGGAATGGGACTTTACCACTCCGGACTAGAGATAAAGCACAGAGAAGACAAAGGACAAAACAACTACATTAGCTTAGTATATACTGCATATAGTAACACACATTGAAACTGCAATGGGACTGACAGCCAAGGACACTTACACATTGTACACATTACAGTTCTCACATCTGTTATTAGATGCCTTAACAAACAGCTGCCAAAGATGGAGTGGAAGAAGAATTTATATTTGACAGTCATTTGGAGTGTTTGACACTACACTGTGATTTCTGGCAACAAAGACAAAATAGGAGATTTCTTTTCTTTTACTTAATGTGCAGTTTTCAGTTGTAGTTATCTATTTCAAGCTTATTAACCCATCCTTTAGTTTTAAAACATATTGGTTTCAACACTAGAAATAAGGAAAACGAAAACAACAAAAAATACCCAAATCAACAAACAAAAAGAAATTTACAACCTTCCCTCTATAATATTAAATGAAAAACAAAATAAAACATGTTAAATAGTTCTTCTGGTTTTTTTTTCTTTTTACTCTGAAGTGTTATTTGATGTTGTAAAATTAGACTCAGTTACACTGAGAAAAGAATAAAGCAAAACAATATGCACCTAAGAAACTGCTCCTCCCGTCAATTAAATTGAGTTTTTTGTTTTTAAGCACTTTTTGAAAAAGGCTTCCTGACCCATTTAAATTTGATGTGAGGCTATGCTTGTTAGTTTGGAGGTAACAAATTTTAAGTCCTGCAGCAAATGTTAATGAGGGCTTTTGTCTTAACTAACCAAGGAGACTGCAGCACCCCACTACAAACCAGTACGGAACACATTCTTTCCAAAAAACCCAGCCCACAAGCTGCATATTGTATGAAGACATTACAGATTAATAAATGATAGCACCATGGTTTTAGAAATTAAGTTAAAGTTTCAGTAATTAACATTTAGTCCAACTTTTTAACATTCTAGTCACAGGCCAGAAATTAACTTTTTAAGAACCCAAATTATTTTATGTGCAAGTAAGAAAATCTTAACCATAAAAAGAGAATTAAACTCTGCATAAAATTCTAAAATACTATCCCCTATTTTAAAGGAATTAGGAACAAAACCCCCTTTTCATTTGACTTAGTCAAACAGGGCACATTGTTTATGCTTGTCTCTTTTAATCTTGATCATATCAAGATCATTTTGAAGTAAAACCAATGGTTGTCACTTTAAAATCTCTTTACCACAACACTGAGTATTCTATGGCAGAGGCATACACATATTAAAGGCATCTTAATAAAGATGCAAAGGAAAAAACACACATCTTAGAAGAAGACAAAATGGCAGGCAACTGGTACTTCGACTCTTTGAAGGCAAAAATAAAAAAATATCTTTACATTAAAGAATAAGTCAAGTTAAAGAGAAAGGGAATGAAATGGGGCCATCATATTGAGATAATAAGCTGACCTGCTCAAATTCAAAGTGCTAGAATTAAAGGTCTAAATTAAAACATAGTCTATGCCTCAGAGTATAACACTGAACACAGTATGTGGTCATATTTCAATCCTCTTTCCGTTCCAGAGTCTGTGTAGTGTGAATGCCATTGCTGTACACAGGAAATGGAAGAGTGGAAAAAAGTCCTTCGGCAGTTGTGAACACATTCCCTGCAGGCATTTGGGTCAGACTGGCCCCGCTCACAGCACTTCCAAATGGTCCCGACATATTGAGTCGGTGAACGTGGTGGTAGAGCATTTCCATCGGTGTTTTAGGATCCAGACCAAAGCTGGGGCTGTTAACATCAACAAAGTTAACAGCATGGGTATTGGGGAGGAGGTTGCCCTGCATGGCTAAGGTAACTTCAGCTGGAGCATACCGAATAGTGCCAGTGGTGTAGACCCTCTGAGCAGCAGTGCTGGTCGCAGCAAGGGTTCCCGTTACCCTGTGAACCAAAGGAAGCACCACATTGCCTGCTTGTAACCTCTGAAGGGCTTCCAGGTCCCCAGTGTACAACAAAGAGTTGGAAGTTGTGGGACCTCCTGGATGTTTGTCCCTTGGAGATGCTGAAAGTGGGGGTGACAAAGGGTCAGATGACACTGGAGCCAAGGCCGAGTTGGATGAGGTGCTGAACTGAGTTTTACGGCTGGCAGTATTTTCAGTCCCCGGTGGGGTGAGAACAGAGTCTGGAATGGAGACATGTAAACTACTGCTGGCTTGGGGGGAAGGGAAGTGCTCGGAACTGGGGGGCTTGGTCATACTGTAGGGTGATTCATTCCTTGAGATTTCCCTGTTGGGTGGGTAATTCCAAATACTGCTATCATTATCAAAATTGATAGGTTCTGAGATTTCTGTTTTAATTTTGAGCACTGAGGCACTGTTTGGTGACGAGAGCAGCTGGGGCTGGTCCACCAAAGCTGAGTCAAGTCCATTTGGACTTGAGGTGCTTGACAGCCTTCTCCGGGTCATGCTGCCTCCCTTTTGCTTTTTTCTCCTCTTCTTCCTCTTCTGATGTTTGCTGGAAGACTGGGCATTTACTTCACCTGCACTGTCTGAGTCCTTGGCACTGTCGGAGGTCAGCGATTCACAGTTCTGCAACCGCAAGTCTGACTCACTCTCAACATAGCGCTCCACCTTGATCTGCATAGAGCCAAGAGTGCCAAAACTGTCCTCAGGGGCCTTTTGATTCTCGAAGTCTGAGTTTTCAAAGCTGTCATCACTGTCCCTGCTGTCCTGGTTGCTGGAGCTGTTCCCATCATCATTACAGTTCATTTCATTATCTGACTGATTTCCTGACTTTTTCCTGTCGGATTCAGGGTCTTCACTGTTTTCTGACTGGTTTCCTTTCTCATCTGACTTTGAGTTCTCATTGTCCTCTGGAGCAAAATGAAAGTGAAACAAACCATTAGCAATAGGAACATAGTAGTATAATCCAAGTCCAGATTTCTACCTACCAATGAGATTGGATTTGCTTTACACTTTTTTGGCAAAAGACGTTCTCTTCTGTAGAGCTGCATTTTTTTCAGGGTTGTGTTGGGAGAGTTTTGCTCACCGTGAATGTCTCTGACTCAGGACTGTTAATGCACTAGAAGCCTATGCTACATGGCTGCACCTCGACTGAGGGAGACTTTTAATCTGTTCACTGGACAAGAATCACGTTGACAGCTGTGAGCACAATGGCATTGTAGCTGTGCCATCCAAAGAGGACTCAGTGAACAATCCTATTATCACTGTTATGTTTTGGTGACTGTTCTTTCACATCCATGTTCTCCTACAGTGGGTAGGTGTCTAGGTATAGCACTATTTACTAATGAAGATTCTAGTACTCTCATCTCAATTCCCTCTGACCACTGCCACTTTTGAAGTGCCATAGAGTCTCTGGCTGCAGTGGAATTACTGCTGATTTCCTCCTGCATGAGAGGAGCAGCAAGTCATATGTGTATAAATCTGAACGAATGAATAAACCAGTTAAAATGAATGAATAAACCAGTTTATTGTTAAAACAATTTTGTTATGTTGCTAGACTGTCTTCTCATGGTCTCCTAAAGTACAATGAATATAAAAAAATACAGAAAAAATAATCAGCCAATGAATTAAATTCTTGATTGATCCAATTCATCTAAGGACCATTGAAAATAGCACAGCTACAGCACTGAGAAGCTGTCACTCTTCTTGCCTGAATTCATTTAATTATAATTCTAATATGGGTGAGATAAACACTCTAACCCACTGGACTCAGAGAGCCAAAGCAGCTTTGAGACTGAATATGCTCCATTATCACACTATGTTTGAAAGGGTCACGAAAGGTTTCAGGAAACCCTGTCCTTTACAGACCAGCCAGAAATCTTTTGTTGCCTAATAAAAGATGTTTTTCACTCATCAGAGCCAAGTACTACCCTTTTCAATATACTAGTTTTAGGGAACAGGGGAAGGGCCAGTTTGCCTCTAAAGATATTGGTTCCTTCTGGAGCTAAGTCAATACCAAACAATTTCCCAGAAGTGCTGAAGGCGGGTTTGACAGGAAAGCTGCCTGAGCATTCAGGACACTGCACTTCACAAGTCACTTAGTGGGACTTTTGCTTGTGTTAGCAGCAGCAGAGAGACCCTTCCTTTTGAAAAATAAAACCTACAGAAGCTAAGTAGCAGTTGTAAACCCCTAAGTCTCATCCAGCTTTTTGTTCCACCTAGGACTGAATTTTTCCTACAATTTTTTTTTTCCTTTTTTCGAAGATGCTTTCTTTTAAGGCCATGGTTTCTAGCTGATGAAGAGTGGTCTTAGAGGGAGGTGGTCTAACGCTGCACAATATTTGCCTGGCATTATGTTAGAGCTTGAACTGAACTTGTAGGTTTCATGCAAAAGGCTGGTCCAATTTCAGGTCCTTTGGCATTTCTATTTAATTCCTTTGTAATAAACAAGCCCCTAAGTCTTCTGTTTTCCAAGACTCACAGACATCTCCTTCTGAGATGTCGATATCTGTGCACCTTTGGAATGCTGTCTTGCTCTGCGTCAGCTTTAGAAGTCATGAATGTACGTGTACTTCTCACGTTCTCACCTGGAGAAACTTCCAGTGCATATGGGAAATGCAAACTGTTCTCCACATATGTGTTATTTGGCTATTTAGAAACAAGACAGCATAAAGGAAGCACTGGGAATGGATGAAGAGATTCCCAATGACAGTGGTCAGCAAGCCTGCACATTGACGTAAACCATCAAACCAAGCTGTCAAAGGAGAACAAATAAAAGCAAAAGATGAAAGAGAACAGCAATATCATGGAATATTAAGGCCTGATCCTCTTCTTGCTTTTTCTTGATTTATATCACTGTGATCCATTTTCTCCAGAGTGTTTTTGGTTGTTATCATAGACATGAGAGAAAAATCATCCATCCATCCATCCATCCATCCATCCATCCATCCATCCATCCATCCATCCATCCATCCATCTATCTATCTATCTATCTATCTATCTATCTATCTATCTAATTAATCTATCTATCCATCCATCCATCCATCCATCTATCTTGCATATGACAACTGAGTAACATCATTACTTCTCCGGCACCAGGAAAGCACACTTTTTTCAAGGCCAGATGATTTGCACCTGTGCCTAGGTAATCACTATTAAAACTAACATGGAATGTGTGAACCATCTGTGCCCTGGACCATCTGCACAGATGTAGGACTAATTTACACATAGAGCTTGACAAGTACACTCAGCTTTTGAAAACCAGCTGAAGTCCCAGACTCAAAGAGCTTAGAAACAAGTTCTTGAACCCACATCTTTTAATTTAATATAACTTTTAACCCAAGAAAACTCTCAAATTTTTCAATCTTCACTGCCCCCTAGTGAGACTCTTCAAGAATGTATTTTTACAGGAAAAAGAGTCATAAAGATTGACAGTAGAGACCTGTCTGCAGCATGTCTGCTTACTTTGGAAAGAGAAGAACTAGAATTTTATCCAACAGTTGCAATCCCAAGTCCTCTGCACAAGGCACAATACCTGTTCATAAGCACAGCTGGGAAATCAAATATTTAGTTTGGTGCTATGTAGACAAGAATGCATGGAGAAAGTGAAGAGAAATTCTGAGGGAATGGAAATGCTGTCATTAAAAGATTTTGCTAGTGTTTTTCAATTTAATATGATTTTAAAAATTTGTTATAATGGAAAAATACTTGAGAAGTAAAAGCAGCTGGAAAGCTGACTGTGGAGCTGTCATGATATGAACCTCTTGTGGGGGTAAAGGCACACCATGTGTGTTACCTGAGTTGTCCTTTGAGTCCGATTCAGAGTCAGAGGTCTCCGAGGATTCTGAGGTTTTCTCTGGCAGATGAGGAAGCTGTGCAATATCCATTGGAGTGTCCTTGTACTCTGGGTTACTGAAGAGGATACAGCAAATATAAACACAATTGGATGGTTTGCAGTTTCATGATTTTTTCCTCTTTTCATATCAAAGTTCAGGAACAAAGAACATAAATAGGAAGAACAGCAGAGTAAACACAGAAACATATATTTTTGGCTCCTCAGAGCTTCACAGCAGGAATTTTGTGAAGGTTTATTTTAATACTGCCGTCAAATACTTTTATTGACCTTGTTTGATTCTAGTGAAGTTTTAGAGCTTTCAAGGTGTCCTTACTGAAGTGGGACATCATGGCTTGTGTGATATCTAGAAGTAAAGCTACACTGTGTAATCATCCAACAACAAAATATCTTGATTTCAATCCCATTACTGTGCCTGGGAGGACAGAGAAGGGGTTTTAACTTTTCCAATCTGTTTCTCGCCCACTGGCAGTGTCTATTAGAGTTACCTCTGTAAAATGTTCTCTATCAACCTTGCCAGAGTCCTTTCAATACCTGTTTTTCTCAACATCCCAGTTTTCCACACTTTAATCAAGCATATCATACATAAAGTTATTAAGAAGGTGCTCAGCTAGGGCTAAAGGAAGTGACCACTGCTCCAAAGAATCTGGCCAAAAATTGGATGAAATAGGTTATATATTTTTTAAACACTGCACACATACATCCACATCAGCAAGAAACCAAAAACAACCTCTCTAACTATATGACAGATGCACATGTGCATGTTAAGATGCATATGTTAGGGATAAAGAACTGTCAACACACCCATTATAATCATATCTTCATCTGCTCATGTGGTGCTCACCTGTGACTTGTTAGCAATGAACATGACTGCAATCTAAAAAAGCTATACTGCCAGAGAAATGGAAGAAAACCCCTACAACACCATGCTTTTGCTTGGTTTGTACCTTTCAAAATGTGTTCCTTTCCTAAATCCATGCAAATGCAGAGGAACAGACATAGCTAAACATAACTGGCATAGGAATATTAAAAATAACAAAGTCTTTAATAATTTTTGAATAGGTGAGCATTTCCATGCAGTTCAAATTCAAGTCTGGAAAATCCACAGTCCTGCATATGAGGCAGCACTGGGGGTGCCTGACACACTACCACAATGACAGTGTGCTGATATTCAGCCTCTTAGATTGTACTGTGAAAACTCAGAATTCACACAGATCACACTGAGATACCATCTTACGATTATCATCTTTATGGCTTTGTCCTGACAAAGTGACTTTGTTCTGTTGCATCCCAGGGCAGTCCCCAAACTTGCCCCCTCCAAGCAAAAGATGTTTGAGGGCTTTCACACTGTGAATAACAGGTTGCTAGAACAAGAACAGCATTAATCCTCCCTGTCACTATAATTAGTCTATCCTTTTACAGACAGCTGAATCATACTTTCTAATGCATGGAAATGTATACAGACCAGTACTCCTGCTACGGGTAGACCTAATTATGCCTTGATCTGTTATTAAAATATTATTTGGACATTTGGATCTTTTGTGGATTCCAGTACAAGGAGAAATCCAATTTGAAAATACAAATTCAGTGAGGATGTTAATATTTCTCTAACAGACTGCTGAGTGGAATACAGCAGAAAAGTCAGGTTCTGGGAGGTGACCTGGGGAAGACCACGCTGCTTTTCTTTTTTTTTTTTGTTAGGTATATTCTGCTTGTAGAGAAAATTATTTTGTGGGATGTTTGTGGACTAGGTTCACCTATTGTCTGGAAAGTAGCAAAGGGGACAGAGACAGCTGTTCATAATTCTTATGGACCACTTTTACAGCTAGAGCTGGGAAATATGAGAACATTTCAGGGCATTTTGAAGCCCTGTTAAGGACTGGGGCAGTGAAGCTGTATTTCCAGTTCAGAATTGTCAGCCTTAAGCTGATCTCCTGAAATGCTGCATTCTGCCTAACACTTGCAAAAAAGAGACAAGAAAGTAGCAGGATAAGGATATATTCAGAAAAGTCTGTGCTCAATCATATCAGGCCAGAAACACGCAAGTCCCAGTGAAAACTCTGCTGCTGTGGAAGGTTTCCCACAGTACCCCTTCAATGCTCTCCTGCCAGGGGTTGCTTCCTTCTCTTCCCCAAAAGGGGAATCAAAAGCATTTCAGCATGCAAGTTTAGGCAGGCACAGTCTCTTCAGGCCCTGCTGGACTTGGCATAATAAGTCACAATCTAACCCCTAGACATCACTTTGAACTCTCATGGCATCAAAGGGAATGTAACAAACCATGACAAGCAACTTAAAAGGAGAACATGCCAGAAAATGACAATTGCATTACATGACAATCTCAAGGTTTCAAATTTTATTTGTTTGTTTGTTCTGCTTTGGAATGAAACAGAAAATCTCCCAATCTTATTGAACATTTTCACAAAACAGAATGCATTGAAAGGTATTTTCAGATGAGAAAGGTCAGGTTTATAATTTACTGTCTCTCAGTGACTGTTGGTTTTCCCTTGAGCTCCGAAACCAGTCCTTTAAAAATACTTTGGTAAAACAGAATTTCTCAGGGAACAGCCTTTCATTCAAGCCATCACTACTATTTCTGTTTAAAATAGTTCTAATAGCTTAAAATAGTACTTTATAATACTTTAATTTTTAAATCCTATTTTGCATTTTTCAGTGTGAATATTATTTGATGCTTATAGGAACAACAAAGTAGTTTGAGCCTTTTTTGTCCTGAGAAAGTTCCTCTCTCTGGAGTGAACTGGCAAATGCCTTTCAGAGACAACTTTTTTTTTTTGCATACCAGCATTTTGCTTCCCTGCATTTTTAATATCTAAGTAAAACTGTGCCGAACAATTCACACCAGATTTTATAACACAACTACTGAAAGTTGGTGTGGATAATTTTTGTCTTTGAGCTCAGGTTGAGAGGATTTCAGGGCATGCAATAAAATGGTGGAGGGTTTATCTCAAGACTAAGGTGTAAAATTAATTCAAGAATATTCTCATGTGCTGAGACACAACAGATGCCTCAATAACTATAACAAAATGGCATGGCTTTTGAGGTGGACTATATGAAAAGTTCTTCTTAACTTTCTCTAGACTTCTCACCAACAGAGACAAGCAACAGAGACAGCAGTTCAGGCAAGAGAAGTGAGTGGAAGACCTACCTAAGGAGGTAATTGACCCAAATGATATTCTTCTCGCTTGCGTTCTTGGCGTTGACAGCTATGGTTGCACTAGATTGTATCCAGATATAACCTCCATTCTTCTGCATCCAGCGGTAATACTTTGTTACACATTGACCCTTATTCAGCACTGACAGGAAAACACAAACAAAACAGAAGCAAGATACAGCACATGTTAGAATTGTGGCAAGATGATCCTCATTGTACAGCATGTCACAGGTATAAGCAGAAGATGGCTTCCTTTGGATTTAATACCAGTGAGATAAAAAACAGGATCTGAAGTTCAGTATAACTAGCTATGTGTTTTACAAGTTTTTAAAGTATAATTTTATTCTGCTTTTGGAAACTCTAGTGGAAGAAGAAAAGTAAAAAAACCATACAAATCTCTATGGTTCACGGAATACTTATTGCTGTGTGGACATTTCCAATGCACTCAATGTCAAACTGTAAAAAAAGAAAAGGAAAAAAAGAGGCAAATTTATATGTGATTTATTCATAGCTCCTAGGTAGACCTCTTTGAGATTCTGGATATTTGAAAGGTTTGGGAAGATACTCTACCCCTGCTGCTTTGATCATTTCTCCTTATTGCAGGCGATATCAACCACTGAACTTATACATCTGTTTCTTTGATCTTGTCAAACAGAATTTACAGTTCTCAGATGAACCAAATCTCCACTGGTCAGTGGGGGAAAAGTCTTTGGAGAATTTACTTTCTACCAGAGCAAAGTAAATCCACCAACAGGCTGAGAAAGAGGCCTAAGGGAGGCACAGAATGGCTTGGTTAGAGCCAAAGAGTGACAGATCTCTCCGATGTTTGATATATGCTAGGAAACAGAGAAAGAAGTAAAAGCAATCAGTAATGCGAAACGGTGCTATTAAATGCTCACAGCAAGATGGCTTAAAAATACAGATGTTTAAAGTAATACTTCAGCCAAAATATTGCCAAGTTGAAACGGATTTGTTTTGTATCTGATTCTTCAGTGTCAGGAGAAGGGAATGAAATGCAAATCTTTCAGTGGAGGGGAGCAGCATGCGCTTATAAAACCCATAAACCACACAAAATCTGGGCACGGTTGTTGCTGGCCTCCCTGCATTCCTCACTATTCCCACAAAGCTTTGTGCACTAGAGGGCAGTGTGCCTTCACATTCACCGCCTGCTTTTGTCATGTCCTTGTCTCCGTCTGCTAAAATGAAAAACCTCTAACTGCTGTAATAAATTTGGCTAAATTAGCTGCTAAATGGTTATCTCAAGTAATATGTATTTGCATTAATCATCTTGCTCTAAACCAGAACAAGCCAGAGTCCTAAAGACGTAGTAAATTCATATTGTCCATTTAATTACGGCTAATAAGTGCTTCATATACAATAGTTTCATGAAGTACACTTTCTTTTTTTTTCTTTCTTTCTTTTTTTTTTTTTTTTTTTTTTTTAGAGTGAAAAGAAAAAAGTCACTTTGGAAAAGAATAAGTATTTAAGGCAGTTAAAGTTCATACCATAAATGTGACAGATGACACTTTGGAGCTTTCAAGTTAACCAAATGTCTGTACCCTAATTATATGTATGAATGTATCTATATCTAAACCCGTGTGCAGCAGATATCTACAGAAAAAGATGTTTACAAAGGCAGCCATACAAACAGTGACGTTTCCTTACCTTGGAGGTATCCCTCAATCCCCACAGCAATTTTTCAACTACTAGAGAAAAATATGCATGTAAAATAGTGCAGTGTAAAGTGAATGTGAAGTGCAAGTTATGTTCAGCTCTAATATAAACAAATATTTGTATCTGGGTCTTGCTGTTCTTCAGCAGCCTCTAGTGAACTAAGTTTGTTTCTAGCAGACATCAATATTTCCCTAAATTTTTACTTTTTGTATTTCAAGCTCTAAATATTCCACTGTGATCATCCATTGTCTTCAAAACCTCATTATACAGCAGAATAAATATAAAATATGAACAACTGACTACCCAGCATTTCTGTCAAACCAATGTTGTAAGCCACTTTAGAAAACAATCTCACATAAATTAGCCTAACTTTATCAGTTATGAAGAACAAGGGAAGAAAAGCACTGCTGTAAGTTTTGATTATGGTAGGCATTTCCATTTCAGTGAAATAGGACATTCAAAATACTCTGCTTACAGCTGAGTGTAAAACTGATGTGCACACAAGTGTGGAGTGATACTCTCTCTCTTCTGGAAACATGAATACCCAGAGTTGTGTGCAGGAACTAGTAAAATCTATCTGCACTTGCACCTACTAAATACACCACTGTCTTCCTTGGAACAGGTTTTCTCTAGGGAGTTTACCATGCTACACAGATGCCAAAGGACAACTGTCCACATACACATTTGAAAATCAAAGTACCAGGTGAGTCACTAGCCAGTGGCTGAAGGGCACACTGCAGTTCTGCATAGTGATAGCTATAAGGACTCAGATTCTCCAGCTCTTTTGGTCATCCTAGACAAGTCCTTCAACCCTCAGTAACTTTTATATTGGTTGTTGCACCACTGGAAAAGTCTGTGTCATGGACTGAACAGAGCATTCATTTCAGAACTATGGAAAGAGGAAAAGGTGCTTGCTTTCTCAAGAATGAAAATTCAGTGCATCAGAGCTATATACAAACCATCTACACTCAGAGTTCAGGCTCCCAAGTACAAAGAATACATCCAAAGAATGTCTGAAATGCTGTATTAAAAATGAACTTTCCATGAAGTTAATCTACCTGCAAATTTCCACTCTATTTTTGGCCAGCTCAGATATATTGCCAGATACACAGAATTTTCCTTGCTGCATCTGTCTAAAGCACATTTCATATAAGAGATTTGTGGACCAAGCTCTGAAGGAAGTCCCACGATTCAATATAAAAATTCTCTCTGTAAAGAGATTCTTTGGCAGGCAAGATGCACTGTGCTGCTAAATCTGGTTCTTACCTCTTTTGAGAGTGCACTAGGCACCCCTAAGTCAGTTCTGAAAATTCACAGTGTACCTTGGAAAGAAATTTCTCAATGTGATGAAAGAAAATAATGAAACAACATTTGAAATGTTTTCTAATTTAGAGTATTTTTTAACTGCTGGCATTGCCAACCTGCAACTTAGAAATTAGCTGAGAATTTTGAGGAAAAAAAGCAATTAGAAGGAAGCATCAGGGAGGGAAATCTATCCAGTTTATTGATAACCTAGTGTTACTGAGTAAAGCCCAGTTTAATTTTAAAGATCTTCAGTTTGAAGGTACAGAGAGTCCATTAATAAAGTTACTGATTTTGAGAAGAAATTAAAACAAGAGTCATTCCACTCTAAGCTCTGATTGTGAAGTTATGTTTTGTAACTAGCAACAAACCACGCATTTCAGTTTAGCATAAACTTCTGAAAATGTAATGCCATGTAGATTACATCTTGAATGTTTTCAGGCAAATCCCTCATTCACTGAGCAGTGAAAATAATTTTATATTTCTATTTGTGTTATGCATGGAGTACCCAGTGTGGTAGACAAGGTGAAACTTGTGACCACGTTGGTGGGATGGTGCCTGTGACAGGATTATGCAGGATTGGGTTATATAATTATATACAGATAAACACACACACACACACACATACATAAACCCTTTAATCAAAGGGACTAACTGAGGGTTAATGTTTTAAAATTGTTGACCTTTATGTCAGCTGTACAGATATATTCCCTAAAATGGTGGATGCTAAACCTGATTAAAATTTGCTGAAATGTTACCTAGTTCCTCAATTTGAATTCAGTGGTTAGCATGCAAGGAGTGCACAGTATGTCATGCGAAGAACTAAAAAACCTCACTTATTTCTCAAAGTATGAATATATTGCTGTGTACACAGTTCCCAACAGAGGGATTTCAGTTTTCCTTGGTAGCTTTGTGCACAGCAATATTCTTTTAGTGGTGGAATGAAGGAGGGGGAAAAAGAAGAAACAGTCAGTGTTCTTTGCAGGAACCTATTTCTGTTAGAAAATTAAAATAAATCAGTACAAGTTTGTCTTCAGAAATATGGTTACAAAAAGAAAAAGAACATAGTTTCTTCCTGTAAGGCTGCTCTGAGAAATCAAAGCCAAAGCTTCTAAATAGTGAGTTGTGTTTTAAAAGAAGGAAGTAGCTTAATTCAGTTTGAAGAGGAGATGAAGAAATTGTGTATCAAAAGCAGGCTTTTAGTAAAGTCTCTTACAAAAGGACATTTTACTCGTGTGCATATGCATTTAAAAGCTACACTATATTGCGTATTCAGGTAAGTATTGAGTAAATAGGAAATGATGAGATCATCTTACATATTCACACAGCTTCACAAAGAGGCTCTTTATAATTGGTGAAAATATTGAGGTTACATCTGCTGTGCTATTCACCCTTCTCCTTGAAATACCTTTATCAATGACTGGATGGTATTGATACTGAACTCCTCTTGTGATAAACTTATAAGAATATTTTTAATTTGCTGCATGAGGATGAAATTGCCATACTTAATACTACAGTCGGATACTTAGCTGCAGCCACAAGTACTCTTTCTACATTCACAAAACTGGCAGACGAAACATGAAAAGGAATACTGACTCTTTAATCTCCACTTCTCCACCTAAGGCCCAAGGCAAGCTGACAGGGTAACTTCGTTCTGGAAACAGAGGGGTTTTTATTTTTTTAATTCTGGATTACATTTTCGTCTGCTTTTGAAAACTGTGGGCTATAGGGGAATGAACCTGGCATAGACTTAAAACAAGAACAAGTTTCTTTATCTGAAAAGTTACAGTCCTTGATGCTTACAGGAAGGTCATTTTCAAAACCCACAGGAAAAATAGCATCAGAGCCAGAAAGAGTGCATTAAGTGCCTTATTTGCTTGTAACAGAGACAGTTTTCCATTTATAACAGCTCTGAGGATCAAGTGAGTCTTTGATGTTGTAAGGACTTTCCTATAGATTTTGCAATTAGTGAGCTAGATGTTTTAAATAGTGGGTATTCACAAATTGGATTTTAGCAATGAAAAATATTTAGCAATGTTAAATGATGCTTGCTACAGAATTAGGAGCTAGATGATAGGAGGCTTGTAGACATTCAGTGGGGAATCATACGTCAACTACGTAATTCTCTGCAAACACTTCTATTTTGGATCCACTACATGGGGTAGAGTGAGGAGGAGGGGACTTAAGCCTGGACAGTGTGAAAATGCATTGTCTACCTACCAGGCCAAAAGCAAGGCCAACAGCAGATTGCTTGGAAAAGTATGCCACCTTCCCTTCACAAGAGTCCCTGTGGGTCATACTGCTCTACCTCTCTTTGTTGCACACAATTCCTTACCAGCCCTGTCTTACTGTACCTCAACAGAGTTCTTTTAAGAAAAATACAAAGTTGATAACTGTTTTAAGAAAATACTGGTTCTGTGAGGCTTTAGAAAGCTGCATTTTTACTCACAGCATATGACCAGAGAAAGCCCTGAGTGGTGGACAGAGAACATCTTTTTTTAGCATAGGGTAGAATGCAATCTATTGTGTCAATACCACTGACTGAGACCTGGCTGCTACCCTGATATGAATATCAGACAGTAATAGTTTCTGGTTTATAAACATAAATTCATCTTTTCCTACTATAAGCAGGAAGTAGCAGATCAGGTTCATGAAAGAAAACTGTGCCTCACTGATAGCCAAACCCCCACCTAACTACTTCATTCACCTGGGATATTCTTTTAAGCATCTACAGTCACTCTAAAAATGCTAAGTATGGCAATTGATTCATTGCTTACTTTGCAATATGAAATACTGCTTAATCTTCCAGTGTAGGGATGTTACATACACAAATATGTGATAAATTAGGCAAAATTAAGTATCAACTACCTCGCAGAAAAAAAAAAAAAAAGCCTTGATCAAGCATTTAGAAACATTTGAAACCTTAAGAATGTTTAAAAACTAAGCAATACTTTTCCTGCCTCTTTGCAGAAAAGCAAATATTAAAAGTGGTCTGAGTCAAAGTGTTAAAAAATGTGGATTCATATTAGGATCAAAGATTGTAACTTGTCAAATACAGTGAGGAAAGCCTTGCATGCTGCATGTGCAAATTATCTCGGATTGGGACCAGGAAGATGTTTTGTTTAAAATCAATCCTATTTTATCAGTTTATATGACATCAGTTCACAGCAGCAGTGCAAATTTACTAAAACCAAAGACACAAAAATAGTTTTTCCCAGTACTATGGAAATAATCTGCTCCTACTTGAACAACAGAGGAACTTTTCTTCCCCTCTCCTTTTGGTAATTATTATAACATACCATTTTCCCATGGCCTAATATTTGAAATGACAACTTTATAATTATGCATAACCATGAATATTAACAAGACTATATAATTCTAGGTAAGATGTTTATTTCAAAACATTGTGTAGGTATTGATCAAATGAAATGCAATGTATTGCTAAATGCACTATTCAATGCAAGCTTATGGCATGCATATCAGAAAACTTTTCTCTGGTTTCTATAGATAAAATTGATGCAAATAAAACTAACTGTATAAGTTTATTTTATGACAGACTGAATTGAAAAATGAACAGTAGATTTTTCTACCTAGGATTCTCTAGGCTTTCTTCTCTCTTTCTTAACTTTTTCTTTCCCTCATGATTTGTCTCTCTCCCCATGACTTCAATCCTGCCATAAAGTGAATGTCTTCTGCTAATATTGAAACGGTCGTTTAGAAACCCGAGCCTGCTTTGAACGCCAACTTCAGACAGAACTTCCATTATCATTAATGAACTCTCTGTTCAAACTGTAGCGGAAAATGAAATCCCAGATCCAAATTTTGCCCTTAGCTACTAAAACTCAACATCAGAGGAGAAATTTGGCCCTGCTTGCTCAAGAAACTTAAATCTGTCCTCCATCTCTCCACTAACATTAGTGTCCATCATATGACAACATATGTAAGATTAATGATTTTAGAATATAACCCTTTCCATGCCAAATGCATCTGCAGACTATACATAACTACATAGCCTAAAAATAGGAAAAGAGACTGAAGATTCATATAAGTAGGCTGGCAGCAATATTAATTTTATCTTTGAATTACCTAGGTTAAAGATGGTCTGTCTGTCTAAAGGGACAGAATCCCTTTAAACATTATTTCATTTCTGGGATAAGAGTCCCTGTTTGGGTGCTTGGGCTGAGTGAAATGAATGATTTCCTCAGGCTAATCTCTGGAGGAAAGGCATCCAGAGCGCAGTGTCATGGTGGTATGGCACAACCAAATGCTCATTAGGACTGAAAAACAAACATTAGGCATGTGCCAAAGTCCATGATCCTTTTTTGGCTTGTATGAAAATAAAAAAATATTTTCTTTTCATGCTTCCATTTCTTCAGGCTTCTCATCTCCTGCTCCCTCATCTTGCTGTATCACCACTATCTCCAGTTAAAAGGACTTAAGGGTGCCAGTGTCCAACATGGAAATCTTTGTAGGCCCATACTATGGACAGAGAGGAAGACTGTGCAAGTGGTCAGGCCAGCACTTCTGCAATACTTTGAAAACACCATACACTAGGCTGCCATCAGGATGCCAGTTGGGCTTAAACTAAGAAATAGCTAAACCCCTGACATTCCATCAGCCTAATTTAGGCTTTCTAGCGATGATAATAAACTTGTACAAACACAAGATTCATTTGTATATTTTAGCATTTTATTTCAGTCCCAGAATGTAAAACCTGACATTGGAAACAGTTTGATTTTTTTGGTCATTGAAGATATTAAGCACTACAAGAGCATTGAAATTTCGATCTGATTAGGATAAAAATTCCTCAGGATCAAAACACTTCTTTTTTTCCCCCTACAGTTTTACTAATTGTGAGCTACTTGACATTGCAGAGTTATTCCACAGCATGATAGCAAAATATGTGAAGTATTTTACTGTTAGAAATTATCAACCCATTCTATTTGTTTTTCATGTGTTTGAGGTTATTAAGAGAATAAAAAATTATAACTGATGTGCATAAGTTAAAAGGGTTAGTTCAACTACAGCTGGTAGGCTAAACCACTAAGCAATATTTTGTACAGCAATGGATTTTTTCTACTGAACATACATAAAAGAAACCATGAATATATAACTGATTTAAAAGCAGACTGAGGGGGTAATATTCCTTGAAAAATAGGGGAGCCATGAAAAAGGTGAATGTGGAATAGTTTATTTTCAGAAAGACTGGATTATTCTAACCACTGGAAACCAGATAAAGTAGATGAGAGGGAGTGCTACCAAACACACTCATCAGAGACCTTTGCTTTATGGGAAATGAACTGCCCTGGCTCAGTGTTCCTGAGGAATTGTATTTCTTATAGCTGTAAATCAAATCCTGAAGAAAGAGGATGATATTTTCTAAGCAATAGCTGACGATAACAGTATCTTTCTTGTCAGAGCCAGGTTTCTGAATTTAGACCTCAATTAGGATTCCAAAATGAAAAAGCACATATTATATACCAATACCAATTGGTATATACTTGTGACAGTGTTCTTGCAAACAATATATTAATTTTGAAATGATGGCACATTATCGTATATTTGCCCAAAAGTATATTCATATACTTCAGAGGTCTTGACTTTTACCCTTCCTTGCTGCTTTCTTAATGACCTTCATTGAACAGTAACATCAAGTATTTGATGTTCAATGAAGACCATTAACTTTTTACAATTAAATAGAAGATTATACTCCTACAGCATATGACATCCACTCATTCTTATCATGAAATGTACTTCCTAAAAAAGGGCTGCTACAGACTTTTGAATGAAAGCAGTGTCAAAAAGATGGAGGCACATATGCGCAACATCATACTCCCGAGAGCAGCAATTGCCCTTGCTGAGCTCTACAGACAATGCTAAGACCTGATACAACAGTTTTATGAATATGCCTGATTTCTGATGTTGATTAGACATCAAATGTATCCTTCTAGCTTTAAGATCAGGGATATTTTTCACCGATGTCATAAGAACAAGGGCAGTTCTACTCATGCAGGGACTCATAGCTTAGTGAAAGTATATGAACTGCCCTATGCTTGAGACGCAGTTCAGTCCTGCAATGCTTTTATGCAGTGTTAAGTAAATAGAGAGGATCCCATCACCTTACCCATTCTTACAAGTGATAAAGTAGAACTGGACCATGAGGGGTCTTTCTAGGGTTTTAGTTCTAGATGCATAACTATGAAACACAAAACATTCAATTACAACTCTCATGCCACATAACCTAATGAAGAGCTCTGTTACGCAGAGCTAGGATTAGAGACTCTATCTGTGCCAGGGTACAGCCAGACCTGTAATTTTTGAGGGTTTGGATTCAAACAAAAGTTGTTGCAGCTTAGCCAGTTTCTGTGTGTTATCTGAGCCAACAGCTGGGCCATGATGCTGGATATGTACGGGCTGTTAGACTAGAGAACATTTTAAATGTGATCTCTGTGAGAGAGGCTTGATCTATGGTAAGTGATATCTGTCATGATTCTACCAGCGATTTTTTCAACAAACATGGTGAAGTTGAACAAATGAGAAGTTTCCCAAGCTTCTGAAACCATGAAGCACTATAAAACAGGAAAGAGCTTAATAAGGTAAATTGTAACACCAAAAAATTGGTGGAGAGATTTGTGACAAAGCATGATCATTAAAAGTTTGAATGAAACAGGATAGAAACAACTGCCATGAACTTCTATTTCTGTTTGGAAAAAAATTATGTTTCAATAACTTATGTTATCATCCCATGTATTATGGTGTTGCTATAAATGCAGGTGTATGCACAGTTAGAGTCATTCCAAAGGCATCAAGGTATAACTAACATAAATCTCTTAATAGAAATTTTGACCCCTTTGAACCTAATGGAATTTTTGCTATTTACTTCATTTGGCTTGGAATTTTAGACCGTATAAAATTGCTTTTTTAGGGCATAACCCCCATGTCCATTAAAGCCAACGAAAGATTTTCCACTGACCATAACTGACCTTTCATTAGGGCAGTAGTTCCTTTACAAAAGCCTGTTGTCACTGCTATAGTCTTGCAGACCTTCTTCACAATTATACTTGTTATGGTCACATTCCTGAAACTGCTTTTGTCTTCTTTTATCTGAGATAGAGTTAACAAGGCCTGTTTTTCTAAGTTTCTAATGGGCTGCTATGATCTGAAGCCATCAACAGCCCTCTTGATTTTTTTTTCTTGTGTGATTTTGTACAACATTTTCTTCTTTGCTTGTTTTCCTCTTTGATGTCTTTGAATATCTTGGATATTCTTGGAGAAGGGAGGATGCAGTGGTCTTATTTATTCCTTATGATATGTTGTCAGTAAATGGGCAGAATAGTAGTTTTACCTGCATTTCTTTTACCCTTTAATCTACAATTGCAATTTGGGTTTCTTCTTGTTTTAATCACTAAAAATTATTTTATGTCCTGTAGAAATAAACCAAGATTTTTGGTTGCAATCTCCATCAAACACAACCTTTTCACTTTGCTGCTTTCTCAAGTCCTGCTTTGTTTTCTCACTAGTGCTTTCTATCCATTACTTTAGTTTCCAGCTCCTCTTCAAAACGTTGCACAATACTGCTTTTTTTTGGTTAGTTTGGTTTTTTCCATTGAGATCTCAAGCAATTATTTCCGATGTTGTACTGGTGAATATCCTGCATTCTCTGTTTTGTGGAACCGGTTCTACCGGATTTTACCTTCCACAGCCAGTGTTTGTCAGTTCATGAATTTTAGCTCTAATTTTATTTTTACCAAGCCAGGAGGATTTTATCTTTCTAGTTTGATTTGAATTTAATTTTCTAGGATTGACAAGTTGCTATGAAGTATTTCTGGGTTTTATAATTTTTTTCTCTTGGTTTCTATACAATTTTTTTTTGTCAAATGCTAGAAACCTGAACATCTCTCTGGGCAAAGATATGAACCACTTCGGCATCTGCAGAACTTACAGTTGGCAGATGTACTTCCCCAGTTATTCCCAAGACTAATTTAAACTTGAAGATCTTTCATAAAGAGCATGAGTTTGAACACGAAAAGACAAATGCAAAGTCCTGTATCTGGGATGGACTGATTCCCTGCTATGTTACAGGCTGGGGACTGACTGGCTGGGTTGTTGCTTTGTGAAAAGGGACCTTGGGAGTCCTGGTGGACACGATGCTAAGCATGAATCAGCAGGGCTGTAGTAAAAAGTGTACAGCCGGTAGAGCACAGAAAGCCATTATGCCACTTCACTCATCAGTCTTTAAATTGCATCTGGAATCTAATTTTAGGCTCCTACTATAGGAAATATATTGATAAACTTCAGTGAGCTCAGTAGAGGTCTGTCAAGACACCCAGGGGCTGGTGTACTTGCTCTGCGAGGAAAGGCTGTGGAACTGGGCTTGTTCAGCCTGAAGACAAGGTGACTTCAGGGGAACCTAGCAGCATATCTGCAAGCAGGATACTGCAAAGATGGAGCCATGAGCTGCACAATCAAAACAGGGAAATTCCAACTGGATAGGAAGAAAAAAAACCCAGGCCACTGTGAGGATAACTGACACTTATTAAGATAATTGGAACAGTTCACTCAGAGAAGTTGTGGAGAATCTGAAGTTTTTCAACATAAACTAGATAAAGTGCTGAAAATTTTGCTTTGAATTAAGGTTGATTCTGTTTTGAGCATTAGGTGGAACTAGATGATATCCCAGAGTTCCTTCCAACCTAAATGATTCTATGAGCATCTTGATCCTATGAGGCAAGGAAACAAATATACATAAAAGGTGTAACCAGCCCTGTCTATTGAACAAAACCAACTAGCCTAGCAAGAATAATTATGCTATAGCCACACAGCCAAGTTTGTGAACCCCACTGTGCTGGATATTGATAGCGGGAAAAATCTTTGTGTTTGTAAAGTTTGCAATCCAATCAGCTAAGCTGGACATACAGTGAGAGCAGGAACACAGAAAGTTGAAGTTACTTTCTGGAAGTCATTCCAGTCTTCAGGGTCTCCTGAGTCCTTGTCCAGTGCTTATACACTGGACCACACTGCACTCACACTCTCTGCATAGATCTTGAATTTTTCTGAAGATGAATGTTTCATAAAACATATCCTATTTCAGAGAGAAGTGGTCATTCAGAAGATTGAGATCTTTTTCAAATGGGATGTTCATCTATGCCAGGTGGTATGGTAAATCTGAGTCATAAATATCTTTTATTTCCTTGGTCAGATAGTGCAGTGAAAGTGCAACTTGTCATTTTTGACTTCCAGTTTCAAGAGCACCAAGTAAATTTCTGAATTTGTTCCTTCATTTCTCAGCAACTGACGTATTCTTCTGGATGTTAAATGCTCAAAATTTAAATGATACAAAATTACTTTGTTTATTCCTTTGGATAGTTGATTTAATTTTTTCTGCAGAAATACATCTAACCTGATCTTATGCCAAAAGCACTTCTGAAATCTTTATGCAGCCTAATACTGCTGTTGGCTGCCATATGTTAGCATAGAAGCTGTCCCTATTCTCCTGCTTTCCGGTCAGAGTTATCCTCCTATCTTCCCTTGCAGATCAAGCAAGGTAATTTGGGATGGAACATTTTTTACTGTCTTGTATTGTAGTCATATTGTTTTGTAAAATCTAATTAAATGTGGCTGCATTTGGGCTGCTGCCCTTTTATTAGTAAATGCTAGTAGGACATGATGCAGGGGGAGCAGAGTTAATTCAAATTTGTGAGTCTGAATTTAAGAAGCAGTTTGCAGATTGTCTTCTACATTAAGAAAACAGAAAACTCAATCATAAACGCAGTCAGTCACTGAAACTTCCAAAGAATTATCTGGCTTCACTGCAGGCACAGATAAATTGGAGATTACAGGCATAAGTCTTTTTTTGCACAAGGGTAAATCAGGAACCCCATCACTGTAGTCAACAGATCTCAACAAGAAAAGAATTAGGCCCTATGGCTTTTAATAAGAGGAATACAAAGAGTTTAATTACAAGGAATCAAGCTGAACCTCCCTTCCCCCATACACAGACATCGCACATGTTCTCTGGTAAGGTTTGTCTCTTGCAATGTTTCTGTACTTCTGTTATCCTTATCCTAATCAGATACTACTTGTGTGCATATAAGAGTGACTTGGACGCTGTAAGGATGGGGCCATTTAGGTATTAACACATGGGGTGGTTAAAGCACTAGTAGAGCTGTAGCTCAGTTCTGTATTGAAAAATCTGGTGAAATCCCAATTATGCTGCAGTTTTTGTCCTCCATGTTATGACTCAGAAAACCCCAAAACCCTCAAAGAGGAAGAGTTCCTATTCTGTGCCAGAGGGAGTTTCTCATGTAAGCAATACCTCTTTAAGGATTAAAATAATGCATGTAAATTAACAGCTGCTGGAAACTCTGGTAATGCAAATATAATGCTTTATTGCCACATATGTAAATAATCTTATATGTCTATAAAAAGGACTTGAAAATAAATCTTACAAAAATTATATTTAAGCCATCCTCTATGAAAACCTCTGACAAAAAAAAAAGCAGGTGCAAGATGAAGAGCCCAGTTGTGGAATATAAATACTAGTTTAGGAGCAATCAGCTGTTGTCCCAGATTATTTTGACAAAAATGGAAGTACTTACAGTCTAAGTGACTATGTCTGATGCCTTCCACATCTTCAGCATGAATGAAGTGGTAACATCTCTTTCCTACGATATCTACAGGGGTCAGATCCATGTAATCACTAATCCTAAAAAGGAAAAAGAACATACAGACTATAATTCAAGAAAGAAAAGAATAAAAGAATTGTCAAATGACTCAGAAAGTGAAATCTGCTAAAAAGTTTTTTCAGCATTATAGTTATTTGAATGGAATATCTGTACAAATGAGACAAGCCCTTAAAGGAATAAAATAAAGAATTTTTTTTAAGAAACCTGGAAATTATTTTATCCATTTAACTAAGTGGAAAATTAAATTCTAGTGCATATTCTCTGTGTAGCATAACACCAGGACAATATAATTCCATGAAATTGTAAAGCACTAGTGACAATCCAAAATCCTCATTAAAACACTAAGATGATTCAAGGTTACATAATAAAGTAGAAACATGTTATGTTTATACCAAATGATTAGAGACACATTTCATTTCAACAGATTGGTCTTCTATTGGGTATATTCATAAAAAAGCTCTTCAACCATTTCTTGGCACCAAGTCCAAACTGATATTTCAAGGGATATAATTTAAATGCTGAGACACACAGATGCCTCAGGGTGTTATCTTTTTTAGTCTAATTCTTTTGGGAGCTCAGCTTTCACTCTGGGCCCTTTCAACTGGGACTTTGTTGTTTATTGCACACAGAAACTTTAAAATCTATTCTGCAGACCTTTGTGTGCATGTGTCTCTGTGTGTGTGTCTGTGTGCTTGTGTCTGTGTACGCGTGCAAACCCTTATCGTGGAGCGTGTCAAGGTGTCAACGTCCTTAAACACAGTACAGAAATTAAAAAGAAAATTGGAAAACTTCTTGCTCACACAAGCATTTGAAACTAGGTCTATTTTCTAGACATAGAATAATTTTTTTAGGGTTTGAAATAATCTGCAATGATTGTGGTACATTCTGTGATAAGATCAGGGAGAGGAAATCCCACCCTGCCAGCCTGAATAGAAAGTGGCAATCTCCAGACAGGCCGCTGTCCTGTGGTCCTGTAAAACATACACATAGGCTTGTGTTTGATTGGTTTCACTGACTTAGAGGGCTGTTAACATGATTGAAATTTAAAGGCAGGTATATGGTACAGTGTTTTGCTGAATTTGCTGAAATTGTGCATACATTTGTAGGCTTGAGGCCTGCTACACAAGACTGTTTCTGCATATCTGAAGGAACTACTGACAACCACTGTCATGGCCAACCAGCTAAACCTCTTCCATGTAGTTATTTCCTTTTGGGCACATATTAGCAGATGTGGCATCACAGTCCACATTAAACTGGCTACTGTGTCTCCAAATGTCTCCAATCCTTAACAACTGATTCTGAAAACACAGACTGATGACGCACTCTAGCAGCAGTCTCTTCCATTTTGCTTTTAGTTATTTGTCACCATCTGAGATGGTTTGTCCTCTGCAGGTGCTTTTCTCACTCCACTGACTAATAAAGAAATCCTAGACTATTTTAGACTATATGGTGAAGTTTAGATGACACAAATCCTAGATTTGCAAAATAGATTAACATACTATGTTTTAGGCAACAAAATTTTACATTTGTATTTTACGCTCTCAAAGAAAAATATTAATTATTAGAAATAGCCAGTGTACTAGCTAACAGATCTTGTCTCAGAGGGAAGCTAACAGCTGGCTAGTTTGTGCACTGAGTGCAGGATTCTGAAGGAGATCTCTTCATTCAGAGGAAAGTAACAAAATGCACCCAAAGACTTGAGTAATGTCACTCCTGCTCACTGCTGTTGCAAGCAGGCAACCACTTGGAAAACTAGGAGTACTATTGATCTCACCCCTGCTGATCCAATGGTCCACTGTGAGCATTCATTTCAGTTAAGTGGCATGGCTTCTGCTCCATACTCCCTGCTGAAACTCCCTGCCAGTAACTCCCCATTGCTCCATAAATAGTGCTTACAGCTTGCCCAGCATGGATCCATTTTTCTCTGTTTTCATCAATGTTGTGCTTGCTTTACTGTGGCACCACAAAGAATTTCATAGCTGCCCGCAAGTGCCAGGAGTCAAGCTCATATATTCCGGATGGGATACTTATCTCCTTTTCTGTAATCCCAGAAGAGAGATCCCAACTTCCCTGACTCAGAGAACAGCCTTGGCAAACACCCAGATAATTAATCTGACAGCTTCAATCAGCTGTTCAGTTAATTCCTTCCCATCTTCTATGTTTTTCCATTCCTCCAGTTTTTACAGTCATATTCTGCATTGTTGCTGCTATGAAATCCCAGTTCTGTCAGTCTTATTCCATTTTCCATGACTGGAAATCCCACTGTCTCAGTGAGATCACATTCACCTCCCAGCACTGGCAGAAGTGTTCCTATTATTTGAAATTACTTTTATAAACTATTTTTAACAGATTTTTAACAATGACACAGGGGCTTAAAGTGGAACTATTGCAACACACATTCAAGTACGACCATAAGCATTCTGCATTAGCATGAGATAAAATCCATCACAAACAAGGATAAGTTGCTTTATAATGTTGTCTTCAACCTAAAAAATGAAAAACATTAATAAGCTCAACACTTTCTTGTTGTCTTGCCACAGTTTACCATGTCTTATCAGCCCTTCCTATATGATTACCAATCAGTGCACCTCACCTGATGCATTTCACAGTTTTCAGTGATGCCTTTCTCAGGCATTTGAAAGTTTTATTGCTACATGAATATAAAAGAAAGGTTTGAGGAAAACGTTTAATTAAAAAACCCCCACATATACAATTTAGGGCTCATAAAAATGTCAAACTCGCAGCAGAGAAAGCATAAATCTTTCTAACTTGGCCTAAAAGTTCATATCATACTTGACCTGATGGAACAGTTCATTTTTCACATCTTTTTGATTCCTGGCTTTTTTTATGGAGGTTGCCAATAAAGGTAACAGTAAGTGGAGGTGATTTTGTTAAAAGGGAATCCATTCATTAGGAACTGGATAGATACCAGCAACTAATTTCACAGAGGCCTTTGAAAAACTCTGCAGTGGTAGCATATTTCCATTACTACCTGGGTAGGTCACAGTGAAATCAAAGACTTAGGGAAAAGTTTTGTTCTAGATCCTATTCCTAATCCCCAGAGCTCTTTTGCCAGCTGCCAGATTATACAGCATCTGGATGCTCACTGGGTAGAGTCTCAGGCAAAAAGCCCAAAGTTTACTGCCATTATCCACTTTCTCTGTGACCTTGTGCAAGCAGCTTTCTATGAAGCAGTTTTTCCAAGCTTAAAAACAAGAATAGTATATTGACTTTTAGATAATGCTTTGGAAGTGTAGATGAAGTGTTCTGTCTAATAGTCAAGTAATATTATTAAAAAAGTATTGCAGCAGTGCACTAATGTGGCAGCAAAGACAACCTCATAACTGAAATTCAAGATTATTTTAAATTGTTTAAGATCTTGATTCAACAAAACAGTTGAGTTTATCCTTTTTTATAAAAGTTTATATTGATATTTATAGTGCTATCCTGATCATAGGTATTCCATTATGATTGAGCAATTATGATTGCTCATATCACAGAGTTTCCACTGACCTTATAATATGCCATGATTGCTGTCACAAGAAAAGCTTACAGTAGTCAGCTTGTTTCTTCCACTTTTTGATCATAATTCCCCTTCACAAAACTTCTTTTGGCTGCATTACCTTCCTTCTTCACTTCCAAACTTTTCCCCATACCTCAGACTTCCATTAATGGACCCAAACTTATTACTTGTAATTTCCTTCTCAGATATCTTCACTCTGCTGTAAATATCTATTCCCTGGATTATACTTTTATTTTTCAGGGCTCTGAGGTTTTAATGGTCTTGATCAGCCCCTCTGCTTCCCAGGCCTTCCCCCATCCCACCCACAGCCCAGACCCCCATGGCAGCCCCTGCCAGTGTCCAGCTCCCCACAGCCCTGCCTGGCCATGGGCCCTCCTGACCCGACCCCAGCCCACTCCACTACCTGTCCTCAGGGAAATGCCCAATGCCCGGGGCTGGAGCTCCCCCTGTGCCCCCCAGCTGCCCTGCTCCCCTCTGGGGCAGTGGGATGGGCCCTGGCTGCCATGTCCTGCCCTGACATGTTGCCACAGGGAGGCCCTGGTGCTACTGGCACCCAACCCCCAGGGAGCAGGCAGCTGAATTTAAATCCTCTCTTTCACCTTCTGAGATCACTCGTCACTATCACATCAAACGTAGCCCCCCTCACCCAACGCTTCATCACCTGTTCCCATTTCACTGCTGTTTTTCCCAGTATGCCCTCAACCAATTTTATTCTACAGTTTTCCCACCTCTAACTGCAACAGATCCCACCTCTCTAGCCTACTATCTAGGCCATCTGTGCTTCTGTTCCATTAAACACTGAGCATGATATGCTGTAATCTGCAAATTAGTTCAAAAATGGAAAACTTTAAAACTTCAGACAGAAAAACTTGTGGAGGGGAGGATGGAGGAGCATAAGGACAGGCATACAGGTCAGACCAACGTCTGTCTAGTCCCAAATCTTGCCTCTGAGAGGGACAGTGAAAGATTGTAAAAAGCAGAGAAAGCTTAGAGGAATATTTCCTGGTGTATCTTCTCCTATTCCAACTGAAAATTACAGTTTTTTATTTACCTTTATCCTCTAAGAATGCAATGAAAATGAAGGTGGTGATGATGAGAGTGAATTCAATGCTCTCGTACAACACCAAGATAACATCTCAAGAGTCAAAAATTTCAAAACTTCTTGCCAAGCTCATGCAACATAGAATACACACAACTAACACAAAGAAATAAAGGATCTAAAGGCTGTACCTATTTTCACAGTAAATGATATTGAGGTCCATATTCACACGAGTGACAAACATGTGGCAGTCAATCCTGACTTCATTAATTGTAGGAGGTGGCAAAGCATGAGCAACGACAACAAGTCCCATGATTTGGCTGGGTACTGTCCGTCCGTGTGACAGTGATACTCTCAGACGTAACCGGCCTGTTATATGAATCACCTGGAAAATAAAAACAATAAAATAACCCCAGTGAATTCTGAATGCAACTGCGATGTCAGTTTCTTTTAAATGATAGCATTACTATTCCCTACAGATCACTTAACATGGCCTAAAATTGTACTAAGTAACTGCCAGTATCATTGTTAAGCTTCTTAATATTGGCTGCCAACGTGCCCTATATGTCCTCATGGCAAAAAGAACATAACAGGCAAATGCTTCACATTCGTCACATAAAAACCTAAGAACTTCTGTGGTGTTGATTTTTGCTGTGGTGCTTGTTACACAAAGAAAGAAAACAACAACAACAAAGTAGAAATTCAACAAAAGAGAGAGTGGGATAAAACTAAAATAATGAAGCTGGAAATTAATAAAATAACCACTCTATAACATTTGGAAATTGTATACCACACAAGAAAGACCAACAGTTTTGACACATAATGGGTTTAATTGAATTTTTAGTCACCTACACCATGGAGACACTCTTCACCACCTTGAATTTCTTCTTTGTGGTTGGCAATTTGAGAAGCAACGGCCTACAGGTGATCTATGAGCTCAGGTGCAGGATGGTCTTCCTGCATCCACAGAAAAGCATTTAAAGAGTTGGTAGAGATGTAATGCCTTTGCCTAGTGCACTAGGCATTTTTGGAGAGCTCTGGGTGTGGTAGTTTTCTTCCATATGCACAAGATAATACCAGAACTTGCTCAGATCCAATAGCATCCATAAGAACTGCAGCCCTGTTCTAAGAATGCTGCCTGAAATGGAGTAAACTAAAACTCTGGGAACAGATTAATTCACCACTTCCAGTTCCACTCCTTCAGGAGTTCTGTGGATAAATAAAAAGGCTGTTTTATCCCGTAAAAGAATATAAATACAGCATATTGCAACAAAAATGGAAACTGCAGTTCCTGTACTCATGGATAAAAGAGGCATAAGAATTGGCAGTTGCAGGCTCTCACAGATTTTCATCCTCAGAATGTGTTACAACATCAACATTGAGAGAAGATTTCCAGAAGATGAGGGCCCCTTTCTCTGCAGACTCGCTACCCAGAGGTTGACAGAGATGTTGGTTGATATCAGGGGCACAGGAGGAGGTGACAGAAGTGGGGTGTAGTAATAAATGCACTGATAGTCATCTCACAAAGATAGAAGACAAACTTTACTTCTGATCTGAGATTGATGATAGAAAGTGAGAGAGAAGAAAATTTTTCATTTTTAAAATTGCAAAGCACGAAGTGCATCCAAATTCAAATCTAATTCATGTAAGCAGGCCTGTAGTCTAAGACTTGGAGTTTGTTTCTTTTTTTCTAATGTAATCATTGAAACATCTTTCACCACTGTTTTACATTTCAAGCCTAGCCAGTGTGGTGAATCTGAATGGGGAAAGTGATTAGCTGTGTGTATGGACATTTCAGTTACAGGTTTCTGACCACCCATGCTTAAAGTAACTATTGCCTAAACTCACACTTAATGCACCTTTCAAGGGCAAACTATTCTATGAATATCTGAAAAAGTTCCTAAAGGCAAAGATGCAAAACCACCATTTCAGACCCACTTAATTATTTATTTTTCTTAAGACCTCATTAACTAATGAAGAAATAGCTAAAAGAAATAGGATTAACTTCACAGGAGGGGCAGTAATATTATATTTTGCTCCTTCTAGCTAGGCTTGCATATACATCAGCTTTTTATCATTATCTGTCTCTTTTTATCATGCAGTTTCAGCTTACTGCAAAACTTAAATCTGTAAATGCTTGGAAAAATGCTGATGGATAACTGGTAAAAATGTGAAAATTTATCTTAGCACTGAAAGTGCTATGCAAAAGTATCATTTTCCTGTTGTTTTTTCATAAGGGTCCTTATGCTAATATGTTTGAAGTTGGCACTAACACTTCAGGGAATTTTTAAGCTATATCATATTTATCCCTTCTTTGTGTTTTTCCAAACCTTCATGTCATTTGCAGCTAAATATCAACATGATTTGTTTTTGAACAACTCTCTATTCAGGCAGTACCTCACTTTTTTTCTGATTCTTCATCTGAAATACACTTCAGATTTAGTATTGCCCAAGTGAGAGTTCCAAACCTGCTAGAACCACCATATATTAACATTGTTGAATTTCAAGAGAGTATGCTTCCAGATTGAAATTATTTAGCTTGTTCCTAACTCTACCGTGGATCAAAACATGTCCTGAATTCCCATATGAATTCAAATTTTAGGGGTCAGCACTCAATTGCATTCTGATTCTGTACACTGGGAAATGTACAGCAAACTGCCCATCAGTTCCAGTGCCTGTGTGCCTCTAAAGAAACTGTATTTCCATGCCTGAAATCCCTTTCTATGACAACATTAGTCAAATGCACCAAGTGGGAAAACCTAATTGGTAGTAAAAAACAATTCTAACTGTCATGACCTTGTCTATATTGTGAGTATTGCCACTTTTAACACTGGTTCATTTGAACCGGGATTAGGGGTGATAGGAATTATAGGGTCAATTATCTCCCGTGGCTAAAATTAATCTCTTTATAATTCAATCCCACAGCACTAGTCTATCATATCCTAAAGCAGTATTATGACTTTAATGAAGCTAAATTGCAGCAATAAACTGTTTTATGAAGGACAATACTTGGCTCCAGAAGTAAATATTTAATAAAAATTTGCTAGGAATACTGAAAATAAAAAGTAAATGCAGCTCTTCTGTGCAGTTTTCTTTATAAATGCTTCCTTCTGAAAAGTAAGTCCTAGTCAATCTTTATCTTCTTTCTAATAATGCCATACCAATAGACAGGCACATTTAGGTGTCACAGCAAGAGAAGGCAGTGATACTGTGTTCTGTCCACTACAAAAAGGTGGATGGATACTATACTCCTGATCACAGGATCATCAGAAACTTTGTATGCCAACAGCTGTACAGATTTCCCCATAATTTCTTCATCTACCTTCTAAATTAAATTAATAAGACTTCTTTTTTACTCTACTGGGATCTGGACTGGGTTAACCAGAGATTTTTTGGCTTACAAACTGTTTATTAGAAGGTGCTATGATTCTATGATTCATTCTATAAAAGCACAGAAAAATCTCATGGTTGAAACACACCATGTGACCCGATCGAGGATTTTGCTTAGGCCATTCTGATCTATATTATTGCTTGTAGTGTAACCTTGGATAGACAGGTAGGTGAAGAAAAAAACATTTTGCAAAAATAAAACTTTTAACACTGGGAAATGAAAATAACAGATATACTGCTGTAAAGATGTAATGTTGAAGCAAAACAAATTCTGTAAAAATCTTCTGTACCACTTAATTGCTTTGTTTAAAAAAAAAAAATTAAATCAACTTTGCCTGACACTGATATTGGAAAAAAATTATTTGGCTTTTATTTTTAGCTGATTAGAAAACGGATTTGCAAAATATTGTAAGTACATGTAAACACAGTTTAAGAGTGTGGGAGTGTTAACAAGCCACACTGGTTGGACAAATATATATTTCTTTTCCCTGCCATATGCTCTCTTTAGTCATCTGTTAGTGATATGCACTTAGACGTGCTCTACTAATGTCTACTCATTATAAACAAGCACATCATAAAGACCTTGATAAAACCTTTCCTCTGTCAATACTTAAGGAAAGTAAAGCCCAGCGATCGAAAAACACATCTGGAACCTGCTCTTCATCCTTTAAAGCTAAATCTCACCTCTGAAGATGGAAATACTTTCTTTGTCAAAAGACATCTTTAAATATTACATCCATTTTTTTCACATACATGTGATGTCAGAGTAAGGACATGCATTACCAGAGGCTATAAAAACCTGCAAGCATGAAAAATCTGTGAATTTCACCTTTCAGATGTCTCTGTGTGCTTCAAAACTTAAACTTCAATTTGAAATAAATTTCTAAACTGCTTCTTTTGTTCTCTGTGTAAATGACTATGCCAATTTATTGTGTGTGTGAAACCACAGCACTGGCAGAAGTTGTCCCTCCAGCTTACTTAATGAGACATTATATTTGAAGTCTTAAAATTATTGCTTAGAATCAATTTTTTAGAAAACAGTCACATACAAAGACATCCTAATGTAGTTTGTGCACCTAGGTACTTGTTTAGCTATTTTATAAACAACTCACACACACATTTATCCCCCTTTACAGAAACAACTGTGTTTCTGAAGGATATGTGTATATATATATTTGCTTTGGTCTCTCAAAAATGTTATTTCATACTTCCAAAATCAACACAATTTTATACGTCCAAAATCTTTAAAACACAACCAATTTAAACCAATAAAGTTGTCCAAAGAGATATCTTACAAACTATACCCATTTTCTCCCATTATTCTTTCAAAGAATTGTGTGGTCCTTCACTCACTGATACACATACATGCTTCTCAAAACCTGTCTGTGACACCAGTGAGACAAATGTTTGAGCACTCTGCAAGATAAAGAGCTCCTATATGGTTTCAGGTGATTCCTAAAGTAAGAGTGAACATTTGGAAGCAGGCTTTCCTCTGGACTATTAAAAGAAAACAGAGTCCAGTGTCACATCAGGAATTTACACAATGACATCTCAGAGCAGTTCCTTTTCTGACATAAAAATATAACCATGTCTATCAACCTAAAATTCAGCATAGATTTCTTTATCTACCACACTTCTCTTCTTTCCTGCCTGTGTCCCACTGCAGTTACTACAACATTTCTACTTGCTTATGTTTTCTCAGGGTCAGAAGTTTGTTTCTGTGGTTCCACAGCCCTATTCTCACTGAGATCAAAGCCTGCTCTCCCAGTCTTGATGAAAGCTTTGGGAAAAGACATCATTGGCTCATACTTATCATTCAGCAGTAGCTGGGATCTGAGAGGTCCAGTAAGGCCTTGTGTTTGTAGTTCCTGTAATACTTTCATATCCCTTTCTCAGACTTACTGCATTTCTATAAACACTACAGTATTACTAACAGGAGATTATCATGAAGCATGATATTTTGGTGTTGAAAAAGAATGAGCCACAACAACTGCAATATGTTGGATCATCCCACATGTGCAGCAAGACTGAAATGCCTCAAATGCATCCACCTTGCTGTGCATAGGCTTATCAATTCTCCATCATGTACCCTTTGTTTAACACACAGAGGACACATTGGGCTTGCCATGTGCACTTTACATGATGGGTTTCATCCATCATGTAAAGTAAAGTTTGTAGTGGTATGTTCCCATTGAATCAATGTTAGAGTTGCTATCTCTTTTAATGTATAAAATAACCATTTTATTATTTTCCCTTGTTAACATCAGCTATCTCCAATTTCATAAGCATCATCTATCTTTTCTCTTGGACAGCATAAGCAAATAACATGTCTACTTACGGTAATTGTTCTCAACACTTATTTGATTCAAAAATTTTTACTTCAGTTGAAAAGCCTTGAAAAAGTGCTTGTATGCTGAAAACCCAGTATGTCTGGGGTCTTTTTTTCTGACTACAGTTGTCCAGCTAATAAAAAGACATTGCTTCTACATACCAACCTTGTCCTATCGTATCAAGTCCACACCAGAACAAAGAAAAGTAGTATTTAGTGCATCTGTCACTGATACATTCAGAACCATGGTGGATGAAAATAAGACAAGGCAATAATCTCTGATTCCTGAGAAACAGCTTTGCAGTCAGCCTTGATTGAGTTAGGCACTGAATGCCACGTGAAACCACTGTTGAGAGTTGTGGTCTTGAGCACCCATTCAAAGAATATGAGTCTGATTTCAAGGAGGGGGAACATTATTCCTAACACATACATAGTTTCAAGGTCAATAGCCTCTTTTCCATTCACAAGTACATTTCAAATCCCTTCAAATACACCTGCAAAAGACAGTCTGAAAATGGAAATGGTATTTACATTTAAACAGCATATTTGGTCTCAGGACATATTTTATTGTTAAAAAGTCAATACTAGTTTTTGGAGACACTTTAGGCTTTTCCCATCTTTCCTCTGTTATCACTCTCTCGAATTAATAAGATTCAAAAGCTATTCTACTGCTTAAAATGGTCACAGGCAGAATTTAGGCTAATTCTAAGGGTTTTAAAAAAAAGTATCCTTATGAGACCTCAAACTTATTGGTGCTTAAAGACAAGCATCATGTGAGAAACAACCCAGTGTGGTAGGCTCAGTTCATAGCACTTGTTCAATCCCTAAAGTGACCTGAGTAGAATATTATTGATTGCATATGAGGAATGTTGAGATCAGCAGCAAGCACAATAACCACAGTCACTTTCATTCAAGTGCACCACAGGGAACAGATCTCTTCTGTGCTAAAGTTACTGTTTTGAGCACACATGCAACAAACTGCTTGTTCCTCAAGCTCAGAATGCAGAAGGTCTTATCTCCCACTTACCTCTGACTAGATAATAAACTAAAGAGAAGGGAATGGGGACAGCTTTCTAACTCTCAAAAAAAGCCTGAAGGTAAAACAAGAACGTGAGATTGACCAAGTTACATTGGTTGGGTTAAAGCTATCTTAAGAATACTGTGTGAGAGTAATGGAAGACTGTTGTATGATAAACAATTCCTAAAGCTGCCATTAAAAAAAAAAAAAAAACCAACCAAGCATTTTCAAGGGTGCACAAATGTTTTTCAAGAGTTATCAAATCTTAACAGCCTGAGAAATAAGCAGCAGACCAGAGGTTGCTCAAGCATTTATGGATTCTTTAGATGAACATTATTAGACCCTAAATTTATGGCTTTTTCGTTCTGTTACATGACACATTTACATTTTTTTAATTTGGGATAATAGATAAGCAGTTACTCTTCAGTATAGCATAGCACAGCGTCCTGAACTGTATACGGGCACATACCCATCTTTATTGCCATGATGGCTCTCATGTCAGAATTCTGAGGTCTGGTCTTGCACTGGTATACACTGCAGTAGTAAAAGCTGCATGATCAAGTCTGTCCTTTCAAAAGCATATCTGTATTGTAAAATATGTTAATGATACGATATCCTTTCCTGTGTTGTGATTTTTCATTAATTGCAATGGATTAGCAAGCTGCTTTTCTCTGAACAAAAGATGTTGTAGAGCTGACACTCCTGAAATCAGCTTTGTAATATAAACCCAAGAAATATTGTGTTGAGTCATTGCACATTATTTTTCAGTTATTTTGCTTTATGTAACTGCAAAGGTTTCCATTTTAATAATCAGGCCCTGCAATAAGAATTTCAAAATTTCCACTATTAAACAGCATCCTTTAAATATATGCAGTATTAGTAATTTAAATTATTAGGTTTTATTTTAATACCTTTGAACCTTTAATAGATGTCTTATTAACTCTATCAACACTATATTGTCTTTTCATAATGCAAAACTTAAAGGCATTTGAAGATCAACATTAAAAAAAAAATGGAAAAAACAGAAACTAAATGAAATCAACACACAGCAACCTGAAAAAGTAGCCATAAAAATTGGGTTTATAACAGAATACTTTTTGAAGTAATTGGCACAAAGACTGTTCTAGCACAGATTGCTGCAAGAGTGCTCTTGGCAAGAACATCATAAGCACTAGCAAAACTTTAATATGCTCAAACAGCCAAATACAAACTGACACCAGGAACCCACGTGTGGCAACAAACAGGAAAAAAATAGAGTATCTCAATTTAATACAAACCTACATACAAAGGGATCAATTTTTACAATTCGTGGTTTAGCATACAATACAGCTGTCCTCAGAGTGAATATAGAGTAGCTATACATAAGAAATTAGAATTATCAATTCAGGGGAATTTCTCAAGAGTCCTTTTGATATGTAATACAGCAAATATAATGACTTAGAAACCAGGCATCAATGTATTAAATGAGATCAGGTTGAGATCTATTTAGAAAAGACAGGTTTAAGCTGGAAAAAGAATCTCTTTGATATGACCTCCAGAGCAGACCATTTGCAGAAGGATTCAAGATGAGCAGATTTACCCTTGCATATCTGTTTGCTTCACAGCTGCTTTAAAATATGAACTCCAAAATTTTTAATATTGAGTTATTGCAGAATTAAGTCTATATAGTAAAAAAGGTTAAGGACCTCATATTTTCTTGCACTTGCAAATGTTATAATGGATTTTGTTGAATTCAGAGGAATAAATGAAACATAGTTAATTTAAAATCTAGCTAACATAATTATTTATAAATGGTCTCTTATAGATCTGGCTACTGCTGGTCAAGCTAAGAGTCTGGCGTGTCTCAGAATTTTCAGTAGTCTGCATCCCTAATTTGTGGTCAATACACATTTAACCCTGAAACTCAAAAGATCAGTTCACTTTAACAGATTTGCCACTTCAAATCCCTCGGTGTTCAAATATGTTGCATTTTTTTTTCCTCATGAAATGTTTGAAGTCCCGTTTAAAAATAATGCCTTCAGGATATTTTTTCCTTAACACTATTTAAAGAAAGTTGAAAGCATTTAGCTATTGAAGTATGCAGGGTTCCAATAAAGGTATAGTCATCCCTGCCCATGAGCAAACTCTCTTGAAATTCACTATTCCAGAATTCTGGTGCTTTTGCCAGCAGTGAAATTTAAACCTAAAAAAGGACTTTTGTTGCATCAGTTCCAATGCATTTTATCAGAGTATTGGGGGATGGTGGAAAATGGCTACATTATTCTGCAACAGAAAGAGCGAAAAGGTTGTTTACAAAAGTTAGTTTCAACTCTGTATGTCAGGGCAACCAAATCCTGTTGCACTAAAGACAAGTAATAATAAATACACTTCAGATCTAGTTTCTTTATTTCTTTCATTGCAGGGAGAAATAAAGAGGTTCTTTTAGGGTTTTTTTTTTCCTACTGTTTTGTTTGATGTAGTTCTTAGCAGTCCAACAATTACCTTAGGTGATTCTCTGCAAGGACTTGATAAGTGAGAAAGGACTAGATAAAACAAAATATCTGATATTAACGTATTTTTCCCACACAGAGAGAAAAAGATATAGAAAATGCTGTTGCCTGTAAAGACAGAAATAGATTCCCCAAGTCAACCTTGATTAAGACAGAAATGTTTATGTTCTACTCAAGCTCTCCACCCGAAGTTGCAGCCCCAGAACTTGTTCAGAAGTTAGTCAAGAAAAATTACATTCACTGTTCCCAATTTTGTGGCTAAATAGGAAGAAAGATCTGAGTTTTTCATATAGTAAAGCAGGGACACAAAATGGAGAAGGCTGAGAATTATTATTCAAATGTCATTAATATTAAGGTTTCTCTGCTTGTGCTAATGGTGTCTGGGGTATGTTCCTACAGTGAAATGCAATTGTTTAGTTTATTTTAATGCTTGCATGCTATCCCCTAGCATGGCCCAATTTTTGCTGGCTGTATACAAGCACACAAGGTCTACCCAAAGATCTTGGACAACAGAATGTGTGAGCTTTCCTGCAGAACGCCACAACTGTGACAAATGCAAAACTGGAGATAGGCAAAAAAGATTAATTTCCATAATTATTAATATGCTTTCATTTTCCTCATGTCAGTGACACTGATATGAGTATAAATGATGAAGTTTCAATATAAAGGGGAAAACAGACAGCAAGGTATATGAGCTGATTTTATGAAAAATACGACTGCAAATTTCAGAAAAGCTTCTACAGGTGAATAGTAATGCCTCCACATCCAGATGACAAAAAGGAATGATCATAAGAGAGGAGGCAAAATTCTTCTGGTATGTCTGCCAAGATCTAACGTCAGTAGTAATGACTGTTCTTAGAGTTAATTTGAACAGTTTTAAATACACCTCTCAGGGTCCTGATAAAGAAAATAGCTGGCATTGAAACAGCAAACCCCAAGCCCTAAAGTGGCTTTACAGAGACTTGGGGTGCAGGAGAAGGCTGGGGCACAAAACGACAGCCTTTCCAGAGGAGCAGCCATGTATACTGTCATTACTAGGAAAAGTCCACCCATACAAGGGATGAGATTTCTCTTTGAAGAAAAAACTTTTATCCACTTGGAGATGGATGGTCTTTGCAAAGCTGTGACCTTCTCTGCGACAGCTACAAATGGACTACTATTTATGATTTGTTTCTATAATCCACTTAATGCAGCAAGCTAGATTATAGATAGCAATTTATTTGTAAAAATCATAATAAACCACCATTGTTTTAAATGCTAAATGTGGATAAATGGGGAAGAAAAACTGATGAGACAAGATTCGTGTTCTTGAATCTACACCAAAGAATTATGGCAGCCTCTTGCTTTATCTGCATTGGAATCAATTTAGTAATTTTTAATTCACTGATTTTCTGTTGTTTGCTTTACATTTATTAATTGATTGTCATTCTCATGCAATTAATTCAAAAGTTGGCAAGTTTAACATGCAGAGATTAATTTTCTTTTACTAACCCACCACTTAGAATACTTTTTTTTGAAAAACAGGTTACCAAGAAATTACCTCCACATCAATCATATTTATAAGTGAAATACAGTAGGGGTGTTGCATGCCATCTGTCAATCCACACTGAACCTTTCCTTATAATTGACTAAGTTTTTCTGGTCATTTCTATAAAATGACCAGAAAAAATTAGGAGAGCTCTGTCTTTCACACACTGCAGTCCTAACCAAAAGTCAGTTTGAACACCTAGGGCTTCCCTCTGCAAGGCTGGGAATCTCTCATATAAGAGTATGAATCTTAGGTCACACGGAAATAAATGGCATGCCTACCCCATCATCCAATGGTCACAGGATCTGCACCTTTACAACAACCTACAGGTTGCTCAGCTGTCAAGTGTTTCTCATCTGGAATGAGAGCCATTCATTTGCCCTTCATGTCACACTCATTTACAATGGCTGAAATGTTTATTCAGGAGGGGAGTCGAGATAATGAGCAAGGGGCTATTCACGAGACTTCAGACTCACTCTGTTCCTCATTGCAACACCAAACAGCAGAGAGAAAGGAAAAATAGCATTCCCTACTCTCATTATTTTATTATGGCTTTTACCATATTTGGTGCTTAACTGAAAGCTCCAGTTTCTGTGTCTTTTTTTGCTCTGTGTGTCACTTTGGTTGCTGCTGTAAAGTGGACAAATTGACAAAATAGACGTTTTTATAGAGAGGCAAAGGATATGTCTTAAACAACAAATATCTTTGTGGCCTATATAAGGCTAGAACGGACTCAAGCATTTTGATCTCAAAATGAGGATTTAATATCTCTCACAGACAACACAAAGGTTCAGAAAAAATATGCAGTTAGGTACAAGAAGACACACAGAATAAATTCAGCACTCAATGCAGACTGTAAGATACATGAGCGTGCAAGCTGTGATGCATGGAAGTGCTGCAGGGCTTGTAGGAACCCGACCCAGACATTTATTTATTTTTGCACAGAAAATAAAACATGACCTTTCTTCTCTCTCCTGTAATGTGGGTAAGAAAGTTCTGTAGAGGAAAACTAGTCTTTTCTGCATTTGAACTAAAATCTGAAGTTCTCTCTTCATGTAACAACTGAGGGTAGAACATATATGCAAATTTATATATGCTTTAATTTCTTGCATTGATTTAGTGGGACTAGATCTATGGTCTATTTGTAAAATAAGACTTTGAATGATCTAAAAGATTGTGAGAAATGTATTTAATATTTAACAAAACAAGATCAGTGGGTTTCCTATAGAAAACTAACGTGAAAATCTTAGAACAGAATCTTTTAGATGGATTTTAAAACTTTACTATGGAAATTTTTACCAAGCACATGAATTCTCTGTTAAAATCTATGGAATCATTAATATCTTGTTAACCTGGTAGAACTTTTCAGTAAAGAAAGGGAAATAGGTTAGAAACATGCAAATTTTGAAGATTTTTGTATACTTTGATCTGGTGAGTCATTAGTAGCTCACTGCACATCCATCTACAACCCTGTGAAATTCAGTGGTGCCTGGTATTGCTTAGACCATGTAAAACAGCTCAGGATTTGGCTTATTATCCTGTTTAACTCACTTCTATTATAATTTCTCCACTTCCATCTACTTATGCTGAGCACCTTCCTTAAATCTCAGGTGGAATCCCCAGGACACTTCATACAAACATGTACTTTGGATAATTGACTGTCTGGTTTAACTGCTAAATTTAAAGAAAGACAGGGCTATGGCCCTGTGTATTTTTTTGGATACATTTTCTGGCTTTGTGGGGTATTCACTGCATGATTTGATAAAAACCGAGGCTAAATGAAGTCTACAATTGGTATTCCTACAGCCACAAGTTTATTGGCTTGGGGTTTTTTTCCTTGGCTCTGTCTGTAAGGTTCATTACTTACAGTTACTGCAGAATCAATTTGAAATGGCCAAAATCAGTGATGGAATTTATAGCACAATAAACGTACTGCCGTACAAGTGCTGCTACACATGAAAGGGCTTCAGAATATTTTCAGCAATCCTTCTACACAGCAGAGTGTTCTGTTTTTATCAATTTAACAGAATCACCACAGGTATATTCTAAGAGGTGTAATCCTGACAGCTGCACAGCAGATTTTCTCTGAGGCAGATATTTTTGCAGGAAAACAATATTATTGATAAAATCTTAGCATATCAGAACACAAAAAGGAAACTGCACACATCTTTTTCTTTCTCCCATCAGGCAGTTCCATTTCACTCACAGAAAAAACTGCCCTGAACCAGAAAGAGTTTATGAAGGAAGCATTTTCACTCTCCTTCAGACATATATTAATTAATTATCAGCATTATGGCATGTGGAAAATGTGGAGGGCATTTGAAGCTAAAACATAAAGTATAGCATCAGCAGTTGCTTGTTTATAAAGTCTATAAAGATTTACATTTCTACTTAGTACATTTTTCTTTCCAAGTGTCTCTATTATAGACATCTCATATTTTACATCATTTTGAAGCGCAGAAAGTTTTAACTTTAGAATGATGCATTGTGAAAAAAAGACAGGAAAGACAGATGGCAGGCTGTCCTCCCCAAAACTCAATTTCATAATATGCATGTGATTGCTAATAGGCAGGCACTAAAAAACAATTTTCCTTGACGGAGAAGAGCTGATAAATTGTCAACATAAACTTTGTCTGTGGTTGCTCCAGTGATCTAAAGCTCTTCTGTGAGCTTTGTACCATCAAAGTCTGCATCTTCCAACCCTATAAAAATTTATGAATGCATATGACTAAAGTGACTGAAAACAACCCATAATGCATGTTTGTGTGTTGAGAATCAGCTCCTTTCTTCTTCAGGAAAGGTGGTGTCCAGTGCCCCATTCCTAACCCTGGACACTGTGGGAGATGTAGGCTGGACCCAGAGACACCCTGTGAGCTAAGTGAAACAGGGCTCTGCATTTAGGCATCTCCTAAGCACAGTGCTGTGTCTAGCGGTGGGCTGACTTAACCAATGTAGTCTTTGCAACAACGCAACAATGCAAAAGATCACAAGAACTGAAAGCAGCTGATTTTTTAGGAAAAAATTATATATTTCTGAGCACTTGAGCAAGGAGAAATTAATGAAAAATCTAATGAGATAACAATTTCCAAGAAGAGCAATAGTTATCTAATACCTCAGACCTTCCAAAATATGTCAAAAGTGAGTTCACACAAAATAAAATTGAGCTTTCTGCTCATGCACAACAAATTCTTGGGGAAAATGTCCAAACTATTTTTGCACAGAATGAGACTTGTTTACATTGGAAGTGCAGAGTTCATTTCAGATTTAAATATATCACTGTAACTGGTAGCTACTAATTTTGATTTTTAAAAGGCTTATAACCATTAAATATTTTCATGCCTCTAAGAATTCTGATCTTATTTCTGAGAATAACTGAGAAGCAGCAACTCAACAGCAAAAGAGCTGTGACTGTCATGTTATCAACATATTTGCCTGGAACAAAATAATGTGATGATCCCACCACATATTTAATTGCAAAAATTCCTCAAGTTTGATTGTGAAAAGAGCGAAACATTTTGATCAGGTTTTTCTTGCTACACAGAGGAGACTTGCACTACTTGCAAGTATGTGACCAGCTCTGTAAAATGAAGCCATGGGAAGAATACGTATTTCTTGAACTTTCTTTTGATGGGAGTAACACTGTCAGTTTTGAAGGCACCAGCATGACATCCTATTCCTTTAATTTTGTGCAGTCTATATTGCTCGCTAAACATCCCCTAAAACAAGCAAAGAAACAAACAAATCAGTCGAAAAAGACTAGATCTCAAGCTTTGGAAATATTGTCAAATAGTAGTAAGATACATTCTCTTCCATGTAAGTTTGGATGGAGTCACTGATGTGCTATATTTGGTTTAGGATGGAAAAACATACAAAGATTGGAATTATAACTGAATACGTCTGTTAAAGAAAGGGGAATGGGAGGGTCTAATGTGCTATCAGAAATAAAAGTGAAAAACACTGTTTACCACAGATGAAACAGACCTTGTCTGTGTCCTTTTAATAGCAAGCAATTCGCACAGCAATGAGCACAAGAAGTTCAGAGATAATAAAATACTTATCCATAAAAGGTGAAATAAAACTTGTAACCCTCCTCAGGGTAAACTCTTCAGAGCTCAGACCTCTTTAGACAATTTATAGGAATTTTCAGTAAAGACTCCAGTATGAAGTTTGTAAGAAAATTACCACTTCTTGTAATACACTTAGTGTTTTCATTTGTTTGGGGTATTTTTTAATGAATTTTAAGTAACGGAGAAAATCAAGGTAATTGTGCTCTCCAGGCTTATTTTCAGATACTGATAATTTTCCCTTAAGCAGGCACAAAATTCTTGATTCTATGGAGGAACAGACAAAAATATAGCAGTAACAATTAAAATTTCTCATTTCATATTGATGCATTAAGGTATATAAGCTTCAGGGTCAGTATAAGCCTTGCTCAGCTTTCTTTAAAAGCATTGGGAGTAATAAAGACTTCCATTTTATCTTCAGTGAAATAATACTGCTGAAATATCACCTCATTTTTGATGTCAGCAGTGATTTCTTTTTACCTCCATGATGTCAAATGGGAATTATTATTATTAGAACGACAGCTTCCTAATGATGCTGTAAAAAGGAGAAACTGAAACTCTTTCCACTAAACATCTATATTCTGCTTTCTCCATAGGGTACAGCAGATGGGCTCAACCACAGACCATTCTTCAGACAAATCAAGAGGCATGCTCAAACATTTAGAAGCAGCTTAAACATCTAGGAACAGAGGCATAATGGCTTACTTTGTTATATAGTGGTGAATATGCACTCTGAAGAGTAGAGAAAAAGGACATTTACACTATAGCAGCTCCCTCTGGGAAACATGCCCTGAAACACTCATGATCAATTTTCTGTTCTAGATGGTAAAACCAGCAAATCAGTGTCCAGATCACTATCCAGGAGTCATTGCCCCAGGTAAAGTCAGGGAATGAAAGCCTCGTGTGACGGCTCCTGCTCAACTATAGGCTTCATGTATGGCACACTGGAGGTGGACATATCTGAAATGCTCTGTGCCTTTTTTCCCTCCTGTTTTGTCAAATGACTAAGTACAGAAGAATGTTGCTTCATATGACACCAAAATATATTAATGAGTTTGGCTTTTGAGTAAATGATGGGCTTGAACCTTATGCTAACACCTATTCATGCAGAAAGTAGAATAGCAGATGCAAACCAGTGCTATCTGCATCAGCAAATGGAGTATTTTGATTTTCTAATACTTACATTTTGATCAAATATAAATAATGATTCCCTACCAATTTTACATTTACTTATTACATGTATTGCTTCAAAGTAGTTAATAAAGTCTTTAGGGTGGAGATCTATCTTCTAGGGTGGATATGAAAAAAATATTAATTAAATTGGGAGAAAAAGGTCTCTATATAAGTTGGGGGTTTTTGCAAGGAGCCAAGACATCTGCCAAACAAGGAGGTGGATACTACCAGCCCCTGTCTTCTCCCACAGAAAGGCGGCAGAAATGGCAGCCCCAGGAAGCTCCCCTGGGCTAAATCCAAGGGGCAGGAAAATGTGTTTTTCCACTGGCACACTGCTCTGTTTTCTTTCTGAGGAGAATAATTTTGGAGTAGCTCTTCTACAGTCAGTGGTAGGCCAGTTAAGAGCAGAAGTTCATCTTTTTCTGTTTGTTTTGTCTTTATTTAAAAAACAATTGTTTGCTTGTTTGTTTTTGTTTTGGTAAAAGTTCCGCTAAACTTCACACTATCTGGTCTGAGTACTTTTTTCTTCAGCATCTCATTTTCTCTATTCAGGGCAACCATCAAAACAAAGGAAGTACCAGCTTGAGAAAATGAAGTGTGATGCACTGGAACACAGAGATGATTTGACAATATTTGTGTGCTAGGAAGAAGGGCTGAGAATGAAGTACAGCATGTAATCACAGTTGGCTCTGATACAAACAGCCATTGTTATCTTTGGCAAGTTACTTGATATCTTGGTATGTTAGCACTTTCCAGACTCTGATGAGTGTTGCAAAAGTACATTCATTAATATAAGTGACTTTATAAGCAACAGGAAAAAGCCAATAAAACATAATGCTTTGTTCAGGTAAGAGCTGCACAAAAAGGTGGAAGTTTGCAAAATGTGTAAATCAATGTATGAGCCTATTGTTTTTTCTCAGCATACTGTTGATAAAAGCTGTGAACTGCTGCAAGTGGTAGAGGTAAAAAAGCTAATAGTGTCTGCATTTGCACATCTAAACCAATATTTAAATTAAGAAAAGTAGGTGCACCAAAATATCTACTGGCAGCAGTTACAAAATAGTAAATTGAAGAAGAAATGTGGACAGCAGCATCTCTCCTAAAGAAAATTCTGGCTTTGTGTGTCTTTCTTTGCTCCTATGAAAGGCATATTCCCAGTCATTAACAGTAAACAGTGGCAAACAACATCGGTGGATAACTTAAGAAAACACTGTGGACTGAAGACCTCTCTTTCCCAGTAGGCATTCCTACCTGGAAGCACAGTACTGTTCTCCCAAGGTGTAATAAGAGGTATCTCTTGGTTTCCACTCTGCTCAGATCTCACTGCTCTCATCCTACTCACTGAGCTCTGCTATTAACACTGCAGCGGGTCTCACACTCCACTGAGTTCACAAGTCTGGATAATTAGTGCTACTTATGAAAATGTATCAAACATTTTCCATCTCTATGACTCAGTAGAACTTGGTTCTTGAAAGAATACTAGATTTGATTTGGAACTGCTCTCTGTCCATTTTGAATATTTTATTATGTATCAGAGTAAATCTTGTTCTCACTCTCACTGATATATCCACTGACTTTTAAAAGAGGAGGCTTCAGAATTATACTGCCTAAAAACCAGAATCAAAGGCAATTACTGCTAATTTGGTGATAATATTATCTTTTTATATCCCTTATACTTTGATAATAGAATTTATGAAAATAAAAAATCTCCCAGAAAGCAATCTGTGCTAACTCAATTTTATTTTTTCTTTCCTTCCAGAACCCAGAATTGATTTCCCTTTTACTCAGTTTGGAGCAAGCCACAACTCTGAGGCCATCTGAACATTTAATACAATATTTGGGGAGAAACTCATCCTGATACAGGTGTCAGGAATACTGCAGTCATTGTGAGGAATAATCAAAGCTTGAATCTTTCTTGTAAAAAAACCTGCTATTAAAAAGGCCTTTTAAGGCCACTGATTAATTTCAATAATGAAAAATAACAAATAATGAATGCCTAACAAATATTCATTTTTCCAGATGGTAAAACAGTGTTATAAATCCCATTTAAAAGATGCTGAGCCCTGAAATTTTTTTTTTTTTTAGAAGGTGGAATTCGTAGCCATTCAACACTTAAAAAAATTGGTTAATGTATTTAGATGCTGAGTGTGAACCAAGCTTTTCCAGACAGCTCTCCTAATAGAATCTCACGGTTCTATATCAAGGCATAAAATGAACCCCAATCTTGATCCAGTTGCAGACCATAATTTCTTGAACCATATCTTTATATCTACAAGTAGATACTTCATAAGATTCAGATTGGCCCATTAGTATTTTGTTCTTTTTCAAGTAATGCTGCATCTTTACTAGCTAAGAGACTTCCTTTTGACAAAAGGTCATCGATTTACATGGGTGAATCCTCGATCAGTTCCTTCTCACTGACAAATTACCTTTAAGTCTTCCCAGTGCTGAAAAGTCTGGGGAATGCATGTGCTGACATTTAGAAAACTCTTCACATAATGCTTCCTGATGTTGGCTTCTTATTCCTTCTTCATTCAATTAAAGAGGTGTGGCAGTAACCATGTGATAAAATACTAAATTCTGCAGTTTTCTTTCTTCCTACAGAGAAAGGTCAGGACATCTTTCTGGGACAGAGTGAAATATTTGACAGAAAAGATTTCAAGGGGGGAAAAATATTAGAAGAGGAGGAAAAAATTTAGGCTAAGCAGTAAAGTGGGATATGTGAATTCCCTCATTTGGAGGAGGGAATGAAATCTGTCCCTAGCAGAGGTCACACCTGAAAAATGTACTAACCATTAGACTCTTAGGCAAAACCCCCTGCCTTCTCTTTCCTCCTTCATTCTATCCCCCTGAAGTGGAAGGTGGTTTTCTGCAATGATACATTGCATCCTTAAAGTGATTTTGGAATAGGTACCTCTTGTTTCTGAATTCCAGGTGAATCTTTCACTTGGATGAGAAATAATCATTTCACTTTTGGATTGAACCTAGAGAACAGTATCACAAGGTGAGTCCAACGTAATTTTGTCTTTCTAACACAGTTTTTGACTCTCTTGCCTTCTTGGATTAATGAATCTAAATTCTGCCAAAACCTGCACTTCAAGTGCTCAACTAAGATCTGAAAATCTTGCCCAACTCCTCAAGTTCTTCTAATAAATAAATAAATAAATAAATAGATGGTAAATAAAGGCAGGAATAGCATGAAAAAGACTCATAGTAGAAATGTGACAGGCATAAAATTTCAACAAAAAAATTAGATTTCCATCTTCAAAATTTCATTCAAAGAATGCTGACTTTATATTTTAAGTAGCAAATCTGAGAGTGCAGTCTCAGAGAATGTTTAATTTTCAATGAGTTTGTAGAAAGACACTAATTGAACAAAATAGATGAATTCTCTTCATCTATAAGGACTACAAGACTAATTTGTGAAAACATTTTTCTGGAGTTTTAAGTATTATTTAAAATATTTTGATATGCCTCATACAACTGATGTATGAGGTATAGCTAACCAAACTTTCATCCTCCATTACTGAACTGCAGAAATCAGATGTGCAACAAACCATCCAAATTGCTAAACTAAACTTACCAAACCAATTTTTTTTTTAATATAGCAATTTACTTATTTTTATGTAGTATGTCCACTGGAAGGGGCAGCCTGAAGGTTTTCTAGGATGTCCTTAATTCTGCTGATGGGTCTTCAAGATGTTTAATTGCCAATATCATGGGAGATGAAGAGGCAACAGATGTTGGTTATACCAAATTCATAGATTGCCACAGTGACAGTAAAAGTACAAGGCAATTTCCTAGTGTTTGCTTATCCACCTCTGTAATAGCTTATAATGAGAATGCTATTCCATAAAACAGTAGAGGAGCATGTATGGATATATACTAGCACTTCTGATGAGTTGATGAGCTGGAAACAGCTGGCAACTACTGACTCTGATTATGTTCGGTGCTTTGGCTACTTCTTGATCTCATTAGTTCAAGAGAACAGTATCAGGTCATGAAAGTTTGAACAGAGAAAATTCTAGCATAATCTGACAGGGAAGTAAACATGACAAAACAATAATAGGATACTGCAGAGGAGTAGAAAATGTATCACTGGACCTGAACAAAGTAATTTTGAATTAAAATTAGCTTTGACATATGACTGAGTAACTCAGACAGTAGAAAAATTGAAGTTGGGATAACTTTTAAGTGGACAGAATTGTGAACCTCAAAGGGAGGAAAACAAATGGAAAAGGACGTAAAATGAAGATAAAATCAAAATTAAATACCAAACCATCTTTCACTGGTGAAAAAATAAATATTGAAAAAAAAGGAAGATGCGATATGTTTTTAGCGGAGAACAAACAGGAAGTCTCTCCAGCATGTATCTCAGACAACAGCTGCAATGGTAATACATTCTGAGTTTTGCAGTGAATGAAATTATAGTTTTTTTCTTTTTATTTGTTTTCTCTGTGTTTTATCAGTTGAATTAATTTTATTTCACTGTTTTTAAAGATTTTAAATTTATTAACTGAAAAATTAATAACTCTCTAGTACTATATGTAAACTCTTTTCCTACAAGCCTCTAAGAGCATTAAGAATGGGAAATTCTAATTCAAGGAGCGTGCTGGCGAACAATGAATGGGAAAGAGAGAGGAAGGATTAATCATGTAATCACTTTTCCACTTACACTTTTAAGGTAACATAATTCATGGAAAAAGGCCATTACCTCCATTTTTACGTGTAATTCAGAGCTAGTTATATCAGTTCAGGAAGGGACTAAAAACAGGGCTCATCTCGTGTCAGAATTGTCTAGAACAGGGTTTCTTTGAGGCATACATATGTGCACATTTATCAGTCTGATTTTTGTTTCAACATTTCTTTTGATAGAAAATTAGTTTTGACTAGATCAACCTGAATGATTAATCAATTTCATTCTTGGACTGTTTTCACTTTTATGTGATTTTCCTAAGGCAGGGACCACTCTGAAAATTGACTAAGCACCTTGTGGACCACCTCAATCATTTGCTGTCTACAGGAAACATTCACCAGCAGCCCTCAAAGCAAGGAAAAATGACAATGTGGTTCTGAGCTCAGCAAGAGTCTGGGTCAAGACACAACTACTGTACCTAAAAGGGGCCTACAGAAAAGCTGGAGAGGGAGTTTTTTTCACAAAGATGAAAAAAATTTGTCACTGCTGGAGGACTGAATCCACAGGGAGTTGAATACCTTTGACAGAGCTAAAATCTGACTCATAACACAGTTCCTAGCAAACTGCTCCCAATGAATGGTTGTATGCTGATTCAGGGGGCTTACCCCTAATCCCCTTACAAGAGCTCAAGGGAAGGTGTTAGCTAAGAGCCCTTGCATTTTACAGATGGAAAATACAGTTCTCTGTTGTATTCTGAAGGTGTGAGACAGTGGCTCCTTAGTCAGGAGGATTTCCTGCAGGAACTGTGCTGCCCATGGTCCCAGCTGGCACAGGGTTTCTCGAGTAAGTGCTGAAGTACTTCCAGGGACCTCTGATGCAGAATTTAGCCAGCTTTTCACACAATCTTTGTTAATATTATGCAATTATTCTTCCCTGTTGACAATTTCTTATAGATGTACACCCATAAGGCTCATGGATCTTTCTTAGTTTTCATAAAATACATACCTTAATGAATTCAAGAGACCTTAAGTTTGTTCTAGTACTGAACTTTTAGAAATCAATGAATAAGATTCTTAAAAGTGACATTCACTAAAGCAGTTGAGTTTTATTATGCTTGTCTGATACACGAACTGACAAGAATGTTTAAACAAGGCAGCTCTTACAACTCAGTTAAAATGATATTCACTTGATCCAACCCTTCTAAAATGAATGTACTATTTTTCTGGGGCTCATCGTGGCCGTGGATAATGATCCTTCTATAGAACACAGAGTGCCAATAACCATGCTTTTGAAAAACTGTCAGAGTGCAATTCATATTGCTGGACACAGCTGAACTCAGCCAAATACTGCCAGTTACGAAATCCTTAAAAACATCAAAAAGCAGAAAAACTGCATATCTATTTTTACACCTGCCTAGGGCTTGTACAGTGTTTATGTGATTTTACTCAAGCTGACTTGCCTCATGAAAAATTTTGGAAAAACCCAAATGTTTTATTTACAGGCAGTTTTGTTGACTATCATACCTTTTCTTTTTATCCATTAATTGTGTTCAGGAAAAACTGGCTAAAAAATGATATCTGATCTTTCAAAACTAATTTTGCTGTACTTGTGACATCTCAGTTATAGCTTTAAGCGCTTCCATGAGGCATTAGCTGTTCTAAGAGAAATTAAATGGTATTTATATGATAGGTATTACCACGTCTTTTGAGTCAAGGGTCTACTGTGAATTTCAAAAATTGTAATGAGTAAAAACCCCACCTTGTGAAGCCAGCCTATATGTCCTGTTCTGATGTTGGACTAACATTAGATTGTCAGGAGTCCAAGAGAGAGAATGACACAGTCACTCATATATCTTCCTTTTGTTCCTACCTACATCTGGCAGAAATGTGAGACTACAAAATCCACAGATAAATTCCCTATGTTTATCCATTATTATTGCATCAAAAACATCCAGCAAAGCAAGTTTTCTATCAATCTAACTTTGGCCTAGCCTGGGTGGACCATGCCTAATCATGAGAATTAGTTTAACTTCAATGACCTGAAAAAGTGCTGTTCACACTCTGGGTGGAAGAGAGAGACTTGACAGACTTGAAAGATGGGCCTGTGTGGACCTCTTGAAGTTAAACAAGGACAAGTGCAAGGTCCCTGGGTCAGGGCAATCCGAAGCACAAATACAGGCTGGGCAGAGAATGGATTAAGAGCAGTCCTGAGGAGAAGGACTTTGGGATGCTGGGGGATGAGAGGCTGGACATGACCTGACAAGGTGCACTGGCAGCCCAGAGAGCCAACTGTGTCCTGGGCTGCATCCAAAGCAGTGTGGCCAGCAGAGCAAGGGAGGTGACTCTCCCCCTCTACTCCATTCTGGTGAGATCTCCACCTGGAGTGCTGCATCCAGCTCTGGGCTCTCCAACACAGCAAAGGGCATAGACCGGAGTAGGGCCATGAAGATGTTCAGAGGGATGGAATATCTTTCCCATGAGGTCGGCAGAAAGGCTGAATGAACTGGGGTTGTTCAGCATGGAGAAGAGAAGGCTTCAGGGTGAATTTATAGCAGTCTTCCTGTACTTAAAGGGGGCCTACAGAAAAACTGGAGAGGGACTTTTTACAAGGGCATGTAGTGATAGGACAAATGGGAATGACTTTAAACTGAAAGACAGTAGGTTTACACTAGATATGAGGAAGAAATATTTTACTCTGAGGCAGATGAGACACTGGAACAGATTGTCCTGAAAAGCAGTGGATATCCCATCCCTGGATTTGTTCAGGGCCAGGACGATGGGGCTGTGAGCACCCTGGTCTAGTGGGAGGTGTCGCTGCTCTTGCCAGGGAGTTTCGAACTAGATGATCTTTAAGTTCCCTTCCAACCCACACCATTCTGTGACTCCATGATCTGCCAATTCATTCATTCATTCATTCATTCATTCATTCATTCATTCATTCATTCATTCATTCTCCTTCCTCCTAAGACACTTCAGTGTCAGTACACTTCCTGGTCTTGACACCTCCCCAGAGTAGTAAGCATAAACAAGTACTCAGTGCTCTCTTTCAGGTGCTGACAATTAAACAGCACACCGATCAAAACTTGTGGTGCCTTAAGAAGCCACTGCTTTGGACTTAAAACTTCTACTAGCAACTACTTTAATCATCTTGACCCAGAAACCATCCAAGAGAAGGACTCCCAGACACTTGCTTGCAAAGAAGACATTTCTGCTGGAATTTTTACTTCTCCAGTAGCTACCACAATGCTATATTCTCAGAGAATTTTTTTGAAAATTGAGTTGGGGAATTTTACTTTAAAGCTGCTCTAAATCTTCCTCTAAAAACTGAAACAAAAGGGTTGTGAAAGCTTTTAAATGAACATTGACAAGCAACTTCTTTAAATACCAACACATTCTCAGACTTACTTTCTTGCACCACTCTTTTATCTTGTACAAAACTTAATGGATGACATATTTCATTCCACAAGTTGACAATGTTAAAAATGTGCTATTCCTTCTAGTTTTAGTATACTGCAAAGCCAGTGATAGCTACAGGCACTATGAGCGATATATGACTGAAGAAAAATGAGATTACTGCTGATAAGGAACAAGAGACTTTCATATCTTAAAAGAGTCTGAAATCCAGCAAATATGATCCCCAGCAGCAGATACCCCTCGGACAATGAAAGAAAAATGGTGGAAAAGTACTCATTGTGGCTTGTTGTTTCCTACAGCTGGAATGGTAGCAAAATGAAATAGCATACTGCCTGCATGAAGAAATCCTACCTCTCTGGGAAAAACATAACCTAAAGATGACTAACAGTCTAACAAAATGAGCAGTAATTTTCCACTGTGGGAATAGTGATGTTACTCTGACTCTCCTTCTTTGGAAAAAGATGCCTTTACTTTGGAAGTGTTACTCTTTTGAAGGCTATCATGCTGTTATCATCCATGTTTATCATAATAACGATCAATTTAATGGAGACGTAGTACAAAAGCCAAACCTCAGGCTGGAAATATGTATTAATGATTCTTTAACAAAGGAATGAGATGTATGCAAATGTGAAATAGCTCCCTTCTCTGTCTATTAAGGTGTTCCTGGAACATGAATGAACATAATTTCAATATGTCAATATTTCATGCTGCAGTGCAACCCTTACCTTGTATCCTGATGATTTGATGTGCACTCCTCGCTTGGTCAGTGTAGATTTCATTCGGATGAAAAAAGAGCGCTCTAGAGTGTTGTCAGTGGTTAGTAAACTGGGGTTTGTAGATTCCACTAGGGAATAGAAAAAATACATACACACATAATTTAGATTTTATACATCCCCTCTAAGCTATTTTTCAGGTGCAATCCTTGAACTCACTAAAAATAAATGACTGATGGATGCTAAGAGTGTTGTAATCAATTTATCTCATTTAGAAAATGTTTATTTAGCAAAAAAAAAATTACAAAAATATACATATACTTAGTATGTCTCATTTTCAGGTTATTTTTCCCATAGAATTTTTAACAGAGATTTGTCTCATTAACTCTTTCTTACACTATTTAGTTATGACTGGAGTGGGAGGGTATATCACTAGAGTGCATGACACTGTTTTAAAAACTGTTCTTCAGTATTTTGTAAAAGGCAAAGTCTCACTGAGGTAGAAATTCTCTCCTGAAACAGGCTGCAAATTCTACAGATTTTTATTCCCTAGTCTCCACTCCTCAACTGCAATGATACCTAGGGTGAGTCACTGCTGGATTTGTATGCCTTGGTTTCCACATTACTGAGGGGAAATTAGGGCCTTTATTATCAATAAAGCATTAAACAACCTGAAGGCAAAAATTCTCAAGTAAATGACACATATTATTGTCACCATATCATCAATTATTGGTGATTAATTAGTCATTAATGAAATGTCTTTTTAGTCCAGCTGAAGGGATATTACTTGCTCACAACTAACTATAGCTCTCACCTGTGCTTCTCACTCCCTTAACTGCAACCACTTCGAATACTTAAGTTTCCTAGTATAAACCATGGTAAAATAGCATCAGCACTGAGGTATTCTTTATACAATCCCTAGGATTGCTATTTTTTAGCCCTGATAAACAACTTATCCCCAAAATACTGTCAATGGGCAAATTCTGGAGCAGCTTACAATAAACAAGCATTATTGGAGATAAATGAAATTTCAGTTTCAGTGAGGAATTAACAAGAAAAAAAAATTGAAATTATACTTCAATTGTTTAAGAGAACCATACAAACTGCTAATAGAATGTGTTTAAGTATTTAAAATGCATTTGTTATGCAGTCAACAGAAATGTAAAAACTTGTTTGTGAGCTAAGGATTATATTGAATTGTCCTTGATTTAATGTGGTCAACTTGTCTTGTGTTTGTGACATTTCAGGTCTATTGTGATAACTGACAACAGTGTCCCTTTCTTTAGTGTGTCTCTTAAGATTTTTTTGTTTTAGAGAGCAGGAATTCGATGTCATTTTAAATGTACAGCTCTTTATCACTCGAGGGAAAAGCAGAGCCATGTTATATTTAGTACTTTCATTTCTTCTGATTAAATATGAATTACTATGAAATTTTTCTCATCATCTAACACACCATAATACGCCAACAGCTTTTTAATACACTATATAAGCACAAACTTCTGCTCTAAGAGTTTAATTTGCCCCTCTAATCCAATCACATCAACCTTATTTCTCTTATCAGAGATTCCCATTTTGAATTAAATGAGCTCATTAGTTTTAATCAAAAGCAGAGAGATCAAAACTTAAACGTAAATGCTTTAGATCAGAACTGTCAGTCAGCCGTGCAGTTCTATTTTACTAAAACACAAGATCAGAGACCCTTAGAACCAATTTTTTCTCGTAAGGGATGCCAAGAGCTTGAAGATGCTATATCCTTTTTTTTTTTCCTCCCAAGGACAGATTATACATTTAAGGTTAGACTTAATTTAGAGTATTTTTTTTCATCCTGGTGGAAATGGGAAAGTATGCCATTCTGCTGTTGTCTCTTTCACATTTATTGGTGCAGGTCCTTGGAGACCTGAACAAATGTGAAGCCATCACAATCCATGCAACAAACCTGTCCTCAAAAAATTCAGCTCTGTTCAGCAATATCACATAAGAAATAAAACTCTGAAGGGAGAGATATGTTTCAGGGTACAGGACAGTGAAACCCTGAAACAGTAGCCAAAGTCACCCAGATAGCAGCAGTACTGGTAAGATGAAGATCATATTTAATTATTTTTTTTATTGTACAGTACAGTGCAGTAGTTAAGGAGTACATTAAGTAACCACAGCATGGTTGCTTCCTGCTGTGTGAAGAAATGCTAAAATCAGCTTAACAAGTGTAGTTGTTGTAGTCCAGCACATTATGCTCTAGCACGGGCAATAAGCACAATATGTCCTCCTGTGTTCTAATGGTAATTACCTAAACTTACAGAAGTAATGTTAATTAAACACACAATATCTTATGCTCGAAAAAAGATCAGGCCATTCCCAAAAAATTGAAATTAAAATTTCTCTTCATACACAGTTAAATGAAAGAAAAGATAACACCTGACATACAGTAAAGTGTACTTGACATTGACATTTTTTGGGCTCATTTAATAATATGTCATAAGATTAACATCATTTTGCTCTTATTATACTATGTACAAACCTATACATCTCTGTAAGTGAATGCTATAAAACGCACAAAATTTATCTCACAGACTGGAATAGCATTTGTCATATAAATATGTATTCTGAAGTGTTTGATTTCCTTTAACAAAAGTACCTGAGAGTGTATGTGTGAGATGGGATTAGTTACCTAAAAGTTCCAAACAGCATTTTGAATTTCTCTCAAGAGAGAACCATTAGGGTTGATAGCGCAAATCTGCATTAAGAGTTGCACCCACCCACAGTAGATACTGTAACAATGCTGACAGTGATCATGCATGCAGGATTTTAAAAATAGGATGTGTATAGAACAGATCCATCGATGTCAGTGATGTTTGCACAGGAATAGATGGAACAGGGTCCATTATGAGTTCTCAGTAGTTGGTTTTAAATGCCTATCACTAAACCTCTTCAATTTTTTTACAATTATGTCAAGGAGACTTGTAATCTGAGGAATACCTGAATGAAACTCTAGCAATTAATTTTTGATTTTTATTTGTAATCTAAAACCTTTAAAAAAACCCTGAAATAAACAAGGTCCACTTGGTTTGATACTGTAGAAACTAAAGGTGTCTTTTTACACTGAAAAGTAAGGCTTCTGGCTTGAATTTACTGAGTTTAAACCTACTGTTGAGTTATAAACTTCTGAAACTGTGAGTTCAGAATGCTAATTATGTGATAAAAGTCATGGCTTACTGCATGTGAATGAAAGTATTTTACACTGTCAGGCTTAGAAGTATAAAAAGTAAGTCTGGGTTTGTCTTTGCAAAGCAGGTAATTGTGTACTCTGTTGGGAAAGCACTTGCCTTTGTGTGCCCTTAAACATCTTCAACAGATACTACTAAAGGAATAAACTTCATCTCTTTCCACTCCCAAAGCTGATAATGCAGGATGAGATTTCTAGACACAAGGAATGCATTTTCCATTTCAAAGTGAGCAAAGCTGCAATCCACTATACCCATATGGAAGTGTCACAAGTGTTAAAGAGGTTAAGTAAGAACCACAGAGGCAAATGGGAAGATAGTATGAAACAGCAGCCAATTCACAAAACTATTTTGTTATCTTCTTAACTTACTGAGATTTGCTCAGTTGGTCAGAGCATGGTGCTAATAGTGCCAAGGTTGTGGGTTTGATCCCTGAATGGGCCGTTCACTAAGGAGTTGGACCTGATGATCTTAGTGTGTCCCTTCCAACTCAGAATATTCTGTGATTCTGTGGACTTCTGTGATTCTAAACATTTCTTTGTGAACAAACCTCGTACCTCTGATCCTTCACTGGACTTTGCCTTGGGAATTATTTTGGCTCCAGATCCCACAAATCAGTCATTCACAGTTTAACTTCACATGCTGGAAGAATTCTTCTGATTGTTCTGGTGGGACATAAACATGCCTATAGCTATCTGGAGGACTGAGGTCCATGGCTCTAATGCTGCAGGAATCTGCACAGGTACTGTACACCTGTGTGCAGTCTGACTACTTTAATGCTGTAGACCAAAACAATGTAAACCAATGCAAATAATTGCTCTTGCACAGCAATAGCACAAGTACTGTCCCTATGAGTGACTAGCAAGCACATTCAAATTCAGATAAACAATTTGTCCCCCAGGAAAAAAAGAAGTTCCACATTTGATTTATGTCTCAAATAACAAAAAGCTGCCACAGTAGGCTGAATAATGCTCACCAGCTTCTGGGGTTTTTGTCTTGACATGCATTAAAAATAATTGAGAAGACAAAAATGCATTTTTTCATGCCAAACAGAGAAAAGCTAGGCTTCTCATTGATAGGAAGACAAGAAGTTATAGAGTGAAAACCAAACCCCAACAAGGAATTTAAGGACATTGGTGGAAAAAAACCCCTTATGGTTTAAAATAAATTATTTTCTGGATTTTGTAGCACTTTAGGAAGCTTTCACCTGGCTTTCCTCTCACTTCCTTGAAAACACATGTCCATATATCTTTAAAGAGACATTCTCAAACACCAACTATACAGCCAGCTCTTAAAAGAGAAACAAAATAAGAGAACATACAAAACGGTAAGAAAAAAGGAGCTCTTTTCTTGTTATCTTCTACACTTGCAAACCTCTTCTCACATTTTCTTAAAGTCATATAAACCTTTGTATAGGGAACTGAGAATCATTATGTTCACATGAATAATTAGGTAATATAAATCTATCATTTTCAGTTGGACTAGATGCAGTTTTTAAATGTTTCTGTTTCTTCTGTGCAGTTTATTGTCTGTAACCAGGCATTAAAAGACTAAGAAAATTTAACCTTGAGTACTTAACTGTCTTTAACCAGAAAAGTGACTCTCAAAAAAATCACTATTGCCAAGATCATTCTGTCTCAGTATCTTACAGGTGAAATTTGATCATTTTATAAACGAAAAGATAGATTTTCACAACTACTAGCCCAACAAATAAAATTCAAAAGCTACAAGACAATTTATTTCCAATACATGCAAGTTGCTATACTTAGTAATTGTGCAAATGAATGATTTTACGTGAAGTGAGTTCAGGCTGATTGCAAGCTGAACACGGGCAAATCCTGGAAGCTAAAATTTGTTCTAGGAAACTGCTGGAGATTCCTGGACTATTTGGATGAACCACCTAGGCCTATTTATGGACACTGGTAGCCTGCCTGGAGACCAAATAACAAGAATAGAGCTGGCAAATTCTATAGGTGCTCTCTTGGTCTCACCAGTGTGCTCAGCATCTTGCAAAATCAAGGACTATGTGAACTATTTATTTAACACTGTGGCTGGCAGAGGCTCATTCATTCTTCCAAGGCAAAATATTTTTGCTGTAAGTTATCCCAGTTATAAACAGGAACTTGAATTCCTGAATATCCAGATTTGGATTCGAAATTCACTGTACGTGTAGGTGACTGGGTAAGACTTGTAAAATTTCTGTTTTGCTATTTACTGAAAAGCCGAAGAAGTAAAGAATTGGACTCAGACTTTAGTGACTTAGTTCCATTCTTTCCTTTACATAGAGGGAATAATGCTGGGATCTGGATAAGGCATCACTCAAAAGGGGAAGATTCAGGGCAGCTCTTTCAAAAGAAATGGAAAGAAGGATGACTTCCTATAAAGAATTTATATCTAGGTAATGTTTTCAGACAAGATAATAAACTGTTCTTTTTTGTCACCCTACCTCCAAGATGAAGACAATTCACTTTTCATGACCTATAAGCCTATTAGAAATTCAAAGGCATATAAACTTTAAATGCTATCAGACTTCTGTTGAAAACTAGATCTTTTAATGTTTTTTTTAATCTTCACCCCCCCCCCCCCCCTCCTTATCTCTCCAGATTTTCTAGATCCAAGAACTGATGGTGTGGCCTGGAATCTCAGTTGCACTTAGGTTGTCTTATGTAAAATCCTTAATTTTTCACAGTTAATTTGACATTGAAGCCTTACATGTATTACATATATTTATTATTACATATTACATATATTTATTTCATTTTTTCCACAATTTTTAAAGCATATGCTATATATATTTACATCTAGAGGTATGATTATTTTTATATTCACTGTAATAACTGGGCTATGGTCCACATGCAATGGTGCATGCTGTTAAGCGTAGATATTTGAAACTGGAACAAGAGGCTAACTCAGATATATACAAGTTTTTTTAATGTGATAAAAGTCCGTGTGTTCAGGCAAAACATGGGCCAGTGAAGCAGCAGTGAATTTAGTTACAACAGCCAAGAAAGTGGGAGAACATGTTTAATATCTGATCTGCTTTATACACTGTGGATTTAAAAGAACTTGGATATTATACAGGAATCTGTTGACTTGAACTGTTCAGCCACAGCATAGTGTAGTTAATATTTTTAATTTGCAGAGTTAATACCAAATTTTTATTTGCTGAAAATTGCCTCCAAAAGAAGTAGTGAAAAAACTAGTGCTTAACTATATAAAGTTTAAAGGGACAAACTATTAGAAAGGCATTTAGAAGAACAGTTCCTTCATTTAAGGGATGAATTCTGTGACTGAAGGCTTAATTGCTCACACATTGGTCTACAGCTCTCTTGTGAGCTGCCCCACAGTATCTGAGACATGTACAAGAATGGCAGTTTCACACAGGACCTCCAGAAGTCCCAGGTCTTTCTGGAGAAGTTGATGGATGCCAAGTTGATGGATGCCAAGTTGATGGATGTCTCTCAAGCAGCACAGGTTCTCTATCTTTGGGAAACTTAAGCCACTAGAGCTTGGTCACCTTTAATAAAGTAGGAATACTGCAGAAAGACTTGGATCAACTTCCTGATCATTATTTTAACATAGCTAGCATCCTTTGTGGGCAGTTGTTTAGGGCTTTAGTTGCACATGACTACATTCCATCTGGTATATGTGGCTATACCAACCTCTGAAATGTGCTTCTACTTTTCCCCAAAATTCACCAGACTTAACATTAACCACAGGCAAAAATAAACCAGAATTCTCTAAGAGAACTTAATTCTGTTTTATCAATGGATAAGCAAAATTGTACATGCAGTTACTGGCAAAATAAGTTATAGTTTCACACAACTTCCATACATTCACAAGCATCACAATTTTAATGTGCAAACTATATTTATCTGTTAATGCTTAGTTTGCAGATTTTACAAGTGCAAACACTACTACATGCGTAGTGTAGTTTGGGCACAAAAATGGCTGGATCTGCAGAGATATAAACTATGTTTTGGAAAGTTACCTTGTAGTATTACATAAAATGAGCTTACCCTGTTGGCTTTTTAATTCGACTATGGCCACATACTGACTGTATTTATGTAGGAGAGACTAAAGTAAAAACTCATTGGCAGGCATGCCCTAGTATTACCAGAGAAATTTTTGAATGTTCTATTATCCTTGCAGAACTAAAGTAATCTGAACTATCCTCATTGGACTAATAATCACAGAATCATAAAATGGTTTGGGTTGGAAGGGACCCTAAAGATTACCCAGTTCCCACCCCCCTGCCATGGGCAGGGATACCTTCCGCTAGACCAGGCTGCTCAGAGCCCATCCAACCCAACCTGGAACACTTCCCAGGCATGGGGCATTCACAACTTCTTGGGCAAACACAGTGCTCATGTTTCTCATAGTAAAGAATTTTTTCCTCATATCTAATCTAAATCAAATCTCTTTCAGCTTATGACCATACCCCCTTGTCCTGTGACTACATGCCCTTGCATAACATCCCTCTCCAGCTTTCTTGTTTAGCTACTGGAAGGCTGCTTTAAGTTCTCCCCAGAGCCTTCTCATCTTCAGGCTGAACAATGGAATTCTCTCAGTCTTTCCTAGCATGAGAGGTGTTCCATCCCTCTAATCATCTTGTGGCCCTCCTCTGGACTGTCTCCCATATAGGTCCATGTGCTTCCTGTGCTGAGGACCCCAGAACTGGATGCAGCACTTCAGGTGAGGTGCTTCTCATAAGAGGGGAGTAGAGGGGCAGAGTCCCTTCCCTCGCTCTGTTGGCCATGCTGCTTTGGATGCAACCCAGGATAGGGTCAACTATTACTTTATTTAATGCCTCAAAACTTTCCTTCTTGTGCATCTCCTTCTATTTCTTCTTCTAGTCTAGAAATGTCTTATCAGGCTATTAATTCCCAACATATGCAATTTACCTCCCATGTAAACTGTATCTCACAGAACTCTTAATATATCTGGTAAAATAAAGAATGAGTTAAGAGCCAGGACAGAGCTATAAATAAAGTATTGCCAGGATGAAGCTATGAATAAGATTTTTGTTACACTGTAACATTGCAAGAGAAATTTTACAACAAATTTTGGTATGTCAGTGATCTATGAAAGACACAGAGCTTTTTTGTCTGTTTGGAAACAACTTAATAAAGATTTGTTAATAACAGAACCAATCATGGTAGGAAACTTTAACTCTGAAAAGCATTTGGAAATGTAACAGTCTACTGGGCTTCAATTCATTATCTAAACAGTCACAAATGTACCCATGATCTTCCAGTAGACTGGAACAACTCTCGAAAAGCTGTTATGGTCTTGTGAGTGGGTGGAACATAAACCGTCCTGCATATCAAGCTCAAACTTCCCTCTACTCTTTTACATAAGGTTAATTTATTTTAAACAATGGAATAAATAATCTGACCCAACCTGTTGACTTGGTTTCATATGAGGTCAGCAACATTCATATATTTTCAAGGTTCGGTGAAAGTCCCAAAGAAAATTAGCACAGTGGTATAATTTTCTTACTGTTTACTTACTTTGTTACAATTCTAATAAAGTTTTAACAGGACACACCCAATGGATGAGAGAGGTCCTGATATTAGGAGAGAGTAGCATCATAAACAAGAGTGCATCTATCCTCTGTTAAGTAATGTTTATGGAGAAAAGAAACTGAGAAATGAGAAAATAACAAAGGAAAACAAAAAGATACTGACTAGTTTTGAGGGTAAAAACTTCACTGAATTCTCCAAGGGCTTTAAGGTCCTGTGAGGAATAGAGGACTAGATGTTTAATCTCCTTTGAGATGTGGCTGGTTTCCACAACTTAAATGATCATTATCCTTACTGAGCAGCTTCTTATAAACAATTTTGAGCATTTTGTTTCAGCACAAAACTGTCATTAAATGCTGATGTTGTTCCTCCTCTTTCCTGCGCTATAAGGACCAACTGAGGGTATTTTTTCTTTCTTGCTAGTTTTCTGCTCTTGCCTAGTAACTTGTGAATCATTAACTGACACTACAGAGCATAGCTGTGAAAAAAACTGTGGTTTAGAGCTGCCAATAATGGCCCACTAAAGTTCCTTCCCAGCACATGGCATAAAAACACCTCCAACAAACATTAAAAAGTCCCTTCAGATGTTGCTTAACATTGCCAGCCTGCTTGGGCTTAAAAAGCACAATAAAGAGGTTGCTTTCCAGATTTTCATATGCCAAATGGGAGGTGCTTTTTGGTGAAGCTCTTCCCTGAGGGAAAGGAGAGCAGCTGAGTTACCTCATGCTGCAAAGTTGATGTTTGGACGATCCCACTCTCGGGAAGCATACACAAGTGCACAGTCAAGCTGCTACTAGTGGATGTGTCTGTACTCAGCAACTAAGCAGTAGGAAAGTTCAGGAGAAAAAAAGGAGCATCATAAAGATACTCTTTGGGAGCACATGACATCCAGCACAAGCCATTATGCAGCAGCCTGAGTATGCCAAGGAACAACAGTATGAATACAAAAAGTGAGTGTTTGAAGTCTTAGTGGAATTCCCTGAAAATACAGTCACTTGAGGAATCTTTTTCTTCAGAAAATACCTTTTGTGCTGCTGGGATATTTGGGGGATTCTATTTTCAATACCTGTGGTCTGGATCTAGTGGAGCAATGCTTTTATCACGACTATAAAATGGTTATGAGCCAATTCCTCATATGAAACAGTCAGTAACAGTGGGGCTTTTTTATGACAAACATGATGTCAGACAAAGGGCATCAGGACTTAGTCTTTGTACTACAATACAAAATAACAATACATAAACACCTTTGTGAAAGCAGCTGAAACCCCATGTTTTCTATTAAAAAGTCATGTTCAATCTTCACTGTTGATAGAACAGAATAGCTAACACAGAGAACACTGTATATCAGAAAGGTCAATAGTTATTATGAGCTACAAATATATTTTTTTCCATCCTTCAGGCTGTTTAGCGCATATCACAGCATGAGCAGCTGTCTTCTTTAATGCTTTTAAAATTAGAATCCCAAAGAGGAAGAAAAAATTACATTTGCAATGATTGCTCTTTGCTTTTGTAAGTTTACTTTAATACACTATTTTATATACATGAATCTTCCATGCAGCCTAACCAAGGGGCAGTAACTGGCTGCTAGTATCTACCGGATTGTTACATCAATGCATATAGAATCCTGACAAAAAAATCACTTTGCACAAATTGTGTAACCTTGTTGGATAACCTGCCTAGAAAAGTACGTAGCTACTGGGCATATGTTTAAACCAGGCAAGTGCACGTGTGCAAACACGGACTGATCATTACTAATGGTCAATGCTTACTGGTTTAGCAGCAATAAACAGAGAGGGCCACCTGACCTAACATTTTCTGTTCACAGACTGAAAAGGGAGAAAAAAGAGCGTGGTTAGACTGTGGAACCATTTGACCTCTTACAGTTTTCAAACATGGCAAGTATCGGGGTTCATCTTTGCTAATGGTGAACAACTACTTAACACTGCAAAGAGGTTTCCATCCTCTTCTTTGGATTTCAATCATATTGGCTCTATTGAACTGTTCTACTTTCCAAGTTTAAACCTTATCTGAATGCATATTGGTGTGCCAAATGCAAACTAGTACTCTATAAATATATTGAAGCATAAATATAATTTTCTTTATGAAACAATTTTTTAGCTAATTTAGAATGGTTCAATGACAAAAATTCAAAAAAGCAAGTTGAAGTTGCACACCATATGTTGTCAAGGGAAAATATGTATAATTGTCTAGAGGAATGTTTTCATCTAATGTTTAAAGTTTTGCTTACAGATAACTTCATCACTGGACAGTCAGTGGCAATAGGTATGGTGCTCAGCACCATACCATGGCTTCATAATTCAGCATACAGTCAAGTGACACTTTTAAAATGTAAGAAAACATAATTTTGCATACTCAGAATCTACTTATCCCTCTCAAAACCAGGTTTAACTAACACTGGTATTTTTCAATAAAAAGAATAACAGGAGCAATGAGGAAATATAGCCCTTCTCATACTTTGCTAAACAAGTAGCACTTAAAAATATCCCATAAATGTAACAATTACTTAAACATGAAAATACTTATGTCTTCAAAACTGTGCATCCAAATGTATCTCAGAATGCTGTTAACATTTCCATCACCAAAAGATTTTCTGTACGATTGTCCCTTCTCATCTGTCACTTAGACACTCCATGACCTGGTCCAGGATAAAATGAATCAGACAGGCTGCTAATCCAGCATCTTCTGAGGGATTTGCTAGCACAGCCAGCATAGCAGGCAGCTGATGCTGTTGGGATGTACTGCGCAGCTGGTAGTGCTTTCAGCAGCAGCCCTCACCTCCAACACACATTCCTGGCTGAAGAAAGAGTAAGAAACCCAACTGCCCAGGTTTCCCTATGATTTTGTCTTTTATTAGAACTGCTTCCTTGCTCCTGTTACAGTATTTTCTCCTTAGGGCAGCATATTAAATTAAAATATGGCAACAATATTGCTAAGGTACACCAAGAGAATTCTAACACAGATAAGTTAGCACTTATAGATTTCTTTGCTTATGCAGAATTTATATAAAACCTGAAAATAATGACAACTGCTATGCCATTGAAATTCAAAAAGAGTTGAGAGCAAGTATCTCCAAAAATGACAGACTTGAGGCTGCTGAAGAAAAAACCCCTAGGGGTAGTTTCTGTGGGCTGCAGCCATGCATTATTCTTAGAAAACTATTCATCCAAATTATTTAGTAAAACAAATGTCAAGATGTAAGAGTGGACATCTTACTTACATTATCTTTTCTGACTTTATCTATTTATTTTGCACTGTGGAATTAAGAAGGCTTTTGACAGACATAATCAGAACCTGTCATATAACACAGGAAACACCCCGTTAAAAAAATCAGCCCACACTGCAGATATTTTGGCATATTTATCACAAGGCTGGAATGGTAAATAACAGAACAGAATTCTGGGGTATTTTTTGGCTTTATTTTAACAATGGAAACAATGACTTTTTTCCCCATAATGCCCCTTCAATTCAAGCTCTAAGCAAAACAGGGACAGACCCATGATAATAGGAAGAAGGTGATCGATAAAAATTGCTCTTCCTTTTGGTTATCCATTTGTCTTTCTTCAGTGTTATCAAACTATGTAACTTGGAGAATGAGCATTTAGGCACAGGCAGAACATTGTATGATTGCTGAAATTTCCATGGTACAGTATTTTCTGAGTTTTTCTGAGTTAAAATTTTTGTACATTGTATCTTCACAATCCTGGAGCTCGAACTGTTTCTTTTTTCTCCAAGTCTGAAGATCACCCCATGGATTAGCAAATGATTGAGGATTGTCTCTTAAAAGACTCTTTAAAAAACTGTCAGAATCAACCCGAGACAAAGATTTATTATGAACTATTTAAAGGGCTTAATATATGTATCCCCAAAGAGCCCTTGGAGCAAACTAGAAAGGAAGAATGGAAATCTCAAAGAATGGGAAAAATCTCCAATGCCCCACTTTCTTCACACCATGATTACTGTTTACTCAAAGGATAAAATGCCTAACCTGTCACATGCAGTCTTCAGAAGCTATATTATTGCTGATGTACAGTAAAAAACCCAAAGCAATGAGCCTCGGCAGTAATATGCCTAAGAAAGGCAGCTGTAATTTGCTTTCTAACCTGTCCACTAACACACTAATGTGGATACATCTTGTAGAAAGCACTGATCTCCTGACCCAGACAGCAATCAAACAACTGCCAGAGTGTTTGCTGTCACACAAGCTGTGACCATTACCTTAATTATACGTTACCACATAACAAACCTTCCCTAATGAGCAGCTCTTCTCCCACCCATGTGCCAGCTAACCCTTCTGTCCTTGAAGAGCATCACTGAAGATGATTTAAATTTGAAATTTGAAAAGCATATTCACATGCAGTACTTCCCATAGATAAAGATATGTATTTTAGCAAGGTTAGTTGTTTTATTATAGTGCTAAGACAATAAAATGTACAGGCTTATACTAAACAAAGGGAATTACAAAGAAATATACTATATATGACTGGCAAACTTTAAATAAAGCTGGATATGACCTTTGATTATATGTTCATATATAAATATATCCATCTTTGCATAGTTCTTTGTGTTTAGGGAAGTACATAAAATGCTTCCATAATGATATTTTTCACTTTGTGCCTAAGCCCAGGAATGGTACCTGGGTCCTGGTTCACACAAATGCTTGTTTTCCCTCTGTGGTACCAACTTCCAGCAGGTTACATTTTCTCCTCACTTCTAGTTTTTATATCCTTTCCCCCCCCAGCATTTTATTTCCTTCTATTGTGAGGTATTTAGGACATTCCCATTCAATACACAGGACACCACATCCTTATGAACAAATAAAAGAAATCTTCTCTCTCCACAGAAATTGCGTTCTACCTCAGATGCAGTACTGGAAAAAGGGGGAAAAGTGAGGCATAGGAATCTGGCTTTGATCTGTCTGGGTTATTAACCTCTCTTCTTATGGGACAGTTTCAACATTCCAGCCATTCATGCTAAATGCATATCTGACCTAGAGTAATTCAGTGGGAAGCATCTGCAGACTTCCCATCTGCTATGTGTTTTACTTCAGTGGTGAGTGTCAGTGTCAAAACACACAAAAATGCAGTTATTACATCAAAAGAAGATCAGGAGGAACATGAGAAAGACCTAAATAGCAATCAGAGCAGACAACGGAACAGCAGAGCAACAGATGAAATTTCATGCAAACAAGAGCAAGACGTAGCACACTTTTGAAGAAACAGAAACTCTATATTCAGGAGCTTTAAATAATTTAAATTAGGCAATAAAAGGAAATGGAAATATCTCAGTGAAAACACCTGCTCTGTATGGAGACCGTTATAGCTAAAGACTTAAATGAGATGTTAGAACACAATAAAAAAATTAAAATTAATAAATTTATAAAGAATATATTACTATGCCATTAGGTAACTTTATGGACCAGACCTTAAATTTGGTATTGTATTCAGTTCTAGTCATTTGTTATTAAAAAAAGAGTAATGGAAACAGAAAAACTTAAGTGGAAGGACATCTAAAGAGAGATTCATGAGATTATAAATATTTAGCTTTGAGAGCAGATAAATATGACAAAAGATACATAAAATAATAAATGGTACATAAAAGAGAATAAGAACAGGATATTTTCAATAAATTGAAGGGAAAACATTTTAAACTGATAAACACAAAATTACTGAAATAAATAATTTTCACCACACAACATATAATCTATACAATTATCTATCTAAGAACTTCAAAAGAAGGACTAAATATCTCTGAGGCTAGCTAGAATAACCATAGTTCACTATGCATAATAAAATTTACATGAAATATAAAGTGTTCTAATTCAACTTATACGGCACAGTTACCATACTGAAGATTTTACATGTGATTTGGAAGTATTTACTACCAGCTACTCTAAATGATAAGATAGTGGGCTAGATAAATATTCAATATTCACTTATATATTATATAAGTTCCTGTGTTCTTATGAAACTCCTCTTCCATATAAAGATCTGTACCAGGAGATGCTTCTCTTGTTTACTCATTCCCCCACCCCCCATGGTTTATAATTCTCTAGTAGTTTCTAAGTATTCAGTGGCAGAGAAAGAAACCTGAGTCCCTCCAGAAAGGATATGTAACTACATGGTCTTCTCTTTCCTTCATTTGCTGGCTTTGAACTGGAACATTCTCATGACCTTTGTCTAGAAGTTATAAACAGCCACATAAAGCTAATTTGTATTAAGTTTGGAGTAAATTCTGAAGCTAAGGAGATCTGTGGTGAACCTCTTGCCAGTGCTTCTCTTCTCTGAGTATTGAAAAATTCAAATACTTTCAGCTGAAGTCATTACAAGTCCTTGAATGGACTTAACATTAAGTGAACATCTTGGTAAAGCTTCTACAGGTACATAAACCAGAAAAGGAAGGTCAAAGAAGGTGTACTACCCTGACAAACAATGCTGGAAAACTAGTAATAACAGATGAGGAGAAGGCTGAGGTACTCAGCACCTTTTTTGTCTGTCTTCAAGGGCAACCTCATTTCCCACACATCTTGAGTGAATGGACAGCAGGGTGGAGCAAAGTCCCTCTCACTGTAAGTAAAGATGAGGTTCACGACCATGAACCTGAACATAGGTAAGTCTATCAGACACAGTGAGATGCATTTCACAGTCCTGAGGGAACTGGCTGATGTAGTGGCCAAGACACTCTCTGTGAGATTTGAAAAGTCATGGCAGTCAGGTGAAGTCCCAGGTGACTGGAAAAAGGGAAATATTGCACCCATCTATAAAGGGTAGAAAGGAGGACCATGGAAACTACCACTCTGTCAGCCTCATCTCTGTGCCTGGGAAGGTCATGGAACAGATCCTCCAGAAGCTGTGCTAAGGCACACGGAGGGCAGGGAGGTGGTTCTAGACAGCCAGGACAGCTTCACCCAGGGCAAGTCCTGCCTGACCAACCCTGTGACCTTCTGTGTGATGGAATGACTCTGTCAGTGGGCAGGGGAAGGGCTGCAGATGTCATTTATCTGCACTTCTGTAAAGCCTTTGACAGGCTCCCTCCTAACATCATTCTCTCTAAATTGGAGAGAGATGGATTCGATGAGTGGACTGTTAGGTAGATACGGAATTGGGGGTCAATGGCTCAGAATCCTGATGGACATCGGTGACAAGTGGTGTCCCTCATGTTATTAAAATCTTCATTAATGACATAGATGAAGGGAGGACCCTCTCAGTAAATTTGCAGTTGACACGAGGGTGAGTAGTGTGGTTGACACACCTGAAGGATGGGATGCCATCCAGAGGGACCTGGACAAGCTCGAGGAGGAGGCCCATTGGAATTTCATGAGTTTTAACAAGAGCAAGTGCAAGGTGCTGCACCTGGTTTGGGGCAGCCCCAAATATCAATATAGGCTGGTTAACAAGACAGCAGGAAGAGGGAGGGATTCTTCCCCTCTGCTCTGCTCTGGTGAGACCCCACCTGCAGTGCTGCATCCAGCTCTGGGGTCCCCAGCACAGGAAGGACATGGACCTGCTGCAGTGAGTCCAGAGGAGGCCACCAAGATGATTAGAGGGACGGAGCACCTCTCCTGTGGGTAAAAGCTAAGACAATTGGGGTTGTCCAGCCTGGAAAAGAGAAGGCTTTGGAGTAACCTAATTGTGGCCTCCCAGTACCTGAAGGGAGCCTACAAGAAAGCTGGAGAGAGACTTTGTGCAAGGGCATGTAGTGACACGACAAGGAGTAATGGCTTCAAACTGAGAGTATGTTTAGATTAGATATGAGGAAGAAATACTTTACTATGAGAATGGTGAGGAACAGGTTGCCCAGAAAAGCTGTGGATTCCCCACCCCTGAAAGTGTTTCAGGCCAAGTTGGATGGGGCTGTGAGCAACTTGGTCTAGTCAAAGGTATCCCTGTCCATGGCACTGGGACTGGAACTAGATGATTTCTAAAGTCTCTTCCAACCCAACCCATTCCATGCTTCAATGATGATTTCTTCAGAACTGAAAGGTTCCATCCTCCAGCAGGCCTAAGATGTCTGTCTTTACTGCATATACATTATATGTTCGACATGTTCTCTACATTTTCCCCACTCTGCTACTTACATGGGAAAAAGCAGTGTGCAAGGCTTGCCCATTGCCCTTATGGGATTTTTTATGAAGAATCTATGCTTAAATTGATTTGTTTAATCACTACAGATGATCTTTAATGACAAAAGTTTGTTATTACATATCTTGTACAAGAATTAAGGCTTTGCAGAGAATAATAAGACTGTTTTCCAAGAAATTATAATAGACATGTTGCATATTACATATTGCAAAGAGTTTTGCAGTCAGATTATACTTTGCATATTAAAAATGTTACTATAAGAATTTTAATTTAATCCTGGTATGTTTTTAATGAACAATTATGAGGTAATTAGGGAAGACCATGAATCTTATGTGCAAGTATGTTCTACAATACATGTATGTTTTGCTACAAAAAATACAAATTGTAACAGTGAAATAACATGTTTCGATGAAATATTACATAAATTCTTATATACTGTAAAATATGAATTGTAATGTGAAATTACTTTGCAAAGCCAAAAGGTGATATAGGACCAACAGTGATCCATGCTCTTTGTTCTCTCTTACTGCCTTAGTCACAACATAGATCATTAAATGGCTTACTGTTCTATGGAAAAGAGATTAATAGGTCAAAAAATTTAATTTCAGAATGACTTTGATTAATTGACATTTCTATCTAAATAAAAAAGGAAACCCTTATCTCCAAAAAGGCTTTGTAAAAAAATATTTGGTTTTTTCCTACTTAGGCACCCCAGATACTTCTGGAAAATCCCAGCACAGTGCAAATAGTGATTTCATATACAACATGTTAGTAGCTGCTTAATATAATCAGGTGTTAGAATAATGATAATGATTACCTCATCATATTGGTAATTTTTGCATTCTGTTAGCAAATTTTGCTTTTGCTAACATGATGCAAAAGTTGTTAATATAATGAGTCTCATTGTATTAGCAACTTTCTATCACATTAACAAAGATTAAATTTGCTAATGTAATATGACAGTCACTAACGTAAGATTAGTGTAAACAGAGACCAAAATCTCTGTAGACTTCCTAAAGGTAATGCTGAACATGTAAGCAATGCTCATTTGTTTTTCCTTTGCTAGCTATACCTTGAGTGCCCTAAGTGTCACATCCATCTGCTCTGCCTGAACATTCTCCAGGAAGGTCCACTTTATGGAACGCCGGCAGCCATGAGACAATGATTAGCTTTTGATGCAAAATCATGAACCATAAAGTGACTTGTTAGAAGATAAGTGACTCATGCAAATGGATCAGCTGATGTTTAAACAACACAGAGATGTGTTCATGAAAACTGACATTAGCAATATTGCTGATTAATTTATATAGGACCTCCCATGATGAGCATACTGATGCCTAATATTGAAGAGTTACAGCAAACATCCTTGGACTACATTGCTCATGGGGGTCTCCCAAAAGAGACTTCACATGTTAGGAATTTATGGCATAAATGCCACAACATTATTAAGTGACAAAGACCCTGAATACAGTGATCTTTTTACTTGTATAACACAATGTCAAAATGGCTGCACAACCCCTACAGACCTACACAAGTGACTTGGGAAGAAACATATGCTTAGCCAAGTATATATAAAGGAAAATTAAGGGGCTTTAGCTGTGTTAAGGATCCCTGACTCCTGCTGTAACACTGGCACCATTCACGTTCCTGTGGTAATGCTTTCCCCTCCCTGTCCCAGACTTCAAAGGAGGCTCCCAGACTTGAGGAGCCACAGAGAAGCTGCAGCCCTTTGTGAGTAGGGAAATACAAGTCCCTCTCCTCAGAGGAAGCCTAACCTTGCCTAAATGGTGTGACTTTAATGAGCACCGGAGTAACACGCTAAGTTAAAGAAGAACTGTGACAGACTGTTACTACAAGAAAGTTTTAGAACAGCAGCTTGCTCTCAGCTTCTATTTTGAGACTTTTAGGACAAGCCACATACCAAATCCAAATCCAGATACTATTATTCTTCTTATATACTGTCTCAGAACAACCTAGAAAATGTAAGTACTCCTTCCCAAAGTCTACATGCATCCAGTGTTGGGATTTACCAGACTACAACACATGGATGCCAGAATGCAATTCTCATTTGACAAAAGTGAAAATTAAATGCAGCAGTTATTCAACACAAGAACTATTTACAGTAGCAAGCAGTTAAACACCACTAAAATATTCTGAGGAGAAAAATCAACTGTTTGTCTACAGTCTAGGGTGAAAAACCATGGAATCAGAAAGGCAGTAGACATAAGCTTTCAGTTAATAACCTCAGCACAGCCTTACGCAAAGAATGACAGCCACTTGATACACAGTCTCTCTCTTCCTTTTGGAAAAAACACCAGTAAATTCAGCCCATATCATGTAGTAACAAAAGCTAAAAGCAAGCAGGATTCCTGCAGAACAGAGCTGCTGAGCAAACTGGGAAGCCTGTAAGTAAACTTGAAAACAGTGCAGATAAATAAAACACATGTTCCAAATTTTCATTTGCTTTGTGCTTGATTTGCTTTTGTAGCTATTGAATCAGTTTTGTGGTCAAGCACAAAAAAGCTAGGATAGCACGTGTGAATCGTGTGAGCTGTGAAGCCCTAGATCCTATAGCACAACTGCAGGTACCTTGAAAAGCTATCTAAGTAAAGGAAGGGGCTGAAGGGGGAGCTAGATATTTAAGAAGGTTCAGCTATTGAATATGAAGGGCCTTTTGACATCAGAAGAAGTTAAAACTGGATTCATAGCTTTATGTTAATATGTATATTTCTTTTACTATAAACAGCAGGCTGAACTCAAGAAAAAACTAGTTTTGTGATAAATGATATTTCAGTTCATAGTACTAAAATATAAAAAGGAACAATCATGAGTTTTCCACTTTTCCTTCAGTTCTTGGAATGTGATTTCTGTGAACAATTGTTTAATTAGAAGACCATTTCTTTCAGTGAAGTGTAAAAGTGAAGCCCTAACCACTTATTGTTATGAACAGTATGTGGTTTTTTCTTTGTTAGAGCAGTATTTCTGGAGCTCATTCATGACTGAATGCTAATATGGCAAACTGTATTCTGCTGATCTAAATTTCACTGGCACAGGTTTTGTTTTTTTCATGCAGAAATCCTAGTCTATCTTGCCCAGTTTTATTTTACTCTGACAGTTCACAGCTGAGCAGTTCAGAGAAATACACATCTTCCTTAGTTCACCTCACTTGACAAAAGCAGGACCTGATCCTGCAAGTCAGCTTTAAAATTGCACTTGAAAGCTGTCATGGAAATCACGTGAGAGACAAACTGGTTCTCACCATTTCAGAAAATTAGGTCACTTATTTAGGACATTAAAAAGAACTTAGGAATTATGACTTGAGGCACACAGGCACACATATTTCTTTGCCAGTGTAGTCCCCTTACCTAGTGTAAAGAAATAGATTCTTAATAATGTAATTATAATAAGCTTATCTGTCTTTAAAAGTTCCTTTAGAGACATATTTCATGATACAACTCTTTATGTTTACGCTGAATTCTACGAATGATGATGGGCCTTTTTTCACAAAGCTTCCATAATGCCAAAGATCTTTGGATTGAGCACAAGAAAATTTAGGTCATAGGAAACAACAAAAGCCTAAACCAGGGCAGAAACCCTAATGGCAACTGGGGCAGGTGTTTGAGAAATATAGTGTATTCTCCTAAGTCACAGTGGCAGAGTGACATGAGAAGCAGGAGAAACCAAGTAATTTGTTGACATTTCTTTCCCCTGTGTGCTTTGTATCACAATTGCAGCATGCATTGCACACAGTTTTACTCTGCCATTTTCAGCCTAAGCTTAGCCTGTTTGTAAAATGTCCCCGTCCCATTGACAACCCTCAAGCATATCCATGGATTAGTAGAGGATTGTGTTGGAGGAGACAGCCAGGCCTTTCTGGTCCAGTGCCACATACATCCCTTGACACCTGAGCCACAGGAGAATCCCTGACAGGGGCAGCAGTTCCAGGATTGATGTCATCTGCGGGCCAGCCACTAGAAGTCAGCAGTCACATACACTCTTACGAAAAAAGCCCCCAAGGTGTATGGTATAAGCATCTTACTAACTGCCATCTATAGCCAGAATCCAGGATTCTGCTAGAGCACCTCAGAGGGCCAAGAGCTGCCTGATCACACAGCCCTCTAAGCACATGTAAGGTGCGTATTCCCCAGAGTTTGTACATAACAACTTCACCGCAGCATATAAAGACACGGGCATTGCTTTTGTACAGACAACTGAGCTGCCATTTAGGCATCTGTCCTGGGCTCCCTGTGTCTGGAAGGGAAGTAAAGTTTGTGGGGAGGAAGGACTGAATGGTGCCAGGGCCTGTGTGATTGAGCAAATGCAGAAACTACAATGAAAGCTGCTGGGTTTAGATAGGTCCAAACAAAAGCCATAGTTACCATTCTGTCCTTAGACAACACATTGTTATTTTTAGTGTCATGTGCTGTATTACATTATTTGATAAAAGTAAATGCAGGAATTTACCAGGTGACTTGATTTCTGTCCTTGTCAGATTATTTTGTTTAGTTTCTGATGAAAACGTAAGACGAGCTTTGCAAAATGATTTTTGTGGATTCTCTTTTCAGCTTCTTTTCCCTTCCTATTGCCATGCCTAATCTATTTACCTATGGCTCAATCATTGATTTATGTCCACTGGGATGACAGATACACAACCTGTAAGTGATATCAGCTTATTTTTGTTACATTATGTACAGAGAACGGATACTCTGAATTGCATCTGTGAATAAAAGCATTGCAAATTGTTATTAATCATACCCTAAGGAAGATGTGTTCTACTGTTGAACTTTCTGAAAAAGGAAAAATATAATAATTCTTCTCTTTACTGAATAGTTTTTTCCTTCATTATGGGACAGCTGAAGAACACAGTGTTTCTTTTGCCAGGCAGTTCTGAAAGTGCCAGTTGGGTGAAAACATATTTTTGGGTACTTAAAAATATGAAAAAGTTACAAAAGCTTGCATGGAAGTTCCACGTATGTCCGCTTAACAAAAATAGCCTTTGAACTGCAAAGAAATTTAGTTATGATTACTGTTCACTGAAAAAATAATACAAAATGTTATTCATCTATTTCTTTTCCTGACTATGTGTTTATCTATCATTTTGCAGTTTTCAGCAGAGCAGATGTGCTATGACAGAAACAGCAGCTACAGTATTTGCTCCACATATAGAAACAACAAGCAAATGTGACTCATATCCTGGATTACATTAAACAAAATGGAAGAGTGACAAAAAAAATCTGTTAGTCTAACAACAGATTTTAATTGCAAACTAAATTGAAATTCATTTGTTTAAAAAAGTGTTTTCAAATGTTAACTCACAGATTTATACTGTAGTATTTGCCAAAAATGTTAATGTTGTGAGGTGAAATCCTGTTTCTAATGAGGTCACTAGAGCTTTGTCACTGCATCTGGGGGCAAGAGTCCATCTTGGTCCTTTATTTGGTTCCCCCAGATAATTTTATGTACACCACACTAGCACTAAGCTTTCACTTAAAAAAAAAAATCTTTAAGACTGCAAATGATTAAATGCAATTAAGGATTTGTCCATAAAAATGTAATCAATAATTATCATTCAATGATTGGCTGCAGAGACCTGAGCTTGAAATATGAGCAAACTCAAATGTCTTTAACACAAGCAGGTTCCCTGCTCTTGACCTATTAAAACTTTGTTTGCTATTTTACTTGCTGGTGAACAAGTCATGCAGAAAGGTGTGGAGGAAATGAGCCAGCGTGTTCCCCTGGTGATATAAATGCTTTATCAAACTGATCCCTGCCTTGTTATGTAAACTATACCAGGTACTGTTCGTTTTAAACAGAGAGATAAACAGATCTAATATGCTTCAGGGCGTCATGCTTTATGCATGAACTGCTTTTTATTTTTATATTAAAGATTTTCCTGACACAACCCTTTGCAATGAAGGAAAGCTCCAATATAATGTCTTAACTACAACCACTGCAGCACCTGCAAGTTCAAAGTACTGAGACTGATATTCCCTGATCAGATAGTCCCATGTTAACCTATTTAATTAATTCTTAATAAACAATTAATTTTTTAGTGAAATACCTCGTGCAATGAGAAAGTCTCTCTCCAAGGATAAATGAAGTAATCCTCTGAGAAGGAATTTATAAATAACTTGGTCTATCTGTCTATTTACAATATTTAGCTCCCTACCTTTTGCTTTCACTTGTCTGATTTATGATTTGTTTTCTTATTTACTTTACAATTTTCAATCTGAAGTGATATCAGATAGAACATTTTTAACTTTTTCAGGAGTAACATCCCATTTCTTTTTATAGCAATGGGATCAAATTCTACTTTCAGTTTTCATGGGATCAAATGCAGAATATCACCAAAGATTTCAGTTACTTAAGATTTAGGTCCATAAACAAGACCAGGATTTAGTCAGCTGTCTTGAATTTGAGATATGCAAGATGAAACTGAACATATTTTTCCTCTCATTTAAAAAAAAATGGGCCTACATAATGTTACAAGAATCCATTTTGAGAATCGAGTATGCTTTTACCATAAAAATTATTTAAAAATTCCTTGGTGCTGGTTTAATATTCAATGTCATACTCTGAAATTTTAAGGATAATTATAGAATGTCATTTTCTTAGAACTGTATAAGAAGAAAGAGGAAAAAGGTCTTACGTGGATTGTCATATACACAGAAATATTTTTTTATCCTACCTAAAAGAAGATTTGAAGTACACTTCCTAGTCTGAGCACAGCCTTAACAATGGAGTCACCAGAGATACCCTTGTTATTTATCTGCTTTTCAAACAGATTTGTATGAATGCATATATGTACGTACTAGTGCAGATATACATATATGTATTCAAATGGCTTTTGCATGTCCTCCTTATAAGTTTCCATTGACTAATTAATTAAAAATAGTTGGTCAAAATGCTTTATAAAGCACTATTTGTATTATACTCAACACAACAGTTGTAATAACTCTCAGGCTGATAAGACTAGTAGGTTTAGTCTGCCTCAGTTCACACTTTCAAGGCTGAAAAAAATTCTCTATCTGATAAAAGCCATTGTTTTAGCAAGCACATATGCACAAAGATAGCAAAAACCCCATGATTTTAATGCTGAAGGTGTCTGAATAACAAGTTAAAACTGGATAATATAACAGTCTTCACTAAAAGTTGGTTTGTTTGTATTCATAATGTAATATTTACTTTTCTGGATACATGATGCCTTCCTTCCCTTTATTCCATCTGTAACTCAAAACAGAAAAACGAATGAAATTTAACTATCCATAAGTCTTTTTTGTGGAAGGACTGAATTATAACTTTTTAATTTAGTCAAGTAAAGAATTATTACAGTAGGACTCTAGGGCAGGAATGTGTTAATAAAATCATACTCTCTGCCTTTTCATTTAAAATAATCCCCTTGAGCTGATTAAATGAAATATCACTTGTTTAATAACTGACAGAACATTATTTTTAAGCAGAAATGTTTTGCATATCTTCCTATCCTGATTTTAATTCTAGGCACAAAGTAGCAAAGGCACTGACATCACACAAAGGGAGTAGAGTTTAGCACTTGGATATAGTTTGTCCTGTCATAGTGGCATCTATAATTTAGTGTGAAGCAGTGAGGTAGACAGAGCATTATCATTAGAAATCATCCTGAACAGGGATATAAAACACAGTCGCAATAACACTTGTCAGAAAGGTGACTGCAGTCAAAACTAATATCCAAGAGTTTCAAGATAAATGCTGACACTGCAGCCATCCTACAAAGACTATTATTGCTCAAAAAAAAAACCCACCCCAAAATGAAAAAAACCAAAACCCAACTGTGAGCCTTCCCCAGAGAGAACAGTGTGAAGTTTGTATCAAGGGTGGCATAAACCTAGTAAGATTTATGGTAAGTTAGTCCTTCTGGCTTAATGACTTTAAGTAATTTCTCCCTCCACCCTCTCCCCATTATCTGGAGTATATGAGTGCAACACTCAGAACAGGTGAATAATTGCGCTGCTTCCAGGTTCAATCCCTCTCTCTGTTGCCCACTTCGTCAGCCTTTTTATTCCTCAAACCTCACTTGATTTTCTTAGTCTTATACTCATCTCTTGGAATGCAAATGTGAATTTTATAGTCTTTTGCCACTGATTTCATAACTGCAAAGCCACAAGGAAACTCCCAAATCACAACTGCAGCCTTGAAACTCGGAGGTAAGAATAGTAATTTCATTGTGTTTGTTTCTTTGGCACTCACAATGCATATCTTTGTATACATACACAGATGCACAAGAATGCTGTCTCTTTAGTACACAGATTCATAGCACAACGTCTTTGCAGATGTACTGCAGGACAAGATACAGGTGTGGTGTACCAGGTATTTCTCCTGCTACAGGCAACCTGTCCTGGTCAGAGACACAGAATGGACACAGTGCTTTGAGTGCCTCTGGAGCTCGGTGTTCCAGGTTAGATGACTTCCAACAGTGGTTAACACTGCTGAGAAATGGGAGAAAAATCTGCTATAATCTCTAGGTTCTGTTCTAGGCCCCAGCCATTTTCAGAGCATCAGATATTCTGAGTCCGATGTTGTTTATATGAGAACCATCATTTTCCAAGGTCTACTACTATTTGTCTGAAGAAAGCAAGCAGGAGGTTCTTCAGAGAAGACCTAAATGTAATGTGTGAAGTGATCAGCTAGCAGAAGCTCTTGAGCTCTATTACGCAGTATTATGTGGTTTTATAGAAACTCAACCATAATAGAGCAAGACTAATTTTGTATTGGTCTAATGTATTTAATTAAAAATAAAGGAGAGTATGAGTCCTTGTTACTACAGGACTTAAGAGGACTGCTTGTTCAACAATTTCTGTCTTATTATAAATAACAACAAATGTCTCTGGAAAAAGAGCCAGAAGACCTGTTGTGTACCATCAATAACATGCATCTAGAACATCTTTCTTCCTAAATTACCAATTGTCACCTAAATTGACTTGAAGCACAATATCCTCTTCTATATAAATACTATAACTGAAATTAAAAGGGAATGCTGTCACCATATATAAATGCCCACATATTTAAAAAGTCTGGTCTGCTCTTGACTGTAGGGTTAGTTAGTGGCAATGAGTTCCACACATCCACAGCACTTGACATACACGCTTCCTTTTACCTGTTTTCCTGATCTTCCATATGAGTTTTACTAAATGGATTTGTCCCCTTGTAAAAATATACCTAGGATGTTATAATGAAAATTATTCTAATCTTTTCCATCTTTCCTCAGCAAGAAGTATGCCTATACCTCCAGTCATGTCTACAATTCATATCTAAAGCCATTTCATACTTGTTATATTATGTCATGTGTATGTTAATTGAAATAGCACATATAAAACAACATAATTTTTAAAAGTAATTTTAGAATTTTCCACAACATTTTTGTACATCAGGAAAATGTCTTGCTCCTGGGTAATCATTGTTATCCTGCAGGTTTCTGCCTGCCTTTTTACTGGAAAATTGTATATTTTTTAGCAACCCAGGCATTTTGCCTTTCCTTCATATTTCTTCTTTTGTTAAATACCATCTAGACCTCATAAATGTATCAGTTTGTTTGGATATCTTCTGTTTTGATATCTCAGGTTATGTGTGCAGTTGTTCTGTCTCAGTGGACAACTTTAAAACCTCAGTGCCAGTTTAGACTAATAGAAAGAACATAAACTAAACTGCCTTTATTACATGCAAATTCAGTATATTGAGCAGTTCATTTCTAACTACCAATCCATAGCCTTTTATTTTTTTCCACACATAACCCAATTTACTTTTCAGTCAGGCTCTTAGTTCTCCGAATTACCACCTTGCAGTTAACTGCATGGTCTTGACATATTCCTGTTGTCTTTATTGTAATGTATTTATGGTTTCTCTGCAAGATTGGATTTTCACAATAACGTCAGGAATTTCACCATTTAACGTCATTGCTACTCTTAATAAGTTCACGTATGATGCCATTCAGTTGTCATTACTTAAATGAGTTTCATGATGAATTTATGGATTACAGTTTCCCAATACTGGCTAATGAATCTATGGATTACAATTTCCCTGTATGGGCTATATTCAGCTCTTGCATTTATTCAGGATTTCCCAGCTTACTTGGAGTAGTGGTGATTTGTGTTGTGAATAATTCTACCCACACCCTGATATTGAACAAAATTATATTGGAGGCTGAACTGTAACTATTTTTGAACCAACATCTTTTATAATATGAAGGATCAAGGTAGAAAACAAACCCATCACTTCTGTGTGCCAAAACCCACAAGTGTTTCAAGTACCAAGAAGAGTTCATTGAAATTTTGTCAAGGTGTGAAATTTCTGGGTAGTCAAATGCATCCACCATTATCTCTCAGCTAGATTCTGTGACTCTTTTTATTTCCCTCAATACTGATCACTCATTGTCCTTTTCCTGGCCAACGTGTCTGAATATGCACCACACGCATCCCTGCCTGCTTAAGGTATTTATACACATATATATATGCAGAGAAGAAACAATTTTGAAGACATCATTCTGATATCAAATTATCCCATACAGATGCCACGATCAGTGAGCTCTAACATTATCTATGGTCTCCAACTGGTGGTATTTTCTTTCAATAATTCCTGCTTCCATAAAATTTAAACATAATGTATGTTTGAAATTGTGGGGCTCAGAGCACAAACAATAAAGTGTGCAAAATCTTTTTTTGGATGTGTGATCACTGTTAGTCAGTAATCACAAAGACTTAACAAACATAAGGTGTCAAAACCTGACTGCTTTATTTGCAGCACACATACAGTGCAGTGTAAGAACATTTACAAGCAGATATGGGTAGGAGACAATTACAGAAGTTTAAAAAATGTATTTTCCTTATGTGTAGGTATGAACCTGCCTGTAGACTGCAGAGGCAAGCATACCTTCTGAGTTTGTTTCTGAGAAAAGAAAACTCATGGTTCAAAAATAGGATAAGTTATATATATTAAATGGGAGCTATGAAGCAAACATATACTGAATTTCTTTCCTAGCAAAAAAGAGTCTAGATTTACAGTAAATTTACTTTCCTTCATGGCTTGAAAACTGCATTACATAAAAAAATTAAGTTAGATGGAGAGGAATAAATTTAATCAAAACACTGTTAGATAAAATAACTTGGATTTACGAGTCTGCAGCAGCTACTGCCAAAACAAAGCTGCTGTGATTTACCAAAGCTAACAACATTCATTGTTTAAAAATCCAAAGGTAAAAAACTAACAAAACTTTACTGAATTATCTATAGTATTTAATGTGCCAAACTATGTGTTGCAACAAATTTATCGAGTGGATTGCTTAAGACCGTGTTCTTACTGTCTAAAAAAACCCTGAAAAGTAGAAAAATTTACCATGGATTTGTAAGAGATCATGAAGCTAAAGACAATGATCACCCCCACTGCAACTGTATAAAATTATGCAAAACACTGGAACAACTTTACTGCAGAAGTGAGAAATTTGCATTGTTTATAATGGGAGCATGATTTGGCTGCTCAACTTCTATAGGATTTGGATTTTGGACTAAGAACTGCTATTGCAAAATATTTGGGAAGATCACAATGTGGAAGAGATTTCGTTTGGGCATTAGCATTGATAACTGTAAAAATAGGAATATATGGAATCAAAGATATTACAGTTTCTCTCAATGTATCCTAGAATTATCATTGTTCAAGAAAAAAATCACATTCCAGACCAATTTGATCTGTTTCTTGTGGTGTATAGAATAAATAAGAAAGTACCTTAGGTGATTTTACAAGTATTAAAAGAGAGAGCTGTGCTAATCAATTCCTTTTATTTCTTCTTTCTTTTGCCTTTATCTTGAACACAGAAAATAAATCATAGTAACTATATTTCTCAGAAGTCAGTATCATTTACTTTCAATAGACTCAGTAACAGTGTTTAAACCTTGAAAGCTAATAAACATGGATTTGTAGAATTAAAAATATCGAACAATTGGAGAAATAGCTACTCACAAAATTAAAGTTTTATAGCCCAAAGTTGAAGACTGTGTTCCACAGTTTAAATATTTCATGTCTAATGTTTTCTGACTCTACTACAGTGTGAAGTCTGATTTTGACTTTTCAATCCAACCCAAATTTTTGAGTTTGGTCTCAAAATCTAGATACTGCTAGCTTAGATTTATCTTTGTTTTAAAAGGCTATCCAATGTCTACCTACAGTCTTTGATACGATTAACATGAGCTTTCTGTATGACATGCATTAAAGGAAGCTTGAACTTGAAAATACGCTCTGATATTACGGCATAAAGTCAGCAGGGGTTACTGCCTAAAAGTAAACCCAGCACAGTTTCTGGATAGCAACTGCCATACAAGTCAACTAATATTTGAATCATTTTCTCTTCCACAGCAACGGAGTGCCAGAAGTTGTTTCTGACTATGCTTTGTATTTATACTCAAGGTAGGAGACAGTCTTTACATCTACCACCCAAGACACCAGAGGTTTTTGTGGTTTTGTTTTCATTTTTTTGTTTTTTTTTGTTTTTTTTTTTCAGTTAAGGACAATGTACTTTGCTGGAGCTATCAAAAGTAGCAATTATGAGGACATCTATGACCAGGAGCAGTTTCTATTAAAATGCATCAACTGATTAAGCTGTAGTAGTAATTGAACAGAAATAGGTTCACAACTGAAACTTGTCATTTGAGTTAACACATTGTTTTGCTGTTATGGGTGGATTTAAGTGCCCTAACTTCATAATTAGACCTGGTGTTTTCAAAAGGTCTTTGGCAAAACCCACAACTGACTCCACGCCTTTAAAACCTATGGCTAGGCTTATTTATAGAAATTAATTATCAAGGCTATTGTGTACTGTTTCCATTGGTATCAACAGGACTACTGGCTGAATAAGATGCTGGATAAATGCAGGTTAATAAAGCCATAGAAGACAAAAATGCAGAGTATGTGTTGAAGAGAGGCAAGGATATTATTGCATGTCTATATACATTGCATCTAGAATTACAGACTATTAAAATATAAGCATATTAGAATACAAGGATATCAGTCCCATCAGTGAAGATAAAATGAACCCAAGCAACTTGCACAGCAGATACTTTCTTAAGTAGTTGAGAAATGGGGACTCAAAATCCATGACTATTAACTGTAAGACTGTAATACTGTAGAGAACTCTCCTGGTCTGGCAGGGGGATAGATAAGTTGACCTAATGGCTCTTTTCCATTTCTAATTTCTCTGATTCTATTAAGTCTTGGTATTTTCAGAAGAATTTAACTGCTTTCCAGGGCCGCTGAGACATGAGAATGTAGGCAATTCCTTCCTGTAAATAACACTACTTTTCAAACAGTAAAAATAGAGACTAGGAGGGGACATTAAGCCCGGTTTAATAAATTCTAAGCTCGGGCACAGCAGAAACACTTTTTTTCCCATACATTTTTCCTACTGGAGTTTAATTAAGATTGACAAAGCACTAACTTTAAATCAGCAAGGAGATCCTTAGATCCATTTTGTTGTCAAATATGCTTTCCCTGCAAATGGCAGGAGTAACACATATCATTTCACTGATAATGTTTTAATATCCTGCATTGAATAAAACTTTTTTTTAATCAAGTTGCAATGGTAGCACTAAACTACACAAGGGGCTTGGGGGTTGCAGATGGCTGCATTACTCTAAATGTTCAAGCTTGACTGACCCATTTCATCAGCACTGTCAGAGCCTTGCACTGATACATGTTGACAACATTTAATCTTAAAAAATTGAAAGAAATGAATTAATATGCAAATTTCATCAGCTTTGTAATAAAAATGTCCTTGAAAAAAAACAGAGAACATGACCCCCAAGGAATAGTGTGAATTATCCCAGCTCAATTCTTTAAGTTAGTCAGAGGTATGTGGGTCCGCAAGGAAATCAGCGCAGATTTGACTTGGAAATAATTATGATGAAGAACAAAACACAAGCAGGTTGAATAAATGTAACAACTTGGGAAAAAGTCTTAGTCCTGTTTGTTATTCACTTTGAATTAACAGGATTAGGTTTGGTTTTTTGAAAATAAAGGAACACCACCATGTAATTTTAACACCTAAGTAATGTGAAAACAATTTTTTCTTGCTATCAATTTTAGAAGGTATTAGAAACAGCTCTTGGAAAAGCAGATTTTTTTTCTGTACAGTATAGCTTTCGGTACTGAGTAACTTAAGCTGTGATATTCTGTCTGCGTGTGCAAGTCGCGTAGATACTGCCACTCCTTCATAAAGAGAAGAGACATCTGAGCACAAATCAGGAAAATGAATGGAAATTTTCCTGGACATAGATACCGAGGAGATAGGAAGCACCCATCTCTAGAAAGGAGTAAAAATTCAGATGTTTCTTGTCATGAGATAAATGCTTGCATTAATAAATAAATATTTCCCATTTTGCAATCTGGCATACATAATTTAGAATTACAAAACAGTCGACTGCAACAAGAAAACTTTTCATTTTGATTGTCATTATTTGAAGCAGACTTCAAATTTTGAAAGATGTGGCAAGCATGAATGAAAAGGAAACAGCTTTTTCTTATTCTAGTGAGTTGAATTCAGGTGTATAGAAATCAAATTCTGTATCACCAATGCTTACTTCAGTGAAGTCAAGCAAAGTTCAGAGAAGTCAGCAGGTTTCTAGATAAAGTTTGAATGGTCATTTTATAGTAATGTACCTGCCAGGCCCTTATTCCATACTTCCAGTGCCAGTTGTACTATCTCCATAGCAGTAAAAAACCTACAGCCAGTGCCCTGCTCAGCTCCTCTGTCAATCACATTGTAGTTTTTCCACTTCCTTTTTGTTTAGGGTAGAGAAGTTTTTGAACATAAGGTTTGAAGGAATTAACTCACTGCTGTACTTACACTCCTTGGAAAAGAGGTAGTCCAGGTCGACATGTTTTAACAGCATGCTTTCAAAATCAAAACTCCACTACACATGAGCAACTTCCAGCCTGGAAAACTCAACACAATCTTTCAGAGACTCTAATATAAGTTGTCTGATTTTATATTCCATGGAAGACAGACATACTAAAATACAGACTATGATCAACCAAATGAATCTATTATGTTAGCTTTTGTGGTTTTCTACAAAACCATTTTAAGTTTCTCCTTTCTCTTCTAATCTACAATCAGTAAAATCCCACTTTTATAGTGCCCTTTGCACCTGTATGCATAAAATGAATAACCTTGCAGTTTAATTATGCAGTATCTATCAATTTTGAAATGATATAAAGTTGCAGATAGAAAAAGAATAAAACCTCTTTAAGAATCCAAAATTAATATATGTCAAACTCAGGCTAAATCTTAATCTTCTTCCAACATTTCCCTGAAATAGATGTTCTTTTATCACCTGGCATATCAAGACCCACTGGAAAAAAAAAAAAAAGGTATTTGGTTAACATGCTGTGGAACAGCACTCTCTTTTCCACCTCACTTCAGGCTATTCTTGAAAGATCTGAACAGTTGTATAATAATGAAAAATGTGCAATACTTGTGGGGCATTGCTTGTGCACACATACCTCCGCCCACGCATTCATCATTCCGCAGGTATTGTCAGTGAAAGTTTAATTGCATAAACACTCTGTAACTGTCCTGTCATATTTCTTGTCAGTCTGGATTCCCTCTCCGGGCTCACTATCTCACAAAACTATAATTGAATTGCTACCAAATCACAAGAGGGCCCCAAAAAAATAAAATCTTTATGAATAGAATTTGTTTCCTATCAGCAGATTTGACAAATTGTGGCAGAGGAAGGGCCTTAGCGATAATTTCTGAGTTTATTCTAAATCCAGTTATTTGCTGTTTGCTCTTATCTGTTCTTTAGAATTTTAAAGCCCCAGTGAGAAAGAATCCCAAACAGCTCAACAGTAGTATTTTTCAAGGTCCCAAAGAGAGTGGTAGTAAAAAAACAAAAAAAAAGAAAAAAAAATTAAAAAAAAAAGCGGCTTTGGCCTTGGCTATGGCTAAGTATTGCTTAAACAAAAAATAATCTTAATTAATTTTGAAATACAGTGAATATCAGCCAGCAATATCTTTCACATCCCCTTATAGTCACTTTATTTACTTATCCAGGTCAACTGACAGCTTTTGCAAAATATCTTGCTTTGAATGTGTAACCTATGTCCATGTTACCCACTTTTTCCTGTGCGATACTGCTCTGTACATTCGATTCCTGAGTAGATAATGAAGGTAATGACCAAATGAACTTAACACAAAAGTGCAACACATACTTTGTTAGTGTACTGTGAAACTGGAATGCAAATTAAAATATAACTTATGTTAATATTTTCAGAAAAATGCATCCCATTAGGCTAGAAGTTGCTCATTTTAAGTTGAAGTTGATATTTTTCTGATATGCATTCTGATTTTATTCTAAGTGAGTCCTAGTAAATGGCAGAAAATTATAACTCTAGCAGAAACCTGAAAACATTGTTCATTCCACTTTAAAATTTTATTAGCAGCAGGTGCATTAGAAACATATCCTAATGAATAACTTTTAAATGGGACAGAACTTCAACTGGATTGACAACTGTCTGATTGTTTATGTTTTTTAAATATGCTTATCAAAATCACGTAGGATTGATGGGTGTTTTTAGGTGAAGTTATGTTTTAGCAAGAGACTTAATTTAGGACTAAGGTTAAGGCTGAGGATAAATGAGTGCATTAGATAATTAAAGAACATTTGTCTTGTTGGACACTTTAGTAATTTGTTTATGACGCTTTCAAAACAAGCTGTAAAAGAAAAACTAAAAGCTCTGGTTTTAGCCAGCCTCTCTCAAATGCAAGCCCTGAACTAAAATCAATTGTTTTTATGCAGAATTAAAAAATGTGTTAACTTATTACAACTGTGGGTACAGGATACATGGTTTAAGCACATTTGATGAAAATATTTAAGATACTATTTTCTACCTTTTTCCTGCTTTTTTTTTCCTCCTGGTTGAAATCTCTGACCATATTTATTCTCAGTTGAAGAGGGAAGGAGTTGCAGAGCAGAGGAGTGAGATTTCTCACCTCTTTGCAAAAAATCTTATTAAAGATTATTTTACCTTGCTTTTACAAATTTTTATTTTGTCTTCTTTAAAAGTGCTAGAATTATTTCAATGCTCTTTCTAGGAGATAAAATGTTATTATAAGAAATGGATGCCTCAGGAGAAATACAGTAGGAAACCTGAAACTAAAGCCTTTGATCTTTTCTGCGTAGGTCACTGATTAAAATTTGATTTAGGTAAGCAGTTAATTAGTATTATCATTTGGTGGCTTATTTGGACTGGACTGGGGAGCAACACTTCCCATGCCAAAAAAGTCCATGAAAATGGACTCTAATTGGCACTACTGCATATATTCACTGGAAAACACCTGGAGCTTGGGCAGGGCCTGGACTGTGATCTGTTTTCCCACCCCTGTAGAAAGTCATTGGAGAGGAAGGCTGGAGAACAGCAAAGCAACAGCATGGGAAAGACTACACTGCTGAAGCCCATGCTGTACGTGTTCTGTGGATAAACAAACAGTTTCATTCCCCAGGGCAGTCTCCATCTGGCACCTATCACCAGAAGGAAATTCACTCAAAAAAAAGAAAAAAGGAAGCTCTGTTATGATGATAGCACAACTACATCTTTTCATTCAACGTTCTACAAAACCTTTAAGGGTAACGTGCTTTGATAAGATACAGTTAATGAAATAATTAATCCTAATCACCTACGCTGAACTAGATTAGTAGTGTTTCAGTCCTGCCACATTATCACCCAATAAATATCCAGTCCTGGAAGGGACTAGCCAGCGTGAGGCTCTTCAGGAGCATTCCCACAGACAGTTTATGGGTTTGTGCAATAGCCTGACTAAGAGAAGCCTTATCTTTGTGACCTGGCATAGATGAGGATCACCATCACCATTGCAGGTGGCACTGTTGAGCCCCTGGGCTGTCCCCTCACTGTGCTGGGCACTGTGCAGGCACAGAATACACGGCTCTCTTGTAGCTGACCTGCTGCTGCTGGAGGGGTGGCCAATCCAGACTTGAAACATCAGGATTCAGTGGCACAGAGCATTCAGGGAACAAACAAGGGAATTGATTTTTTAGTTGCCCTGCAGCTAGTTGAGCAATTTACCCTGGTGAAAAATGTAAAATGTAATAAAATCAGAGAGACAGCATATCCACTTTACCTGGTGATAAACAAATAGAGATGATAAAGTTAGATGACTTATTCATAGTGGTCATATCCTATTCATAACTGAAAACCAAGGAGTATCTGAGACAAACTGCCTGGGAAAAGCTTCAAGAACTGGAAGCAACAAACCTTTCACACAGAAGCAATATTTTCAGGCTTTTCCCAGTGTGACCATGAGTAAAATTATTCACTGGAGGCAGACATTCCTTTTGGCCAGTGCTGCCTTTTGTGATCTCTGCCCCCCACAGAGCTGAATCGATACCGAGTAATATCATCCTTTGTATCTCTGCTGTTTTGTGTATATAAAGAAGATAGAATTGTGTAATTTTGACAAGAACAAGGTTTTAGTCTGTAGTATGATGAATTAAACATAACTGACTTACAACAAGCCAAGAGCTTTAAGCAGTCAAGACTGATCTGCTCGAAATCTCAGATTATTAAGAATTGGTACTGTTCTACTCTATCCTGAAAAGAAACAGCCTATCCAATTCCAATTAGAAGTATAATATTTGAAAAACAAGTTAATATCAACATAGATTTGGTAAATAAAGACTGTAGTGCCATTTTATGTTAGAGAGGAACACAAAAAAAATCTTAAAATTATTTTTTAAAATATAACAATTTCTTGGTTTTTAACTCTAAATTTAAAATGAGAAACACAATGTGTAGATCATAAAATAAATGCTAAAATAATAAAAAAAATTAAATGATTCTGTGATCTACATTTTACTTAGAGTGGGCATCAACAAATCTGTCAAATGAAAAAAAGAATTCCCTACAGTTAGAGATAATGAGTATGGTTAATGGTAATTACTTTGGAAAGATACACAATGTCATAGAGCAGTATTTAGAAGGAAGAAATAGGAGGTTGGAAAGACAAGATGAGTGGTGGGGGCAAGACTAAATGAGATGAATTTTTAACAACAGGATGGAGGACAGAACCAATGGAATTTAAGGGTACATAGGCGAATATGGTGACAGCGTAAAATTATTCTTTTATTTGGGAAAATGCGGCATTCACATGAAACTAAGAGACAAAACTGAAAGAGCTGAGAGAAGAGCACAAAATAAGAACTATGAAAGATTTCAGAACAAAGCACTTGTTGGATGAAATGAACATTAAGGTGGTGTGCAAAAATGAATGAAATATACCCTAAACGAACTTGTAGACTGAATATCACAAGTAACTGTGAGAAGATGGAAACACAATTACTCTGATTTTTCCAAACTCAGCTGTATGACCAAGAACAATCCCACTTAAGACTAGGGATATTCAGGAAGATAAGTTAGCCTTATTCCTCACAACCCTTCAGCTGACATAGGAACACACTCCACTAGAACTGACACAGACACATGATCAATGAAACAAAAATCTTGACCTCAGAGTCCAAATCAGATAGACCTGAAAAAAGGAGTTGGGGAAATCAATACAGGCAAGTAGACACTCTCCAGCCTACTTTGCCTATGTGTTTCTTTTTATTGAGGGAGGGAAGAAGTACAGTAGAAGGTCCATGCAGTCTCCAATCATGCTGCCATATTTTTAGTTTCTTCTTGCCTGTTCCCAAAGAGCTTACAAACCACACTAACTACTGGTCTGTCCAGAGTGCAACAGAGATTCGACTGGTTGGTCTTCCTGTAGTTGTGGAAGAGGTAAGAGAATTTCTGCTTGAAAATCAATTCTGTTAAAATATGTTTATCACAGTACATGGGGATCAAACGAAAGCAAAGGTAGATTATTCTCTTGTTTATACTGATTTAGAATTTCATAGTACACTTGCCTAATTTTTTGGTACACTTGCAATAGGTGATTTCACTTATCATGTACGCCTTATATGTACATAAATATTTACATATATATATACATGCTTATACACATGCACTGTATTTAGGCATGTTCAGGTGTTTATATTTCTGTCTAGCAGACCTACTCTATGGCCCAGCTTTGACAGAGACGTATTTCATTTTCAATCCAGCAGATAACAGTTCCAAGTTATTTGCAGGATTTTTCTCTATTTATTTTGTATAAACAGGGAAATTAACTATATGATTACCTGACATACATTAAACACAAATTCTACTTTTGACTTCCATTTAGTAATTGTGACTAAAGACAACAGAGGTTCCCCTTGTGTAGAATGCCATGACATTGCAAAATTTGGTAGAAAGAGGAAAAGACGCACTTATTTTAAGAACCCATTTCTATTTTAGAAAAAAACATTACAAGTTAATCCTGAAGAATTACCTATGGCAGAGGAACATAGAAGAATATAAACCTAGAGACAACTATAGCTCTGTGGGAAAGAGAGGATGCTGAGCCATGCTTATAATTAGGAAAAATCTATCCTCTTGCAATCGCAGTTACACAAATCCCAGGTTAACAGAAGAAGAAATGACAATGTTCTTAGCAAGAGTCAAATCCAGACATCTCAACTTCACCAGTATATGATTACAGAAAAACAAAAAATCCCTACAGCTGAAGATTTGTGTTAATATTGTTGTCATCACTATTGTACCTTTTAAAGCTAACTTGTGGCTGAATAGAAAGCAAGCTTTCACATTAGCATGCATACAGGTCACTCTGATATTATTCTATAACATAATGATTCCAGAAATCTCTCAAAGATTAATGATGATCACATAATTCCAGAAAGTCAGCACTATATATGTAGAAATATATTGGTAATAAAAACCAGTCACTGTTGTGCCTTTCCCCAGTTGGGGATCTCTCACTTTTCTTTGATTTCTAAAGGCTTCAGATCAATAACTGGAGTGACATTATTAACAGCTCCCTCAACACCTTGGCCAGCACTAATATTAAATCCATTATACCTTCTGTTTGACATTTGCAGTACAGCAGAAAATGCTGTAGATACAGTCAAGCTGCCTTGGGAATGGGATTGGATGCAGGGTTAGTGAGATGGCTTCCCTTGCCTGACTCTAAATTCATCTCATTGATAGAAAACTTCAGCTATTCAGAAAACTACACTAGGCAGTAAATAATTCACCTGTCAAAGCAGGTAAAAAAAAAAAAAAATCACGTTCACGCTGCTTTTGAAATACATTACCAAAGGGTCTTCAAAAAATATTTGACATTCCTTATTGTCATCACATTTACAGAATTTAATAGGTATCACAACACACATCACAGTGTTTCCAAATGAATGCTTTACTAGTGAATGATGTTAGAAACATAGACAATTGTTTGTAGTTTTAACTTTCACAGTAAGTTTTTTAAGGCATTTATTGTATATTGTAGGCACCCTGCAATAGTACAGCTCAATCAACCTGAGCAAAATTGTCAGAAAAATTAACTGGCTATTCTCAGGGTATTTACACTGGCATACCTTATACCTGTATTTAATCCCTCAGCATGCCCACTCACTGTGGCATTCCCTAGACTCTAGCTCTGGTGTTCTGGCTGAGCTTCATTCAGGACAGAACACGAGATGGGAAGCTATGTCTAGGATATCCTTAAGTTCCTCTTTGTAAGTACTTCAGGGCAGCTTAGAGTAGATCACAGAATAGTGATGTTTTAACATGACTCCCCTCTTGGCTGTACCTCTAACACCAGGAATTGTGAACCTGAGCTGATCAGGGATGGCTGTTCTCGGAGTCTGGAAATCAGTCAGAAAGAAACTGAAAATTCTACTATTGGACTATCTTTGCTGGTGCACAAGACTGGATAGAAATATATGTAGGGGCTGTGTGCTCAGGTTCATCCTGGCACTATAATTCCATAGCCTGTTTGCACTTGCTGTAAATGGTTCTCTTAACTACACTTCCAGTATATGTCCAACTAAAGGCTGTAGAGAGGAGGAAATGCTAAGCAAATGAAAACACAAATGAAAGAAACAGAAGATGGTGGCACTAGGTGGGGAGAAGGGCAGCTCATCAAAATATTCTTTGACCTCATGGAAGATTCTGACACAGAGTTTAGGAAAGAACCTTGCTCAATAGAAGAAAATAAGACATGATCAACAGGTTATATGTAGGATATTCTTAAGTACTGTGACTTCACAAGAAATGAAGCTCTTGTGACAGCACTTGAAACCTTGCTGTCATGGGAGGCAGCCATCCCTGTGATGGAACTAAAGCTATCACAGAGCAAGGCTACAGCTTCATTTCCCTTCGGCATACTACGGGCTTGCCTTCCCTGTTGCTTTTACAGATGGGGGACTCTGACACAAAAAGCTCTGAAGATTCCTGCTGAGATTATTTCAAAGGTGCCTGCTTGCTACATCTCTGCTATCTTTCTGCCTAAGGTTGCCAAGCATGGTGTGTCTGCTTCTCAACAGCTGCTATTCACAGTTCAGTTTAACTACTAGTAAAACCACCACTGATTTTGGCTTATATTAATATCCTGGCTGTGAATGTTACAGCTGAAAAGTGACAGTGCCCATGCTCTTCTGTCCCTTCTAGTGGAATTAATCTGTGGCAGAGGTAATAGTGTGTAAGCAGGGCAGTAACCTCCTAGATGCCTTTAACAAACTCCAGAATCATAATCCTGATAAACCATTCTTGTCTGAATGTGTGATCAAGGAAAAAAAGTAAAACAAAAATTGAGGTGGATGTTGCCAAGGCTCTGGGCCCTCTCCCGCTCTTTTGGTTTTTATTACAAGCACCTACAATAAACCCTTTCCCTGTTAAAAGGACTGTTACAACATACAGAGGAGTGCCTTTTATAGACACGGACAACTCTGAGCAATATTAGCTGTCTCCAGCTGATTCTTCTGGATATTTACTTAGATTTGAGGTGAATTTTGCAACAGGGGAGAGATCCATGATGCTTTAGCACTGCTGCTGGGAATACCCAAACCAACAAATCTGAAAATGGCTTGGGTGTGTCAACAGGTGCTGCAATCTCAGGAGGTGCCTGCCATGTAGGCATATGAAGATTCAGCAAGAGTCAAAATTCCCCAACCCCATTAGTAAATATACTAATTCCAGCCAAAAAGTGGACTGTTTATATTCCATGACGTGAACAGGTTATGTAAATAATGACAAAATACTCAAAAGAAAGATTCCATTTCTGCACATATCTGCTGATGGCCACCGAGAATGCAAAATGAGTGAAACTGGAACTCTCATACCTTAACTGAAGATGGATGGGGCGTTAAAACTTTATAAGAAATATAATTTCCCACAGCCTAACTCAGTTTGAGCACAGGACTATCAGAAAGTTCAGTGTTCAGTGAGGTGTCAATGTAATTTTATGTTTTTAATTTCCTTGGCTTTGAAATTGCCCAAAGAAACAATTTAATTGCTATGCATGCCGTAGTTTGAGTACTTCCAACTGGGCTTCTAAAATTCACATTTTACTGAAATGAACAGGGTAGGAAAGGAGTGACTCTCCTTTACATTTTACTTGTAGTTTTTGACTGGTAACAGTATCATTTCATTGGCCATTTACGTACTCTTTTTACAGGCTCTTACTATTTTTGTCATTTCAACAGGAAAAAGAGATTTTAAAAGTGAAAATCTAGAAATTTAAAATCAACAGAATATTACTGAGCCTCCAAAATCATGCTTTAGTTCTGCCTCTGTGGGCAGCTATCCTTGCATCTGATGTCAGTCCAAGCACAGGAAATGCCATTACCAAAAGTATGTTCTGATAAGACCTGAGAAAATACAGTTGCAGTGACAGACCTTTCAGATGCCAGTCTCTTCCACTCAAAGTACAGGTAGTCAGCGCTACCAAGACTTGTCCCAATAAAGTCTTTTAGTCTTTTTAGTATTGCTTGCTCCTTCTGACAATCTGAAAAGTACCTTTATTACTAAGTAGCAACTCAGAAAAAGGTGTAAATTTTCTTCACGTCTGAGCAATTTTGCTTAATAGAGCAATTCTTTAATTTCTCATGTCTAACTGGTGTGAAAAATCACACAGATAATATCCAAAGAGAATTTGGATCGCACGTGTGGATTTGCAACCTTTACTATACTTCCTATACTTTACTAACCTTCCTATAGTTCCCTGCTAGAGTAACTAATGTTCTTTTTAACTGAGAGTTCAAGTGAAACGCTATGGACTGTACTTCAGGCACCCCATGGGTTAACTTGCTATTGTAGTTATTCTTTGACCAAAGTTCTGTCTGATATATTTTGCTAAGTTGTCTAAATCCTGCTGTAGTATTGATTTCTCCCTTTAAAAGCTCTCACCCATTCAGTAAGCTCCAAGGACCCCTTGTCCCAGCTCAATTCACTCTAAAATGCAGCTGGGATATGTTATTCCTGACACCAGTATTACAGTTGCTAACTGATGTTAGAGATACAAGACGGTTTTAGAAACAGAAAGGGAAATGTTTCTTTACCACAGAGAAATATACAGTACTCCTTATAACCCTTGGATAACTGTTTTGCCCAAAGAAAGAGACATTTTTCCTTATTCTATTGCTTCAGGTTTTCCATTTATTGGGCACTTAACAGTAGCTACAATGAATTTATTACGAGGAGAGTATTGCCATTATAATCCCAAGCCTGCAGAACTATTACAAATAATGAAAGACACAAGTAGATGTATAGAAAAAGTAAATTAGCCATCCAGGCATCATGGTCCAGGGGTTCTCTTCTCACAATAGGAGTCTGCAAGTCTTTCAAACTGCCTTAAAATCCTCACTGTTAATATTAAGAAGAACTGAAGGTTTCAGAAATTTCAAAGAACATACCCACCGAGGGGCCAGTCTTGAAAACAGCTACTCACATAACTAAAGATTTTTGACAAATATGTCCTCTGAAACTGTATCCTTAAACCCACTCTTCTTTTGTGCTTTGCTGTCCAGTAAGTATATATCTTTAATTGCCCCCATTTTCTTCAGTCTATTTTCAGAGAAGAAATTCTGGAGCTGGAAAAAACCACTTCTTGTTATGGTTCAGTATCACTGCTTCTTAGGCTAGCTTAGTCAGTTATTTTCTTCTATTATAA